>NC_141156.1:27514072-28714072 GCF_053477565.2 Lygodium microphyllum | reverse complement strand
TGTCAAGCTGATGACAATAAGGTGGATCATCCAATTTATTATGCAATCCATAATTTAAGTGATGCAGAAAAAAATTATACTACTAGTGAGAAAGAATGCTTATCAATGGTATTTGCGGTGGAAAAAATTTGTCATTATTTATTAGGGAATAAATTTACTATTTATGTGGACCATGAGGCATTAAAGTATTTGCTTAATAAAGCATAACTTTTGAGACATGTAATTCATTCGATGTTGTTATTTTAGGAGTTTGATTTTCAAATCGTTACTCCTCTTAGTAGAGCTCATGTTCTAGCAGATCATCTTTCACGATTATTAACATCTGATAAGGAAGAAGGTGTGGAGGATGATTTACTAGATGCATCACTTTTTACTGTGGAGATCCAAGTTCCATGGTATGCTGATATTGCAAATTTTCTTAGCAGAGCTCGATATCCACCTGCTACTGATAAACGATGAGAGCAACAAATATTAATGCAAGCACGCTACTATGGATTATTAGGGGGTAACCTTTATAAATTCTTTCCACACAAGGATATCTGGCAATGTATAAGGGAAGATGAAGTCCCTGTGGTTCTTAAGGAATTGCATGATAAGCCATGTGGTGGCCATTTTGCTGATGAATTAATAGCATGAAAAGCTCTATTAGTTGGTTATTGGTGGCCTACCCTATTTAAAGATGCTTATTATTACTATCGAAAATGTGATCTCTATCAAAGGACTGGTCATCCTTCTAAGAGTTTGGCTACACCTTTGACACTTATATTGGCATTAGCACCTTTTGAGAAGTGGAAAATTGACTTTGTGGGCCCAATTGATCCATCTACTAGATATTGATCTAATCATTATATCTTGGTCTGTAATAATTATATCACCAAGTGGGTGGAAGCGAAAGCGCTTAAGATAGATAAAGCCATTGAGGTGGCTAAGTTTATGTATGAGAATATCATTACCCTATTTTGGTTGCCCATTGGAATTAGTAAGTGACCGAGCTTCCCATTTCTTGAATGGTCTTATTAGCGAGTTAATGAAAATATATAAAATTAAGCATCACAAATCAACGCCTTATTATCCCCAAGCTAATGGCTAGGTTGAAGTAACCAATCGCATTATTTGCGGGATTTTAACTAAAACTGTTGCTTCTCACAGACGAGATTGGGACGAGATTGGGACGAGCGTTTGTATGAGGCATTGTGGGCCTATAGAACCACTTATAAGGTGACAATGCAAAATACACCCTTCAATTTAGTTCATGGAATTAATGCTATTTTTCCAATTGAGCAAGAGTTGCCTACTCTATGAATCAACCTCTTGTTACGATTAGGTAAGGCTGAATTGTTGAAGCAAAGGATTTTACAATTGGTGAGGTTAGATGAGGAAAGATGGTTAGCTTTACAAAACTTAGAAGCAATGCAGAAATGTCGAAAAGCATGGCAAGATCTGAACATTAAAGTACAAGAGTTTAAAGAATACGATTTAGTTTTATTATATGATAGTTGCTATTACAAATTTCCTGGGAAGCTTAAAATTTGTTGGTTAGGACCTTTTAAGGTTGTTAAAGTTTATGATAATGGTTCTCTTGATGTGCACAATACTAATGCTAAAAATGAGATATTTAGGGTTAATGGCCTCCGCCTTAAACATCTTGTGACTTAGTTTAGTTAGGTATAGCTAGATTAGTTGTTATAATAATCCTTTAACTAATCTATATTTGGATTTCTTTTATTTTTTGGCGGTTTTTAATGGAATGCAAGTATGGCTTTTCTGTGGATGGATGTGCTTTACCCTCATCTTGATGAGGATGTTTACCAGTGGCACCTGTGCCCTATTTTGACGATGCAGTTGCAGCTTCGCTCCATGATGTGATGGAGGTTTTTAGTGATGCACTTGATAGCCGGTCTATGACATCTGATGTGTCTACGTTGGAGGCTATTCATGAGCATTCTCTATCTGATTGTTTAATTGATAGGCTTGACTTAGATAGTATGGATGATTTTGGCTTAGGGTTATTGTTTGCAGTAGAAGATCTTAGGGAGTTTGAAGATTTTAGTTTAGCTCTTTTGTTTTCTCAGAGTCTTTTGGGGTTTTTACTTTATTTTACATATTAAAAAAACATACAAAAAATAATCATTTTAAAAAAACTTTTGGTTTGTTGATACCTTTGCATTTTAGGTTCTAGTGCACTTTAGCTTAGTTAGTCTTCACATGGTTAGGTATTTAGTTGACGCACTGTTGGGATACTCCTTCAGTGTTGGGAGCTCATTACAAGGAAGTTTGACTAGATGGCTAGTTTTTAAAGGAGTTTCACTCTTTACGGATCTAACATATTAATGGTTTAGTGGTTATGGTTGAGTTCTATGCAGGTTTGATGATTATTGCAATTTGTGAACCACTACGTGATTATCTTTGCATTATCTTGGAGTTGCAATATCCATGTACATAATATGTTGTTTCATATCTAATCTATCTATTTATATTCGTTTGAAATAAGGGAAAGTTATATATATATATATATATATATATATATATAACTTGATTGAAATCATTTAGAGTTTTCCAAACCTAAATACCTACAAAATAAACACAAAACTCAATTTTTAAAACACACATACACTGAAAGATACATAAACAATTTAGTCTATATGAGAGTCCACCACATGGGATGGGACTTAACACAAAGGAGTGATTGAAAGGGGGTGATGTGTGTGCATGACATAGTGAATTTCATTGTATGAAAGTCTGATTAGGAATCCAATAAATTTTTTTCCCTATCTTTTTGTTTTAAAAAAAAAATGATGTGGGTGTAGCTGAATAACAAGGTTCTCTCCACGAAATTTTGACTAGGAGTAGCGTGGACGAGAGATGCTGAGCTGATGAGTATCTTTTCTTTATCATTTTCCCAGTCAGAGTGACTAGTATTATGTGCTAGATTAGATTCCTTGAGCAAAGTTTTTGAGTTGAAATGTTTGACCGTTCAATTCATTAATGCATTCTTAGCCTTCTAGTTGATACTTTTATAAAAAAAATCCAATCCAAATAATAAAATATTTGAAGAGTCCATATATTTATTCTTCAAAAGGCAAAAAAAAAATTGCAAAAAAACGTCCTGAGAATGCAGGGTTAAAGGAAAAAAAACACCAAAAGAAGATAACCATCGCCTCTGAGGTCTTGGTAGGTTGTAGGGATTTCCTTGGCAGGTGCCTTGCATCTGATGCCTTGCATCTCTTTGGGGTGGGACCTTTTGGGAAGGAGAATAAATGTATATACTCTTTTGGCATTGAAAGAAAGCCACTACTATTTTAAAAAAACAAACAAACAAACAAACACTTTGGACAATTGGAAGTTAAGGACCATTGACTAGTTGTTCTAATAGAACATGGATGGTTAGCAACTAAACCATAGGAGTCCTATTTGGTGTCGTAATATTAGATTTCTTTGTTTGGGTTCTTTGTTAGGCATGGACCTTATCCGTGAGGCTATTTCAGATGCAATATTCCTAGTGGGATAGTAGTGTGGCATTTTCTTGCCTAGAGGGATTCTTATTGTATAGTGGCTCTAGAAAGCTTCGTAGTTGGTATATTCTATGCACTGTTGTTATGCACTTAAATGGGGAGAGTGGAAAAGGAGAATGTTAGTAGGCACATGTTTTTACACAACTTAATTGAAGCATATGTTTTGCTTGTCTAATAATATGACACAAATAAGTATTTTTCTATGTACAGTTTTGTAGATCTTGTAGTAGTGCTCACGAGGATGCTTCGCAATTAACTAAGGGAGAGTATATTTTTCTTTTGAGGTTGTGTAGCAGTGCTCGTGGTAGCTGTGTTTGTGATGCGAGATGTCCGTGAGGTACGAGTGCTCATGATGAGGACACTTCACAATTAAGTGGGGGAGAATGACAATACCTAGAAACAATGCCTAATATTGCAAAAAAAAAAGCTCGAAAAAAAAGAAATGTAAGGGTATTTTATGATAGTTTCTAAGTTAGAAAATAACTACAATCCTTAACCGAATTATAAACAACATAAAAATTAACCATTTATTTATATGATGGCCTGAGGGGACGTCTCAGCATCTATATTAAACTTTTACATGTTAGTCATTTAAAAAAATTCTTAGATGATCATTAAGATAAAGCATGGAGGGTCACTAGGATAATTGATAATTTAAGGGGAGATATGGGGGTTTTAAATAAACAATAATGTATACACATAAGAGTGCAGAAAGAACTTGTTTTTATCCTAATCCATGTTTAGTAATAAAGAGGAAAGAAGAATATTTACTGATTAATAAATGATAATAGGAATTTATTATATAAAGGTAGAGAAGAGATAACTTAAAAGGAATTTAAATGGAGATGTGTGTATATAGATCCATTGGATGTATGCCACCCTGAGACCAATTTCCCAAGGAAAAAAACATCCTAGACTTAGTATCCTAGTGTCCAGTATAGAGACAAAGTTGTGAAGGTTAAAAACAAAAGTGAGGTGCAAGAATAAGTAAGTTTATTGAGTTCTCGATATTAGATTAGTTGAACTACTATGAACGAGTGTCGTAACTATCGAGGAAGGCTAGATAAATTATAAGAAACTAGTTACCAATATCACCTATTCAGTGCAACAACTCGAGTGAGTTGACTTGGCACCCCAGTTAAAAGTGGCTTGGTCTTTGGCCATTCACTTTTTGGTGTGTTTGCCAGGAGTCAAGTGCACTCGAACGGGTGATTGATATCACTAGGTACTTAAATCCTAGGCATTTATGAGTGAATATGAGGTGAATAGTTATCTTCTTGAAGTTGGGGTTATAAGGATTGCGTAACCATAGTTTTATTAGGAGTGCATTTTGGGCTAATAGATACAGTAGAAATAAATACAATTAGTATGCCATACCACATTTATTGGTATTATCGTAATACTTATTGAACTTTTAAAAGAGTGGTATGGGATAATGTGTTGCCTTGGATATGTGTATCCAAAGGTTTAAAAGTTACTTTCGACACAAAAGATGCATTGAATCTAGGGATAGATATTGTGTCTGACTCAAACATAGAACCTTTTAGTCATGGTATATCATTTGATAGAACACCATCAAAGGGAAGTGAAGTAAACTCATATCAATGGGATCAAGTCGCCTCAAGCACTAGTAGTGCCACTGGGGAAAGGAGTAGACAAAATTGTGGAAGTAGGGGGAGTGAAGCTAATGCTACAGTAGGAAGTATTGAACCACCCTTTGATTGGGATTTAGAGTCAAAATTTGGATTGCACCAACTATTTAAGGAGCCTAAGGCACCTGCGTGGTTGGATATTACCCAAGATTTATTCTTAAAGATATTATTTAGAGAAACAATGGCCCACAACCCAGTAAGATTAGCTGACTTCATGCAATTTGGGGGACTGTGGGACGAGGATCTCGATGCGCTTTTGCAAAGATTTGAGGTGACTTGTGTCGCTAATGAGATAGTAGATGACGATCAAAAGCTTCATATTTTCCTTGCAACATTAAAAGATGAGGCAACAAGGTGGTACGGGAACCTAGATGCCCAACATAAAGTGACTTATGCAGCCTTATGTTCCTAGAAAAATTTCAAAGGTAATGTTCCAAGATAGACTAGCCCTTCAATTGGATTATTTGTCCCAAGGAACAACCAAAAGTGTTGAACATTACATTGAATGTATGGAGACAATTATTCGAAAGATGAATCCAAATCCTGATGAACCCATGCAAAAGCATAAATTTATTGATGGGTTTAATCCTGAAGTTCATCAGCATATTAGCCTATAACGGCCATCTACACTACCAAATGCTAAAACACATGCAAGATGGTGGGAAGAAGTGCAACTTAGCCAACAACGACAACGGGACTTATTTAAAGAACATGGGATGAAAAATACAAGCACTTCAAGCAAGATATTTAAGAATGTGTCTTATGTGACCGTTCCTTTAAACCCATCAGTAACTGCAAGTTCAAATGTATCAAGTATACCTTTAAATCCATATACTTCAATTCCAGCCTATATGATGCAGATAAGTATGCCTTCTATGCCACAATCTCAATCCCCTCTTGATGAAGCGAAAGTAGATGATATTATTGCAAAATTCCTAGGAAAGTTGGAGGAAATCATGGGTGCAATGCAAGCAACTTTGAAAGAAATTTATTCGATAACCACAGAGTCTTCTAGTGCACAACAATCCTCGAGTAGCTCAACTCCAAACCCACCTAGATCTGATATCTTGTGTGGTAAGTGTCATGGGTATGGCCATGTGGCTAAAGAGTGTCTGACACCTTCAAGACTAATGCCTAACCATCCGTTGTTCTGCACTTTTTGCCTTAAGACAGGGCATCTAAATACAAATTGTTGGCATAAGATAGGTCAAGAGCAACAACAAGCTCGTTCAATGCAAAGGAATTACAATTATAGGATTTTAATAATATGACTTATGCGATTGGACCACCTAATCAACCTTTTAGGCTAAGGGGATTGCCAACCCAAGGTAGACCCCCAGTACCCCGAAATAATTACAATAGAGATTCCATTGGTTTTCAAGAAGAAGGTCAAGGTGCAAATGTAGGCAAAGTAGAAAACCATGATAGAAGGAAGATTGATCATCCTCAACTCCATATTGGTGTCTCTTGTAGTATTCATAGAAACCACTTTTGGATTTATTACAAAGTCCTGGAATGAGCTTGAGAGGGTTTTCAAAAATTTCAATGTGTACCAATGGGGAATCACACCAATGGCACACCATTGCATGGGACTTGATAACTATATAGAAAAAAGAAGGGGGACTTGGAATAGAGTCCTTCAAGGATAAGGCAAGAAGAATGTTTTTGGGAGTGCTAAGTAGACTCCACACCAATCATCCCTAGACATCAATGTGTGGAAATGGTTAGGAAGCTACTTACCAATACAATTTTCCAAGTGTACATATATGGATCACTTACCCCACCCTTCTCACTGAAAGTTAGAGAATGAGCGGAAGCACACAAGTGAAAGCAAGAGAAAAGCAAGAGCAATGGTAGATGGAGCAAGAGAGGAAGAGAGAGAGACACATCGTATATGGAAACTCCAACAGTCACAATGTATGTCTAGCCTTCTCTTATTCAAATGTCACTAAAAGAATAATGAATAAAGTGATAGTGATGGGCACCCACCACCTGTCAAGATTGTGGGAGAGAAGGAAGGAGTCTCACTTGTAGCTTTCTTGCTTGCACAATGGGGGAATACACAAAGGGTGGAGGCTGAAAACAGTTTTCCTCTTCTTAGTTGTGTAAGCCAAAAGAACTCTCATACAAAGAAATAGAAGAACCCTATATATGGGTCTCAAACCAAACTCAACTGACTAAGGTGGCATACTAACTGAGCCATGAACTAGAGTAGATAAGGATAGCTGTCATGTAGCTATTATTCATGGGCGGTGTACCAACCGCATCTGCAACTGACAAGTCGGTGACATAAATACACAATGGTCACCTTGGCGTATCACGAGTGGAGCTCGATATCTCAACACTCCCCCTCGAGCTCAATCCCAATTCATGCACACCAAGTAGGTCTTTGAACTTGCGCAGCTTCTCTGCGCCCAATGCCTTTGTGAATATGTCAGCTACCTGATCCTCTGTGCTGACATAAACTAGATCAATAAGACCTAGTAAAACCCTCTCCTGCACATAGTGATAATGCACCTCAATGTGCTTTGTCCTAGCATGATAGACTGGGTTATTTGCCAAGTGTATACTACTCATGTTGTCACAATAAATGACAACTGGCCCATCTGTAGACTGATGCATATCATAAAGTAGCTTATGCAACCAAGCTACCTCACATGCAGCCATTGTTGCACCCCTGTACTCAGCCTCTATGCTCGACAAGGCAATTGTAGGCTGTTTCTTGCTGCTCCAAGTGACTGCAGCACTCTCAAAAGAGAACACATATCCACTGGTAGATCGTCTATCAGAAATACTACCAGCCCAATTAGCATCAGTGTATCCATGCAACTGTATCTGAACCCCAGTCTCATAAAATAGTCCATACTGCAATGTGGACTTCACATACCTGAGCATGCGTCTAGCCGCATCCAAATGTGGCTTCCTTGGAGCCTGCATAAACTGACTTACCAATCCAACAGCATAGCTCAAATCTGGCATGGTAATAGTCATATAAATCAAACTTCCTACTATGCGTCTGTACATAGTAGGGTCTTCTAGAAGCTCACCTGCATCTGTGCTCAGCTTCACATTCTGCTCCAAAGGAACTGAAATAGGCTTATAGCCTGTCATCCCATATTTGGACAGCATGTCCAATCCATACTGCCTCTGCAAGAGCTGTATCCCACTTGGTGATCTAATCACCTCAATGCCCAAGAAATAACGCAGCTCTCCCAAATCCTTCATCTCAAACTTCTGCTTCAATAGCATTTTCACATGAAGGATATCTTCATCACTGTCACCTGTCATAATCAAATCATCAACATAAATGACAAGTAGCATAATACCTTTCTTTGTTTTTCTCACATAAAGTGAGAAATCTGCCTTGGAAATCTGAAAGCCAATAGTGACAAGATACTGTCCTATCTTGTCAGACCATGCTCTAGGTGCTTGCTTCAAGCCATACAAGGCTTTCTTCAACCTGCAAACAAACTCAGGATGAACAGCATGCACATAACCTGATGGCTGCTCCATATAGACCTCTTCTTGCAAATCACCATGCAAGAAGGCATTCTTTACATCCATCTGATGTAAAGACCATCCCTTTGATGCAGCCATAGCAATGACTACTCTTACGGTTGCCATCCTTGCAACCGGACTGAATGTTTCTTCATAGTCAATGCCATATGTTTGTGCATACCCCTTGACTACTAATCTTGCCTTGTATCTGTTCACAGAACCATCTGCATTGTGCTTCACCTTATAAACCCACTTACAGCCAATTGCATTTTTACCTTTAGGCAAAGGTACCAATTCCCATGTAGCATTTGCTTCCAAGGCATCCATTTCTTCATCCATGGCTTTCTCCCATTTTTCTTTTCCCATGGCTTGCTCAAAAGAAGTGGGTTCTGGTTCCTGTATCACTTTGACCATATATGCATAGTGAATGGCTGTAAATCCATCATATTTCAGCCTATCCACAGGATACCTAGCTCTCGTAGACCTGCGCAAAGTAGGTTCACTCCCAGGTGCTCTCAAAACATCCCTGGTTTTCCTTACTCTAGGTGTAACAATAGAAGGAATACCCAACTCATCATCAATGCTCTGTTATGAGCCACTGGATTCACCATCCACATAAGAGTGACCTGCATTCACATCAAACATGGGCTAATCAACCTTCTCTTTTCCTTTTTGTGATGCCTGCATACCACTATCTGCATTACTTTGAGAAGATTCTCTTGATCTCAATCTTCCTGTCCATGGCGAAGAATGTGAACCATTGCTAGAGGACGCTCCAGGTCCACTAATATTTTGTGACTGCTGCTGTGAATTCTGTGCAGCATTACCATTTTGTGCATCTACATCATCAATCACATTTACTGGTTTATACCAGCTACTCATCTCATAAAAAACAACATCTCTGCTCACTGTAAACTTACGAGTAGAAGGGTTATAGCATCTATACCCTTTTTGTTGCAGAGAGTAACCAATAAAGATGCACTTCTCAGCTTTTGGATCCAGCTTGGATCTCAACTCATCTGGCACATGTACATAGGCAATGCAACCAAAAATTTTCAAATGAGAAATATCTGGTTTCCTACCGGTATACCTCTCCTCTGGAGTCATTCCATGTATTGCTGCAGTGGGAGTCCTATTCATTATGCAGACTGCTGTAGCAACTGCTTCAGCCCAATAAAAATCTGGCAATTCTTTTTCATTGAGCATGGCACGAGATACCTCTCCAATATGCCTGTTTTTCCTTTCTGCAATTCCATTTTGTTGTGGGGTATGACTACATGAATATTGCTACTTTATGCCATGCTCCTGCAGGAACCTTGCAAACTCATTTGAGAGGTACTCTCCCCCTCCATCTGACCTTAGGCATTTTATTTACAGGCCTGTTTCTTTTTCAACCATAGCTTTAAGGGTTTTGAAATGCCCAAAAACTTCACTTTTCTTTTTCATAAAATACACCCAAACTTTTCTGCTATAGTCATCAATAAAAGTGACAAAATAATGACAGCCTCCAAGAGATGCAGCTTTAGTAGTCCATACATCAGAGTGGATTAATTCCAATGGTTTCTCACTCTCTTGAACATGTCTAGGAAATGGTTTCCTTGCCTGTTTTCCAAACTGACAGGCTTCACATACCTTATGCATTTCTGCAACCTTGAATTTAGGCAAACCTGCAACAATATTTTGGGCTTATATTGATTTAAGTCGTTGTACATTAACATGACCAATGCGTTTATGCCAGATATCAATATCTGCAACTACACGGTCCCATGTGCAAACATTGCTGCACTCAATTCAGACATGTCTGCATCCAATGTAAACATTCTGCCCTTCTTCTTTCCTTTTGCTATCAAGCGACCTTTATTTTTCATATCCTCAACAAAGCATCCATGAGGATTAAATTTGACCTGCAAGCCCTACTCAACCATTTGACCAACAGAAACTAGATTCTTGGTGATATTCGGGACATGAAATACATCAGGCAGGTATTTCTTTTTCCCATCCTGCATAGACAAAGGAAATTTTCCAATTTGCACAATAGGATGTGCAGTATCATCAGCAGTCTCCACAAATCCTGGTTTTTCCATTTTCCTTGCATCCTCCATCCATTCTGCATGACCTGTCATGTGGTTTGATGCACCTGAGTCAACATACCATACATCATTGCTTTCTTCTGCACTTGTCACAGAATTGTTCATGTGCTGCACCATAAACAAGTGCTCATTTCTGTCATCACCCTGTTTACTAGAAGATGCATAATTCCCTTGTTGCAGTTTTCCATTCATGATGTCATTCTGCTTTTTATAGCAGTCTTTAGCCATATGACCCATTTTACCACAGTAGTAGCATTCAACATTACTGTTTGCATTTTGGCCTCTTTGCCATCCACCACGACCTCTTTGGCTCCCCCTGCCTCTAGAGTTACCATGTCCTCCTCCATAGGACTGGTTTTCTTGAGTTTGCTGCATATTCTGATTTCTGCCACGGCCTCCTCTACCTCTGCCTCTACCTCTTCCAGCATTTGAGTAGAAGACAGCTTCTTTTGAAGTTCCTGTTGAAGAAGATGCACCACCATTTCTCTGCTCCTCAGAAATCAGAAGAGCAATCAACTCCTCAAAATCAGGAAATCTTTCACGGACGGAAATGGATGTTCGGAACTGTGCATAATCCTTTCCTAGACCATTCAAGGTCACTGAGACTAAATCATCATCTTCCATTAGCGACCCAATGGAAGCAAGTGCATCTGCAATCTTCTTCACCTTCATGTGGTAGTCATTGATGCTCATACTTTCTCTTTGCACATTGTGCAACTCTTGCTTGAGCTGCATTTTCCTGGCTTGCATATTTGTGCTATACATTTTTGACAAAGTATCCCATGCCTCCTTTGGCGTACTTGCATCTTGAATATGCATAATCATAGAGTCTGAAATGCTGATAGACATCCATTACATAACTTTCTTGGCTCTCTCATGCCATGCTTTAAATGCCTGCATTTGCTGTTGATTGGGAACATCAGGAAGAACCGGTTCTTCTTCATTTCCTGCAACAAATTCCCAATATCCTTTTCCCATAAGGAAATTCGTCATTCTAAACTTCCATGCTTAGAAGTTGTTCTTGTCAAGCTTTTCAGTGACAATCTGTGAAAGAGAATCAGATGCCATTACAGGAGACTACAAAAAATTCTGTCACTGCAAAAAACACAGCTTCACCCTCAGAAGGAAAAATATGCAAAACTGGCGAAAGTGGTATTTAACCACACAGTCACTTCCTAGTGATGATTTTGCATCAACAAGCAACAAGGATGATTCTGTAACTCCCAATGTCTCTGCGCACAAGCATACGATGCAATTTCTACAATAACTTTTCACCGACCTGTAGAACAGTGGCTGCACAGCATAAAACTGGGCCTTTTCCTGAGTGTGTGCAGAAAACTTCCGCCTCCAAAACAGGCCCCGAAATGGCCTCAAATCAAAAAAATAAGGTCGCCGAGGGCTAAAGCGCTCGCCTGCAGCATATACTGCCCTCTTGCTTCACCGCGAAGGGCGTCTCAACCTGAGACAATGCACTCCTGCACTTTCCGGCTATGCTACCTGCAGAGATCTGCTCCCAAAACAGAAAATGAAAGCAACACTGCTTCTCTTACCAAAACACCGCGAGCTTGGCTTGCTTTCTTGAGCTCCTTACCACGAACAAGGCTTTGATACCATGTCAAGATTGTGGGAGAGAAGGAAGGAGTCTCACTTGTAGCTTTCTTGCTTGCACAATGGGGGAATACACAAAGGGTGGAGGCTGAAAACAGTTTTCCTCTTCTTAGTTGTGTAAGCCAAAAGAACTCTCATACAAAGAAATAGAAGAACCCTATATATGGGTCTCAAACCAAACTCAACTGACTAAGGTGGCATACTAACTGAGCCACGAACTAGAGTAGATAAGGATAGCTGTCATGTAGCTATTATTCATGGGCGGTGTACCAACCGCGTCTGCAACTGACAAGTTGGTGACATAAATACACAACGGTCACCCTGGCATATCACGAGTGGAGCTCGATATCTCAACACCACCTACAGTGTACAGGTGTATGGGTAATATGATTGTAATTAATACACATGGTAGTTAAGACATGCATCTTTATCCCCAACAACCTCTCACGTAAATGTGAATGTGCTCCTAGTGAGGAGAGAACAAGAAAATTTTGACAAAGTACAACAAGATGAGGAATATATATCATCTCATTCTATACCCATGATTTTTGTAATAAAGATAAAATGTTCTGTTGAGCTACTTTCAGTGAGCAGATCTACAGGATTCTTATCAATCGAGATCTTCACATGCTCAACAAACTTGTTCTCTACCACCTCCTTGATGAAGTAATAGTGCACCTCAATGTGCTTTGTCTTTGCATGGAAGACTGGGATTCTTGGCCAACTGAATGACACTCATAGAATCCAAATGCAATGTAGGGACCACATTAGTAATACCAAGGTTTGTGATCAAACGACCTAACTAGAGAGTCTTCTTGTAAGCCTCGATGGCTACAATATACTATGCCTCTATGTGTAGTAGATAAGGTTGTGCATTCCTGCACCTTGGAAATCCAAGAAATAACACCTCCAACAAAGGTGAAGACATAAATACCTAGAGATGGACTTCCTACTATCTGCATATCTTGCATAATTGGAGTCAGTGTACCCCATGAATCTTGTATCCTAGATATCATAACATATGTACATACCTACATTGCCCTTAAGGTACCTCATGATACCCTTCAAGGCATCCCAATGTTGCTTGCCAAGTGTAGCGATATAGTGTGCTGCCACAACTCCCACTACAAAAGCTTTGTCAGGGATGAATGGCTATCATGGATGCATTAAACTGTCCCCATTGCAGATGCATAAGGGATCTTGGCCATCTCGGCCTTCTACTTATCAAACTATGAATAATCAATCTAACTACACATGAGAAGGTAAAGGACATCCAATAGGCTTAGCATCCTATATATGAAACTGCTCAAGGACCTTTTGGATGTACTCCTTATATGACAAGTAAACAAGTCCCTTAGAGCAATTGTGCGTGATGCACATCCCAAGAATATGCCAGGCTTGCCCCATATCCTTTATCTCAAAGCTCTTCTTAAGCTAACCTTTCAAGGCATCTGACTCATCATGAGCACTCCTAGCAATTAGTATGTCATCCACATAGAGTACCAAAATCATAAGCTACCATTACATGCCTTCTTTGTGTATAAACATGAATCCATATCATTATGGATATATTCCTATGAGTGCATGAAAGCTTTGAACTTGTGATACCATACTCTAGGTGTTTGCTTAAGGCCACAAAGGCTCTTTCTCAACTTGCACACTAGGTGTTTCCTGTCTTTTTTTTCAAAAGCCCTTAGGTTGTTTCTCACCATATAAGTCTCCATGTAAGAAAGTTATCTTGACATCCATCTAATAGAGGTCCAAATCAAGTTGTGCAACCAAAGCAAAAACCAAGCATAGGGTAGTCATTTTGATAATAGGAGAGAAGACTTCATCGAATCAACATCATGCACCTGCTTAAAACCCTTAGTAACTAATTTGGCCTTATAGGCTAGCTTGGGATATCCAAGGATACTCTTCAACTTGTACACCCACTTGCATGGCAAAGCACATTTTTCACAAGGTAAAGGAACTAAATCCCAAGAATGATTTTTCTACACTGAGACATACTCTAACTGCATGGCCCTCTCCTAAGAGTGATTATCACCTCTGTGTATGGCCTCATCATAGGTAACAAGCTCACTAGTATCTATCACCATAACGTAATCCATAGAGGGCACAAATTGATTAGACTTGCATCTATCTTTAGTAGATCACCACAAAATAAGTTGTGGGGCCTATACATCCTATCTAACATCATGGTTCTGGGCCACTAGAGCATTAGCTATTGATGTTGTAGGTTATCTAGTTGGTTGTACAGTGATAGGAGGCTCCTTCTGAAATATCACCCTACATACCTTAACGACTTTCTTAGGCTACTTGTGTGTTTTCTCCTCTCATGGAAAACAACATCATGGCTACAAATGACCTTCTGAGTTTGTGGATCTCATAGTTGATAGCCCATCTCACCTACATCCCCATAAAGAAGCATTTTCCGAACTTAGGATCTAGCTTATTACGCTTATATTTGGAAACATGGCAGAAAGTTTCACAACCAAAGACACGCAAATGTGCATATGATGGAGGTTTTCTAGACCATACTCCTCTGCAACCTAATATTCAAGAGTAGTACATAAATATTGATTAATCAAATATACGATAGCAGTAACTGCCTAAGCCCAAAAGTGTTATAGTAAGCTTGCTTGGCTAAGCATACTACAAACTCGCTCTTGTATTCTATTCATGCACTCAGCTACCATACCATTCTGGGGGATGAGATGTATGGGGTAGTTAATACTCCTCTCATCACAAAACTGCTCAAAGGCTTTAGATACATACTCATCTTCATTGTTAGATCATAGGCGTTTCAGCCTTTACCCAGACTAGTTCTTAACAAAAGCAAGCCAATGCTGAAATGTAGCCAAGACTTTCGATTTTTGCTTTATGGGGTATGCCCAAACCTTATGTGAGTAATCATCAATGAAAGTAACAAAATACTTCATGCCACCTAAAGACTTGCAAGGCATAGGTCCAGAAACATCAGAATGAATAAGAGCCAAAGGCTCACCCATGCGTGTAGTGCTAGATTTCTTATGGGAGTTACGAGTCTCTCAGCCAGAAAGACAATGATCACAAGAATCAAAACACTTATCAAGGGATGGAAGATACTACAAAGAGATGAGCATTTTCATTCCCTTTAATGACATGCACCTAAGGTAGCAATGTCATAACAATACATGTGGTATTGCGGCCACCACTGGCAAAACATGGTACACATAATAGTACTAAATGTGTCACATGACTTAGGCAATGTAATTAGCAAGAATAATGGACGAAGATTTTCTTAAATTCAATGCCTTGCAAATATAAGTGACTGAACATAGAATGAACTCATTTAAATAGGCGGACATGGAGGTCCCCTCCATATGAAGGTCCATGAGTTACTTCAACCAATACATTTAAGAGGCTGGGCTCTACTTATCATAGATATTATGAATCTTGTCCTATTTAACTGCCAAGCGGCTGCCCATAACTTCCCCTTAAATGTATTGGTTGAAGAAACTCATGGACCTTCATATAAAGGAGGGGACCTCCATGTCCTCCCATAGCTGCCACAGCTAGTCTGCCCATCAAAGAAAACATTATAATAGACCTGCTTGGAGAGAAAAAATGATTGTAGATTTATATAACTCATTCAATTCAGCCTAATCCTTTACATCAAAGCATTCAGGCTTTATACCCTCATGTGTCAATGGCCTGATCTACAATTTTTGCATTAGAACTTGCTAGATTTGTGCCTTCCAATAGCGCTAATTTGGGCCATCCAACTTCTCAATGTTAAAGATAGCATTGTCATTCAATTCACCAACCATAATGCAAGAGGTGAAAGCACAATCCAAGACAAATAGGCTGATGTCAATGACAGCAAAATAGCCCCAAAATCATAACCAAAACAAGGGATAAGCAAGAGAAACTACTGACAGAGAGCGCAACCTAGGAATAGAAACACGTGGCTTTGCAAGGCTAAGGATCCGCACCCAAAACCTAGGAGGCTGAGAGACAATCTATAAAAATTCGCATACGGTCAAGCCACAATGGGTCCCCAAGGCCTTGTTGCAAGTGCAAGGCTACTATGTAGGTAACACCTAAATTTGGATGTCTAAAGCCCAAACATCCAAAGGTACTACTCAAATGTCATCTTCAAGCTTGCCCATATGAAACGTCTTGTCAGAACCCTCTTCTGAGATGCCACGTGATTTTCAATTGGAGAAAGCCCAATTTTTTAAAAACACTGTGAGTCTCTTTGTAAGGTTTAGATACACTAAGACTTTGGGGTGCATTTCAATTGTCAAATCCAAGTAACTCTCCTTAGATAGAATACATAAAACTAAAATGATAGGCTACTATAATAAATTGCAATTGTATGCTAACAACCAACTATAAGCAACCAAGAAAGAAAGACCATAAACAATCATAATTGTAGTGTGTCAGTTACCCATATTACACTATTTTAGAGTTAAGGTATTGGATGCTTTGAGAATGTTCTTGTTTTGAGATAAAATCATACTCTAACAACATGTTGCTTTTCAATCTTTCACTCTTTTGATTAATTTATATGGATATACAAAATTAGTGATAACACATTTCTCTATTTCCTTAGAAATACTCGGATAATATTAGGCTACAATTTTGAAAAAGGCGATCACATTTTTGAATTTAAAAGTGTATCAATGTAGCAAATACAAGTGTAAATGCTCAAGTAAACTAAAGACATATTAGTATCTTCCATGCATGTGACCTTGTTTTCAACTTGGAAGATTGAAGCTCGTGAGCGACTTAGTTGGTTCATAAAGTAGCATCATATCTAGCTAAGGAAGTTGTCAATCATAATAAACTAATCATTTTATTGTGGAAGAAGAGAATGCATTACTTACTGCAAAAACATTCATAGTGAGTAACTTCAAATGATAGTTGAGTTTGAGCAAAAATGATGATATACTTGTATTATTAAGGTTTTCATTATTATAGATGTCCATACTTTTTGCAACAATCTTGTTAGGATCAAGACCCATCAACATCATCATCTTTACTTGATATTTGTACATATTTCCTTTTAATGTTGAGTCACAATCATAGCAAGCATACTCACAATCAGCATCATTAAGGATGTTGTACCAAATGTCTTTATCATGAACACTTCACACCTTTGCCATGGTATGCTACTCATCCAAAAAACTCACATATTCATCAAGAATAGCATGAGCATGCGTAATGGAGTTCATAATCACACTAAGAATATTGAATTTTTTCTTGAATCTAGCCTCTTTCATCATATCTTGATACCAAGAATATGCATGGCATGATCCTAGCAAGTTATTAATGAGCCAATCAAGTCTACACCCATGGATGGTACAATGACCAATCAAGAAATGACTCTTTAAGCCACCTACCATTGGTCTCGTGGTTAGCATGGGGCAACAATATTGATGCTCCAATCCACATACTTGGATCAAATGCCTTTTCATTATATGGAAATAGTATAAAGCATAGTAATATGCTAAAATTTGTAGGGAAAACCAATTCATGACATCCAATTCTCCTTGAAATAGTGGATAAAATCATGCTGGCACCTATAATCACTACATAATTTTTGTACCAATGTTGAAGCTTCTTCTTTTTTATATGTATTGTTTGTGTTCTTTTATGCATGTTCATTATAGTTCCCAAAACCCTGAATATATGTGCTCTAGTGGTGGGATCTTTTACTTTCTTCAGCAAGTTCTTGAGCCAAGCTCATCATATGTGCCAAAGGCATAAGAAGATAGGGACCCCAAATACTTCCCCACACAACCTAAATATTTATTGCACACTTATTATAGCCAAACTCAAAACTTGACAACACATATAATAAAAAATACATATACATACTGAATTTCTGGAATTTCAGCTTGGGCATCATCAACCATGAAAGGATCAAGATCCCATGATTTATTATAGTCCACAAATCTATTTCTTAGTGATGTTAACCATCGCTTAGTGTCATTTATTGCGTTGGATGAAGTTATAATCCATGCAATAGGCACAACATTTTGAAAAGCGTCAAATATGAGCACTATAAGTGGAAACTGAAAAACATATACAATGAAATCATTAAGTACAACAATTGATGTAGCAAATAAACCATAAGAAGTGTCATACACTAATCTTATATTGAATTTGTACCAAAAGTGGCATCCTTAGCAATGAGGCGATTATTCCCACACTTGTTGAAGACATCAAACTCTCATTTGCTTTGTAGATCCAAAATAAATTATTGATCTTTATGTTTGACATATGAATGTTTGCTCTTTATTACCAATCACCCAATTATGAACACAATGCATCATTAGCATCAATTTCTAGAGTGAAAGTGTCAAGCTTACTTGTAACATTTAAAATGTCATGCATTGTTAAAAATGTGTCTCTAGCTAGATGAAGTGATCCTTCCATATAGCTTATTTGAACTAGTTGAATGAGATGTTGCAAAACTTGTTGTGGGGTAAAACGTTTGTGCAATAAGTCTTAAATCCAAGTTTTCATTTGAGAAGACAACCAAGGAGCAAAAGACAACCTTGATGAGAGATTGCTTTCACAATATGTACTATGGCACACCTCTCCTTTCTTATCTACATGATGATGTTGTATGTAGCTAATACATCCAACATGTTTCTTGCATCCTTAGGACCAAAAGCACACCAATACCTACAAGAAATCAACAAATATATATTGTATATGGCTTTAAAAATGTAAATGTGAAGGGTACAAGAAAATTTATAACAAATAAGCATATGCTTTTAGTGTTAGGTAGCTATCATAACTTGGGAGAGCTAATGATGCAGCTTCCCTATGGTTGGTCCAATCCATCCTAAAGTTGGTAGGTGCATTATCTCAATTATTTTGTCCAAGGACAAAGTCATCCACACAGTCCCAAGGAATATAGGCATAGTGTAAGATGTCATAGTTCATTCTTGGATCCTTACATGTAATTCATTGAATGGTACTTGCATCAAATTTCCCAAGGGGAGTATTTTGTAGATGTAAGTGTCATGCACGTTAATCTTTTTTTTGATATGGTATTGTAACTGTGCTCAAACCACCAACAAGTAACATTGTGCTATCTCAAATCTTCTTGAGTAATGACTACGAAGATAACATATATTAGAATTTGATTGGAGATGATAAAGTATAAATATTTTCAAGCATATATTAATATATAAACATGGCATAATAGGTTTTTAATTATAAATTTAGGATCTAGCTCTTGGAGGTCTCAAATATTATTGTTACAAAGTGCATCCACATTGATTTCTATAGTAGGCATGAGCTTAAAAACATGAATAGAGAATTTTAGTTTGATGCCTTGATATATAAGCACAAGTTTTTCTATGTAAATTTAGGATATATTTCATAGAGATCTCTACCATTACAATAAAAAATTTCACTTACTTTGAATTATGTAGTAAGTATGAGCCAAAAAACATAATAGTGTACTACAGTAAAAAGGCCTCATAGACGCACTTTTAGACGCGATTTTTGAATATAGAGAAAATCTTACGGGCACGTCTATCCGCCTGTCTATTTGCGCGTCTACAGCATCGCATCTATAATTGCATGTATGAACGAATTTACACGCAAAAATAGATGCGCAATAGACACACATATACACACGTGAATACAAGCCCATAATAAACCAAAATTGCTATTTATTTAATTTATTCTATGCGTTTATTAGCGCATCTATCTGGCAATTAGATGAGCATATAGACACGCCCGTAGACGTGCTTTTACAAGCACCCATAGAAGCAAACGAAAAACAAAAAATCTCTTTTTTTTAAAAAATATATTTAATTTATTTTTTAAATTTGAATTATCTAGTGAGTGTATAAGCGCGTGTACTCTGCATTGTAGATGCGCTTATAAACGCGCATTTTCTGCAATTTAGACGTTTGGAAAAAAGACAATGGATCTAAAAGCACGAGAATTGAAAATAAAAGTCCATGTATTCATTATAGATCAAAAGCATTTACATGGGGAGTTTAAGTGCTTGCGACCTACAGTGTGGCCGCAAGCAGTAGGCTCAAAGATGGATAATACATATACAAGAAAACAAGGCCATAGAGGAGGTATGGTGCTCCTCTACGAATCTGAAGAAGAAACATCTTTGCTAGCACCACCATGGCTACTAGCATCTCTATCCCCCTCCTCGCTATGCTCCACATCCGGGTTCGCCTACACACACAAAAGATCAAGGTTTCTTACATAGACATGGTGGAGAAAAAGTTATAATTAGCTATACTTTTAATAGGAAAGTAAGAAAAACATACCTCCTCTGGCTGTCGAATCCTCATAGCCTGGTTGTATTGGTCCTCAATGATGAGACCCTCCTCATAGAAGTGAAGCCATGTGGCTGCGCGGTTATGGCCTCGATGGTAACCTACCTCTGTACGAGCAGGTATCCTACCAATGATAGTAGTCTACAAAACAATTATGATATATACAAACAATTATGAGACACAATGTATTAGAACAAATTATACAAAGAATTGAAAGAAATATAAATTTTAAAAAACTAGAAATCAAAATATACTTACAAACTCTGCCTCCCATGACTCTCTGCTGCCCGATCTGTAATGCGACGATCCCATGGTTTCCATTTGGATCCGTCACGCCTCTGCGTGCTGACGACTCTTCACTTTCTCTGTTGCTTTCTTCTTGGCTTTCTTCCACTCTATGCGGTGGCACATAGTTGGTTGGGTATACGCTCCACGCCCCTCCTCCTACCTCCGTAGTGAGTCCTTGGCACATGTCATGAGGTGGGATCTTTTGTTGTGGAGAAAATCCCTCACTTTTGTGCGTCCCCAATCATCCGAGAATCGCTGACCCTCAGGATTTGGGTACCTCCTATGGATTGCCCTCAATACCTCCTACCACAAGCCACTTTTCAAAATTTTGAAGTAGACAAAACAATCTTTATACGTCGCATGCACGACGCTCCTCATGTACGCCATTACATCCCTTCCTTCATCATCATGAAAGATGCCACCAGTATCTGTAACTCTATAGTACTGGCGTACTGGCTCCTCTACGTGATCTACTGGTGAGGGTGATTGCTCACCACCTCCTAGGCAACCCCTAAACAAGCCTCGTCCTCCCCCTTGACTCTCCCTCCTCCCTCTCTGTCGACTACCCTCAGCCTCGCTGGATGCATGTGCTTCTGCAGATGCACGTGCATCGGCTAACGCTTGTGCTTCGGTCGATGCATGTATAGGTGTTGCACGTGGAGTACCTTCACGTGGAGTACTTGCATGTGGAGTACCTGCAATTGGAGTTTGGGAAGTAATGCTAGGCAAAGACGTCAGAGGCGTTCTAGACATGATGCTGAACACCTCGTCTGTTGTGGGAGAGCAGCCAAGGTGTCTGGTCATCTCTCCCATGAAGTCTTCCCTACTAGGAAAACCTCCAAAAAATGCATTGACCCCCCTACCGAACGAGGCCAATGTATCATTCATGCGATCCAAATCTGGGTCATTGCTAGATGAACCAGGATACGACATCTACAAAAAAAACATAGAAAAAAGACAAATTTCTTTGCATACAAAAAATCATATATTACCTTCATCCATACCTAAACATTTTCAAAGAGCTTTCTTTAGACATTGAGCATAAAACTTAAGTGCTAATGCTTCTCATAAACAAGAAACTGATAAACACAGACATGGGATTGGTCACATTCGTCATTGTAAAAATATATATTTTTTATTAGAGCTAGGAGAGTTGGCGCGTGTATGACCGTGTCTAAATTGCAGGTTAGACGTGCTCTCAGACGTGTTCCTAAAGTCAACCCTCTGTCCAGAGCGCGTCTATATCCGCATCTGAGATGCAGTATAGACGCGCTGTCAGACGTGTATTCTAGGTCAATGCTCTGGCGTGCGTGTGTATCATCAAGTGTAGACTGCAGAGCACACGTGCCAGCATACGCACTCTGAGACGCGTCCTCAGACGCAATGAGAGAAAACATTTCTTCGCGTCTATACCGGCATCTACATTGAAATGTAGACACGCTGGCAGACGAACTCAGTTAGCTGATTTTAGTCTAATGATCGCCATTCATGATTTACAAAATGCAATACATAATGGAATCAGAAATCCTAATACACAGAAAAAGCAGAGAGAGAAAGAGAGAGACACAGAGAGAGAGAGAGAGAGAGAGAGAGAGAGAGAGAGAGAGAGAGAGAGAGAGAGAGACTCACCTTGGGTGTTTGGTGTGGCAGGTGGTGGCGCTTCTTCCTTCTCCTTCTTCCTCTCCTTGGTAAGTTACCCTCCCTTGATGCTTGCTTGCTGCTTCTTCTTCCTCTTGTTCTCTCTTTCTTCCTCTCCTTGGCTTTCTTTTTTCCATTCTTGTGTGTTTGAAATGAAAGAAGAGGTGAGTCATGAGGAGGTGAGGCATGAAGAGACTGCATGTCGGCTAGACTCGAGCTTCAGAACCACAAAAAACGCAGGAAAGGAAAGGGACAGTTTGAAAAGAAATGATTTAAGTATGGTTTGAATTTTGACGTGTGCGTCTATTTTGGCATGTATATGCATGTCTAAGGTTTATGTAAACGCGCGTATAGATGCGAACTTAGACGCACAAATAGATGCAAATTTAGACGCATACGTAAATGCGGATATAGACGCGCATTTAGACTTTATCATAATTTTTTGTTTTTAAGATAAGTTTTGATAGTGAATTCTTACAATAAGTTTTAATGTATTTATGATGAGTTTTGTGTATTTAAAATTGAGATCTTAGAATAATCAATACACTAGCTTGAAGTTTTTATGTAAACATATGAATGACAAATATTTTGATGTTGTCATGAATTAGGTTTAATCATGTCGTCGTCATCACCTAGTGCGGTGCATGTTGATGAGTCAATGAGCACATCCTCAAGTGAGGATGAAACATTACGTCTTCATAATCGAGATGCATGTCTACGATGAAAAATTAAATGCATGTGTGATCGTTGTCGAGGGTGTATTTTTTGAGCACGTCGAATTGCAATGTCACACCTCAGCTTATATGGAGAATGGGACTGAGAAAAATCACCGGTATTCATTGTTTTTTTTAACCACTAAGATTGCTAGTCTATGTTACTCAATTTATATCAACGTACATGTAACTCCCTTTTGTGGTTGAGATGCGGTGCCACATCCTCAGATGCTCCCTCCCGGGCGTCGAGAGGCTGCAAAACGTCGACGCGAGGAGGCAGAGTCTTCAAGAAGAGTAGAGACTCACGACCATGATAGTAGCCCTCATGAAATGCCCCATCAAGTCGTAGAGGATGAGATTTTGGACAACATGGTATACCATCTATTTTCGCAACCGGTTCAGGGAGAAGGTCACTCTACGAAGCCAAATGATCCACTATACGTAGCATCATACAGTGTATAGCCAGTGGTATTGGTGAACTATAATATTCCTCCATCCATGGCAATTAAAAAGGGACATGTAATGTTGTCCCTTCTGATTCCTAGAAAGCACAAGGTAAAAAACATGGACATTTACTTAGAGCCTTTGATTGAAGAGTTAGAAATGTTATGGGAAGGTATTGAGGTGCAAGATACAAGCGCATCTGCATCCTCTAGAGATTTCACATTGAAGGCCATGTTGTTGTGGACCATGCATGACTTTCCAGGATACGGAGAGTGTTCAGGTACATGTATATAACTCTATATTTGAAATTCAAGACTTGAATCAATTGCATTTTATTAATTCACTTGTTTGTTCAGGTTTACGTAACATTGGTCGCATGAGACGAGCCTGGCCACGCATTGGACCCAGAGGAAAGATTGAGCTACCCCATGCACCTTGGATGTCGTCAAGGACAAGCCTGGCCACGCATTGGACCCAGAGGAAAGATTGAGCTACCCCATGCACCTTGGATGTTGTCAAAGAACGAGGAAAAAATAGTGAAGGAACAAATATGTAGCTTTCGAACACCCACAGGATGTATGAGATGTCTCAAGGGAGTCTTCATAAAGAAAAAGAAAAGAGGTGTGGAGCAACTATCTAGTTTGAAGCCCCATGATTGGCACAAAATGATTCAAGTAAGGGTATCTCTAACCATGAAGATAGTAATTAGTGGAGTAACTATGTGTAAACTTTGGGGTATGATGGCTTTTTCCTCAACTAATCATTTGATCTATGAATATTGTTTACATTCAGTTCGTACTTCCTACTAGCATATCCCATTGTGTATCCAAAGATATACGTGATATCATTTACAAGATGGGAGAGCTTGTGAGGTGTGTATACATTGTATTTTTTCATTATATATATTTAAATTTCTACACAAAAATAAACAATTCTCAAATACATCTTGACAGATACATGAGCTCGAAGAAAATTGATCCAAACACATTGCAAGATGCTCGAGTATTATCTGTTGAGGTGGTTTGTTTGGTGGAGGAAATTTTTCCTTGATCCATTTTGACTACTCAATTACATTTACTCGTACATTTGATTGATGAGATCGCACTTTGTAGGGCAGTTCATGCAAGGTGGATGTTTTTTCTTGAGCGCTTTATGAAAACCTTGAAAGATTTTGTGAGGCAAATAGCACGGCCTGAGGGAAGCATGGCTGAGGGTTGGTTAGTGCAATCATCCCTTGTTTATATCTCTGAATATCTTGTTGAAGTGGACCCCTCTCAACCACTACCATGGAAAGATGATGAAGACTTGAGGATGACCTCTATAATACCTCAAGGAAAAGGAATGAGTAAAGTGCTAACAAAAGAAGAACTTCGTAAGTTAAATAGTTTTTGTGTGCTCAATAGTGATATAATGAGCAAATGGGTGACACTATATAATGAAGCAAGGGCAAGAAGAAAAAGCGAAAGACAAGCATTTCGCACCAGATATGGACGTAATGTCTCATTTCCAGATCATCTAAATGTGCTCCCAGGTCATATTGATATAGATTGGTTACATGAGAAAATGGAGAGAATGGAAAAAGAGAAGGAAATTAATATATCTCAAGAAGAGTGGGAATACGCACGAGGTTGCTTATCAAAGGTGAGATATACTATCAATTAATTTGTTTCTATAAGTTATATTTTATATAAATAATTGACATGTTTGATCTTTTATCTTTTACTACTAGTGCACATTATTCAATGCTATTTGGTGTGAGGGTAAACATCTTCGAACTCAACATATAGATGAAAAGAGAAATACCCAAGATTGTGGTGTCCTTGCTCACTTCGAGAATGCCAATGGTACCATGGAAGGTTATTGTGGCTTGATCCAAGATATTCTAAAGCTTGACTTCAGATGATTCTTTATATATGTACTGAATGTGAAGTGGTTTAAAGAAGTGGTAACAAATGGTGACCATTGCACAATTAGACGTTATCCAAGTGGTTTTGTAATCATTAACTCTACAAAATTTCACCAAAACAAGAATGACACATTAGTACTACCTCAACAATGCGAGCAGGTATATATGCAAAAGCTAATTTTTTAATATGTATACATGTGATACATATACACAATATAATAAGTATTTAAGTTTCTTGCTTTTGTTTTTCAAATACAGGTTGTGTATCATCCAATGGTAAACAATAACCGATGGTGGTATGTCATCCCTATATCTAATCGTTCAAAACCAATATATAGTAATATTACCGACATGGAGATAGCAGATGACAATCCAACAATTAATGATGATGTGCATGATGACACCATAATGGATGATATGCGTGATATAGTACAAGATGAACCTCGTGAGGATGTTCAAGAAAACACAAAAGAAGACAATAATGTGATTGTCGATGATATTGATGAAGTTATTGAGCAATATAGCAACACATCTGATAGTGAGATAGACTTATTTGTTTCGTTACCTCTTGGTAACATAGACCTAGAAGTAGATAGTTTAGCAAGGGCTGATGTCATTGAAGATGAGATGGATCGTTCACTCTAACATACTTAATTTGCTTAATGATTCAATGTGTATTCATAATTCTATGGTTTTTATCATGCGCACACGTGCATACTCAAGAATCAATAGTCAAGTTTAAAGCTAAATTGAATTTTCCATAATAAAAAGGAAGTATTTTTTATCATCTTCAAGTAGAGAAATTACGAGATACATATTGCAATGCTTGCTACTAATTGTATAATAAGGTTTCTGTCACTTGCCACTAATTACTTATATCAGGCTTGTCAACTGGAGGAACTTCCATTCATTAGAGAGCAATGCAAAAATTAACTCTGGTTTTTTAATTCAATGATTCAATGTGTATTCTTAATTCTATGGTTTTTATCATGCGCACACTTGCATACTCAAGAATCAATTTCAGGTGGTTAAATAATTATTTACTTTGGTTTTTTTATTATATTAAGTCCAATTTTAGGTGGTTAAATAATTGCGCGTCTGGTGGTGCGTCTATATTGGCGTCTATTTACGCGGATATGTAGATGCAAAATTCGTATCTATTTACACGCTCTTTTACACGCACATATAGACGCAATGATAGACGCGCCCGGCTTTGTGCGTCTAACATGCACGTCAATGCCTCATTTCTATTGTAGTGGTGAACTTTAGATTCTTGACCACACATAAACAACAACCATTGCAATATATGAGCTTATGAATATAAATGAAAAGTGGCCCAAAACAATCTAATATTGCTAAGCCACATTGACAAATTCAATTTTGAATGATATCTAAGTATGAATAAATTATAAAACTGCATAAATGCATTTTTCTACTATTAAGCATGATATTCTTAAAGAGATTCACATAGAAAAACTTGATTTAAACAATAAATATTAACATTGGAATAGCAAATAAGAGGTGTATGGAATAGGAAAACCTTTCCATCCAAGCATGATATCGATAAGAAGTTTCGAAATTAGATTCTCAATGTCTTAGACTACATATTTGAATGTGAAAATTTGTGTGCATCGATAGAACAAAAGGTTCATTGCTGCTACAGAGTATTTTGGGAGGTGGAATTTCATACATGTTTCAAGATTTTACCAATAGTTGTATTGTTAAGAACTTGGAGCTTGTTTCTAAGAGCATGATTCTCAACCAACTTTAGACCAAGTTGGGAAATGTAGATGGAGATAGCTCATTTCTAGGAGTTCTTTGGACTTTCATATGGGAGATCTCCTATCTTTTCAATGGACAATATGGGAACTTGAGTTACTTGTGACAACACTGACAAACCAGATTAAGCAAATGACTCAAACCATTGTAGGCATACCAAACTCGCAGTGTGGCAAGGGGGAGGAGCATAGCAATACCAAGCTGCTCTATCGAGAAGGACTTGGAGAGGCAGCTCAACCTAGCCGTAGGAGCGGAGACCACATGTCCAGGTGGAGAAGACGACAAGCTCGCAAGCTTGTGATTTATCGTAAGCCGACATGTCAATATTTGAAAGAAATGTTGCCGGTCCAATGGCGGCGATAAGGGCTAACTAAGCTCTTCCCATTGCGTCCCGTCTAGGCGGCTAGATCTCCACCATCTTCCTTCACTCCCACGCCATCACTTGACCCCATGCAAAGAAAACGTTGTTCTCGTATAACATGACATTTGAAGGCCAAGGCTAAATATTGGAAGGGACGATGGCGTGATCCAGTTCATTATTTGATAAGGTCGTCGCCGGAAGAGTTGGTTATTTCCACGGAATCGCTGTCTCTGGACGGGAAGACGAAGACCGGCGAAGGTATGGCTGCATTTCCTCGTCATTCATGTGATTAAGCGCAGAAGAAAAACGCGCGCGCGCGCGCGAGAGAGAGGCAGAGAGAGATTTATTGTCCGTTCAATGAGTTGGGCATTGACAAGATTATATTCATCAACCCCACTTGCTTCCTCTCGTTGATGATGCAAACACTCCCGCGTCCCTCAACCGGCTCCCTTCAGAGACCATGGCCGCTGGACAGACCTGTGCCCCTGAAGCATCCATCCATTGTTATATCATTAGTTTGTTCGGGGAGTTCATTCTCCTAAGGGAAATTCCTTGTTTGAGTTCATTTGTTAGTGGTGTGGCTGCTTGCTCACACAGACTGCATTTACTCCTGCAAACCCTAGCGTATTCTGATAGAGTCCATCAATTTGCGAAAAACTTATCGATATTCTGGGCTCTTGAAATGATATCCTGATCACCTTTCTCAGGCCGGATGTTGGGTCGTCAACAGACCTGGCATGAACTTGGTGGTGAAAGTGAATGGTTCAGTCATTTTGGTTCGCCATATTGAACTACTAGACACCAACATGGCTGCTGTATGCTACTGCAGTAGTTCAGAGCTGTTTTCAGGAGGTGCCGATGGTGTACATGCTGGATTGGTCCATTATCAGTAAACAGGGATCTTTTTAAGAAAAATCAGAGAATTTCAAGTGAGCAAATGTCTGGCTGGGCGTGGTTAGAGAGCCGAGGCGCCCTTGCTTTCTTTCACGTATGATGTTGCTAACAAAGAGGTGCAAGCTCCCATTGTTGCGGAACTGGTCCATGTTATAAATTTTAAGCTTTGTTTTGGAACTTTTCAATTAATAGTCCGTATTAATGGCTTTCATTTTTGTAATAAACTTATTTTCAAGAAACTGGTCATCAAGCTGTCTTATACATCAAATTAATCATGACCTCGTTCTTGTTCATTTTTTACAAGAGCAAGTATTGCCTCAATCTCTTCTCAATTATTTTACATTGGGAAAGCTTTAATGTGGTAGCAATTATAGGTAATAGCGACATGAAAATGATAATCACAAGTCACTTCATATTTGGAGTCTCTAGAGTTATCTATTAACATTTGAGTGCAAGAAGGTGAGTTTGATGTAATATCATATACACAGGTAGAGAGCCTCGGCGCTTACACTTGCTACCATGTCTAATAATGAAGATGATGAGCAAGAGGAAGAAGGGGAACATGTCATGGTATAGTTTGTTAGTCTTCCCCATTTTATTATTCGTTGCTTGTCATCTCATGGTTTTCTTCAAATCTTAACAATCTTCCAGTATTCTTTTTTATATTTTCCTTAAGGTTTCTAAGGCACAATCTTTTTTAGAGAAAATGTTTTCAAGCAATGATCTATCTGGATTATTTTGCTAAAGCCAATGCATGATTGTTACAATAGGTTTTTTGCTTCACCTCTACTTTCCTTATCATTGTCTTTGTTTGTTAGCATTGGTTGTTAGGGCATATCTTATTAAGATAGTGCACTCACAATGTGATTCTTCTTTGCAAATTTACCCTAGTTCACTAATGGCCCACTATTGAGACTTGTTAAGTAAAGAGTTGATTTAGTTTTCTTAAATTCACTTTTTTCCTAATCTTTCTCTATTTTTCTAAAACAAATTGGAACGAAAATAGTGGTATGAGCTCTTCTTGGAAATAAAAGGGCAATGCTCCTATTCATGCTAGTGCACATTATTTTTTGGTGTTTTCAAAATGTTATTGCTTTATCATGATACTTTTTATATTTCTTTGTTTATGTTTTTTTTTTTTGGGCTATGATTTGTGCTTTCTTTTTTTTTTCTTTTTTTCATAAATTTTCAAGCACACTACTATTTTGACTAATTAGTAAAGTCAATGCATGGTTGCTTTTAGTATAATTTTTTGTTTCATAATCTTTTAATTTCTTCTCTTTTTTTGGTTTGTAAACAATTATCTGGCCATGATTTGTTGATTTTTATTTTTTTCTATTTTAGTATGTTTTCAAGCAAACCACAATTTTGATCAATTAGTAAAGTTAATGCATGGTTTTTCTTAGTAGGGTGTTCTTACTATATGATCATTTCATTCTTTTATCCTTTTTTTGGTTTCAATTTTTTTTTTCAAGCCATGATATTGTTATTCCTTTAAGCTTTTAATGTGAATGCTTGTGAGTGAAGAATTGTTTATTTTTTCTTTTATAATGTCTTTAATCGTAATAACTACTTTCACTAGTTGTTAAATTTACTAAGTGGGTGGTTGATTGTTTTTTTGTTATATGGATTTTGTTTGGCTTTTTTTGCATGTTTTTTTTTTTCATTTTCTTCTATGAATTGTTAAACTAATTTATGTATGTTTGTATCAAGGTTTTGTTGCAATTGTTACATGACTTATTTAATCATTTTGTTTGATTTTTGGGGGGAGATCATTCTATCATGCATATGTGTTTTGCTAAATGGCATGGCTATTTGTTGATGATTCATTGATGTATGAAAGATTTGGAGTGGTGAGCTCGTTGATCACATACCACATGGGCATGGAGTTGCAAACTACACAAATGGAGACACATTCGAAGGTTCATATGACATGGGAAAGAAGCAAGGGCATGGTGTCTACAAGTTTGCAAATGGGGCAGTTTATGATGGACAATATAGTAGCAATCTTAAGGAAGGTCTTGGAGTACAAAAATATCCCAACAATAGCTCATATGATGGTTGGCCTTTTCATATTTCCAAACATTTTTTACACCCATCCATTTAATGCTTGTCAGCTTGGAGGAATTCTCAATATGTCATTGTTTCATCTTGTCTTACATCTTATTCTACTTGAATGAGCATTTATTAGGATCTTGGAAAGCTGGTAAAAAAGAAGGCTATGGGATTTATACATATGCGAATGGTGATATCTATCAAGGTGATTGGTTTGATAATAAAAGACATGGTGTGGGTACGTATTATTTCAAAGACAGCATGAGCCAGGTGTGCCATGGCCTTCTTTAAACTTGCACAATTTAGAATGTTAATGCACTCTATTTGCATATCAGATATTTCCCAAAAAACAAGAACTTGTGTCTTTGGGAATTTTAGTATATGGTGCCTTGTTGATGAATGACAATAAAAAAATGTTTGTTTATTTTTTGAACAATTCAATATTAGCTAAAATCAAAAGAAAAATAAAGTTGATCAAATTAAATGTAAATTTGTTGCAGTATTGTGGAACTTGGGCTCTTGGAAATTTTGATCATGGGGAATGGGTACTTAGAGATGGAAACTCTTATGAAGGCCAATTCATATCAAACAAACCACAAGGTCTTGGCAAGTTCAAGTTCTTTAAGACTAATAATGTCCTACATGGAGAATATGCAAATGAAAAGTGGAGATCAATGGATCTAATCTCAATACCATAATTGTGCACTTTGTATAAGCAATGGAATGTGAGAAGTGGGAAACTTAGTTGTCCTATATTTGGGGGCATTTTAGAATATAAAATTGAGAAAATGAAATTCAAGTTTGGTTTTTTGAAGGAAGGATTTGACATGGCATCCAATTTCACAAAATGGATCATAAATATCAAGGTAGGATTGGAGATGCTTACAATTCTACACAATTAATCATAAATACCTTTTCATCATATCTACATTAGAGATTATATATTTTTGTCTACATTGAAATATATTCTGATTATACCTACATTGAAATCTTTATATGTTATTATCATGACCTTTTACTAAGCTTATTTGGTATTTACACATTGCTTTATTAATATTTTCAAGAATTCATCCCTTAAATTCATGGCTTATTAATTTTATGCTATTCACCACTTCAATATTTTATTCCAAAATCATTAAACAAAACAAAAATCAAAAGAGATGAACAATCCATAAGCACACTTATTAAATTCAAAGTTAACAAGAAACAATACTTAAATATGCTTATATTTGAAAGTATTCAAGGAAAGAATAGTACAAGCATTCTAACTATTACTTTTCTACACTCAACAAATAATGAATGATAATCACTCTTAATGAAACATGCATGATAACTCCATGATATGTATTATAACATATTTTTTAGATACATATGCAATGGGCACTATGGATTAACATTGAAGAGACTCTTACTTAATATTAGGTTAATTGGAAGATGGTTTATCTCTCGGCAAGTTATGGATAAATTACCAAGCAAAACATTTGAATTATATATTTTTGAAATATATGTAAGTCAATATTCACTAGCAAAATATGTTTCATGTTTCATCATGATATCCAAACATTGTAGTAGTCAAGCATGCTATTTAATATCAAGCCAAGCAAGCAAAGAATCAGAGAATGAAATGTTTTGTATACTTCTAGCCCATGGACTTTAGCAATGTATCTTGGAAATTGGTTTATGAAAGACTTTCATGTTTCATGGAGCATATATAGAGTTTAGATTTAGTTTCAATCACTCATGAGTTGTGGGACTGCTTGGATGAAGTGAAGAGCTAACATCCTAGAGTTTCTTATAAGAAAAGTAAGATTTGGGGTCAAAGATATTGTGAGAGATTTTAATCCAAGTTTTTACTATTGGAATGCAACATAAACAAAGCTTCTCTTCTTATCAAGTTTTGCTCTATCTCTCTTCTTCTCTTTATTGGATCTCTTACAAAGTCCCTACGTCTTTCTGGCTTTCACTCACATCTTTCTAACATTTGTGGTGAACCCAATGTGAAAGCCCCATCAAGATTGTAGGACTGAGGACCATAGTAACCATAAAGTTGCCATGGACTTTATCGAGGACTTTTGCACAAAGCGAATGTAGATACTAAAAGATTGTATACATGTGACGAAGCATGAAGATCTGGATATGGTTTGCATGATACAAACAATTCAAATATTTATGGAGGCTATACAAATGTAGTTACTACACCACAAGTCATAAATATACAAGAGCATGAAACTACTGAATAAGAACTTGAGTTGATGGAAGATTTGCTAATGGAAGAACTTGAGATGATTATAGAGAAAGTGGATCTATTTAATGAGCAAGATATATCTAACTATCTCAAAGTTTTTTATGAAATAATGCAGTAGTATGGTATCCCAAAGGGTTATAGGATTATATATTTTGAAGTAGTATTGAGAGCATGATCAAGGCACAAGTTCAAGAGATACAACAGATGTATGAAACAATGTGGGAAAAATATAAGTACAATTTTAAATCTTGGGAAGAAATCGAGCGTGCTCATAAAGCTAACTTTTATATTTTGAATGGCGGCCTATCTATTGGGTTGTCCGAGCTTCCATCACAAGATGGAGAGGTGACAGTGTAGAATGCATATACAGATATAGTGCTAGAGTATACTGATGGTGCATAGGCTTAGACTAGGCATGCTTTTAGGCTATTAGTTACAGATGTATTGACTCTAATTGTAGATGTAGACGTACTGCCAAAGGGTTGTGAATATGTAGAGATCTTGATTGAGGATGCTACTATGTTTTTTGATATATTGGTTAATGTTCATGGCATAGATTTAGTGTTAATGAAGGATGCTATACATGTTGTAGTTGATAATGTAGACCAACTAGCTCCTGAGGTTATTGGAATAATGTATATTGATGATGTGATGATGGAGTGTATTGATGCTATCGTGAAAGAGAGGGAAGATGCACTAGCTCCTCTCACCAACAAGAAGACCACTTGAAGAATGATGATGACTGAATGGGAGGAGGAGCCACAGACTAAATAGGCCCAAAATATGACTCTAATTGTAGATGTAGACGTAGTGCCAAAGGGTTGTGAATATGTAGAGATCTTGATTGAGGATGCTACTATGTTTTTTGATATATTGGTTGATGTTCACAGCATAGATTTAGTGTTAATGAAGGATGCTATACATGTTGTAGTTGATAATGTAGACCAACTGGCTCCTAAGATTATTGGAATAATGTCTATTGATGATGTGATGATGGAGTGTGTTGATGCTATCGTGAAATAGAGGGAAGATGCTATGATACTTGAGAATGCAAAAGAAATATATGCCTTGGGAGAGCACTCGCTTATGCACATGGTCAATCCAACCATGAAAGTCAGTGAATATGCATTTACAAGCCATGTTCTAGCACTAAATAAAGAGATACATGTCATGGGGAGTGTTACCTTGTGGTTTCTTGAAGCTCGGATCATATATACTTTATTTTGTAGAGCACGATGGGGATGGGAAAAAGATGGAAAGATGGGGAAGATATAGAATATGAGAAGTTGCAATGGGATTTTGGTTTATCATTTGATCATGGAGAACCTAACAAGTTCGTGGATTTGGCTGCAAAGGGCTATATGATAGAGGGATGCCATGAACTATCAATGCCCTATCATCGAGGTGGAAGTGATTGGGATTGCTATGCATTTCTAAGGATTCTAGTCATTTAGGTTTATGATGCTAGTCGAAGGATGATTATGTACATGTTCGTTTGGGCGATGATCATATGGGTTTTTGATCTCGATGAGCTACACAGTGTGGCACATGTGAGGAATGTGCATGTTTGGAGGGGATGGATGTTGTGACATTGCACATCCAATCACGAAGAAAGACCTTGGAGGAAGGCCGCAAGTTAGATGCCAATGTTGTCAAAGTCACCGTCATTAGTAGTATGTTTTGGCTTGTTGTGTGTGGTAGCTTGTAAATATTTTCTTTGCCTTGCTAGGAAAATAATGGAGGAGACATAAACTTCCTAGCACTATAGCAAGGAACATGAGTAGATCTACCTCCATGTAAAAGGGAGTTTCCTCATTGGTAATGCCTCCTTCCATAAGGTGCATGGAAGGCTCAATACTCACACTAGAGATGTAGGTGGCACTACACAATTGAAGAGGAGATTTTTCCCTCATCTTCTCACAAACTTAGATGTTTAAGCTAAACATGGCACACACGCAAGAAAGTTATATTATGATATCCAGCAAAAAAGTCTCTACCAGGGACAAAGAATGGCACACTAAGTGTGGATATTAAGGGGGGGTTACAATTGCACTCCTAGATATAAGTTTGAGGAGCCCCATGCTTTTTTTTGGGAAAATTACATGTATTGAGGATGGAAATGGGGAAAGAGGGCATAGGGAGAAAAGCTTGCGATGAGACCCATCTAGAAGAATCGGTTATCATAGTATGCTTGCTTGCTCAATTATAAAAGATGAAGCTAATGAAGAATCCTATGTTCATGATGATCTAGCAATTATGTTTTTTGACTGAATGACTTCAAAAGGTGACAAAAAAAAGAGGAATAAAGGCTCATAGTTGGCATAAATATCATTATTCTGTGGACAATAGCATGAAGGATATGCTGAAAGGGCCAAGAGTTAATATAATTGGAGAAGGGGTCACTATTTCCTGATCCCATTGATGGTCAATAGTGTTGATTATAGAGGCTATAGGACCAATTTGTGGAGTCACAAGTCATCATTTCAAGAGATTTTGGTAGGACAAGCAAATATGTGGCGTAGACTATGATATTTTGTGGAGAGAGTTTAGGTGAACATGTGAGATTGGAAGATGATAGTTTTGTTGCATGGGACACCCATCGTGATTCTAGAGCCTACATAATCATTAAGGTGAACCATGTCATGTGGGTTCTACGTTGAGCGCTAGATCATGATCATTTTCAAGAAGGAGCTTCATTATGAGGTTGATGGTCGAGTGGTTGAGATCCCAACCAGCATGATTGTCATTGAATTAGTCTATGTGTGTACACATCTAGCGTACTTGCACTAGGCATGAAGTTGATAATGCATGGCTTGAGGAAAGAGAGGCTTTGTAGTACAAAGTTTTACACAAAAAAATTTACCATGAGGACAAAGGGTTGATGCCTCTATTCACCAAGTAGTATTTTTGGCAGCCTATCAATTGCAAAGATAGTTGATTATGGAGCATGCCATTAGTTGGAATTTGGAATAGAAATATGATCATGTGAAGGGCGATGACTACAATATTAACAGCTACAAAGGTATTGATTTTGTGTTTTTAGTTGACATTGCCTATTAGGTGGCTCTTTGCAAGTCTAATCGTCCTAGAAGATGTTTGTGGGCCTATTATTTGAGGACATCTTCCATCAATGTTGATTCATCATCCTAAGAAGGTGGTTGTTCGATGGCATGGCCTGTAGTGATATTTCTTTTCTGAAGAAGTGATCATACAAGTTGTTAGATTGGACTACAACAAGATGAATGCAATGACTCCAAAATAGTAAAAAAGCTCTATGTATGTAAGTGAACCTATGCATAAGGATAATGAAAAGACAAACACAATCACCAAATCATGTGGTTCATGGAAGAAGTGAGTAGATAGCTTGGATGAAACAAATATGCCATAAAATAGGTTTAAAGACACAATGTTCATCAATTATAGGCTTTATCTTGCTTTTTGGTGACACAACATGATCATGGAAACATTTCTATCTACTAAGTGTTTGGCTGAAGTAAAGGGTGAAAGAAGATGACACTTATGTATAGAGTATTGAATCAACTTTGGATACATGCTCATGGACCTTGGATACTTTTGATCCGACAACCTCCCATGAGATTAGGCTATTTGAGTTTAAAACAATGTCTCTATCTTATTTTGTAAAAAAGAATTAGGTTTTAAATTGCTTTTAGGATAGAGTAATGTATTTTTATCGTACTATGCCTTAAAAAATCTTAAGGTACCATTTAGCACCATATTTTATTGTATCGTATAGTACCGTATTTTTCTTACTTAACAACCATGCGATGATGCTTCCCTTCTTTTAGTTCTTCAGAAGCAATTCCTAATATATGATGGTTCGTAGAGATGGTATTTGTTACAACATTGCACTTTATTGTTGATGCAGCAGCCCAAGCTCTATCCACATGTCATGACAATTGTTTCATCATTTTTCAAAGGAGAAAACATGTGGATTATGTGCAAGTGATTCCCTCTTACTCCTCAAACCTTATTAACAAAATCTTAATCCCCAAAAATTTTCCCCAGCTGCCTCCCAATTTTGCCAACTTTGTGGGGTAGCAATTTTTGAAGCAAAGAAAGGACTTAACAAAACATTCTTTGTGTGCTTGCTCTTCATGTTCAATCTTGGGGTCAATACTTTTCACCTACTAACGTGGCTGTAATGCCTTCCCTCAACAAGGAAAATCAAGCTCCCCAATGATACTGGTCACCATTGCCATGCACATCCTGATAAAATGTCACTATTAGGAAGGATCTCCACTTAGGATTCCTTGGAGAGAGAGATCGGCAGACAAAGACTATGTCTAAGCTCCTAATGTTTTCATTTGATTCAGACTGAGGCTTAGAGGTAGGAGATGGGCATACAAGACTCTCATGTTTGCTAATAGTTTGTAGGTATCATGAGAAAAATTTTAACCCACCTAGCTAAATGCCTTTTTGTGGGGGGGCAAGCTGAAGTCACTCCAACCATTGAATGTCAATATAGCTACACATCGTGCCTTCTCTAGGGCGTTTGGACTTTGTTATTAACCCAAGCTATAGATTCTATTGGCTTTATGAGGAACCTCATAGACACTCATGTATATGAGTTTGTGAGAACCTCACTTGTTAGAAGGTCAAGCTTGATTAGAGGAAATCTTAAGGGTTGCAATCTATGCTCATTCTAGAGAAGCTATTGTTGGGTGTAAACTCCCTTAATCTTTGTGTGTATAAACTTATGGGTGTGAACACATCCTTATTTGTACCCTAACATATAAATACATTTTATTCTTCGTGTACCATCACTTACTGGTACACTCATCTTGGGATTCTCTCACTCACTCTCACTCTCAACACTCTTGGGATTCTCTAACTCTCACTCTCAACACTGTTGTTGCTCCATTTCTGTCTCGCACTGCATTGTGCACTCATCCCAACAAACTGGTATCAGAGTTACGGCAAGAGTGTGTGTGCTTCCTAAGCACAGTGCGAGTCAGTTCTGCGTGCACGAAGGAGTCATGCAGTTCACCTTTCAACCAGTCGAGTGTGAGTAGGCATTCTTCTTGACTAGGTGGCTGGTCAGTCCGTTAGTTTCGTCAGTCGCATTGTTTAGCTAGCGTGGATAGTGGGTCAGTTGGAGACGATCGTTTTTGACCAAACAAGGACAGGCGGAGACTAGTAGGTGGTGTCATGAATAGTAGGCAAGCTAGGCGTGAGGCACAAGTCAGTAGGAAATGGCGTGACTCGATAGGCAGGTCGGCAGGTGATGGTGCAGGCCAAGCGTGAGGTGACAGGTCAATGGTTACGTTCTAGACTTTTTCTTTTGTAAAAATTTTTAATTAATTTCTATAGACTATTCTCCTTCCCACAGATTGGGGTTCACACGCATCAGCATAGCTCTCAGATTTGTGCATATTTATGCCCGAAAATTTGGGGGTCTTCCCAGATTTATGTTGATCATGCATAATAGTCACATTGGACCTAGAAATTGTAGAAATTGTGCACATTGTACTTGAAAATTTTGAGGCTTTTCATGTATCAGTGAAATTTTTCTCAGTTGAGCTGAATTTATTGACATTGCTGCACTTTTGGACATGAGAAATTTGGATCTTTTGCAAAACTTTCTATTTTATACTCTCAGAAACACATATTAATGCAATTGGGACAGATTGGTCAGTGAAATTTTGGGGCTTTTACTAAAATTTGTGAATTTTGGCAAAATTGATGTGTGAAATGCACATTGGGGACATTGCTGAAGCAATCTTGGTGTCATAAGTAGTAAAATTTGAATTTATTATCTCCCACTTGTGAGATTTTGAAGAAATTGCAGAGAATTTTGGTGTTTCTGTGTATCAAAAGTGCTTTTGGGCAGATATGTATGCAATATACATGTTTGGCAGCTCCCATTGAGTTGATATATTACTGAATATTCATGGTGCAACAGCCTTAGTGATCACTTGCAGATCTAGGATTGTTGCAAATGTATTTTTGGTGATATTTCTGAAGTGGGAGTCACTTTACAATGGTATATGCATGGGATTATATGCTAAAATCATAGTTATATTGTTGAAAGTCATTCCTTCTATTGTTGTACATGAACTTGGATCAAATCTTGCTCTTATCTCTTGAAATTTTGGGGTGAAATTAGCTGAATATTTAGCCTAATATGTACTGTCATAAAATGTATTTATATGTTAGGGTACAAATAAGGGTGTGTTCACACTTGTAAGTTTATACACACGGTGATTAAGGGACTTTACACCCAACAACCTGTTGAGATATTGAGCTCCACTCGTGATATGCCAGGGTAACTATTGTGCATTTATGTCACCGACTTGTTAGTTGCAGATGCGGTTGGTACACCGCCCATGAATAATAGCTAAATGACAGCTATCCTTATCTACTCTAGTTCGTGGTTCAGTTAGTATGCCACCTTACTTAGTTGAGTTTGGTTTGAGACCCATATATAGGGTTCTTCTATTTCTTTGTATGAGAGTTCTTTTTGGCTTACACAACTAAGAAGAGGAAAACTGTTTTCAGCCTCCACCTTTGTGTGTATTCCCCCATTGTGCAAGCAAGAAAGCTACAAGTGAGACTCCTTCCTTCTCTCCCACAATCTTGACATGGTATCAGAGCCTTGTTCGTGGTAAGGAGCTCAAGAAAGCAAACCAAGTTCGCGATGTTCTGTGTAGCAAGAGGGCAGTATATGCTGCGGGAAAGGGCTTTAGCCTCTGGTTGCTCTGTTTTTTTGATTTGAGGCCATTTCGGGGCCTGTTTTGGAGGCAGAAGTTTTCTGCACGCACTCAGGAAAAGGCCCTGTTTTATGCTGTGCGACCACTGTTCTACAGTGACATAATTCTTTACAGTGTTTTGTAATGGCGTCTGATTCTCCTTCACAGATTGTCACTGAAAAGCTTGACAAGAACAACTTCCAAGCATGGAAGTTTAGAATGACGAATTTCCTTATGGGAAAAGGATATTGGGAATTTGTTGCAGGAAATGAAGAAGAACCAGTTCTTCTTGATGTTCCCAATCAACAGCAAATGCAGGCATTTAAAGGATGGCATGAGAGAGCAAGAAATGTTATGTACTGGTTCTCTATCAATATTTTAGACTCTATGGTTGTGCATATTCAGGATGCAAGTACGCCAAAGGAGGCATGGGATACTTTGTCAAAAATGTATAGCACAAATACGCAAGCTAGAAAAATGCAGCTCAAGCAAGAGTTGCACAATGTGCAAAGAGAAAGTATGAGCATCAATGACTACCACATGAAGGTGAAGAAGATTGTAGATGCACTTGCTTCCATTGGGTCGCCAGTGGAAGATGATGATTTAGTTTCTGTGACCTTGAATGGTTTAGGAAAGGATTATGCACAGTTTCGAACATCCATTTCCGTCCGTGAAAGATTTCCTGATTTTGAGGAGTTGATTGCTCTTCTAATTTCTAAGGAGCAGAGAAATGGTGGTGCATCTTCTTCAGAAGGAACTTCAAAAGAAACTGTCTTCTACTCAAATGCTGGAAGAGGCAGAGGCAGAGGTAGAGGAGGCCGTGGTAGAAATTAGAATATGTAGCAAACTCAAGAAAACCAGTCTTATGGAGGAGAACGTGGTAACTCTAGAGGCAAGGGGAGCCAAAGAGGTCATGGTAGATGGCAAAGAGGCCAAAATGCAAACAGTAATGTTGAATGCTACTATTGTGGTAAAATGGGTCATATGGCTAAAGACTGCTATAAAAGCGTAATGACATCATGAATGGAAAATTACAACAAGGGAATTATGCATCTTCTAGTAGACAAGGTGATGACAGAAATGAACATTTGTTTATGATGCAGCACATGAACAATTCTGTGACAAGTGCAGAAGAAAGCAACAAAGTGTGGTATGTTGACTCAGGTGCATCAAACCACATGACAGGTCATGCAGAATGGATGCAGGATGCAAGGAAAATGGAAAAACCAGGATTTGTGGAGACTGATGATGATACTACACATCCTCTTGTGCAGATTGGAAAAATTCATTTGTCTGTGCAGGATGGAAAAAAGAAATACCCGTCGAATGTATTTCATGTCTCGAATATCACCAAGAACCTGGTTTCTATTGGTCAAATGGTTGAGCAGGGCTTGCAGGTCAGATTTAATCCTCATGGATGCTTTGTTGAGGATATAAAAAATAAAGGTCGCTTGATAGCAAAAGGAAAGAAGAAGGGCAGAATATTTACATTGGATGCAGACATGCCTGCATTGAGTGTAGCAATGTTTGCACATGGGACCGATGTAGTTGCAGATATTGATATCTGGCATAAACGCATTGGTCATGTTAATGTACAACGACTCAAATCAATGCAGGCCCAAAATATTGTTGCAGGATTGCCTAAATTCAAGGTTGCAGAAATGCATAAGGTATGTGAAGCCTGTCAGTGTGGAAAATAGGCAAGGAAACCATTTCCTAGACATGTTCAAGAGAGTAAGAAGCCATTGGAATTAATCCACTCTGATGTGTGGACTACTAAAGCTGCATCTCTTAGAGGCTGTCATTATTTTATCACTTTTATTGATGACTATAGCAGAAAAGTTTGGGTGTATTTTATGAAAAAGAAAAGTGAATTTTTTGGGCATTTTAAAACTCTTAAAGCTATGGTTGAAAAAGAAACAGGCCTGCAAATAAAATGCCTAAGGTCAGATGGAGGGGGAGAGTACCTCTCAAATGAGTTTGCAAGGTTCTTGCAGGAGCATGGCATAAAGCAGCAATATTCATACAGTCATACCCCACAACAAAATGGAATTACAGAAAGGAAAAACAGGTTTATTGGAGAGGTTTCTTGCGCCATGCTCAACGAAAAAAACCCGCCAGATTTTTATTGGGCTGAAGTAGTTCCTATAGTAGTCTACATAATGAACATGACTCCCACTGCAACAATACATGGCATGACTCCAGAGGAGAGGTATACTGGTAGGAAACCAGATATTTCTCATTTGAAAATTTTTTGTTGCATTGCCTATGTTCATGTGCCAGATGAGTTGAGATCCAAGTTGGATCCAAAAGCTGAGAAGTGCATCTTTATTGGTTACTCTCTACAGCAGAAAGGATATAGATGTTATAACCCTTCTACTCGTAAGTTTACAGTGAGCAGAGATGTTGTTTTTGATGAGATGAGTAGCTGGTATAAACCAGTAAATGTGATTGATAATGTAGATGCACAAAATGGTAATGTTGCACAGAATTCACATCAGCAGCAGTCACAAGATATTAGTGGACCTGGAGTGTCCTCTAGCAGTGGTTCACATTCTTCGCCATGGACAGGCAGATTGAGATCAGGAGAATCTTCTCAAAGCAATGCAGATAGTGGTATGTAGGTATCACGAAAAGGAAAAGAAAAGGTAGATCAGCTCATGTTTGATGTGATTGCAGGTCACTCTTATGTGGATGGTGAATCCAGTGGCTCAGAACAGAGCATTGATGATGAGTTGGGTATTCCTTCTATTGTTACACCTGGAGTAAGGAAGACCAGGGATGTTTTGAGAGCATCTGGAAGTGAGCCTACTTTGCGCAGGTCTACCAGAGCTAGGTATCCTGTGGATAGGCTGAAATATGATGGATTTATAGCCATTCACTATGCCTATATAGTCAAAGTGATACAGGAACCAGAACCCACTTCTTTTGAGCAAGCCATGGGAAAAGAAAAATGGGAGAAAGCTATGGATGAAGAAATGGATGCTTTGGAAGAAAATGCTACATGGGAATTGGTACCTTTGCCTAAAGATAAGAATGCAATTGGTTGTAAGTGGGTTTATAAGGTGAAGTACAATGCAGATGGTTCTGTGAACAGATGCAAGGCAAGATTAGTAGTCAAGGGGTATGCACAAATATATGGCATTGATTATGAAGAAACATTCAGTCCGGTTGCAAGGATGGAAACCGTAAGAGCAGTCATTGCTAAGGTTGCATCAAAGGGATGGTCTTTACATCAGATGGATGTAAAGAATGCATTCTTGCATGGTGATTTGCAAGAAGAGGTCTATATGGAGCAGCCACCAGGTTATGTGCATGCTGTTTATCCTGAGTTTGTTTGCAAGTTGAAGAAAGCCTTGTATGGCTTGAAGCAAGCACCTAGAGCATGGTCTGACAAGATAGGACAGTATCTTGTCACTATTGGCTTTCAGATTTCCAAGGCAGATTTTTCACTTTATGTAAGAAAAACAGAGAAAGGTATTATGCTGCTTGTCATTTATGTTAATGATTTGATTATCACATGTGATAGTGATAAAAATATCCTTCACGTGAAAATGCTATTGAGGTAGAAGTTTGAGATGAAGGATTTGGGAGAGCTGCGTTATTTCTTGGGCATTGAGGTGATTAGATCACCAAGTGGGATATAGCTCTTGCAGAGGTAGTATGGATTGGACATGCTCTCTAAATATGGGATGATATTTCAGTTCCTTTGGAGCAGAATGTGAAGTTGAGCGCAGATGCAGGTGAGCTTCTCGAAGACCCTACTATGTACAGACGCATAGTGGGAAGTTTGATTTATATGACTATTACTAGGCCAGATTTGAGCTATGCTGTTGGATTGGTAAGTCAGTTTATGCACGCTCCAAGGAAACCACATTTGGATGCGGCTAGGCGCATACTCAAGTATGTGAAGTCCACATTACAATATGGACTATTTTATGAGACTGGGATTCAGATACAATTGCATGGATATACTGATCCTGATTGGGCTAGTAGTATTTCTGATAGACGATCTACCAATGGATATGTGGGGAGGAAGAGAAAATGAGAGAGGGAGAGGGAGAGGGAAACATTAAACATAATAGGGAAATGAGAGAGGGAGAGGGAGAGAGAGGGAGACATTAAACATAATAGGAAAATGAGATAGAGGGAGAGGGAGAGGGAGGAAATGGGAGAGGGAGAGGAGAGAGAGGGAGACATTAAACATAATAGGAAAATGAGATAGAGGGAGAGGGAGAGGGAGGAAATGGGAGAGGGAGAGGGAGAGGGAGAGGGAGAGGGAGAGGGAGGAAATGGGAGAGGGAGAGGAAGGGAGAGAGAGAGAAAGAGAGGGAGAGGGAGAGGGGAAGGAAATGGGAAATGGGAAAGGAAGAGGGATGGAGAGGGAGAGGGAGAGGGAGAGGGAGAGAGAGAGAAAGAGAGGGGGAGGGAGAGGGAGGGAGATGAAATGAGAGAGGGAGAGGGAGAGGGAGAGGGGGGAGACGAAAACATAATAGGGAAATGAGAGAGGGAGAGAGAGGGAGAAGAAATGAGAGAAGGAGAGGAAGAGAGAAAAAGGAAATGAGAGAGGGAGAGGCGAGAAAAAAATGAGAGAATGAGAGGAGAGAGAAAAAGAGAGAAAAGATGTTAAACATAATAAGAAAAAAGAGAAAGAGAGGGTGTGGGTGAGGGTGAGGGTGAGGGTGAGGGTGAGGGAGGGAGAGGAAATGAGAGAGGGAGAGAAAGAGAGAAAAGGGAATGAGAGAGGGAGAGGAGAGAGAAAAAGAGAGAAAAATCATTACACCTAATAGGGAAAGAGAGAAAGAGAGGGTCAGGGTGAGGGAGGGAGAGGAAATGAGAGAGGGAGAGAAAGAGAGAAAAGGAAACGAGAGAGGAAATGAGAGAGGGAGAGGAGAGAAAAAAATGAGAGAGGGAGAGGAGAGAGAAAAAGCATTAAACCTAATAGGGAAAGAGAGAAAGAGAGGGTCAGGGTGAGAGAGGGAGAGGAAATGAGAGAGGGAGAGAAAGAGAGAAAGGGAAATGAGAGAGAGAGAGAGAGAGAGGAGAGAGAAAAATAGAGAAAAATTATTAAACCTAATAGGGAAATAGAGAAAGAGAGGGTGAGGGTGAGAGAGGGAGAGGAAATGAGAGAGGAAGAGAAAGAGAGAAAGGGAAATGAGAGAGGGAGAGGAGAGAGAAAAAGAAATGAGAGAGAGAAAAATAGAAAAAAATCATTAAACCTAATAGCGAAAGAGAGAAAGAGAGGGTGATGGTGAGAGAGGGAGAGAAGGAGAGAAAGGGAAATGAGAGAGAGAGAGAGGAGAGAGAAAAATAATTAAACCTAATAGGGAAAGAGAGAAAGAGAGGGTCAGGGTGAGGGAGGGAGAGGAAATGAGAGAATGAGAGAAAGAGGGAAAAGTAAATAGGACCTTACAATAAGCTCATCCTAGGCTCATAGGGGTTAGGCCAACCTAAGGGATATATGGCTAGAGAGCCCTAGCATACTTATGCCTCCTAGCATAATGTTCTTCTTGCAAAGAGACCTCTCATACATGGGGCTTATCCTAGCCTCCACCATGCAAATATACAACAAAGGCAATCAACCTATCAGTATGAAAAACATTCATTTTTCATAACGTAAATCCAAAAATAGCTTTGGATATTGCATAAAAATCACACTCTCTTAAAAAGACAAATACAAAAAACTAAAACAGCATCATTCATATGCTTCACAAAACTAAAACAGCATCACCACAAGATATCTTAGGAAACTCATCTTCAACTATCAATTTTAATTAATAAATATAATATAAAATCACTTGCAAGGAAGGACACTCTTTTATCATTAACCCTATTTCTTCCTTAGAATAGTCTTAAGAACAAATTTCTACTCTAACAAGCATATATTTGAGCATAATTACTATTTTAAGGTTTATTCCATGAGTAGTAGTAGTATATATGCAATCATCAAGCTAGAGATCATGCTTTGATATCTGTGGAGATCCGAATCTCATGCCCTCATAGAGATTGTAGTGTGCAATAGTGTGGAGAGAAGACGGGTGAGTTGTAAATGGTAAAGGAAAATTCTATTGATGATGGAGAGAAGATGAGGTGAATCGCCAATCCTATTCTTAGTGAGTGCAACCTACCCATAGTCACGGTCGTCGTGGTCATGGTCGTGGTTGTGGTTGTGGTCGTAGTCGTGGTCGTGGTCATCGTAGTCGTAGTCATAGTCGTGGTCGTGGTCGTGGTCGTGGTCGTGGTCGTGGTCATGGTCATGGTCGTGATCGTGGTCGTGGTCGTGGTCTTGGTCGTGGTCGTAGTCGTATTTGTAGTCATAGTCGTGGTCGTGGTCGTGGTCATGGTCGTGGTCGTGGTCGTGGTCATGGTCATGGTCGTAGTTGTGGTCGTGGTCGTGGTCCTGGGTCATGGTTGTGGTCGTCGTAGTCGTAGTTGTGGTCGTGGTCGTGGGTCATGGTTGTGGTCGTCGTAGTCGTAGTTGTGGTCGTGGTCGTGGGTCATGGTTGTGGTTGTCGTAGTCGTGGTCGTGGTCATGGCCGTGGTCATAGTCATAGTCGTAGTCATAGTCACGGTCGTAGTCGTGGTCGTGGTTATGGTGGTCATGGTCGTGGTCATAGTCATGGTCATGGTCGTAGCCGTAGTCATAGCCGTGGTCATGATTGTGGTCGTGGTCGTGGTTGTAGTCGTTGTGGTCATGGTCGTGGTCGTAGTCATAGTCGTAGTCGTAGTCATGGTCGTAGTCGTCATCATGGTCGTCGTGGTCGTGGTCGTGGTCGTAGTTGTAACGAGAAAAAGAGAGAGAGATGGAAGGAGAGGATAACAATTTAAGAAAGAAAAAAAAAGAGAGAGATGGAAGGAGAGGATAACAATTTACGAAAAAAAAAGTATGATAACAAAAACAAATTGTTTGTCGTAACGTAGACAAAATGAAAAACAATGAAGGTCCTATTGTTCAAGATCGCGAGGAGTATCCTAATCACCATTATCCATGTCCTTGCTCTCAATGCAAGCTGGAAATTAGACGAAAATGTTGATTGTCTATAGAACACGTATGAAGATTTGGCAAGTTTCAATGTGAGATCATTGATCAGGCGATTGCGGATTTTCAGCAAACAGTAAGAAAAGTTAATATCAATCATGCATTGTACTTGCAAGCTAATTGAATACCATATACAATAAGATTGGGTCTGGCTGGAAAATTTTCTATCCAAGGAGGTGATGTCTCATCCCAAGGGAGGAGTGCACCCTTTGCGGCCAATTAGAAGAGTTCATGGGCGTATGATGGATGGAGTGCATGAGCCAATCCACCACTTGCAAGGCCAATCTATACCGTCAATGCTAGAGGAGATAGGTAGCCTTCCAGACCTACTTACAATCTTGGAGCCTGAGACGAAGGCAATGATCAATGCATTGATTCCCATGTATGTCAAGACTTCTGATCTGCTTAGAGAGGAAGCATCCATACCATTATATGATGGGTGCGGAGTATCTCGCCTGAAGACACTGCTTTCACTCTTAAGTGTGCAAGCAAAATACGGGTGGAGCGATACGAGTGTGACTGAGTTGTTCAGGTATCTTGTACATACGCTTTGTTGACTTTTTTTTTTGCACTATTATTAAAAACGTTTGTGCTTTTTCAAGGTGTTTATGATTTTTTTCAGGTTATTGAAATATCATATATTACCACCTGCAAATACCATGCCTGAATCTCGTGATGATGCACGACATGTTTTACGAAAGCTTGGCATGGACTACAACAACATCCATGCATGTATCAACGATTGCATACTATTTCGAGGAGAATACGAGACTATGGACTACAACAACATCCATGTATGTATCAATGATTGCATACTGTTTCGAGGAGAATACGAGACTATGGAGACATGTCCAAGTGTGGTGCTCACAGGTATTGACAGGACTTGCAAGGACAAACCATTCCTCAAAAAGTTCTCAGACACTTTCCACTTATCCTCCGTATAAACCACATGTTTCATACATCCAGCATGGTGAGCTTGACAATGTGGCATGCGCAGAACAGGTCCACAGATGGAGTTCAACGAATATCAGCGGATTCACGCGCATGGAGCCACATTGACTCTACCTTCCCAGGCTTTGCCGAAGAGCCAAGGAATCTTCAACTCGGTCTTGCAATGGATGATGTGAACCCAGTCAGTCTTCGCTCAGCTTCTTACAATGTGTGGCCTATAGTCCTTGTCAACTACAATATTCCTCCATGGCTTTCTATGAAGAAATGACATCTCATCCTTAGTTTACTCGTCCTTGGCTGCTACAAATCAAAAATATGGATGTGTATCTTCGTCCATTAGTCGTGAGCTTAAGATTTTGTGGGAGGAGGGGGTCACTGTGCAAGATATGAGCAAGCACGATGCTCGGCGGTCTACCAATATTCAAGCCATTCTCATGTAGACAATGCATGACTTTCTGGGATTCGGAGAGTGCTCAAGTGAATAGGCCTCCGTTCTCATTGGTAATATCTATATTTTATCTCGTTCAAGCTTTGATTCACTGGGTCGTGGTGTTGGAACAGGTCTGGTTACCTCCGGTTATCATGCATGTCCATTGGGCCACAGTTAGACTCCCGAAGGTCATGAACCATGAAGAAGATGGTATATCAAGGACACGCCACTTTCTTGTCAGAGGATCATGAACTCAGCGAAGGTTCTCTTGGACAACCTCCAACACGTATGAACGCCTCAAGCTGGTACGAGTTGAAAATGGTCCATGCGGAGTCACATCCAAATGGAATGCGACGGTTCTCAATTTTCTACGAGTTGCCATATTGGACCCACTTAGAGGTCAACCAGTTGTTGGATTCCATGCATATTTTCAAGAATGTGGGCAGCTTGCTATGGGACCACATCACAGGAAAGAGAGACACTATAGGGGCACAAATGGATTTAAAGGAGGTAAGTAAGATGGAGGCGCTTTGGCCACAGTCGAGTGCTGATGGTCGCTTGCAGCTATCTCGCGCTCCTTGGGTTTTGTCCACTAAAGAAGAGCGCATTGTGAAGCAAGTAGTCAATTCTATCCGCACTCCGACAGGTATGATGCGTTCTCTCAGGTCTGCATTTTCTAAAGATGACCAATTATCAGGGCTAAAATCCTATGATTGGCATAAGATATGTCAGGTTTGTACTACGAATGGATTGTAATTGGCGTGCACATTTTGCTATTTGGAGTGTAGCCATTATTCATAATGCTTTCTCATTTGTGGCAGTTTATACTACCGATTGCGATCGCAGGATATCTTACTCCAGAAATACACGTGGCCATTTACAGGTTGTTGACTTTGGTGCAATGGATCTCACAGAAGGAGATTAAGACATCCTCTTTTGAATCTGCGAGGCGGGGAGTAGTGGATACGGTCTGTCTCTTTGAGAAATACCTGCCCACCAGCATACTCACAATACAAATCCACCTTCTTGTGCATCTTATAGATGAAGTGGAGATTGTTGGGCCTATCCATATGCGATGGATGTTCTTCTTGGAGTGCTTCATGAAAACCCTGAAAGGCTTTGTGCGACAACGAGCTCGGCCAGAAGGTAGCATGGCTGAAGGTTGGTTGGTGTCTGAGGCGCTAGTGCATATTTCACAATGGCTACCAACGGTGGATCCAGACAACAAAATGCTATGGTCGCTGAAGGACGATGAATATAGACTGACGGGAGATGTGGTGGTTGGAAATGGGGTAGAAAAAAGAATGGATGCTACAATGGAGGAGAAGGTGAATCGCTTTTGTATGTTGCACCATGCCTCTATGGAGATGTGGCTCACCAAGTACCAGATCGCTAGGTAAGATCAAGAGAAAGCGCGATCTAAATTCCGATGTAGTACGCGTCATCGACCAATTCGATATCCTGAGGGCATGGAGGAGATGCCACAGTTCATGTCAACGCGATGGTTGCATGGAGCTTTAACCGCAACATCTCACGAAGGGATAGAGGTCTCAATGGAGAAGTGAGAATTATCGAGGGGATGTAGTCCAAAGGTGATGAGGTGTTTAGGATTTATCGTATCTATATTTTATATGCGACATCTAATTTGAGTGTTTCAATATACAATACAAAATATATAGTGCAGCATGGTCGCACGGATGACATTTTCGCATGGAGCGTATTGACAAAATACACTCCACAATGGACTATGGTATCATGGCAAGGTTTGAGCAAGAGATCCAGCAACGAGCAACGGATCCAAACACAGTTATAGATGAGATGGAGTATTTTGGGAACTTGCAAAGTATTGTTACGGTGGATTACTGTAGCTTCTCCATGATACTATTCGATGTGCAGTGGTTCAAAGTGGTACTTGGAGGAGCTGGAGCAACAGTTCAATGAGGTCCATCTGGATTTCTCGAAATAGATTCCGAAAAAAATGGATGGATTTGTGCGACACCTTTGTGTTGCCAATCCATTGTGAATAGGTGTATGGACTCATTTGTTTGTTAATTGTATTACGACATGGTACATGTCACAATAGTTTAAACTCTCTTGTACGTGTTTATGAACAGGTAATCTTCTATCCAAACCCCCGACAACCTCGATGGTGGTATGTTATATCTTCAACTCCCCGAAGTGCGAGAGTTTATGATCAAAGCGATGTTCCGAGCATAGATGAAGACAATATGCAAATAGAGGGGTCGATATTGCAAGGGGGGTGGAGGCCACTGAAAGCTTGGAGCCAACATCGGCTAACAATGATGGAAATACAGGAGTCTAAGAATTCTTTGAGAACGAGGTGGACTCATCCTTTTGTGGTGACATGTCTATCGATCTTCCAGTGTATGCAGAGTTGTGTCACGAGATTGATATGGGACCATAGGATACTTCATACTTGGAGCATCCACTTACTCAATTCGTTGATCAATCGCTTATAAGGGTACATAAGATATGCATTTTAAGTGAGATATTTTTTTTAGGATTTATATTACTGTGCTTTGTATGATTTAAATTGATTATTCTAACATCATTTTTTATCTGTGCAGGTGACATTTTCAGGATGAGTCGAGGGATGAGCGATGAGGAGTTACAGGATATCTTCATGCGCATGTCTCCAGACTAGATCACGAGATTCAGAGACATGGGAAACCAAGAGTTGTCTTAGTCTTCGTCAAGCCGCTCTACTAGATCTACTTCAGCGCGTTCGGATGCTTCAGCTTCGAGCAAACGAGGTCGACGCTCCAGACTTGGGCCAAAGGGAGGGAGTGCTTCAAGGTTAGGAGGATGCTGCAGAGATATAGAGGCAGTGAACCCACGGTCGGCACGGGATATAGGTGCAACTCCTCGCTCTCGTGGTGGTTCTAGGGAGCGTGGCTCAAGCTCAGGTGGATGCTATGGAGGCATGGACGCGGTGTCTCCATCTTGTCGTTCAGCTAGAGTTGCATCACCTCCAAGATTTTCACACCTGTGGGGATGTCTACTCTAGTTACTCTGGCTTTTGCTCAGCCGTCTGCAGGTTGCACCCCTATGGGTGCCACTCTAACAGATATTACCCCAGTCGGTAGACCAGATGCACAGGGGTCTCTTGGATATGCCCAGGAGCGTGGACACAGATGGGAGAGGATCCATCTTAGGCATACCCTAGGGGGATATGCATATCTAGTTGATGATATGTCAGGAGCCATCATCATGAATGATGAGGGGAGGAGGGTGATGGCTCGCATGAGAGAGTTGTGCCAACAAGTTTTTCGGCACAACGTCTTAGATCATTAGAAGAACATACTAGAGAGGAGCAAGCACTACATAGTAGCATCCTTGCATGAGGAGTTTCCAGTTTGAGCCTCAGTAGATAGATTTTCTACGGGCTAGATGATGTATTGCATGCGTGTATATGTGTCACACAGACGATCGGACACACGCAAGGCACTCAAGAGTGGGGCTGCAAAGCCCAAGTGGTTAGACGCAGATGACTGGCGCCGACTGAGGGAGGAGGCTACAAATTCTCTAGGACGTTGGAGTCAGCAGCACGAGGCGGCGAGGGCACGACTCGAGGTCGGAGTGGTCCATCATCTTGGGAGTGGCAGGCCACAGGACATATTTGGAGGACTTTGTATGCATGGACAACTGTGTGTCACAAAGCAGTTAAGGCCCAGAGTTATCACTGAAAGTCACGCTCCTCCGTATGCAAGACACAAAGATATTGATTCCATGAGCATTTCTTTTATCGGCTAACATTGAGGCATAATGTAGAACAATTTGTTAGGACATGCATCGTATGTTAGAAGGTAACGATTAATAGGCAAAATATGTCGGGTTTGTCATAGCCCTTTCCTATTCCAAATAGGCCTTGGCAAAGCATTGCAATAGACTTTATTTTAGAGCTTCCTAGGACACCTATAGAGAATGATGGAATATGGACTATCATTTGCAAGTTTAGCAAACAAGGCCATTTTATTATGGTAAGAAAGAAAATAAAGGCTGGTCATATGGCATGACTATTTTTGCATCACATCTTTAAGTATGATGGTATGCCAAAGTGGATCATTTGTGATTGAGACCCTCAGATGACTACTTTATTTTGAAAGGGGTTATTTGAGAATATAGATACCACGCTAAAATTCTCATAATCCTTCCATCTGCAAACAGATGGTTAGTTTAAGGAATCAAATTCCACATTGTTAGATCTTTTGAGGTGTTATGTTTTAGACCACAAGACATAGTGGGAGCAGTATTTACCCTTGGTTGAGTTTGCTTACAACAACGCAGTGCATAGTTATATGGGCAAAGCTCCATTTGAGGTGGTTGAGGGTGGCAAGAAGATACCACCTAAGAAGCAAACTAAGGATAAGATCTTTGCGGCTGATCGTTATGTGGAAAACTAGGACATAGCCTATGTAAAGATAAAATACGCACTTCAAACATCGCAAGAAAAGAAAAAGAGGGCAGTTGATCACCACGGACGTGCTTTGCAATTTGGAGAGGGTGATTATGTATTGCTGCATTTTGAAAAGGTAAGGCTGAAAAAAATGAAAGAAAGAGAAAGATTCTATCCAAATTTGAGTATGAGATACTATGGTCCCTTCTAGGTGTTGGAGAAGATTAGCGATGTGACATATCGACTGAAATTACCTCCACATTGGCAGATACACAATGCCTTTCATGTCAGTTTGTTGAGGCCTTTTCATGGTGATGTGGTAGAGGATATATCTGCTGAAATTCAGCTTGAGGTTGAGGAGCTAGATGAGATTTTGATACCCGAGCAGATTTGGGCACATAAGGAAAGAAAGGTCAAAGATAGAGTTTCCGATGAAATTTTAGAATTATTCACCAATGGATGCCAAATGGATGGAAAAGGATGACTTAGCATACCATCCTCAAATTTTTCACCTTTACGTAGATGTCTTTCAGTTAGAGCCAACGTTAGTTTAGGCTCAGAAAAGGAAGGATCCAGAGTATTGCCTGATGCTCAAGAGAGCAAGGTGGCACTTCCACTCCTCCAATTATGGACTACTCTTATATGTAGTGGATCTCAAATATATTCAGCATGCATCCAAGGTACTATGCTAATAGTATGTTTGCCATGAGATCGCTACTTAGTGTACTTGTCACTGTGAGATGTATGTAAATGAGTATGAATTTCATCTGCATACCCGCACACTAGAACTATACTTTTGCATCAACTTATGATAAGTTTGGCATGGATTTTGCCTCAATTTTGAGACCAAAAATTTTGATCAGTTTCAACTTAGTTTTTGACCAATTTGAGAACAGTTTACGATCACTTTTGGGATCACTTTTGCTTTTTTTTTTGCACTGAGTTTGTGATCAATTTGGGGTCACATTTGCAACAGCTTGTGATCAATTCTTAAATCAACAAGTAATTAGTTTATGATCAAATTATGCTCAGTTTTCAATGGTTTATATCTGGTTCCATGGACAACATCATATATTATGATGCCATTGATGTTTTAGCCATGGTTTATGCTTGGTTATACTATGCTATAGTTTGGTTTTACCAGATGAGTGAAGCTCATGAGAAGTAGATACATCATATGATAATCTTGCAATGTGTTTGAGATTATTTAAGAGTATTATGCTATGTTATGATTATTTGATAATTTTTAGCATGTGTTGGGCATATGGAATGGTTGAGCAGTAGTGTGCAATGTTGTGTTAACTATGATGCTTTGTGGAAATTCTAGTCCAGTACTTTTGTTTTAATGCTTTCGACAGTGCAAACAACAATAATTGCAAGTATTTTAAGGGGGAGGATTGTCATGGAAACATGTATTTTTGAAACCTCACTTAACATATTGAGTAATTTTTAATCACATGGTTCAGTAAATTTTGCACATGTGAGGTGTAATTGGGGTAAATTTATGAGCCCGTAACCTAAGAAAATCATGGCATGTCAAAGGAAAAAGTTACTATAAGCTATCATGTCCCACATGTTCTTGGTGCTATCTGGTGCCAGTTATTGGCCTAGATAATTCATTTGGTCACAAGTGTCACTTGGTGACACTAGAGAAGTGGCGTTCAATGGTATCTAACATCAATCTGATTCTCAAAGATAGCATAGAGACAACCATGAATTAAAGTTTACTAGCCAATTTAATTATTGACCAGTCTGATTATTTTTTTGGACATCAAAATAATTATTAGATTATTTTTCAGTGTTTAAAGATTAAAAATTAATATATAATTATGAATAATGCTAGAAAAACCATTTGGAAAGGTTGCCACTTATCAAAATGCCCATGCAAGACTGAAAAACATCTTTAGAGGCTAGAGAGAGTCATTTTAGTGCATTCAACCTGTAAGAAAGAGGAAGGAGATTCTGTTGGTCTGATCTGCAACCATTGGAGAACCTTCTGAGGCAGCCAGGGGTAGGAGAAAACCAATCAATATCAAGAGACGACATCTATAGGCTATTGAGACAAGGCATCCAATAGTAAATGATTGATTTTCTTTAGTTCTTTGCAAAGAAATTTTGAATTTTCTCTCCCCTCGGTATTCTCTCTCATCTCCCAACCTTTCTACAGCCTTACTTTGAAGATCACAGCACTAAGATCACTATAGGCTGAGAAATTTCAAATTTATTTGCTATAAAACCTAACCTACAACAAAAATTTGGGTTTAGCAACAGCCTCAAGAAGTGTGCAAGAAATTGGAAGCTCCAAGACTTGGATTCAATAGGGCTGAAGTTGTTTTTAGTCAAATTCAAGTGGATAGACTAGCAAATCAATGAATTTGGGGCATTTTTTATCTCCATCAAAGCAATATGCCAAAAATTGGAACCTCCAAGGCTAAGATTCAACAAGGCTGAAGCTATTTTTAGTCAAATTCAAGTGGAGAGACTAGTAAATCAATGAATTTGGGGCATTTTCTATCTCCATCAAAGCACATGAAGGCCAATTGACTACCCAAATCAAGGAAATCAAATTGAAGACTTGCTGGTCATTTTGGACAACAAGGGGAGTTAGAATACTAAAAGGGATTGGGAGAATCCCATTGTACATCAACTTCTTCTTCAATTAAGTTAAAGAAATACCAAAAGGGGTGCCAGTTTTGAGGGCAATAGGGTCCCCATTGTCCAAGATTGTAAGTTAATTTGCATTTCTTAGTTTTATCATAAATGTTGATGTTGTAACTAAGTTGTAATCAGGGAATTACCACCCATCCATGGTAGGAAGGTTGGTTCCACATTACATGGCCCTACGAAGCTCTTGTAGCCATAGCCTAGAACACTGAACCGTGGCTTAAGTGCCCCAAAAGGTTATGGAGTAGTTGGCTATCAAAAATTTGCACATTCAAAAGAATTTCCTTGCCCATGCAAATTGGCACCTTGTCATAGAACAAAGTGTTGGAATGTAGTTACATGTGTGTTTGGTATACCTGGAGCTTGTCCATTAAAAGGCTTCCTAGATTATGAATGTCTCTTTTTATTCTTCAGCATAGGGGAGCTTGCATAGACTCAGAAAATTAAGGATTTTGAGTAAGTTTTAGAGGTATTCGCAATACTAACCAAATGTGTTCTAAACAATGCTTGCCTCCATGGAGATGATAGTGATGTCCATGACAACAAGGCCATGAAATCGGCCTTCAGCAGAGCTAAAGGGCGACAAAATCATAAACTTGAAAACATAATCAATTTAATTTTGAAGTTCAGCAAACAAAAACATCACAATGGAGCTAGATCACTCCAACATTGGCATAATTAACACATATTGACCCAACCGCTGATGCTCGTCACGTTAGTTCTTTAAATTTGAAAGGAAGTTGGATGTGCAGGGAAGAAAAAGCTGATATATTTATGGTTATGATTCTAGGATTAGAATTTGTTGGTGGCTACAGGCTCAAGTAACATCTTTGGCGATCAACATCTAGCCAATCTCTGTGTAAACCCCAAAAAACACAGCACATCAGACTAATCAATGAGTAATTTGATCCCAAATCCACAAAGTAAGTTCCCAAAAACCAGTTCAGCTTTGTCCTCTTGATTGTATCCATTGTTTCTCTCACAAACATGGACCTTTGACAAAATATCAAAAAGAAAAAGAAAAAAATGAGAGAAAAGAAAGATCCTAGGATAGAATTGTTTTAATCAGCAAGTCTGAGTCAAATGAGATGACACATCCACATGATGTTCAAAAATAGTAAGATGATGTTACTTAAAATGTCAGATTGCTGCCTTACTAGTCACAACGCTACTGCTGATGGTCATGATAAAACTCCAGTGATTCACAATGTCATTCCCCTTTTTCTATTGCTTTAGAATTCTAGTTATTTGTTGTTCATTCTTAGAAACTCAGCTCGTGGCATGACTGATCCGAGAGAGGCAGAGAGAGAGACAGAGATAGAAATAGGTTCACGAAAAATGTCAATTATATTACATTCACTATTGTATAAAGTGTCTGCAATTAGAAAGTGCACACACCACAATTAATATAATCATCCATTAGGAGAAAAAAAAAAAACACACACACACACACACACACACACACACACACAAACACACACACACATGAAGAAGGAAGTCTACCTTGCCAAGACAGCCCAAAAATCCCATGCTGAACTTTTCATTATTTTATGAATAGGGGATTGTCCAAATTTTCAAATGGCTATATGGCCTACTCAATCATTAGACTCTATATTGGCTGCCCAACTTTTTTTTTGAACTATTAAACTTGAAGTCATGCCCAAACTTTTGGCAAAACTTAACCTTAGAAAATTAACAATGTCCATCATGCCCATCATGTCCAAGGTAACTTACAAGTAGGTTCACATGTTGGTGACAAACAACCAATTTAGTCTAGAAAGCTTTATTTGAGAGTGTGAAAACCAAGCTAAACTTCTCTTCATACCATCTTGAGATAGATGGTCAAAAAGAAATTGCTAATCTTGAAGCATTAGATTTTTCATATGGACTATTGGCATAATACTATCACTTGGGAGAAGCACTCACCTTTATTGGAGTTTTCATATGATAATATTGTGCATTCCTTTACTGGGAAAGCTCCTTTTAAAGTTATGTCTCTTGTTGCTAGGCATCATTCAATCCAAGGACAACATAGTTTTAGCTGATAAACTACTGAATGCACCTAACTTACCCTCTCTTTTCATCAAAAGACAATGGAAAAAGGCTGAAATGGAGTAGTGCCAAAAAATAGAATGCAAATTTTTTGATGATGTTGCCATATTAAAATGCATGCTGCATGGCACCATGTCAAATGCACATGTAAGTGGGATAAAGTAGAACCAATGCTAGAAAATGTAAAAAGAGACAACTACAATGAGCAAGGCCACATGAGCAATGAGGATGCCTGAATGCATGGTAGCTCATTTGCAAAATGCAATGCACATTGATATTGAGGGGTTGAAAATGAAGACTGGAAAAATGTATGACAAAAGTGTGAAGTGATGTACATCACCTTAATGACAGTCTCCTTAGACTAGCAGCCAAGCCTCGAAATTGGCCAAGTAACTATGCTTTCCCATCTCTCTTTGCAGTGGTGTATGCATGGATTATAAGCTAAAATCTCAGTTATATTGTTAAAAGTCATTCCTTCTACTATTGTACACGATCTTGGATCAAATCTTGCTCTTATCTCTTGAATTTTTGGGCTAAAATTAGCTAACTCATTCAGCCTAATATTTACCATCATAAAATACAGAATTGGTACTTGGCACTTTGTTGAATAATGGCCACTAATGCTTCTAGCAACAATGTCACTAAATACCTTCTTGAAATCAAGAGGTTTAATGGCATTGGCTTTGAGTTGTGGAAGGACAAGATGCAAGGCATTTTGTTTCTCAATGACTGTGATGACTCACTCTTGGAAATCAAGCCTACAGCTATGACAGATGAGGATTGGGCTAGAATCAATAAGAAGGCCATTGTATACATTAAAATGGTACTATTTGATGTACTTAAGAGACATTAAGTGCCTTGATACAGCTTATGCCATATGGAAAAAGTTGATGGACACTTATGAACATTTAAGTGCTTTCACAAGTATTTTGAGTCAGTTTTGTAGGACTCTAGTTTGCAGCCCTTCAATCATGAATTGAAGGCTATTTTCTTGTTGATGACTTTGCTTGATAGCTGGGAGTTTTTGGTTGTTTCACTAAGCAAAAACCATGTTTTAATCTTTGATGGTGTTAGGGGCTCTATTCTCAATGAGGAGAGCAGAAGAAAGTCTAGTGGAGAAAGCAATGGTTCAACCTATCATCTTAGAGGCAAGTCATAAAAGAGGGGAAATACAAGAAATACAGGAGAAGCATGAGTAAAAGCAAGGGCAAACAACAAGATGTTACTGGCTACCAATGTGGGAGTAAAGGATATAAAAATCCTGATTGTCAGTACTAACAAGAAAGAGCAAGAAAGAAACGACAAGGAAATAAAAAGAAGGATGACAAGAAAGATGGTGACAACTCTCCCTCAAAAGAAGTTGCAAAGGCAAATGTTGCATCTAGTGTGGTCATTAAAGAGTTCTCTAACATTGGAGAGATACTTGTTGTAGCCTCATGCAATGATGTAGATGTTATGGCAGCAGCGGGTGATATGCACATCACCAAAAAGGAGGTGATTGATGCCTTACTTTTAGCTCATGATGGGTTGTCCCAATCATGGATAGTGAACAACGGTGCCTCTTTTCATGTTACTCCCTCTCTAGAATCATTTTTTGAATACACTACAGGTTTCCTAGGCAAGGTTTACTTGGGCAACAATTATGCATGTGAAATAAAGGGTGTAGGTACCATTCACTTGGTCCTTGAAAATGGCCAAGAGCTGATTTTATGGGATGTCAGATATGTACCTAGCATAAAGAAAAGTCTATTGTTAGTTGCGTAACTTGATGCAAGAGGATATTTTACTAACTTTGTGTTAGAGTCATCACCTGGACAGGCAGGGTCACGTGGCAAGATATCCCCACATGGTTGGCAGTCGACCAGGTGCCACGTGGTAGCAGTTAGTGGTAGCAGTTGGACTGCAGTAGTCAGCTGCATTAATTGTAGCCGACTTGGGTTTTCTCACCATTATTTTTAGCCTATAAATAGGCTTTGTATTCACCATCCTCAGTCAGTTGTCTCTCACAAATTTTAGGCTGTAGACCATGGAGATTTCCCTTTAGGCTCACGGGCACCAAGATCTTCGAGGTGGAGACATATGCAAATATTCTCTCTACACCTGTGTATAATTCTTCATCCTTATATAGCATTCTTCATTACAGATTTTTTGTGTTTCACTATCTCTTTCTCTCTCTCTCTTCTCTCTCTATTCACTCTTTCTCGGTCATTCGCTCTGCATTGCTTCACTCTGACATGGTATCAAAGCATTGAAGAATGACCTAGGATAGACCCATTTGAAGAGGAGATTTCAGCACAACGCAAGGCTACGTTTTCAACGTTTAAGTGCGAGTAGGTGGGCTATGCATCAGAACAAGGCTAAGGCGAGTGTGGGCGTGCGAGAAAAGAGAAGATTTGCTAAAGCTGCTGCTATTTTTTTGCTGTTAGAGAAGGAAGAAGGCTGTGTTTTGGGCCTTCAAGTGTAGATTTTACCTTTTCATCGCCTCTGGCGGGTGAAGAAGGAGTGGGACTGGTGTGTTATTTTTGCAAGATTTTGATTTCGTGCTTTTGCAATTGAAATTGATTTTTAGAGCTTTTTGAAACAACCTTGGATGCTTTCTACAAATGACATGTCAAAAATATATTGCGCATCATGCATTACTAACCCATTCACAATAAAGGGAGTACAATATCTAGAAAGGTTCCAAGATCTTCATGTAACAAAAAGGACATGTCACACCCTAATGAAGTGCATGATGATGAGTCCTCCAGAACAATGAATGAGCCATGCTTACGTTGGGCTTCCTACATAACAGGGCATATCTTACGTGTTTGCCCTAACACAAAGGCAAGGTCTGTGGGGGTTAGTGCAGGCTGATGTATGACCATGTGCTCCTTGGGTTGAAGGCCAAGTATGTGCATGTACACATAATACATATGTTTGCAAGCAAGAAATGCCTTTTGGTTAGATTCTCTTTTTTGAAAATCAGGACAAGTGCACCTAGGCTCTTCTTTGATGTGCACATCATAACAACTCTCTGTCAAGACTCGAAATACTGAATGTTGTCTCTCAAGTTGCACTACCTCCTCCAAGAATGTCACAACCATGCAACCAGCTGCCTCTATTCTCTTTTGTGCATCTTTGGAAATTCCATGTCTCCACTTGTGTCTTCTCCCTCTTGAACCACATTCTGTAGAAATAGGAGGTTTGCTCTTCTCGTTCCTTGGTGGTGCTGTAAAGCTAAAGCAGGCAAACTTGAAACCAGCCTGTCTTAGGCTGCTACACTCTTCCTTTGATATATTTGTTCCTATATCAACTGGCCACAAAGATGGAACAATTGGTGATGCTATCACTTGTTTCTGCACAGCGTTTGTATGCTTGACATCATGATTACAGAACCATATCCATTGTGCAATGGCCTTGTTCTTATAGGCTCTCTCAGACCAAAAGCATGGTGCGACTAACCCCACTTGCCAACTCTGTAATTTGCTGCTGCAATTCTTTCTACCCTCCATACCAAAACACTTTCTCACACAGTTAGGTGGTGTCCTTCGTAAAGCCCACTCCTCCTGTGCCACTTCTACCTCTTCTACGTGAGTTGACGTTTCCACATTTGGTGCACTTACTCCACCTGCAAAGGGCTTGATTGGTATCTCCTCATCCTCTTGGATACATATCTCTTCCATCTTTCCATCGTCAAACTGTATACTCCGCGGCCTGCCCCTGATTTTCCTTTGCCTTGACTCCATCACGTATCCCGGTCTATGAGAACTTACAGTTGCTCCACCTCCCTTCTTTTTTCTTTGCACAGTCTCCCTATCACCTTGCATTATAGGCTCCTCGTACAAAGGACTTCCAGCTACAACACCTTGCAACGCCCGTGCAACAGAGGAGGGATTTGGGGATTCCCTTTTGCTGGCACTAGCCAACAAAGACTCCATAGAAGGCCCAGATCCAATAAACCTCCCCGTGGTATAGCCCAACCTCTTTGCACATTGAATATATGCATTCAAAACATCACTAACACATGCATCATAAAGTGATATCTTTCGTTTTCCACCCTCACCTGCTAACCAACTAGCATGGACACTTTCTGATAAGTTTATGCTTGGAATTTGAGCATGTTCCCAAGGACTTTTGTTAGCCTGCGGAGTCAAATCCAAAAATAGAATTAGTAGCTCTCCCCATTGCTACATTGTGCAACAAATCTTAAGGAGCTGGAAAAAATGTCACACTTACATGAGATTCAATTCCTCCCCAGTGGGCAATTCTTTGCTCCCACCATTTCAACCACCTATCCAAAGCCTTGATGTGTTCCTTGTTGACATTTCGTGCCCACCAATCTCGGATAGCAGAGGCCTTAAGTGAGGCTAGTTGAGTTGTCGTTGCTAGCCTCCATGCTTCACACAATTCAATGTGGTGCATTTGTTTATCCACAGGGACTAATTTCTTGGTATGCTTTTGCAAACTTTGCTCCCAATGAAAAAGACAAGAACGCTCCCTCCCTTCCATTATGTTATGAGGCCCTCCATTGTACACAGCCCTTATTGCCATCCAATTCGCACTTGCCTCATCGGACATAAATCCAGCAAAGTCAGGTGGATCATGGCCACATTGAACCATGACAGAATTCAAATTTCTCCAAAACAGGATTTGAGACTCTTCATCCTCCTCTTTAAATTCACATATTGCAATTACCTGCAATGCTCTCATGCTAGTTCATGATTGATACATTAGTATAGTGTTCATCAACAACAATTTAATTTCAATAAAAGCTTTCATTATGTTGCCACATACCCGTGATCATAAACTGAACAAGACATAGTTGCCCACCCATCAATCCTATGGGTATGATCAAAGTGCACCCATGCACGTCGTAAATCTCCAGTCCCAATTCGCCTCATACGATTCACTAAGTCCACCCCTGATGCTGGTCCCTTGGTGGACATTTTAAACAAGTAGCACTTCTCCTTGGCATCACCTTGTCCTGGAAATCTACTTCCATGGAAAAATGGGAAGACACAACGTTTTTGCAAAAGAAGTATGTTGTCATACCCATCACCAACCACCTGACCTTGTTTGGCTCTTTCTTGTGAAACAATGCCTTTGAACCTATGTGTTTATTAGAGGGTTATTTCAAATGCAGGACATACATTGTAAGCAGAAAATAATAATGCACAAGCCTACCCTTTATTCTGCACAAGTGGCATCATTTCTGCTAGAAAATGATTAAGATCCACCTCTGTCGCCTCCGACTCGTCTTCTTTTGTTAAAGATTCAAACAACATCTGCCGAGCGACTAGCATCTATATTTTTCGTGGGCCTCCCTTTTCGATCTTTAGGACCGTGCTCACAAGCCTCCGCACCTTGTCAAGGGTTGCCCTCTTAGTGCCATGTTGAACACTGTGAGCATGCTCCCCAACATGGATCACCAAACATGTCATTGTAGGATCCAGCGGCAACACATAATAGATCATGCATTTGCAAATGGCTACACAAGTAGCAACATTAAGACAATAGTGACATGTTATCTTGGAGTTTCCCTCACTTGCAGGATAACCCATGCTCACGGTTCTATCCAAGTGACCATGGAAAAAAACATCATTGTACTTTCCCTCTGTTATGTAGTAAGGACAAATGATCCTAAGACATTGAAGACTTCCAAGACAATAGCTCAAGCGCACAGTGCACTCAATTGCCATATTTGTCTGTGAGGGCCGCGACCACAAGTGACCATCATATTTTTGTTCCATACCCATCATTCGTTTCTTGCTATCTGTGGCTGGAAGCTCAAAAGCAATTGTGCCATTATACTCGATTGGGAGCTCATCCACCCTTCGTGGAGGTCCACAGAGTGCTAGTAATTTTTTCAATCTACCCGTTCTAGCTTTCTCCTCAATGAAGGCTGCAATCGAGTTATCATAGGAAGATAAGTCCTCGCTTTGGCTGCCTACACATAGGTCCTCCCCGACATTTGTGTCATCAACATCCTTCTTGTTATCTGAGTGTACGTCAAGACACACTGGAGTTGATTTGCTACAACCTGGAGTACAATCAATGTAGTTGTCAATCTCATCTTCTATTGACTCAATACTGTTAGAGATGCACACATAGTTACTTGAGTGCCTGATAGAGTAGGTGGATGATAATGTACTATCAATCAGATAGTGCGCATGCCCTTGATGATCCCATCTTGGAGACACAGTGACATTGTTTGCTCCACCATCATTCTCTATGACGGCTTGCAACCCCTGGAATTTTTGTGTTGGAGGCAATAGATTCTGTAGGTAGTACTCACTCAAAAGAATCTCCCCATTTCTTAATGAAACCCTGTGCTCTAAGCAATCACTGGCTAGTCTCCATGTCAAAATAGCAAAACTCGACATGTCGTGCCCTCTCGTGGGTTAGTATTTGATGAAGAGAAGAAAACTCTGAATATAGCTCATAGTGTGTATTTGATGAAGAGAAGGCAACAGTTCACCGTCACTACAAGCGGAGAGAAATCAATAGAAAAATTTACGACTCAGCCACCCACCATCCTTCACCTTTATGCACTCATAATTTATTTATGTTGTATTAATTATTTAATTATTTAACGGCCAACTAGTTACCTAATTACGCAATCAACGGCTAACTTCTTTATTAGGGTTATTAAGTCTCTCCTCAACTCTCTCCTCTCTTTGCTCTCACTCTCTCTCCTCTCCCTCTCTCTCTCTCCCTTCTCTCTTTCTCCCTTCTCTTTCTCTCTCTCTCCCTTCTCTCTTTCTCCCTTCTCTTTCTCTCTCTCTCCCTTCTCCCTTCTCTTTCTCCCTCTCTCCCTTCTCCCTTCTCTTTCTCCCTTCTCTTTCTCCCTTCTCTTTCTCTCTCTCTCCCTTCTCTCTTTCTCCCTTCTCTTTCTCTTTCTCCGTTCTTTCTCCCTTCTCCCTTCTCCCTTCTCTTTCTCTCTCTCTCTCCCTTCTCCCTTCTCCCTTCTCTTTCTCTCTCTCTCTCCCTTCTCCCTTCTCCCTCTCTCTCTCTCTCTCTCCCTTCTCCCTCTCTCCCTTCTCCCTTCTCTTTCTCCCTTCTCCCTTCTCTTTCTCTTTCTCCGTTCTTTCTCCCTTCTCCCTTCTCCCTTCTCTCTTTCTCTCTCTCTCCCTTCTCTCTTTCTCCCTTCTCCCTTCTCTTTCTCTTTCTCCGTTCTTTCTCCCTTCTCCCTTCTCTTTCTCCCTTCTCTTTCTCTCTCTCTCCCTTCTCCCTTCTCCCTCTCTCTCTCTCTCTCTCTCTCTCCCTTCTCCCTTCTCTTTCTCCCTTCTCCCTTCTCTTTCTCTTTCTCCGTTCTTTCTCCCTTCTCCCTTCTCTTTCTCTCTCTCTCCCTTCTCTCGTTCTCCCTTCTCCCTTCTCTTTCTCCCTTCTCTTTCTCCCTTCTCCCTTCTCTCCCTCTCTCCGTCTCTCTCTCACGACGGTGCCCCACAACTCACGACGGTGCCTCACGACGGTGCCCCACAACGGTGCCCCACAACGGTGCCCCACAACGATGGTGCCCCACAACGGTCTCACTCCTGTAGCTCACGACGGTGCCCCACAACGACGGTGCCTCATGACTGTGCACGACTGTTCGTAACTCCTGCAGCACTAGCGACGATCAACGGCTTCGTCCTGCAGCACTAGCGACTAACGACTGTTTGTAACTCCTGCAGCACTAGCGACTAACGACGGTGCCTCACGACGGTGGCCTCCCAATCCGCGACTGTTCGTATCCTGCGCGACTATTCGTAACTCCTGCAGCAGTGCGCGACTGTTCGTATCCTCGTCCGTGGCCTCCCAATCAATGGCTTCTTCCGTGGCCTCGTCCGTGGCCTCCCAATCCGCGATATCAACGGCTTCGTCCGTCCCAGGTAACATCTTGAGCCCCCCAATCGTCCGCATCCACGCAGACGATGGGTGGGCTTAAGCTTCGTCTTTTGGTTTACCTTTGTCACGCTTTGTCACGCTTTGTGTGGGCTAAGCCGTCGTGTTAATTTGGTCATGCTTCGTGTGGGCTAAGCCGTCGTGTGGGCCTCCAAGGTAACACCTTGAAGCCCCCAATCGTCCGCGTCCACGTGGACGATGGGTGGGCTCATGCCCCATGGCAACTGTCCCGTATGTCGTCCCATCATTTGGTTATGCCATCCCGTCGTGTGGGCCTCCAAGGTAACACCTTGAAGCCCCCTAATCGTCTGCGTCCACGCGGACGATGGGTGGGCTTATGCCCCGTGGCAACCGTCCTGTATGCCGTCCCATCATTTGGTATGTGCCATCGTGTGGGCCTCCAAGGTAACACCTTGAAGCCCCCCAATCGTCCGCGTCCACGCAGACAATGGGTGGGCTTATGCCCCATGGCAACTGTCCCGTGTGCCGTCCCGTATGCCGTCCGACGGGCCTCCAAGGTAAGAGATTGAACCCCCCATGGATACAAGCGTGTGGCTTCGTCCCATATGCTTCGTGAGAATAAGGTAAGAGATTGAACCCCCCAATCGTCCGCGTCCGCGCGGACGATCCGTGGGCTTATGCACAAGCGTGTGGCTTCGTCCGTGGCTTTGTCCCGTGACCTTAAAGAGATTGATTGTGTTGCTAATCTTAAAGAGATTGATTGTGTTGTTAATCTTAAAGAGGTTGATTGTGTATCTATTTGTAAGTGTGTAGAGAAAGTTATGGCACCTAAAAGAGTGCTTAGAAAGAGAAAGAAATGTGTGTCACCTCATAGTAGCCGTGAAGTCTGTATGAAGCTACGTTCAGGATGTGTTCCTGGGCAGATCTTAGAGCAAGAAGCATCATCACGTTTGAGATCAGTGGACACTCCTTCAACAAAGAAAGGACGTGGTCCAAAAAGATGTGTCTACATTGATGACAAAGCACAAGTGGATGGGGACTCCAATACAATTGACGGGGTTGCGGAGCACACAGGTAGTCACTTATGTGTCCATTTCATTTACATATGACGCTTTGTTCAGTGTTATGTATTAAATATGATTGGTTTAATGCTACTTTTTTTAATTTTTACTTATTAATATCTGCTCCTACAGAGACTAATGTGCAGCATGATAGTCTAGATGACAAAGAAGAGGTGAGTGGTGATAGTGATCAAAGGGAGAATGATGATGAAAAAAAGAAGAAGCACTCAAGGAACTTAGGCAAGCAAGTCTCTCTAGGACTGATGAAGGATGTGCTGAGTCAATTTTATATAAAAAAGAGGACGCTACCTCCTCTTGTGCCTCTTTGCAAATTAGTGGCTCATGAGGCAGTCAGATTTGCTACGGATGATGCCCAGTGGTTGATTCCTTCCTTTGATTCCACTGGTTATCTTGAGACTATGGGACACTTCCTTGTGTCAGTTGAAGGTCCGAGAGGGGAGACCATGTCTGTGACAGCCAGCAATCTAGATGAATGGGGTCCAATATGGCGTCAAAGAAATGAGGATTTTGAGAGGGCTCTTGGAAGAGAGTGGCAAGACCTTAAGGGTAAAAAGTTCTTGGTTTGGGATGGAAACCACAGGCTTAAAACGTGGTGGAAACGCATCAAGGAAAGTAAGTTGTCCACTATACATGCAAGTATTGAATGTTCGTATCCCATTCTTATGTTTGTTGGTTTTCAATTACAGAGTACTCCGACTGTGCTCACTACCATGTTAGTGTACGGTGCCAATTCATTGAGGTGCCCAAGGCAAAGGAAGCAGAGCTACTACTCGCACTAGACACCACCAACGCGTAAGTCTTCTTCCTTTAACTATGCTCCTCTTTGTAATATGTTACACTTACATTCTCATATTATGCTTTTGTTTGTTTTCAATAGTATTGCCAGAGCTCATGTTACTCCAAATATTGTGCATGAGGTGTATATGTTTCAAAAGTTTGGTATTGCAAACAAAGACTCCATTCTAGATAGATTGAGTCCGGCCATGAGGAAGTGGGCTGAGGTTGAGATGAGTATAGAGGCAAGGTATTATCATGGTGTTGCTCCATGGTATAACTCTCCTTGCGGTTTGATATCTCAGCTTGTATGGAAGGTGATTTTCTTTCTATGGCTCACTTGTATGAGATGTGCTTTTCTATCTCTAATTTAGTTTTTTTTTGGAATGATAGGATGAATTTCATGTCTTCATCTCAAAAGAAACTGCTAAGCTTGAGGCTCTTGGTCTAGATGAGGTAGAGAGGAAGAAACGTTTGGAGAAGGCTACAAGGGTGGAAGAGGAGCGCCTTAAGGATAGGGGTTACAAATACCTATCCATTGCTAATCCCCAAAATGGTGATGAGTTCTTTAAGTTGTTATTTGGGCTAAAGTGGGATGATGCAAGCATGTTCAAGATCACAAGAGACAAGATGTATTGTCTCACAAGCTCAAAAATCCCTGCGGAAAGGTAATTTGTATATATAACGCAAGGTGTGTGTATGTGATGCTTTTTTCTTCAATGCTTTCTATTTGTGTATATTGTTGTGCATCACAGGAAAAAAATATTGTTGCATCTTATGAGTCTCACAAAGGCCAAAGACCCCCAATACCCGCATTTTGGTGATTATAAGCTCTTTCGGGTTTACATGAAGAAAGAGACATATTGGGCTCACTTGCATTCGGAGGCACTACTTCAGATTGATAGGATACAAGTAGAAGGTCCACAGCTACCAGATTCATTTGAGGAGTTCTTTAAGCTTAACATGAAGAATCATGTCATGCAGGTTGACTCAATGCAGTGCATTCATATTGCTTTCTTAAGTTCTTTCTTAAAATGTATATGTGCTAATGTTAAGTGCTTGTGAAACTTGTGTAGGCTTTTGTACACCTCTTGGATGGAGTGAAATCTTCAGATGTTGCGGAGAAGATGCCAGAGCTTACGTTTTCAGCCAAACGTGTGATTTATAGGTTAGCATGCATTTTCATATTAGATTGTGTGTCTGATTTTCATATTAGATTGCATGCATTTGCTTGCGTAATTGGCAAGAATGTTGCAGGTGGATACTACAATGTGTAGAAGAGAAGAGGCTGGATGCAGCTCCGCAATTCACAAGAGAGTGGATTGATGTTCGTGACGAGAACACTATGTATTCTCCATCATTTACGTGATAGAAAATTGACGGCATGGGAGGCAAGTGTTTGCCCTTGGTGGCTGGATTACCCTGTGGGGGTTATACCTAAGCAAGAGAAAGATCTGCATGACAGTAAGTACTTCAATCTATGTAAACATCTTGTCGCTTTTGTAGCAATAGTTTTTGTGCTCATGCATGGGAGTCTAAGGGTGAATGATACTATGTAGGATTCAAGGAGGGAGTTGATACTCATGAACCGCTTACCGCACCCACCACTGTAGAGAAGCAAGCAACCAAGGCTACCAAAGGTGCCACCCAGGGTACTCAAGGTAATCCAGGGAGAAAAAATGTGCCAGAGTCCTCTATGGCGCCCACCACCTCCTTTGTTGCAGATTCATCTCTTGGTCGAGAGAATTGGGAGAGGCGACCTATGACCCGTTTAGTAGGTGAGAAGTCTTATATTAACTTGAAATTCGTGTATGATTATTAAAAATAAATTACTTTGAGATAATTGTTGCAGGGTTCCAGTATCAAACATATGTCGATGCTCTATTAGTGGATGTGACCCAAATTGATAGATTTGCCCTTGATAGGTAGACATGACAACTACATATTGCAAGAACATCAATTTACATGTTGCATATAGCATTGCATCATCGGTTACTTTGCATTAATGACTATGTTGTTTTGTGTATAGCATCAACAAGTTTTTTGCAACACAAAAGATGCATCTTTATAGCAAAGATGGAGTTCCATGTCAAGAGGTGGCTCGATTGATATTTGCGGATTTTCCTACGAGCTTGCTTGTGGATGCTCTAGGTCCCATCCCATTGGGTAAGTTATGCTTTCTATCACACAAGGTTTACATCAAACTCACTTCTCATATATCATAATACCAATGTTGTTTGTAGAGGGCATGACTATTCCCAAGTGGAACATGTTCTCAAAGGGTCTAGTTATGGGTTGTATGGACCTTGCTCGCGAGTATTTGGCCGACCAGGGATTCTTAGTCACTATGTGCTTAGCAGAGCATATAGGTGAGTTTATTACGGATGCGGCAAGGGTGGGGTTTGTGCTTCACCGCACTTGGACACTCATGTGTGACTCCAAGGCTTATCGACATCCCGTTACTAGAGAGGCGGTAAGATAACAAAGTTGGATACGTTGAACGTACGGTTGTATGTTCTAAATAAAGTTTATGTTACATGCTTTAAATAAAAACATGGATCACTTATTCTATTTCCACTCGTGAATAGGTACTTGATCTTACTGTGTGTCTTTGGCATCGTGCTGGTCATGTTGTGCCTTGCTACGACAGAGAGGCTGGGGAGAAGATTTCAGAGAGATTGTTTCCAGCGTATCGTAGCTACATGATGGATGATTGTGTCTTTCCCATGGACGTTGATGGTGTCATTGTCAGAGGCGGAGCAGAGAGGTCTCATCTTTTCTTTCGGTAAGTAGTCTTGCATGTTTTTGCTCTCAGGTTACCTTGTATGGTATTTTCATTGTTTCTACTTGCATGGCCGCAAAGATTCTATATCTTGATTGGTGATATGGTTAGGTGGTTACTAGCTACATTTACGAAACGCTACGACTATGTTTTGGATGTGTTTGCGGGGTGTGGTGGTTTGGCGCGGGCCAGTGCAGAGGAGATGAGACATTGCATGTGTCTAGAAATAGATGATGTGCTCTATGGGGAGTGTTTGTCCACCATAGTGTGTGGACCGGTACCATGCTGAGAGAGAGTGTGTTTTTTTTTTCGAGAGACTCTAGACATTTCATTTTGTTACTACTTTTATATATATGTTTATTATACACTTCGTCATGTGACTATGCCCGATTTTGTCTAAGAGATTACATGCATTGGGATCTTTGATTTGTTTTTAGGAAGAGTGTACCTTGCAACTATTTGACACGAATATATTTTACTAGTTTTTCGTTGGTTTTGTTTTCTTGATGTGTGTGTGTTCATGTAAATGCAATGTGTCGTACTCCTTAAGTAAGACTATTTATATGCAGAATGGATATGTTGCACGAAAAAGCTCGAAAAAAAGAGATTGATTAGAAAAGAACGAAAATGAAAGCCCGCAAAAATAAAATCCCCGAGTGGGACAAGTGAACCATAGCCCTACCAGGCTCTATTTTCACACTCAAAGGGGACTACTCTTTGTGTTTTGTGCAGGCATTGTAGGTGAAGATGTCTTCTGAGGCCGAGATAGAGTTTTAGGCGATCATAGACCAGAAGGTGTCCATCCTATTGTCTCTTCCTTCAAATGAAAAGCTCGATGGTGAGAACTACCATATCTGCCGGGTCATGATGCTTGCCATATTAGAGTCCTATGATTTGGTGGAGCTTGTTATGGAGGCAATCAATCGTCTTTCTTCGCGTGAAAATTTCTAACTCTCTTGCGGTGAGAAGGTGGAGTTGGCAAAGGCTCAGGCACATTGGGATAAACTCAATGCTCGCACTCACTCATTTTTATTTCTCTCATGTACTACAATTGTTATCTCTCATATAGAGCATTTGACGGTGGCTAGGGAGATATGGCTGGAGTTGGATCAGATGTATAATCAGATGACCATCATGAAGCGAGTCTCTTTGGAAGTGCAAATGCGGACTATGAGTGTCAACAAGTCATCATCCATGCTAAAGCATATCAACAAGCTAAGGCAGCTTTAGATGTAGGTTCAAAACGCAAGGAAGGTGATCACTTCTAAAGACATGGTGATAACTCTCCTTTCACAGTTACCACCTCGCTTCAGTGGTTTCTATTCTACATTGATTGCTTCACGGCGGTCTGAGACTCTTCAGTGGTGGGAAGAGTTGGTTCCTATGGTCTTGGACCAAGAGGAGCAATTGAAAGGAAACAATGCTTCAAAATTTGAGGCTCTTTCACAATTATCGCCTTGCTTCTGTGGTTTTTATTTTGCCTTGATTGCTCCACGGTGGTCTAAGACTCTTTAGTGGGAAGAGTTGGTTCCTATGGTCTTGGACCAAGAGGAGCAACTGAAAGGAACTAATGCTTCAAAAACCTCTCAGAAGAAGGGGAAGGACCAAAAGAAGAAGGAGGAAAAATCTAAGAAGGCCAAAGATAAGGAGTCTACTTGTCACCCTTGTGGCAAAACAAGTCACTGGAAGAAATATTTTCTCGACAAGGAGAAGAAGAAGAAATCTTCAAAGGATTCTAGCACAATGGCTGCTCTCTCATCAACTACTTTCCTCTATTTGGAGGTGGTTGAGGATTCGACCCTGACAGCTTCTCATGTTGCGTTGACAACCCCATTCACTCGGGAGTGGATTGTTGACAATGGTGCTTCTTGGCACATGACTCCTTCTGCAAGTGTTACTCATTTGCGGCCTTCTCATGGTCAAATTCTCATTGGTGATAGTTCATCTATTCCTATACAAGGATAGGGCAACATGCATTTTATTCTAGATAGGTGTGGTGATGCCCATGCATCTGAGGTACTTTGTGTGCCCGCTTTGGGGTATCATCTTCTCTTCGTGCACAAGATTTGTGCCCTCGGTCTTTTGGTCAAATTTGAAGTGGATTCATTTCGGATTCTTGATCGGGATCGAGAAAGGTTCTTTCTTTAGGTTATGAGGAGAATGGAGTCTACAAGTTGCAATCTTCTTCTACCTTGACTTCTCTTATTCTTACCTCTCAAACTTAGACCGAGCTTTGGCATGCTCAATTTGGCCACCTCAATTATGATTACCTTTGCAAGGCGTCTAAGGACCAGTTTGTTTGAGGTTTTCTGGATATTGTGATGAGCCAGCATTCGTGTGTATTCTGTATCTGTGGGAAGCAGACTCATAATGTTGTTCCTAGCAAGGCTTCGAAGCGGTCTTCAACACCCTTAGAGCTTGTTTCTACCAATCTTTGTGGACTAATGAGGCAAGAATCCCTTTGAGGGAGCTTGTATTTCATGCTCATTGTAGATGATTACAGTAGGATGACATGGGCCTATTTCTTGAAGTTGAAGTCGGAGGCTTTCTCTAACTTTAAGATTGGTTGCTCTTTGAGGAGAAGCGATCAAGGGAGAAGTTGAAGACCTTATGATCGAATAAGGGCGGAGAATTTGTTTCTAATGCATTTACTTGTTTTTGTGTAGATCGTGGTACTCACCAGGATTTTACCAATATAAACACCCCTTAGGAGAATGGCATCTTGGAGCAGAAGAATCGGAGTGTGATGGAGATGGCCTGTACCATGATGGAGCATCATTAGACACCTCATTGTCTATGGGTTGAGGCTGTGGCAGTTCACATCCTTAATCATTTCCCTACTGCCGTTGTTGTTGGTATGACTCCTTATGAGTTATACTTTGGGTCAAAGCCAGATGTTTTTTATTTCAGGGTTTTTGGGTGTGATGCCTATGTTCACATCCTGAAGACACAATGTGAAAAATTTGAAGTGGCTTCCAAAAGACTGGTGTTTGTGGGCTATAGCTCACAGTCTCACAACTACCGATTGTTTGATCCTATTAAGCAGGATGTCTACACGAGCCGTGACGTTCGGTTCGTGGAGGTTCCAGCCCCACAAGAGGTGAGACCACCCTATTCTTGAATATTCCGATGATAGCTAGGCCATGCACATTCTATGGAGCTTGTTTGCTCTAACTACTATTGGATGTCCCATGTTATGTAGGATAGAGAGCATTCCTCCGTGAAGGAAGCTTTACAATCTGATCATTGGTGGAAAACGATGGAAGCCGAATTGGAGGCTATTGAGCAGAATAGCACTTGATACCTTGTGCCTTCACTACAATAGAAACGAGGCATAGACGCGCATGTTAGACGCGCAAAGTCGAGCGCGTCTATCATTGCGTCTATAAGTGCGTGTGAACGTGCGTATAAATAGACGCGAATTTTGCATCTATATATCCGCGCAAATAGATGCCAATATAGATGCGCCAGTAGACGCACAATTATTTAACCACCTAAAATTGCAATTCACATAATTAAAAAAACAAAGTTAATAATTATTTAACCACCTGAAATTGATTCTTGAGCATGCACGTGTGCGCATGATAAAAACCATAGAATTAAGAATACACATTGAATCATTGAATTAAAAAAATAGAGTTAATAATTACTTTTTCATTGCTCTCTAATGAATGGCAGTTCCTCCAGTTGACAAGCCTGATATAAGTAATTAGCGGCAAGCGACAGAAACCTTACAATTAGTAGCAAGCATTGCAACATGTATCTCGTAATTTCTCTACTTGAAGATGATAAAAAATACATCTTTTTTATTATGGAAAATTCAATTTAGCTTTAAACTTAACTATTGATGCTTGAGTATGCACATGTGTGCATTATAAAAACCAGAGAATTAGGAATACACATTGAATCATTAAGCAAACTAAGTATGTTACAGTGAATGATCCATCTCATCTTCAATGAGATCAGCCCTTGCTAAACTATCTACTTCTAGGTCTATGTTACCAAGAGGTAACGAAACAAATAAGTCTATCCCACTATCAGATGTATTGCTATATTGCTCAATAACTTCATCAATATCATCGACAATCACATTATTGTCTTCTTCTACGTTTCCTTGAACATCCTCGCGAGGTTCATCTTGTACTATATATCACACATATCATCCATTATGGTGTCATCATGCACATCACCATTAATTGTTGGATTGCCATTTGCTATCTCCATGTCGGTAATATTACCATATATTGGTTTTGAACGATTAGATATAGGGATTACATACCACCATCGGTTATTGTTTACCATTGGATGATACACAATCTGTATTTGAAAAACAAAAGCAAGAAACTTAAGTACTTATTATATTGTGTATATGTATCACATGTATACATATAAAAAAATTAGCCTTTGCATATATACCTGCTCGCATTGTTAAGGTAATACTAATGTGTCATTCTTGTTTTGGTGAAATTTTGTAGAGTCAATGATTACAAAACCACTTGGATGACGTCTGATTGTGCAATGCTCACCATTTGTTACCACTTCTTTAAACCACTTCACATCCAGTACATATATAAAGAATCGTCTGAAGTTAAGCTTCAGAATATATTGGATCAAGCCACAATAACCTTCCATGGTACCATTGGCATCCTCGAAGTGAGCAAGGACACCACAATCTTGGGTATTTCTCTTTTCATCTATATGTTGAGTTCGAAGATGTTTACCCTCACACCAAAGTGCATTGAATAATGTGCACTAGTAGTAAAAGATAAAAGATCAAATATGTCAATTATTTATATAAAATATAACTTATAGAAACAAATTAATTGATAGTATGTCTCACATTTGATAAGCAACCTCGTGCGTATTCCCACTCTTCTTGAGATATATTAATTTTCTCCTCTTTTTCCATTCTCTCCATTGCCTCATGTAACCAATCTATATCAATATAACATGGAAGCGCATTTAGATGATCTAGAAATGAGACATTACGTCCATATCTAGTGCGAAATTCTTGTCTTTCACTTTTTCTTCTTGCCCTTGCTTCATTATATAGTGTCACCCATTTGCTCATTACATCACTATTGAGCACACAAAAACTATTTAACTTACGAAATTCTTCTTTTGTTAGCACTTTACTCATTCCTTTTCCTTGAGGTACTATAGAGGTCATCCTCAAGTCTTCATCATCTTTCCATAGTCGTGGTTGAGAGGGATCCACTTCAGCAAGATATTCAAAGATATAAACAAGGGATGATTGCACTAACCAACCCTTAGCCATGCTTCCCTCAGGCCATGCTTTTTGCCTCACAAAATCTTTCAAGGTTTTCATGAAGCGCTCAAGAAAAAACATCCACCTTACATGAACTGCCCCACAAAGTGTGATCTCATCAATCAAATGTACGAGTAAATGTAATTGAGTAGTCAAAATGGATCGAGGAAAAATTTCCTCCACCAAACAAACCACCTCAACAGATAATACTCGAGCATCTTGTAATGTGTTTGGATCAATTTTCTTCAAGCTCACCTATCTGTCAAGATATATTTGAGAATTGTTTATTTTTGTGTAGAAATTCAAAGATATATAATGAAAAAATACAATGTATACACACCTCACAAGCTCTCCCATCTTGTAAATGATATCACATACATATTTGGATACACAATGGGATATGCTAGTAGGAAGTATGAACTGAATGTGAACAATATTCATAGATCAAATGATTAGTTGAGGAAAAAGTCATCATACCCCAAAGTTTACACATAGTTACTCCACTAATTACTATATTCATGGTTAGAGATACCCTTACTTGAATCATTTTGTGCCAATCGTGGGACTTCAAACCAGATAGTTGCTCCACACCTCTTTTCTTTTTCTTTATGAAGGCTCCCTTGAGACATCTCATACATCCTGTGGGTGTTCAAAAGCTATATATTTGTTCCTTCACTATTTTTTCTTCATTCTTTGACAACATCCAAGGTGCATGGGGTAGCTCAATCTTTCGTCTAGGTCCAATGCGTGGCCCGGCTCGTCTCATGCGACCAATGTTACGTAAATTCTCCCTTACATTAACTGAATCACGAGCCCCTATCAAGTGATCCCATAATGTAGATACAACATTTTTGAATATGTGCATGGGGTCCAACAGGTGATTGATCTTGAGTTCAATCCAATACAGAAGACGAAAAAATATAAAGAACCTAACAAATAAACAATATATTATGTAAACAATTCATCGTGCTAAATACTTTAAAGTCAATCGAGAGAAATGCACTTCTTACCGACTCATGCCGAGTGGAGGGTGGCTGTCGGCATTAATCCATCTCTCTTTCCAATCTTGAATGGTTAGAGATTGTGGAGTCATTCCATTAGTAGGAAGAACATATTTGGAATGGTCAATAGGAAGAAATCGATGATGATTGTTGTAGATAACCTTCTTTAAACGTACCGGCCTAGAGGAAACTAGAGAGGGACCGCAAATAGGACATGCATGATATCCTGACGTGGTTAAACCTGAAAAAAAAAGTGAATTAATAAAATGCAATTGATTCAAGTCTTGAATTTCAAATATAGAGTTATGTACATGTACCTGAATGGATTGATTCCATCCATACCTAAACCAAATGGATTCATTCCATCCATACCTAAACCAAATCTCAAATTTCTTAGCTCTTCTTTGAAAACGGGCCACAAATTATCTATATGTTGCCATGCCGGTGTGTCTACAGGGATTCTCCATTTTCCATCACTTGAACGATGACTAGTATGCAATGACATGAGCTTTCCAATAGACTTACACTTGAACATAAGTTTTATACGTGGAACAATCGAAAAATGTCGCAAAACCTTACGAGGCACATCCATTGACTTCATCTCCACTTCGTATCTTGATTCGCCATAGGACACTCTCGTGCAAACTCATGAATCCCATGAAATAAGACACAATCATTGACACATGCATAGATCTTGACATAATCGAGGCCTCCCAGAGATGTCAAGTAATGTCTTGCTTGCTCTCTCTTAGTTGGCAATTTGTTTCCTTTTGGAAGCATTTGTGATAATAACCTACATATATTTTTAAAAGTGAGTTAAAATACCACCAACGTCATATATTTTTGTCTGATTTCAAAATAGAACAATTAATATTATGATTCATAAGCCAAACTGAATTGATACCTACTTCAATAACGCATCCAAACTGACATTACTCCATCCATAAATTGTTTGCAAGTTAAGTATCTCGAGGGACGCACGAAGAATGGAGTACGTACAACCTTCATACAACGGAGTAGATGATGCTACATATAGTGGATCATCTGGCTTCGTAGAGTGACCTTCTCCTTGAACCGGTTGCGAAAATAGATGGTGTACCATGTTGTCCAAAATCTCATCCTCTATGACTTGATGGGGCATTTCATGAGGGCTACTATCATGGTCGTCAGTCTCTACTCTTCTTGAAGACTCTGCCTCCTCGCATCGACATTTTGCAGCCTCTCAACGCCCGAGAGGGAGCATCTGAGGATGTGGCACCACCTCCTGCTCAACCACAAAAGGGAGTTTCATGTACGTTGATATATAATTCTCGTAACATAGACTAGCAATCTTAGTGGTAAAAAAAACAATGAATACCGGTGATTTTTCTCGGTCCCATTCTCCATACAAGCTGAGGTGTGACATTGCAATTTGACGTGCTTGAAAAATACACCCTCGACAACGATCACACGTGCATTTAATTTTTCGTCGTAGCCCTGCATCTCGATTATGAAGATGCAATGTTTCATCCTCACTTGAGGATGTGCTCATTGACTCATCAGCATGCACTGCACTAGGTGATGACGACGACATGATTAAACCTAATTCATGACAACATCAAATTAAAATATTTGTCATTCATATGTTTACATAAGATCTCAATTTTAAATACACAAAAATCATCATAAATACATTAAAACTTATGATAAAAATTCACTATTAAAACTTATCTTAAAAACAAAAAATTATGATAAAGCCTAAATGTGTGTCTATATCCGCGTTTACATACACATCTATGTTCGCGTCTATCGTCCCGTCTATCTAAACAAGACATGCATATACACGCAAAAATAGACGCACATGTCAAAATTCAAACCATACTTAAATTTTTTCTTTTCAAACTGCGTCTTTCCTTTCCTGCATTTTTTGCAGTTCTGAAGCTTGAGTTTAGTCGACATGCAGTCTCTTCATGTCTCACCTAGTCTCTTCATGCCTCAGCTCCTCATGACTCACCTCTTCTTTTGTTTCAAACACACAAGAAGGGAAAAAGGAAAGCCAAGGAGAGGAAGAAAGAGAGAACAAGAGAGAGGAGAACAAGAAGAAGTAGCAAGCAAGCATCAAGGGAGGGTAACTTACCAAGGAGAGGAAGAAGGAGAAGGAAGAAGCGCCACCACCCGCCACACCAAACACCCAAGGTGACTCTCTCTCTCTCTCTCTCTCTCTCTTTCTCTCTCTCTCTCTCTCTCTCTCTCTCTCTCTCTCTTTGTTTCTCTCTTTCTCTCTCTGCTCTGTCTGTGTATTTAGGATCTCTGATTCCATTATGTATTGCATTTTGTAAATCATCAATGGCGGTCATCGGGCTAAAATCACGGGCTAAAATTAGCCGACCGAGCGCGTCTGATAGCACGTCTACATTTCAGTGTAGACGCAGATATAGACGCGAAAAATATTTCCTCTCATAGCGTATGAGGGGGCATCTTAGAGCCCGTGTGTTGGCGCATGTGCAGGTCAATCTACACGCGAGGATACACGCGCACACAGATTGACCTGGAATTTGCGTCTGACAGCACGTTTGTGCTGCATCTTAGATGTGAATATAGACGTGCTGGACAGAAGGTTGACTTTGGGAGCACGTTTGAGGGCGCATCTAACCTGTAATTTAGATGCGGGGATACACGCTCCAGCTCTCCCAACTCTGATAGTAAATAATATATTTTTGCAATGATGAATGTGACCAATCCCATGTTTGTGTTTATTAATTTTCTTGTTTATGAGAACCATTAGCACTTAAGTTTTATGCTCAATGTCTAAAGAAAGCTCTTTGAAAATGTAGGTAATATATGATTTTTTGCATGCAAATAAATTTGTCTTTTTCCTATGTTTTTTTTTTTGCAAATGTCGTATCCTGGTTCATCTAGCAATGACCCGGATTTGGATCGCATGAATGATACATTGGTCTCGTTTGGCAAGGGATCAATGCATTTTTTGGAGGTTTTCTAGTAGGAAAGACTTCATGGGAGAGATGACCAGATACCTTGGCCACTCTCCCACAGTGGCAAACGAGGTGTTCAGTGTCATATCTGGAACACCTCTGATGACTTTGCTTGGCACTACTTCCCAAACTCCACATGCAAGTACTCCACATGTAGGTACTCCATATGCAGGTACTCCACGTGCAGCACCTATATGTGCATCGGCTAAAGCACAAGCATCTGCAGAAGCACGTGCATCCAGCAAGGCAGAGGGTAGTCGACAGAGAGGGAGGAGGGAGAGTCGAGGGGGAGGACGAGGCTTGTGTGGGGGTTGCGTAGGAGGTGGCGAGCGATCACCCTCACCAGTAGATCATGTAGAGGAGGTTGTATGCCAGTACTATAGAGTTACAGATGCTGGTGGCATCTTTCATGATGATGAAGGAAGGGATGTAATGGTGTACATGAGGAGCATCGTGCATGCAACGTATAAAGATTGTTTCATTGCCTTCAAAAATCAGAAAAGCGGCTTGTGGCAGGAGGTGTTGAGGGTAGTCCATAGGAGGTACCCAAATCCTGTGGGTCAGCGATTCTCGAATGATTGGGGACGCACAAAAGTGAGGGATATGCTTCACAACAAAAGATCCCACCTCATGACACGGGCCAGGGACTCACTGCGGAGGCAAGAGGAGGGGCATGGAGCCTATAGCCAACCACCTATGTGCCATCGCATAGAGTGGAAGAAAGCCAAGAAGAAAGCAGCAGAGAAAGTGAAGAGTCGCCAGCATGCAGAGGCGCGACGGATCCAAATGGAAACCATGGGATCGTCGCATTATGGATCGGGCGACAGAGAGTTGTGGGAGGTAGAGTTTGTAAGTATATTTTGATTTCTAGTATTTTAAAATTTATATTTCTTTCAATTCTTTATATAATTTATTCAAATATATTGTGACTCATAATTGTTTGTATATATCATAATTGTTTTGCAGACTACTATCGTTGGTACGATACCTACTCCTAGAGAGGTAGGTTACCATCGAGGCCATAACCGCGCAGCCACATGGCTTCACTTCTATGAGGAGGGTCTCATCACTGAGGACCAATACAACCGGGCCATGAGGATTCGACAGCCAGAGGAGGTATGTTTTTCTTACTTTTCTATTAAAAGTATAGCTAATTATAACTTTTTCTCCACCATGTCTATATAAGCAACCTTGATCTTTTGTGTGTGTAGGTGAACCCGGATGTGGAGCATAGCGAGGAAAGGGATAGCGACGCTAGTAGCCATGGTGGTATTAGTGAAGATTTTTCTTTTTCAGATTCGTAGAGGAGCACCATACCTCCTCATGAGGCCTTGTTTTCTTGTATATGTATGATCCATCTTTGAGCCTACTGCTTGCGGCCATGCTTTAGGTCGCAAGCACTTAAACTTCCCATGTAAATGCTTTTGATCTATAATGAATACATGGACTTTTATTTTCAAATCTCGTGCCTGTAAGATACATTGTCTTTTTCCCAAATGCACAATCTAATGTATGGGAGGGGGAAAACAAAACCAGAGAGCATGCTCTCTGGTTTTTTTTTTCCAGTTCTGTTTTGCGCGTCTATCCGCGAGTCTAAATTGCAGAAAATACGCGTTTATAGGCGCGTCTACAGTGTAGATTACACGCGCTTATACACGCACTGCATAATTCAAATTAAAAAAATAAATTAAATATCTTTTTTTTTAAAGGAGATTTTTTGTTTTCCGTTCGCGTCTACCAGTGCTTGTAAAAGCGCGTCTACCAGCGTGTCTATATGCGCGTGTATATGTGCATCTATTACGCGTCTATTTTTGCGTGTAAATTCGTTGATACATGTGATTATAGACGCGAAATGATAGACGCGCAAATAGACGGGCGGATAGACCCGCCCATAAGATTTTCTCTATATTCAAAAATCGCATGTAAAAGTGCGTCTATGAGGCCTTTTTGTTGTAGTGCTTGTCCCTCTCATAAGAAGGTGATTGGTATCAAATTGGTCTTCAAAACCAAGTACCATAGTGATGGCCCTTTGGACAACAAGCACAAGGCTCGCCTTGTTGCTAAAGGTTTTACTACTTGTCCCTCTCATAAGAAGGTGATTGGTATCAAATTGGTCTTCAAAACCAAGTACCATAGTGATGGCCCTTTGAACAACAAGCACAAGGCTCGCCTTGTTGCTAAAGGTTTTGCTCATTGCCCATGTGTTGATTTCCATGATACCTTTGCCTCTATTGCTCATATCGCCACTATCTGTGTTGTTCTTGCCATGGCTGGTCATAGGAGATGGCATGTCTTTTAGTTGGATGTGAAGTTGGCCTTCTTGAACGGTGATTTGAAGGAGGAGATCTATATAGGGCATCCTCCTAGCTTTGGTTCCTCAAATGGGAAGGTTTATAGGTTGAAGAAGGCCTTATATGGCCTGAAGCAAGCTCCGCGTACTTGGAACGAGAAGATTGATTCGTTTCTCCATGCAAACTTTAGATGTCGGCACTCTAGGGCCGATCCCTAGCTTTATGTGCACACTTCCGAGGGTGGTTGTGTGTTATTTGTTTTGTATGTTGATGACTTGATTGTTATTGGTGACCATGCCCAGAAGGTCAAAGCGACAAAGGCAACCTTACATCAAAAGTTTGAGATGATGGATTTATGACTTCTCTATTTCTTTTTGGGCCACTAGATTTATCAGACTCATAGAGGGATTTTCATCTCTCAACAAAGATATGTATAGGAGCTCTTGGTGAATTTTTAGATGGAGGATTGTCAGTCTATTTCTACTCCTATGGATCCAAATTGGAAGGCCACTTCACACTCAGATTCTCCTTTGGCGGATGCTACCTGCTACTGTCAGAGCTAATTGGATCTTTGATTTGGCTCCTCAACACACATTTTGATCTATGTTTTGCTATGGGTCTCTTGGCTGGGTTCATGAGTGCACCTCAGCAGGTGCATTGGAAGGCTGCTTAGAGGATACTACGATTTCTAAGGGGAGCCTCCGACCTTGAGATTTCCTATCTAGTAGATACAGGTGCTTCTGATCTTATTTTTGCAGGTTGGACTGATTTGGATTGGTGGGCTAGCGATGTGGACCATAGACGGTCTACTACACGCTATTGTTTTACCTTGGGTGCAGGTGTTATTTCTTGGAGTAGCAAGAGGCAACCCACAGTAGCCCTCTCTTCAACTGAGGCAGAATATTGAGCTTGGTCTTCTACCACATGTGAGATTGTGTGGCTTTGACGATTGTTGAAGGAGCTTGGTTGCCCTAGACTTGTCCTACTATTTTGCGGTTCAACAATGAGAGTTGCATTGCCTTGGCATGGAATCTCGTATTTCATGCCCGTATAAAGCACATAGAGATCCAGTATCACTTCATCGGAGAAGCTTCTAGATGAGACCATCAATGTGGAACACTATAAGACTGAAGACAATCTTACAGATTTGTTTACGAATGCACTTTCCCAGGCTCTACTTCACCGTCATTCCAGATCCCTCCGCCTTATGCCTTGTCCAAGATTTGAGAGGGGATGTTGAAGTCATCACCTGGACAGGTAGTGCCACGTGGCACGCAAGCACCACGTGGCAGGCAATTGGCCAGGTGCCACATGGCAGCAACCAGATTGCAACAGTTAGTTGCATTAATTGCAGCCGACCTAGGTTTTCTCGCCATTATTTTCAGCCTATAAATAGGCTTTGTATTTAGTAGCCTCAGTCAATTGTCTCTCATAGATTTCAAGTTGCAGACCGTGGATATTTCCCTCGAGGCTGACAGAGACCGAGATCTTTGAGGTGGAGACATACACATATATTCTCTCTGCACTCGTGTATAATTCTACATCCTTATATAGCATTCTTCACTACATATTTTTTGTGTTTCACTATCTCCTTCTCTCTCTCTCTCTCTCTCTCTCTCTTTCTTTTGTCTCTCTATTCACTCTTTGTCTCGATCATTCACTTCCACATAGCTTTTCTCTGACACTTTGGTGGTGGATCTTAGAAGGTCCACAAGGGCTCTATGCTGATTGTTAAAGGGAGTGAAAAGGGAACTTTGTACTATTTGCATTGTAAAGCATTACCTGGCAAGCTTTTAATTGCAGCTGAAGTTCATTCATAGATGGAAATTTGGCGTAAAAGACTTGGCCATATGAGCCACAAAGACCTTCAGGTTCTCTCCTCTTTAGAGAGATTTGATGTAAAAGGCTCTGGTCTCAACTTTTGTAATGATTGTATATATGCAAAACATGTGAAGTCTCCTTATTACTCTAGTGTCATTAAGAAATCCAATGCTCTTGACTTAGTACACTCTAATGTGTACACTATGCATATTACACTACAAGATATAGGCCTTATACTAACGTTAAAAGCGACAAAAATGTAAATAACAAAATTTACGCCCATCGTCGCAAAAAGCGTCATTATTGGCGATGCCATAGAACAGTCGGTATCAGCATCACCGACGCCAATAACGATGCGAGTAGTAAATTTGCGACACTAATAGCGACGGTAACAGGAAAAAAAAATTGTGGCAGGGCAGCAAGCTGCCGTGCCACATATAGCAACTGTGTGCTTTATTTGAGTCATACAAAATAGTTTCTGCACTGTGTACAATGCTCGTGCAAACAAAAACAAAGTATACTAAAATCATAACACTGATACATGAAATAAATACATGATCGCATAATGAAAGTGATTGGTGCAATCATGACAAGATATCATTAATACATAGAAAATGTCTACACAGATCAGGCGACTAAAAAATAAAGGTGTGTGATCTCCAGGGATCCAAGGGTGAGCTACATATCCTCGCCATCCAAAAGCTTGTCCCGCTGCAATGGAGCATCAAACGGAATCTGCAAAAAAAGAAACAACAATGCATCAGTCCACCATACAATAATGCATTCTAATTAAACATGGTAACTACGGACAAGAAAGATGAGTGACTTATAGGGCTGCCACGTCTATACAATCGGTCGATCAATGAAGTGAGACCATGCCTCTGCATATCGAGACTCAAGGCCTACATTTCTTAGTACAAAGTGTTCATGCCTTTTGGCCATTCCATCACAAACATTAGCAAAGTCAGAATCAGCAACATATTGCTCTTTCATGGCATCCAACTCATGTGATAAACCATGTTGACGGCTAGAATTTGTGGCTTACATGATAGCCACAACATTCTTTTTACCATCAATATGTACAATTAGAAAGTGAAACATAGAGAGAAAATTTACCATCTCATATGCTTCTCTAACAACTTTGTTTATGTTAGAAAGTACCTAAAAGTTTGATGGTCTGTCTGCATTGTAAAATCAGTCCCCCAATAAATAATGTTTCTACATAGATAGTGTATGAATTACAACTAAGAGCTCTTTCTCATAGACCCGCAATTTTTTTTTGCACCATGGAGATTTTGGTTCTCATAAGCCATAACTTGGCCATCTTGCATAAGAATGGCCCCAATGTTGTTACCACATGCATCAACTGAACTACGAATGACTTCCTTCGATTGGGCAACACAAGCACAGGATTTGAAGTCATCTTTTTCTTGGACTTTTTAAATGCTGAAATTTCCATAGCTATCCATATAAATGGCACATCCTCCTACTGCAAAGCATGCAACAGATATGCAATTTTAGTAAGAACATTAACCCAAGAAGCTATAATCTCATGCACATTCCTCAAAGGGGGCCATGATCATGTTACATCAACCTTTGCAAGGTCCATGCAAATACCATCAGCCAATACAATATGCCCCAAAAAGTGGATTTCATGCAAGAAAATTTCACTTTTCTTGTCATTGATAACTAGCCTATGCTCATGTAGTGCATTGAACACAATGTCCAAGTGTCTTCTATGCTCTATCTTGTTCTTGGAATAGACAATCATTTCATTAAAGAAAGTGCCCACAAATTCTCTATGTGGCTTGAAGATGTGATCCATCATCTGATTAAAAGTGGTTGGAGCATTTGTAGGTCCAAAAGGTATAACAAGAAACTCATACAATCCAAAAGACACTCTGAAAGTTATCTTAGGCACATCTTCTGATCTAATGCATATTTGATGATACCTACTTTTCAAATATTTATGGTTGAATATGGTTGCCCCTTGCAATCTATCCATAACACCATCAATCCAAGGAATCTGAAAGTGATTCTTTATTGTGATCTTATTTAGAGCACGATAATCAATGCACATATGCCATGAATCATTCTTTTTTTTTTCACCAAAAGCATTGGAGAACAAAAAGGAGATGAGCTTGGCTGAATCAATCCTTTTTTTAATAGCTCATTCACCTGATCATAATCTTCTCCTATTGGGCTACATTGACTCTATAGGGTGGCTTATTAGGTCAGCTACATCTAGGGATAAGATCTATGCCATGATCTTCTTCCCTTGCACCATGGCACATGATCACAACCCTCAAGTGAAGCAATGAAGAGCTCTTCATTGTCCACATATATATCCATGTATATGCAATCAAAACTTTCCAATGAGCCCTGTGATGGGCTTTGCATGGCCTTTGCATGCCATTCTAACTTTCCCCATGGGTCCCATCTCATCTTGTCTAATGCTTAAACGGGTTGCCATGTCAACAGAGATGAAGTTGGCTTGTGCACCATTATCAAAGAAAATCAATGCATTATGATCCCTAAATTTGCCCCATGCTCTACACAACTAGCATCATCATTGGGCTGATCACTAACAACATCATGTACTAATCCCACTGACGTTTTGGGCTTCTTTCCTTTAGAATCTTCTTGATTTTATAATTTTCTAGCTTGCTACCTATTGGGACAGTCCTTTGAAATGTGACCCTTGTGTTCTCAAATAAAACATTTATTTGCAACCATCAATTCCCTAAATTGGAAACATGTCTAAGTTACAAAAGAATCACATCCCTCTCTTTACTGTTTTGGCCATTTTTACGCTGATTTTTAGATCTGTCCCTTTTCTCGGCCTTAAACAACTTTTTATTTGGCTTCTCCCCACTCACTAGGAAGCCAAATCCTTTCCACGTAGCAAAGCATCGGCTATAGTAGCAATCTCTATGAGTTGATATATGCTAGACACGATGGATTTAATGCAAAAATCCATGATTTCTTTAGGCAACCCATATGCATATTTTTCCACTTACTCATGAAGAGGTACGGGCTGATAAAAAGTAATAGGCAGCAATGCATGCCAAAACTTCTTATTATATTGCTCCAAATTCTTACATTTCTTAGTATCCATCTTATTCCAAGTTGTCATGATGTCAACCTCTAAGGTACTTGTCAACCGATTCGATGCAAACATTTACTTGAATTGTACCCACGTTTGCAATGCTCTACCTTGCAGCAAAAGAGTGGACACCGCTATAATGCATTCCCTTTCAAGAAAGTGCCTTTCAAATCTTTGAGGACTCGGTGAAGTTCCCCCCTGAATAGGCTACATCAAATTGTTGAATGAAAGTCAAAGATTTCAGCCTATCTTTTGCACCACTAAAGGACTCAAACTTCACTGCTTTTTCACCCTCATCATAGTCTTTTGCTATCCCTTTGGGTGTCAAGTTGTTATACATTGGCTGCTGCAAAAAGGGTGCATTTGCTAAATTTACATAAAAAACAATGCCAAAATGGAGCATTGGCATGACCGGCATTCATTCCTTAAGTGCCATAAGCATGTAGGGGTACAGATGCAATACCAAACATGCTACTTTGAGCCCCAGGCATAAAGCCAATGTTGCTATACATAGGGTTTTGCATTTTTCTAGCCATACCCGAATACATTGGGCCTTACACACCATACATTGGTTGTTGTGTACCATAGATATTTGTGCCATACATTTCCATATACAGTCCTTGTCCAACTATAACATGAAAATTTGTGCTTCCACCAAAATATATTGGATCCCCCATCATAACATGCATGCTCGGGTGTCCAAAATCCATTGAATTGGCATATCAGTGATGGCCTTGCATTTTCATTCCTTGCCTTGTAGGTACCAATTGTTTTGTTTCATTAGCATCTTTGGGAGCTTCAAATGAAGGGTTTGGCATTATCTTTGGTACATCTTGTTTTCCCGAAGGTGTAGAAGACATCTTCTTTTTCTTGTCTTGGTTGTTCTTCTTCGGAGCATTCAAAATAGGGTAAATTGAGGATCCTTCGCCAATTCAGCAAAGAGATTTTTTTGTGTCCTCATCTGATTCTTGAATTGATCATCAAATTCCTCTTCGCTTTGTTGGTATTCAACCTCCTTATGCCTTGAAGACCGTGCATCTTGCCCAATAGCAACATTTTCAGCTTACTGTCCATGCTCTGAGCCTTGTCCAAGGTCATTGTCCAAGGTTAAGCATTTCATTTCCTTCATTCCCCTAAGAATGTTCAAACTGAGAGGCATCATCATTGCTTGAGTCCATTTTATTGTATGAAGACACATTGCTGTAATTTCTCAATTGAGAGTAAAAATTAGTACTAGCACAAAGATTTGTCTTGCAATCAAGTGCCTCAGGTTCACCAACTCAAGGGATTGAAAGCAAACACCAAGAAAGCCCATTGGAAGTTTAAAAGTGCTTTATTTTGAGAGGAAGGGTATTCTCTTGAGAATGTTCTTAGTATAATTCCAAAGGAAATTTGATTATGTAGTGGAATAAAAAGGCAAGGAGCTTGCTAAAGCAAGATTGGTCGTAGTCCTTGATTTAGGCAAGTGAAGATGCGATAGAGTCATGCACTACAAGGGTGAGATTCGACAACTTTGATATTTACTAATTCAAGTGTTGGGAGTAAAGGCGCATGTGCCTATGTGGAGTTGTATTTACTACACGCACAATGACCATACACTTGTACACTACAAGTGGCTAGCACCCATCATTGTCATTTTATTTTTTATTCTTTCAAGAATAAGGGAAGGCGTTTTCCTTATTGTTTTTTCTTTGCAAGTGGCGAGTGCTCATCACCTGTGCATTGTGAATGTTGGAGTTCCCACATCTTGTGTCTCTGTTTCTTGGTCTCTTTCTCCATCCTACATAGCCTTTTTATCATTCACTTCAGCCCATAACAAAAGCTTTGAAGGTTTCATGGCAATTCAGCCCTCTTCTTTTCAATGTGTGCATTGTTCTCCTGCTTTTTCCCTGCTTGTTCCCACCCATTGAGGCTTGCTCCAAGGGTTCAAAGGACCTTGTTCATGATTGCTTGAGGATTAGTAGTGAGTAGCAAGACCAGTGAAGGGGGTAGGAACAACAATGCATTTTGCGCTAGATTTTAGCCTCCTGTCCTTACTCTGTTATAGCACTCCTCCAGCTCTTGGGCCTCTTGGTGACTTGATTGATCACTTGTGACACCTCCTAGCATTGCTTGGTTGCATTTGGGGTCTTAATTGAAGTGAAGTATCTCAGGCATTGACTGTGGAATAGTGCAAGGCTATTGTATACACTCCATGGCAGCATATATTGAGCTTCTCATTGCCTATGTGATGCCTCTGGAGCTTGGCATTGATGCCCAGACGTTATGATAATGTATTGAAGTGTTTATTGGTTTCATTTGGGATCAAATAGATAAGCTTATGCAGGGTTTTAACATTATATATTGTTTGGGAAGCAAGCTTTTTAACTGGGAAGATTATACCTATTAAGGTTTGATGCCATTCGGGTATACCACTTGAATGTATTGATGTTTAGCATTGATGCTTGTACCCGAACATGATTATGAAATGTTGTGGCACTCAGTTTGAGCCACACTTGATGTGTTGGAGCTTTGGGTATATGCTTCATTTGCTTCAGTGATTGACGTTACAGGTTTGAAGACTTATTTGGGTCTTATGCTCTCAAATGTATTGATTGATGTCTTTGGACTACCGGATGTTATATACTTGATATGTTGAGCTTTGCATTGCTCTTTTACACTTTGGTTACACTTCAGTGGATGCGCTTTTAGATATTTTCATTAGAGCTTTGGATCTTTGGACACCCAGATGTTATATACTTGATATGTTGGGCTTTGCATTGCTCTTTTACACTCTAGTTATGCTTCAGTGGATGTGCTTTGAGATATTTGCATTAACTTTGATATTTTGCATTAGAGCTTTGGATCTTCTATGCAATTGAGCTTTGTCTACTCAAACAATGGGACTCTTGCCTTATGCACATGCTCTTGGATTCAGTTACACCTACTAGTGGGCTGATTTGACTTACATGCTTTGGACATTGGTACTTACCTTTGTCAATAGGATTTAGTGATGCATACATACTTCTTGGTTATGTATTGAGCTTCATTTCTCTCTGCTCAGTCAGTTGTGTATTTGAAGGATCTTTGCACTTAATATTGATATCTCTTACATATACGATGTCTATGCCTATGTGATATATTGGTTACTAATTCCCTTAAGTTTATGACAAACTTTAGTACTAGTTGTATGCCTATTCACTGCTAGTTTCTTTCACATATTCCGGTTGTTATCCGGATGTTCTTGGTAGTGGGAGCTTGGTATTTTTTATTATTTATTACAACAGTACTGTAATTACAGTTTTCAATATTGTTTTAGAGAGTAGACATTTTATTTCAGCAATCTATTGCTTACAATGGTGGATAGCTCTATACTTTGGTATTCCCTTGTGTTTTTCCCTTATTTTGGCTGAATTTTGGGGATGTTTTGTAGTCATTTACATCAGCCCATTCTCTTGCATTTTGCATTGGTATATTGTCCTTATGGCTGGCTCTTTGAATGATAGTGCTATCTTCAATATTGACAAACTTAATGGCACAATTTTTTCTTATTGGAAGATGCAAATATGGTAGGTATTGGTGTAGAAGCATAAGATTAGCCCTTGAAATCCAAGAATGTCAAGCTCGAAGGCATAGATCAGGATGATTGGGACGAGTTGGATAAGCTATGTAAATCCATCCTTATATTGTCATTGTTTGAACAGGTTTATTTTAATGTTGTGGTATTTGAAGATAATGTGTGGCAATTATGGAAAAAGATATGTAATCTTTATGGCAAGCAAAGTCTTGTGTCATAGATGTATTGGTTGAAATAGCTTATGGACCTTTGTATGAAGGGATTTCTGTGTTCACTCACTTGGATGAGTTACATTCAATTTTCAGCTAGTTGACTTCGCAGGGCATTGAGTTGTAAACCACATAGGTGTAGATGATGTCTATGTGCGCAAAGCATTGGCCACTCCATTAAACTCTGGGGGGAGCTTGTAGAGTACTATTCCCACGAGATGCGCTTCTGGATGGGCAGACTGCATGTGCGGAAGTTGGTCATGTACCTATATAATATGGAGCAAAAATGATTGAATGGTATTCTTTGGCTTAAACTTCATCTATGAAAGTTATCCATAAAGGGTCACTACATGCATGGTGAAAGGTGCTTGGTACAATATTTGAAGCTTTGACCATATTTTTGGGGATGTCATGCAGGAGGTAACCACAGGTAGGACTTATTTAGAAATACATCGAAGTAGTGTATAATACACACATGCATTGTCCGAATCCCATGTAAGCATAGCTTCCTCATGGTTGTCCTCATCAAAATCTTTGGGAAGAGGAAAAGGACACTATGGCCGAGGAATAGCTCCACATACAATGTATAAAATCCTCTTTTGCATGAACTAGGCTTTCATCATAGCACTCCATGTAAGATAGTTAGGTCCATGTAGCTTATCATCTGTAGAAGTGCATGGAGGAGCCATCTAGAGAGAATAATAAGAGAAGATAGAGAATAGAAGGTATATAGAGAGAGAATACAACCAAACCAACAGCAAAGACATCACAAAATGAGATTTCACTTGTAGTATAACAAAAAAATTAATTAGAAATGAAGGGCAATTGTTGCAAAGTGAAGAAAAAGCAATCAAAACCTGCCAGAATCAACAAAAATGGTGTGCACAAAATAGCCATAGTTAGGAGCAAAAAATGAAAAATCTAGGTTGGTTGAGCATTTAATGGAGCAAATTGACGCTTGTAGGCTGTAATCCAAGTGCAAGGTGAAAATACAGGGTGCTAGTTTGAAAAATGCAGGCAACAATTGAGTACACATAGGCTGAAAATGACCAGTAGGAGGTCACGTGATCAACAAAGCAAGGAAAAGACCTGTAAGCAGTAGAAAAACGAGCAGCAAGAACTTAGATCTTGCAATCTGATACCATGTTAGAAGTCGTGTAGCAATGGAAGCATAGACAAGTGTTGAAATACATTGCTAAACAAAAGACATAAAAGAAAGAAGATAATGCGAGAAAACATGGATCTTGAGCATGGCTGCAGCTATGGAGATTAGGAAGTGGTGACTAGAATCATTGCAACATGGACAAATGACACTATTTGTTACTTGAGTGAATTAGGTTCCAAGATTGAATGCTTGGACTCATAAACACAATCTCAAGTAGGATGTGACAATGACACAGAGTGTAGTACAAAGAATGATAGCATTGCATTGAAAGGTGAACCAAGTACATGCTTTTATAGCCTTTCGGATAGTACCACTCTTCCTCATTGTGCTTATGGGATTTAGGATATCTCTTCCTAGAGCATACATCATTGTCTATCTCTCATACAAAGCCTCTTGTGGGCAAGCCTCTTTTGGGCACACATCCAGCCTCTATGGGCATTCATGCTAAGTAGCATTTGTTATTCTCAACACCCCTCCTAAAATGATGAGTCTCTACCCTTGCTGGATTCCCCCCCCCCCCACATGATGACATGGCCCAAGAGACTAGCTTTTTGGCAACCTAGTTAAGTTAAGGCTTGAAACTTTACATCTTTGGTAAGGGATTTTACATCTACTATGGGAGCCAAGATCCACTACGGGAAATAAAGATCCACTATGGGAAAACAAGATCCACTATGGGAAATAAAGATCCACTATGGAAAAAATTCTTTGTTGTCAGCAGTGAAAAGTATCTTCTTCATCTTCCTTTGGCTTATTTTGGTGATGTCCTTGATCTTCTTGGTCTTCTGTTCCAGTCTTTGATCTTTGTTGGTCTTAGTCTTATGCTCTTCATCTTTGACTTGTTCTTCATTATCTTGTGCTCTAGTCTTCTTTGTGAGGTCCTTTTGGTATTCTTTCTCAATGAGTTTGAGATGGATACAAACAGGTACATTGATGTAGCTTGACATGACATAAAACTTGAGATACATAGATTTGGGAGCTTTGGATCAATGGTTATGCAATCACCCACACTTGCTTCTAGGCAAACGGAAATGATATCAAACAAAACTAAACCAACATGAAGACAAGTAGAGCATCCATAACCAATTCGCATTGCTCAATCTAGCAAGTTGGATCCCAAAAAGGCAACCATGCTATGGAAGGAAAACTGCAAGTAGCCTCAAGACTTGAGTGCCTAACTCTACTAAGGAAGTTAGACCTTACAAAGGATTCCAATCTAGTTGAGCATCCACATTCATGATCGGCCATAATTATTAATACCCCAAGTTCCACTTGTGCCTGCTACTTTCAATCTAAGAGTGAAATTTGAACAATTGCAACCAAATCAACACAATCAACCAAGAATCTCAAGTACTTAAATGACATTAAGCATACAAGCTACTTTCGAGAGAAAATTTGATCTTTACAATCTAAAAGGTCATAACATGTGTGACTCTCAATCATTGCTACCAGAATCCCTAAAACCTAAGTTGATCAAATGATCACTTATGGAAATGGCAAAGGATATAGCTCAAAAGAATGATAGCCCCATCATGGAATGTCTTAAGGAACTTGAAGATACGTTACTTATTGAAGCATGCTTTTTTTAGTAAGCTAACATGGGGGTGCTACCAAAGAAGCGCGTCTTTCTAAGCAAGCTAAAACGGGAGTGCTATTAATTATGTACAAAGTTTTCACAAAAGCACTAGTAACATGAAAGGAATAAGAATATATATATAATTATCACCCACTAGTTGTTTATCTTGAAACTTGCTTAAAAAGAGACAATTGTAGCCATGTGTTTGATCCCTTCTTATTACTCAAATCTCCATGAAGCCTATAGGAATGGCAAAAAATAGAGGAAAAAGCAAAGTGGTGGAACCATTCTAAAAGAAATGGTATAACATGCGTGCTTCTATTGCCAAAATTGGAAGTTAGTTGATGATAAACACTAAATTATTCTCTTTAAAGTTTTCAAGGTTATTATTCTCACACACTCTCAACCAAAAAACTATATCAAAAAAGGTTTAAACTATGTCTATCTCCCTCTTTTTTTCTTTGTTCTTCTTCTCCACACACACACATACACAAAGTATGTCAAAAACTATATGAAAAAGGTTTAAATGGAAAAATGTTATTTAATTGAAAGAGAAGAGAAAATATTAAATTAAAAAAATTAAATTAAAAGAGGGGAAGAATTTTAAATTTAAAAGGACTATTTAATTGAAAGAAGGGGAGAAGAGAAAAACATTAAATTAAAAGAGAGGAAGAAAGAGGAAAAAACTTTTGATTTAAAAAGGGAGAGAAAGACATTAAATTTTTTTATTGAATTAGATGCGTGTGTGTGTGTGTGTGTGTGTGTGTGTGTGTGTGTGTGTGTGTGTGTGTGTGTGTGTGTGTGTGTGTGTGTGTGTGAGAGAGAGAGAGAGAGAGAGAGAGAGAGAGAGAGAGAGAGAGAGAGAGAGAGAGAGAGAGAGAATATGAGAGAGAGAACGTGGATGAAATAAAAAGGGGAGGAGAAAGAGAGATTCTAGGTGTGATAAAAAAGGAGGAAGGGAAAGAGAAGAGAGGGGGGTAGGTTTGGGAAGAAAGGGTAGGTTTAGGAAGCCCTTTGGAGGTTTGGAGCTTCCCAAACCTACAATGAAAATAATATAGTACTATAGATGCTATATTGGAGGAAAACATATATATCTAAAACATGTGGTGGTCTAGCCAAAAGTAAGATATAATGTTACAGGCCATGTTATCTTCACTGAATCAATTGTGGGTGTGCATCTTCTTCTAAGAAAATATTCTATCAAGTATGAGATGCTATCATAGGAGTATCATTGTTTAAGGGAAAATTTTACATTTGAGAGAGAGAGAGAGAGAGAGAGAGAGAGAGAGAGAGAGAGTAACTTTAACAACTTTAGAACGAATAATAAAGAGAGAGAGAGAGGGGGGATGAAGTGGACACACACACACACACACACACACAGAGCTCTCTTCTCCCCCTCTTAATTTAATAGCATTTTTAAATTTAAAGTTCTCTCCCTTTTCTAATTTAAGATTTTTTCTCCTCTTTCAATTAAACAACATTTTTAAATTTAAACGTTTTTACATAGTTTTTAACATACTTTGATAGAGAGGAGAGAGATATATATAGATATAATAATAATAATGCATATATAGTGTGAATTATAGAGAGAAAGGAAAAAAACTAAAGAGAATAAAGAGAGGGAGAGAAGAAAAAGGGGAGAGAGAGAGAGAGAGAGAGAGAGAGAGAGAGAAGAAGAAGAAGAAGAAGAAGAAGAAGAAGAAGAAGAAGAAGAAGAAAGAGAAAAAGAGGAAGAGAGAGCTTAAACATTTTTTAATTTAAAAACTTTAGAGTACAATAACAAAATTGAGAGAGAGAGAGAGAGAGAGAGAGAGAGAGAGAAGAATAATAATAATAATAATAAAGAGAAAAAGAGGAAGATAGAGCTTAAACATTTTTTAATTTAAAAACTTTAGAGTACAATAACAAGATATATATATATATATATATAGAGAGAGAGAGAGAGATTTTGAGAAAAGAGAGCAAGAGAAAAAAACTTGAGAGAGAGAGAGAGAAGGAAAAAAAGAGGAGAGAGATAGAGAGAAGAGAAGAAAAAAGAGGGGAGAGAAAAAATAAAATAAAAATAAAAAAGAGGAGAGAGAAAGAGAGGAAAAAGAGAAAAGAGAATATATGAGAGAGAGAAGGAATAAAATGGAGAGGGAAAATTAAAAAAGAAAAAATAGGAGATATAGAGAAGGAAAAGAGTAGAGAGAGAGAGGAGATGACAAAAGAGGAGAGAAGAAAAAATAGAAAATAGAAAAGGCAGGGAGAGAGGGAGAGAAAAAGATAGAGATGAGAACCAAAAAAGATGAGAGGTAAGCAAAGAGAGGGGGGAAAGAGAAAAGTGAAGAGAGAGAGAGAGAGAGAAGAGAGAGAGAGAGAGAGAGAGAGAGGAATAAAATAGAGAAGGAAAAATAGGAGAAAAAACAAAAAAAGAAAAAAAGGGCAAAAGGGAGGGAAAGGGGGAAAAAGGACAAAGAAACACAAACAAAAAATATAGAAAAACAAAAAAGGCAAAAGACTGAGATACAAAGAGAGAGAGAGAGAGAGAGAGAGAGAGAGAGAGAGAGAGAGAGAGGATAAAAGAAAAAAGACAAGGAAAAAAAGCACAGAGAGAGAGAGAAGAAAATAAAAAATAGAAGAGAAAAAAAATATGAGAGGGAAACCAAAAAAAGAAAGCACAAAGAGAGAGAGAGAGAGAGTGTGTGTGTGTGTGAAGAAGAAGAAGAAGAAGAAACAGGGGACGAGAAGGGGAAGAAAATGAAGAAGGGAAGATAAAAGAAACAATACAACAAAGAGAGAAAAAAATGAACAGCCACAAAAAAGAAACGAAAAAAGAGGAGAGAGAAAAAAAGAAAAGAGAAGAAAAAAGGGAGAGGAGGAAAGAGGAAAGAGAAGAAAAGAGAGAGATGGAGAGAAAATGAATAAAATTGAAAGGTAAAATTTTTTAAAAATAAGAGGGGGAGAGAAGGAAAAGAGAGGAGAGAAAGGCAATGATGAAAGATGAGAGAAGAAATAAAAAGAGAGAAACCAAAAAAAGCAGGGAGAGAAGGGAGAGAGAAGAAGACAAAGAGAGATAGAGAGAACAAAAAAGAGAAGAGAGAGAAGCAAAGAGTAGGAAAAAAGAGGAGAGAAAAAAGAGAGGAGGGATAAAATAGAAAACTGAAAAGAAAAGAAATAAAGAGGAATAAAAAAGAGAGAAAAAAAAGAGGGGAAAGAGGAAAGAAGACAAAGAAAAACAAAGAAAAGAGAGGAGAGCGAAAAACAAAAAAAAGAGGAAAGACAAAGTGGAGAGAGAGAGAGAGAGAGAGAGAGAGAGAGAAGAAGAAGAAGAAGAAGAAGAAGATGATGATGATGATGATGATGATGATGATGATGATGATGGAGGAGGAGGAGGAGAAGAGAAGATAAAAGATCAAAAAAGTGAAGAGCTAGAGAGAAAATAAAAGAAAAAAGAGGAGAGAGGAGAAAAAAAAGGGGAGAAGATGAAAGAGAAGAAATGAGAGAGAGAGTGTGTGTGAATAAAATGGAGAGATTGAAAAGAAAAAAAGAAAAAATATGAGAGAGAGAGAGAGAGAATGAATGAAATGGAGAGATTGAAAAGAAAAAAAAGAAAAAATATGAGAGAGAGAGAATGACAAAAGAGAGAAGAAAAAAGAAAAGAGAAAAGAAAAAAGATAGGGAGAGCAAGGGGAAGAGAGAGAACAAAAAAGAGGGGGAAAAAAGGAGAGAAAAAAGAGAAAAAAGAGGAAAAAGAAAGGGAGAAAGAAAGATAAAAGAGAGGAGAAGGTGAAAGAAATGAAATATATTTATATATTTATAGTTAAAGAGAGAAGGAACAACAAGAAAGAGAAGAAAAAAGAGGAAAAAGATGGGAGAAAGAGAGAGAGAGAAGAAAATAAAATAAAATAAAAAAGAGGGAGATAGAAAAAAGAAAAAAAATAAAAGAAAGAAAGAAAAAAGAGAGAGAAGAAAAAAATAAAATAAAAAAGAGGGATATAGAGAGAATGAAAAGAGAGGAGAAAGAAAGGAAATGATAAAAGAGAAGAAAAAAGAGAGAAAAATAGAAAAGGTAGGGAGAGAGAGGGGGAGAGAAGAACACACACACACACACACAATAAAAAAAGAGGGAAGGTAAAAAAAAAGAGAGAGGGAGGGAGAAAACGGGAAAAATAAGAGAGAGAGAGAGAGAGAGAGAGAGAGAGAGAGAGAGGAGGGAGGGAGGGAGGGAGGGAGGGAGGAAGAGGGAGGGAGAAAACGGGAAAAATAAGAGAGAGAGAGAGAGAGAGAGAGAGAGAGAGAGAGAGAGAGAGAGAGAGAGAGAGAGAGGAGGGAGGGAGGGAGGGAGGGAGGGAGGGAGGGAGGGAGAGGGAGGGAGCAAGGGAGGGAGGGAGAGAGGGAGAGAGAGAGAGAGAGATGAATAAAAAAGAGAAGAAAATAAAAAAGAAGAGAAAAAAGGGAAAGAGGAGCAAGATGAAAGAGAACTATATATATATATATATATATATGTCACAACTCTATAGAAACAGAATTTGTATCCTTTTTCATTAATTTATCTATATAATGATTTATTAAATTTATTTCCTTTGCACTAATTAGATATAAAGAAAAGTGCATTGGAGCTGGCCACTGATGAGTGGTCACAGGTTATGGTGGACCCACACGGTGGGTTAGAGAAAAGATAGTTCACACTTCCACCTATATGACCCGATTGGGCGCCTGTGACTAGAACTCACGCATATCAGGGTTAGACTCGCACACAGAAAGGATTGATGCCTTGAAGTGTGGGCTAGATCCACCAGAACAGGAAGTTACAATCAACAAGATGGCATGATCATGAAATGCTTGTATAATGTGCATGTGTGGGCTGAAAGCTTGAAATGCACATTTCTTTGCATAGGAAAGTCACATGAAGATTCGGATACCATTTTTGCGATGTACACGGAAAAAGCTTTCATATGATACCCATATTGGGGGGGTCCCTAAATTCTAGGAGATCCCTAAATTTTAGGAGGTCCCTAAAATTTAGGAGCCTCGAATTAGCCTAAAAATGCTAGTCCTAAAAAATAGGGATGTCATTCTAAAAATAGTAAGTTCTGTACTCTGACTGTGCTTACTAAATTTGGTTGTTTCTATTCTTGACAGTATTCTACCCAAAAAGGAAGGCCATAAAGAAGAGACAAGTGTCAAGACACTTGTCACACAAGTTTCCAAGTGTCCCACCACTTGTCACATCTCATGACATGTGGCTGGACACTTGTCTTGTGCTACTCCACTTTCCCCTTTTGTACTAGCTCTCCCCTCTCTTATAAATAAGAGCTCGTTTTTCTTCATTGAGCATCATTTTTCTTTGTTGTAAACTCATGTACAGCACCCACAGATAGCCAGAAACTGGCCCCATCCATCCCCATCATCATCCCCCACTTCTCCATTATCAAATTCCTCCATATTCCCTCTTCTATCACTGCTGTTTTACAAGACAGCAAGCTTGTAAATTCATTACAGCACCTCCTTCTTGAGCTCTTTCTTCCATTTTAGCTACAAGAAGCAAGCTCTATCCCTGTACTGCTGATCAACGATGGAGAAAGGCTGAATTCCCCTTTTTCTTCTCTCATACTGTAAAGAAATCAGTTCTTATCATTGCATAATAGATAATGCATGTGTGTTTGTACATCTTTGCATGATCTTGTGAGAGTGAGAATTACTTCTTCTCACTCTCAGGTTGATTGTAACTGGGCTCTTCCCTAAGGGACTTGGGTTGAGCAGAAATACATTCCTTCGGGGGGGGGGGGGGGGTTGCCCATCTTCAACCCTCAATCTTGTCTCCATTACTTTTACATTTTTATGGCTGTAATTTTGTGAGTAATTTTCATTTTCAGCTTTAAGTGTTCATTCTCTTTTCTATTAAATCTCGAAAACAAGCAAATATCATAATTGTTAAGCATACTACGTTGTTCGGGGCGTTTACAGTGGTATCAGAGCTTTGGCTCGGTCCTCACCCCCAACACTGGTAGTGCTTACAACTATAAGTTTGTTTGTTTTCAGCACTTGCATTGAGTGCGTGAGCATATTTTTTTTTCTTTAGTCTCAATGGATCAATCGAGTGCTATCCTTCAAGCCATTCAAAGTCTTAGAGAGGAGAATCAGCAAATTCATGAGCAACTTCTCAAACTAGAAAAAGTTGAGAATCCCAAAGAATTCAAGGAAAGAAGCCCATCTACTTCAAGGAGACAAAGCCATACCAATGAAAGGAGCCGATCAAGAAGTCCAACTACTTCTAAGAGACAGTCCCATTCTACTTCAAGACAAAGAAAGAGATCGCGTCGAAGCTCATCCTCTTCTTCAAAGTCATCTGGCGCCTATTCTGATGGATCCTCTTCTAGTAATGAAGAGTCACACCCTTCTCGTGGAAGACCTCATCATCATCAAAGGCGTCGACATTCTTCACCCTCGTCTCCATCTTCATCCCCATCAAGCACTTCATCATCTTCAATCTCAATATCCGAGCATGGACGAAGGCATAAGAAGAAGAAGAAGACTAAGCCACTATCTCAACTTGAAAAGAAGATCAAGTTCAGTATGTATGATGGTTCCCGAAATCCTGATCTTCTTCTGAAGTTTATTCGTCAATTTCAAATTTTGTATGGTCATGACAAGTATAAAGAAAAAGAAAAGATTAAGTTTGCAGCTTTACATTTAACCGACTTAGCCCATACTTGGTGGACGGGGTTGGAATATGATCATGCTGCCCCAAAATCATGGCGGTCCTTTGTTCGCCTGATACAAAGCCAATTTCTTCCTGTTCATTTCAAAAGAGATGTAAAAATGGAATGGGATCGGCTTTGGCAAAGGAAAAATGAGTCACTTGGTGACTATACCAAGAGATTTTGGGAGCTACTTTTGAAGGTCCAACATTTCAAGAAGATCAGCAGTTCGGAAAAGCTTAGGAAGTTTCAAGGAGGTTTGCATTTTAAACTTCGTACTGCTCTTAATCATTATCATTGTTCTAGTCTCAAGGAACTCATTGACCATGCTGAGACATGGGAAATGGAGCACAATGGCAACAAATCATTCCAAAAGAATGATAAGAAGAGAGTAGCTGATGATGAGGAGTATTCAGCCCCAAATGAAGGACAAAAACAGTGGCAAAAGCAGCCATCAAATCAAAAGAAGATGAAGCCCTATGCACCTCCTAATGCTCCTCAATTTCGCTCCAATCTATACCCACAAGCAAAGCAATTTTCCAAAGAAGAAAAGCAACGCTTCATGAAAGAAGGGAAGTGCTTTAAATGTGGACAAACAGGCCACATAGCGAAGCAATGTCCAAACAAGGGACAAAGCAAGGTTTCTGACAACAAGCCTAAGTCGCCAGTGAAAATCAATGCTATCAGTGATGCAGTTGCAAACACAACTCACACTCCAGAGACGCGCAAATTATTAAAAGCTTGGGGACAGTTGCAAGGTAAGCAAGCACTATTCTTGATAGATCTTGGGGCGAATGAAAATATTATTTCCTTGCAATTAGCTAAAGAGCTTGGATTAAAGAATGAAGAGATGGACACTCCGGTAGAAGTTCGCCAAGCTTTAAATGTTGATGAAGGTGACACAATGAAGACTGTGATACCCTACATTGGCAAGCTCAAGTTTCAAATTCAAGGCTATAGTGACGAAGATACCTTCTGTATCAGAGACCTTGATGGTTGCGATGTGATTCTTGGCATGCCCTGGAATCATAGAATAGATTCAACCATCTTCTCTCAGAAAAAGAAGGTAGAACTCACCAACAAAGGCAAGAAGTACGAGATCCAAGCTGGAGTTTTTGGAGACACCATACCTATGGTAAGCCATATGCAAGTCTCTAGAGCAATTAAGGATTGTGTTCAATGTTGTCTGCTTTATGTCACTGATGTAAAAGATAATATGAATGCTGAAAACCAAGAGCAACTTCAGCTCTTGGAAAAGTATAAAGATTGTTTTTTGGAAGATCTTCCTTATCAGCTTCCCCCAGAAAGGCCAGAAGACCATCATATTGATATTATCCCGGGCAGTTCTCCTCCTAATATAGCACCATACCGTGTGAGCCGTCCTCAACAAGAAGAAATCAGAAAGCAAGTCGAAGACCTACTCAACCGTGGGCTAATTAGGCCAAGTAGCTCACCATTTTGTTCACCGGTTCTTCTTGTTCAAAAGAAAGATGGCACATTCAGGATGTGCATTGATTATCGAGCCCTCAACAAAATCACCGTGAAGAATCGGTTTCCTATTCCCAGAATTGACGACATTTTGGATCGTCTAGGAGGCTCAAAGGTTTTCAGCCGCATTGATTTAAAGAGTGGTTATCATCAAATTAGGGTAATACCACAAGATGTACACAAAACTGCTTTCCGCACTTCATACGGTCTTTATGAATTCTTGGTGGTTCCTTTCGGATTAACCAATGCACCAGCCACCTTTAATCGAATGATGGAGCGCATCTTTAGAGAGCATCGACAATATGTCGGCACTTTCTTTGATGATATTCTTGTCTTTAGCAAGAATGAAGAGGAACATCATCAACACTTGGAAATTGTTCTACAATTACTACAACAAAATCAACTCTTGGTAAATGGTAAAAAGAGTGAATTTTTCATGCATAAAATAAATTACCTTGGGCATGTCATCTCTTTTGAAGGGATTCAGATGGATCCTGAAAAGATCAGGATAATCCAAGAATGGCCTCATCTTCGTGATGTACATGAGGTGCGATCGTTTCTTGGCTTATGTTCTTATTACCGCCGCTTCATCAAGCATTTTGCACATATGGCTTCTCCACTTCATGACCTTACAAAGAAGAAGATCTCTTTCCAATGGAAGGAAAAAGAGAAGGCAGCCTTCACAAGGCTGAAAACAGCTCTTACTTCTGGACCTGTTCTTATCATTCCAAATATGGTAAAACCATTTGTGGTGGAAGCAGATGCTTGCGGTGATTGTATTGGTGCAGTGCTAAATCAAGAAGGCCATGCCGTAGCCTTTGAAAGCCGCCGTCTAAATGATGTGGAGAAAAGGTATGACATTTATGAAAAGGAGCTCTTAGCAGTGGTTCATGCTTTAAAGATATGGAAACATTATCTTTTAGGCAATGAATTCCTTATTAAAACCGATCATCAAAGCTTGAAGTATTTCAAGACTCAAAAGCATTTGCAGGAGAAACATGCAAGATGGGAAAATTTCTTGTCTATGTTTCATTTTCAAATTATGTACACTCCAGGGAAACAAAATGTAGTTGCTGATGCACTTTCTAGAGTGCCTCGCATTGCAACTATTACAGTGGCTCATCATGAAGATTTTCAAACGATGAAGAATACTTATGATGAAGATACTGATTTTGCAGCAATTTGGTCAAATTTACAGCAAGGAGGTTCTCATCCAGATTATTCCATCAAAGATGGTTACCTTCTCATGAACAATCGCCTTTGTGTCACTCTTCCTGTTCGACAAAAGGTGCTTAAAGAAAGTCATGAACCCCCTTATGCAGGGCATAGAGGGAGGGCAGCCACTCTAAGTGCAATTGAGCGCTACTTTTATTGGCCAACATTACGAAAAGATACACATAACTTCATTGAGGCTTGTCTGGTATGCCAAAAATCCAAATATGATAGGCAAAAGATTCCAGGATTGTTGCAACCTCTTCCAGTGCCCAAAGATCTATGGGAATCTATCACAATGGATTTCATCTCAGGTATTCCAAGAACACCTCAAGGTCATGATATGATTTGGGTCATAATTGATAGATTCAACAAACAATCACATTTTATTCCATGTCATAAAACATTGAAATCCGCACAAGCTGCAAGACTTTTCATTCAACATATCTTCAGATTACATGGTATACCTTCTGAGATCATTTCAGATAGAGACTCCAAATTCACAAGTAACTTTTGGCGTGCTTTATTTGAGAATTTGGGAACCACTTTAAAGTTCTCCTCAGCTTTTCATCCTCAAACTGACGGCCAAACAGAGGTGATGAATCTCACTCTTTTGGATATGTTGAAAGCTTATGTTAGTGAACATAAGTCACAATGGGAGAAATATCTTCCATTATTGGAGTTTGCTTACAACAATACAGTGCACTCATCCACAGGGAAAGCTTCAAATGAAATAGTACAGGGTAAAGTGATTCCTCCTCCAATTATTCGCACTAAAGATAAGATTTTTGCTGCTGATGAGTTTGCTTCAGATTTAAAAACAACAATGGATCAAGTTCGAGCCTCTATCAAAGTTGCGCAAGAGCGACAAAAGAAGCAAGCAGATAAACGAAGAAGACCTTTGGCTTTTGAAAAAGGTCAATATGTCTTGCTAAAGTTTGATAAAAGCAGGCTCAAACAAGGTTCTGGTCAAAATTCATCTTTTCCAAAGCTCTCTAGTAGATACTTTGGACCCTTCAAAGTGATTCAGAAAATAAATGAAGTTTCTTATCGACTTGAGCTTCCTACTCATTGGAAAATACACAATGCTTTTCATGTAAGTTTGCTAAAACCTTACATAGGACCAGAACCAAAGGAACCCATTACTGAAGATCCCCCAGAAGTTAAAGAAACAGAGCAACTCTTGGAACCTGAAAAGATTTTGTTTCTCAAGGATCGAACCATGAGAAGTGGCCTTGTGACACGAAAATTCTTGCTAAAATTCAAGAATCTACCCACCACAGATGCACAGTGGGTAGATGAAAAATTCATGAAGGATTACCCAAATATTCTACAACAATATCAAGAAGATTTTCAGCTGAGGACAGCTGAATAAAAGCCAGAGGGCTGTCACAACTCTATAGAAACAGAATTTGTATCCTTTTTCATTAATTTATCTATATAATGATTTATTAAATTTATTTCCTTTGCACTAATTAGATATAAAAAAAAGTGCATTGGAGCTGGCCACTGATGAGTGGTCACAGGTTATGGTGGACCCACACGGTGGGTTAGAGAAAAGATAGTTCACACTTCCACCTATATGACCCGATTGGGCGCCTGTGACTAGAACTCACGCATATCAGGGTTAGACTCGCACACAGAAAGGATTGATGCCTTGAAGTGTGGGCTAGATCCACCAGAACAGGAAGTTACAATCAACAAGATGGCATGATCATGAAATGCTTGTATAATGTGCATGTGTGGGCTGAAAGCTTGAAATGCACATTTCTTTGCATAGGAAAGTCACATGAAGATTCGGATACCATTTTTGCGATGTACACGGAAAAAGCTTTCATATGATACCCATATTGGGGGGGTCCCTAAATTCTAGGAGATCCCTAAATTTTAGGAGGTCCCTAAAATTTAGGAGCCTCGAATTAGCCTAAAAATGCTAGTCCTAAAAAATAGGGATGTCATTCTAAAAATAGTAAGTTCTGTACTCTGACTGTGCTTACTAAATTTGGTTGTTTCTATTCTTGACAGTATTCTACCCAAAAAGGAAGGCCATAAAGAAGAGACAAGTGTCAAGACACTTGTCACACAAGTTTCCAAGTGTCCCACCACTTGTCACATCTCATGACATGTGGCTAGACACTTGTCTTGTGCTACTCCACTTTCCCCTTTTGTACTAGCTCTCCCCTCTCTTATAAATAAGAGCTCGTTTTTCTTCATTGAGCATCATTTTTCTTTGTTGTAAACTCATGTACAGCACCCACAGATAGCCAGAAACTGGCCCCATCCATCCCCATCATCATCCCCCACTTCTCCATTATCAAATTCCTCCATATTCCCTCTTCTATCACTGCTGTTTTACAAGACAGCAAGCTTGTAAATTCATTACAGCACCTCCTTCTTGAGCTCTTTCTTCCATTTTAGCTACAAGAAGCAAGCTCTATCCTTGTACTGCTGATCAACGATGGAGAAAGGCTGAATTCCCCTTTTTCTTCTCTCATACTGTAAAGAAATCAGTTCTTATCATTGCATAATAGATAATGCATGTGTGTTTGTACATCTTTGCATGATCTTGTGAGAGTGAGAATTACTTCTTCTCACTCTCAGGTTGATTGTAACTGAGCTCTTCCCTAAGGGACTTGGGTTGAGCAGAAATACATTCCTTCGGGGGGGGTTGCCCATCTTCAACCCTCAATCTTGTCTCCATTACTTTTACATTTTTATGGCTGTAATTTTGTGAGTAATTTTCATTTTCAGCTTTAAGTGTTCATTCTCTTTTCTATTAAATCTCGAAAACAAGCAAATATCATAATTGTTAAGCATACTACGTTGTTCGGGGCGTTTACAATATATATATATATATAAGGAATAAAATAGAGAGAGGAAAAAAATAGGAGAGGATAAGAAGGAAAAGAGAGGAGAGAGAAAGGCAATGATGAAAGAGGAGAGAAGAAATAAGAGGAGAGGGCAACCAAAAAAAGCAAGAAGAAGAAGAAGAACGAGAGAGGATAAAGAAAAAGAAGAACATAAGATAAAATATAAAAGACAACAAAGAAAACAACAAAGAGCGAGAGAAAAGAAAAGAAAAAAGAGGAGAGAGAAAAAGAGAAAAGGAAAAAAAGAGAAGAAAAAAGGTGAGAGAAAAAACAAAAAAGCAAGAAAAGCAAAAAAGAGAAGAAAACAAGGGAAAGAGAAGAAAAGAGACACAAAGAGAGGGAGATTGAGAGAGAGAAGGAATAAAATGGAGAGAGGTAAAATAAAAAAAGAAAATGGAGGGGGGAGAGAAAAGAGACGTGAGAGAAAGAGAATGACAAAAAAGGAGAAGAAAAAGATGAGAGAAACCAAAAAAGCAAGGAGAGAGGAAGCAGAAAAGAAGATAGAGAGATAGAGAGAACAAAAAGAGAAGAGAGCTGAGAGAGAGAGCGATAGGAAAAAAGAGAAAAAAGAGAGGAGAGGGAAAGAGAAAAGCAAAAAGAAAAGAAATAGAGGAACAAAATAGAAGAGAGAAAAGAAAAATAGGAAAAAGAGAGGGGGAGAGAGACAAAGAGGACAGAGTTTTAGCAAAGAAAAAAGAGAAAAAAAACAAAAAATGAGAGAAAAGAAAAGAAAAAAGAGAGATAAAAAAGAAAGAAAATAAGAAAAAAGAGGGGAGAGAGAGAGGGGGAGAAGAGGAAAGAGAAGAAATGAGAGAGAATATGAATAAATTGGAGAGGGAAAATAAAAAAAGAAAAATAAGGAGGAAGAGAAAGACAATGACAAAAGAATAAAAAAGAGGAGAGAGAGAAAACAAAAAAGACTAGGAGAGCAGGGGAAGAGGGGAGAGAGAGAGAGAGAGAACAAAAAGGAGAAGAGAGATAAGCAGAGAGTAAAAATAGATAGATAGATAGAGAGAGAAAACGATAAAAGAGAGAAGGTAAAAGCAATGAGAAGAAATCACACACACACACACACACACACACACAAAGGAAAAATAGCAAAGAGAGATGAGAGAAAGAAAAATAGAAGAGGGAGAGAGAAAAAAGAGGGGAGAGAGAGAAGAAAAGAAAAGAAAAAAGAGAGAGGAGGGAAAAGAGGACATAGAAAAAGACAGGAGAGAGAGAGAGAGAGGAGAGAAAAAAGTGATGTTATCGTGCGATAGGGAATAGCACAACTTCACTTTCCTCACACTTGCTTTGTGGTAAAGCTGCTGCAAAGGAATAGCATTCCTTGCACCTAATGGATTTTTATGATTGCTTGATTCCAAAGTAGACTAAGCTTATACTGTAGTCATTCATTTCATATATGTAAATAGAAATCCATTCTTTTAATCTCACATATAAAAGGTGGGGTGATGTTTAGTAACTATCATGGCATACATTAAGCTACCCATTGTAGATGCATACAAGATCTTGGCTATCTCAACCTTCTCATCATCTAATTGAGGAGGACAATCTGCCTAGCTTGCCTTTACATAAGGAAATGTGCAACCAATAGGCTTAACACTCTACGTATAGAACCACTCTAAGGACTTTATGAATGTACCCCTTTTGTGATGAGTAGAGGAGTCCCTTAGAGTGGTTGTGTGTAATGTGCACAACACGCATATGAGAGGCATGCCCCATGTCCTTAATCTCAAAGCACTTTTGGGGCTAAGTCTTCAAAGCATCCAACTCATCATGAGCACTCCCAACAATCAACATGTCATCAACATATAGCAACAAATTGATAAAGCTACCATCACAATCTTCTTTGTGTAAAGACATGGATCCATTTCACTATAGGAGGAACCTTGCGAATGCGTGTTAGGCTAAACACACAACAATGAGGACATTGGTCAAACTTCTATTGTTTCAAAAGTTGCTACTCTCTTTGGTGACACAATACAATTCGATGTCGTCACTTCTTCACATTTACCACCAAGCACACCAATGAATTGAGAAGCTAGTACAAAAGAAAAAAAGCAATAAGACGATGAAGTTCTTCATCATCCCTTAGTCTCTCTCTCTCTCTCTCTCTCTCTCTCTCTCTCTCTCTCTCTCTCTCTCTCTCTCTCTCTCTCTCTCTCTCTCTCTCTCTCTCTCTCTCTCTCTCTCTCTCTCTCAATCACTCTTAAGAATAGAGACAAGATGATAGAATAGAAGAAGATAATAGAAAGTTTCAATAGTTGCATTGATAGAGCTTCACTATCATGGATACACCAAAATGATAAATACAACTAAGAACTCCTACTCTTATATAAACTAAGTTTAGGGTTAGGGTTAGGTCACTTCTCTAGGGTGGCACCCCATTTGTGTTTTAGGGTTGCATTCCACTTTGCATTTTAGGGTTTGCATCCCTTTTGTGTTTTAAGGTTCCACAACTCTGAATTAGGATTTGTACCCTTTCTTCGATGTCCTAACTACTTTGTGGAATATACACTAGCCATTCCTTGAAGCATGCTTTGTTCTTAACCTAAATAGACCTAGTCTATGCTATTCTACTCATAAATCCATATATGCAACCCGCACAACTATTGCGAGTGTGACAAATATAATTATGGGTGATGATACAATGTGCATGAGAGCGAGCCTAGCACTCACAAAATAATACAACCATGATAATAGTATCCATGACCTACAATAATAATATAAGTGTCAAAAATTAATATATTAAAGTGCTCCCAAATCCATGATAAAATAAATCCAACACTTGCACTTCAACCTTCTATGATTTTGGCCTTCACAAAATACTATTAGCATTATTCCCCTTGTTGAGAATATCAAATGATGCTTGCCCATAAGTGGCTTTGTATGAGAGATATGAAAAAGATGTATGCTTTAGAAGCTCTAGGAAGAGATGTCTAAAATCCCATAAGCACAGAGAAGAAAAGTGGTACTATCGATAAAGCTATAAAGGCATGTATTTGACACTCATTTCAATGTAATGGAACAATAATTTTGAGTCACTCAAGGTTGTGTTTATGAGTCCAAGCTAATCTATCTTGGAACCTAATCCACTTGAGTAATAGTCAATGTGTCTAGTCTCAATCATCATGCTTCTTGTCATTAACTTCCATCCTCCATAGCTAAACCTTGCTCAAGGATCAATGTTTCTCAACATGGTATTAGAGCCATGGTGAGCTTGATTTAGCTACACACTCTCTCTCTTCCTTTCTCCTTTGCTTTGGGTTTTGATTGTCTTTTCCTCACCTATATTCTCCTCTCTACTTGTGGTAGTGTCCAACAAGTCATCTTTCTTTTCTGGATGCAGCAACAGTAATCGAGCTCACATGCTCTATGACTCCAATGGCTCTAAGCTCTCCATGTCTGTAGAGTGGATGCCCGAACAGCCATGTCTGCCATAGCTAGATGGATCTTCTCCCAGAGATTTTGGGTTCAATCCCTTGGGGTTGTCTTAACTACCAGAGAATTACGAAAGATACAAGAAATCATTCATTGCCGATGGGCCATGCTTGTTGCGCCATAGGGGTACTCTTCCCATCATTCTCATTGAACGGGTGTTGCTAGAAAGGGCTGCACCAAAATAGCCTGCCTAATCGGACAGTCTTGGAGCAGGTGGTAGGTATGCACCCACATGCCGTTGTTGAAAGGGTTGTTCTTGAGCGTGCAAGCCTGGAGTGAGCAACATTGGAGGGTCTTGACCTTCATGCTATGGTTTTCCCAAATGATTAGGCTACAGGATTGAGGGGTTTACACAGGTCTAGACAGATTTCATATTGCAGGCCAGGATCCCCTCTTGATCTCGCAAGCGCCTCCGAGTAGAATGGTTATCAAGTCCCATGGACTTCTTACACCTGCCATAGCTCAAAGGGCACCGATGAGAAGGGAACCATCTAGGAATAGCACTAATGATTTGGTTTGCCAATCTGTGAAGAGGCCTATAGTAAGGAAGCCTTCTCAAAAAGATGAGCATTCTGCTTGAGCTGCTGGAGGGCAGACCAAGTCCGAGAAGGATGAGGCTCAGTTTTGCTCTTTGTGCAAAGTGCACTGTGCCAATTCAAAGGTGATGCAAACCCATTTTGCTGGAAAGAAATATAAGAAGCAGGTGGAGATTGCAAAAGATGAAGTCCAAAAAGTTGAAAATGATTCAAAGGTGGAGGTTACTCTGATAGACAAGAAGTTCTTAATGTGGAAGCTCTTCAACTTGAAGATGAAGAGTAACATGACTCTTGTTGCTCATTTATACTACATAGAAAGATTATTTGGTCTACTTGTAGGAGGAAATGAAGTTGCCTACATCCAAGTACAATCAATGATTTTACCTCAAGACCTTGAAGATGTTTTAGCCACTCTGCTCAACATGCCAATGTCTAAGTGTGTGATGTCTTTACTTGAGGGGGACCAGAAGATCAAAGCAAGAAAAGTGAAGAAGAAAAACAATGGAAAGAAGATCAAAGTAGTCAAAGGAGAAGAAGACCAAAAGGACCTCACAAAAAAAAAAGAGACTAGAGCACAAGAAGATTATGAAGAACAAGAAGATTGAAGACATCAGCGAAGGATGCCAAAGAAGGACAAAGAAGATGAAGATACTTTCCATTTGCTGACAACAAAGAATTTCCCATAATGAATCTCCCTTAGTGGATCTTGTTTCCCATAGTGGATGTAAAAGCCCTACCAAGATGTAAAGTTTCAAGCCTTAACTTGGCTAGGCTGCCAAAGAGCTAGTCTCCCGGGCCATGTCATCATGTAGGGGGGGCCAAAGCCAGCAAGGGTAGAGACTTATCATTTGAGGGGGGGAGTTGAGAATAGAAAATGATGCTTGCCCATAAGTGGCTTTGTATGAGAGATATGAAAAGATGTATGCTCTAGAAGCTCTAGGAAGAGATGTCTAAAATCCCATAAGCACATGGAAAAAAAGTGGTACTATCTATAAAGCTATAAAGGCACTCATTTCAATGTAATGGAACAATCATTTTGATTCACTCAAGATTGTGTTTTTGAGTCCAAGATAATCTATCTTGGGACCTAATTCACTTGAGTAACAGTCAGTGTGTTTAGTCTCAGTCATCGTGCTTCTTGTCATTGACTTCCGTCCTCCATAGCTAAACCTTGCTCAAGGATCCGTGTTTCTCAACACCCCCTGGAGACAAGTGTCAATCCCATGGTATTTACACCAAAGGTAGATGTAGAATGTAGAAAACAATTGATGAAGTAGCTCTGGAGAAGGAACAATCATGATGGAGGAGTAATACATGTAGTTGATATATAACTCTAAAAATGATGACGATGGTATTCCTATTGCATGTGGTACGGGTGATGTTGCTAGTATTGTGGTATATGGCAATGAGAATAATATGGTTGGGAACACAGCTTTAGAAGTAGGTGTTGGTGAAGAGACATGATTTATGGTTCTTCAAATGAAAGGGCCACAAAAAAGGAAGAGGAGGTTACAAAAGATGAAAGATTCAATAGGGATGGAGAAGGGCGTGCTTATGAGCCTCCACGAACAATTGTACATGCAAAGTAAAACCTCAATAGTGCTAATCTTCTATTTATGCATAAGCCAATGGATATTGATGATGTGGGAGATGGTTTGAGCGTAAGTATTGTCCCATGCTTAAGGATCCAAAACTGTGAATAGGTTATGGTGTAAATACTATGTGAGTGCACATGCATACATAGGCTAATACATATTTAGAAGATTGTTCCATGGATTTTTCTATTGAGGATATCTAATGAAGCAAGGAACTTTGAGCTTAATAAAGATGGAAAGAAGTAATGTGGTTGAGAGAAAATAAAGTTATTGGTGAAGATATGGAAAAGATATCCTAGATGAGAGGGACAAAGGTGGAATAAAATCCAATAAGCTCTTGAAATACATTATTCTCCATTGAATCAAACACAGATGATAGTTTAAAATCCATCCCTAACTATTTTAAGTACCTTGTCCTTCTTGCTTCCAAGTTGAGTTGTTGGCACTAGGATAAATAAAGTGAAAATGAAAAAAGTACAAGTGACTCAAGGAGATAGGTCTAACCAAGGTGAGCTAAGACTCCCTAAGTATGTTCTGACCTTGAGGAAAAATGGAAAAAGGCCTAGATGGTTAGAGATGGAGCTGACTAATGAGGATCATCAAACATTTCCAACCCCTAAGTGTGGTGTAGTGCATGTGAGTATATATATCTTTTTGTTTACTTTTCTCTTTCTATTTCTATTTCTTTTTTTCCTTTTCTATTTTTCAGTTTTGTGTGTTGCTTCTCTTTTTCTCCTTCTCTTTTTTGATATAGTGGTAGTCTTTTACAACTTGAAAAATATCCTTTCAAAGTTGAAATGGAAGGAGAAGAGATCAGAAGGTTGATTGAGAATAGTAAACTACTTGGCTCACAAGAGAGCAAATGCATTGAGGTGCATAAAATGAAGATGAGAGACTAAGCTTGGACATTGAAAGCACATTGTTTGATTTTTGATGAAGCTCTTAGTGAGGAAATACTATCCTTATTGATAAAGATATGAATGCTCATTGATGAAGAAATTTTCAACTCCTCCCATAGAAGTAGATGATTAGGGTCTGTTTGTAGGGAAGATATGTGATAGAGGAAGAATTGGAATGTCGGTAACATTGGCTCTTTGATATTATCGTCTTTGTTAAAGGCTCTCAAATGATCTTGTTGACATGATGTTACCATATCTTGAAATCTTCAAAGAAAGATTCTAGTAGTAATGACATTGGCTACAAACAAAAATTGCATTGTAGAGTTGTCACCCATTATTTTCCTACATTCACTTGGTGAAACCTTGAGAATACCATGTAGTGGATTCAAAAGAAAAAGATTGTGGTGGAAGTGAAGATAGGGGAAGTTCTAGTGTGAAAGTGAAGTGTTAGTGAAGTAAGGATATATTATGTGACAAGAGGAGTCTCAATTGACATCAAATCAAATTACGAGGGCCTAAAGAAATCGACCAACACAACATATGACAATGAGCAACAACCATCCAAAAAACAAAAAAAATGGCCATGTATTTTATTCTTAAATTGTGGGTTTTGTAGTTTTTGAGTTTTTCTCAACTTCCTTCAATGCATCCATAATCAATCACCCATAACAAGCAAGATGCATCTATAATATTGACACACAAATTGATTAAGCAAGAAGTTTTGAGTTTTGAGTTTTGCATTTTGCATTTTGTGTTTATATGTTGTTTTCACTTCAATGCATGTACAACCAAACAAGCATGACAAGCATGATACATCTTCAATCCACAATCGTATGACACATGTTGTTCACATAAGACAAGTTTGAGTTTTGTGGTTTTTGAGTTTTACTCATTCTTCTTCCTTCAATGGTCACACTATTAATCCTCCATAATAAAAAAGTTGCATCTACAATACATGATTATTCAAGTAAGAGGAGTTAAGTTTTGTGTTTTGTACTTTTGTGTTATTTTCACTTCAATGCATAACCTAATAAGTATGGCTAGCATGATGTATCTTCAATCCAAAATAATATCATAGTGTTTGTTTAAGCAAAAATAGTTTGAGTTTTGAGTTTTACGTTTTTGTGTTGCTTTCACTTCAATGCACACAAAACCCAAATAAGCATGACAAGCATGATGTACCTTCAATCCACAATAATGTAACACAATTTGTTTAAGCAAAAAAAGTTTGAGTTTTGAGTTTTATGTTTTTTATTTTTGTATTGTTTTTTTAGTTTTGTTGTCTTTTTGAGTTTTGTATTTTTATCTAGTCCAAAAAATCCAATCTTTCCAATCTCAATCCAAAGAACCGATTCCTCTCGATTCGGTCTACTTAAACTAGCCACATATGTTTTGGAGTATGCAAGCTGCAAATGGTGTGGACAATCGATATCCCATTAATCCCATCTACTCAAGTGGACAATCCTCCTATTGTGTGACATGGTGGGAGTGCGAGAATCTCAATACTTGCACCGTACTTTGTCCCAATAATGCAACCAAAATGTTAGGCTAAACTCACAACAATCAAGACATTAGATGGACTTCTATTATTTTACAAGTTGCAACTTGCCTTGATGATAATTTCTCACCTTGTGTCTCAATACTCCACAAGCACTAACCAACCATGCATCCTTCTCTCTAACCCAAGAAAGCAAGAACACAAAATTAGTATCAAGTTGTAGTGAACTCAATATCTTACCTTCTTGCATTATAGTTTGAAAGCTTCAAGGTTGTAAGACGGTTGTGCGACTCATGCAATACAATCTCATATTGTCACTCCTTTGCATCCGCCACCAAGCACACCAACGAATGAAGAAGCTAGTAGAGAAGAAAAAACACAAGATGAGGAAGAGCTTCATTGTCCCTTGGTCCCTCACTCAACACATCTCTCACTCACTCTCCCTAAGTCACTATCAACAATGGAGGTAGGATGATAGAATAGGAGAAGAGAATAGAAAGCTTCAATAGTTGCACTTATAGAGCTTTCACGGTATGGATGCACCAAAAGGATTAACACAATTGAGACCTTGTACCCTTGCATAGAGAAACATTTGGGTTAGGATTAGATCACTTCTACAGTAGCATCCCATTTGCATTTTAGGGTTTGCGATCCACTTTGTGTTTTAGCATTTGTGCTCCTTTTGCATTTTAGGGTTTCCACAACTATGAATTGGGATTTGTACCCTTTCTTAGGTGTCCTACCCAATTTATGGGATATAAACCGTGCTTTTTCCTTAACCTAAATAGACCTAGCCTATGCTATTCTAGTCATACATCCATGTGTGCAACCCACACAAACATTACAAGTGCAACAAAAACAACTGCGAATAATGTTACAATTTGCACATGAGTGAGCATTCGTAGGCATTTCAACCTATGCCTAGATTGGTCCTCAACCATAGCAATAAAGCACTAAAAGGGTAGCATCTCCAATTTCTACTTAATGGGATAGGCCCAAAACTTCTACGAATAATCATAAATAAACATGGTAAAATACTTAGCACCACCTAATGACTGACATGACATGGGACCATAAACATCTAAATTAATAAGAGCCAAAAGCTCACCCATGTGCATAAATCCAAACTTTTTGTGAGAGTTATATATCTGATTTCCATATAAACAATGATCACAAGAGTTAAAACATGAGTAGTCAAGGCAAAAAATACTACAAACACGTGAATACTTTCATTCCTTTCAGGGACATATGCCTAGGATAGTGATACCAAAGAGATACATGGGAAAGATAGATTACGGCCAAGACATGACTAACAAATCTAGATATAAGTAAAGGGTATAGGTTGCCAATCTTGGTATCTCTAGAAAAACAAGACTGCCATGAGTGATCTTTCATACAGAATCACCAAAAGAGACAAGGTACATGTCATCATCTAACTATCCAACTAGATAAGGCTTTTAGTCAAAATAGGAACATGACGTACATCATGAAGCACAAAAGGAGCACAAATACCAAACTCTAATCTAATATCACTTATGCCAATGATATCCAATGCAGTATCATCTCCCAGTCTACCAAAGCATGTAATAGTACAATAGCTATAAAGCCAATGAAAATGCAAGATAACATTGAATGAAGCTCCCAAATTAAGAAGCCAACACCGAGAATAAGAAGTCGAAGCATTAATCAACTGAGTAGCATCAAGTGATGAAGCAATAAATATGTAATTATCTAAACTGTATTCCAAGGCATTTATCTCTTCTATCTTAATACTAGAGTTAGGAACAATGTTGTGATCCTTAGAAGATTTAGTATTGGCATGTGCTTTTCCTTTGCCTTTTTTATTATGCTTATCATTGTGCATTTTATGGCACTATAGCCTAATGTGACCCTCCTGCCCATAATAATGACATGTCAAAGAGAACTTACAACCACAAGAATTGCTCTAAGACCACCCATGGGACTTAAACTAATAGTTTTGTGAATCTCTACCACAATTATTGTTTCCATTTCTACCATTTATTCCTCTCATTGTAAGTGCATGAGAAATGTGGACTCTATCAATATCCTTCATCTTTAGTTCATTTGTAAGTAAAGCACTCATAGCAATGCGAAATGTATCAAATGACTCTAGTAGTATGATAAGTAAGAACAAAGATTTTATGTTATCCTCAAACTAAATGCCCTGCGAGATAAGGTGGCTAAAAATAGAGTGGAACTCATTCAAATGAGTAGAGATATGGGTGTCCTTCTTCATGCAAAGGTCCTCAAGCTTCTTTAACCAATACAACTAAGATTCATGGCTCTTCTTGTCATAAAGATCCCATAGTTTTTTACATAAATCATATGCACCACCATCAATCGAAGTATATTTACTTAGACAAAGACAGTATGATAATAGACTTGCATACCTAATCAAGCTCATCCCAATCATCTCTATCCCAAATTTTTGGCTTGATGCCCCTAGCTTTTAATGGCCTAACTTGCTTCTTTTGCACCAATACATGTCATATTTTAGTCATCCAATACTAGAAGTTGTTGATATCCAAGTTCTCTATGTTGAAAATAACATTGTCATTAGATACATTTAAAGCATCAGCCATTATATCTACAAATCAAATAGAGCATATGCTACTATAATAATTGTAAATCAGCCCCAAAACTCAACCAAAGAGAGTACAATAAGGAAGAGACAGCCAATACACTATTGTCCATAAGCAATAGACACTACTCAGTAATATTTTTCAATATAGTCATCCATAAGACTATAGCAAATGAGTATATATCTATTGGCAAATTATCAAAAGAGTAAGCTTTCACTACTAGGAATATTTGGGACGTAGCAACATGGATATACACCGCAACTAACAGTGCAATACAAAGCATAAACCACCAAGTATCGAAGATTGTCAAGACATTCAAGGTATTAGATACATACCTACATACAACAATGTGTATCAAGCATGTACCAACCGACAACCCACTAACAATGATAGGTACATGGTATCCAAGCTCAAAAGAAAATCAATCCACAGTCATGAATCTCTGCAATCTACAATGTATGCATAAATCAAGAGAGCATAAAGAATCTCCCATTAACTCAGAACCGAGCTTTGCAATGTAAGTACAAATGGCTCCCACACTGGAAGTGAATCCTAAATGCCCAAGAGCACAACCAAACTCAATACATCAAGTACATAGCATCCAAGTACCCAAAGATATTAATCAATATATCCGAGAGCATATATTGGCAATACACCTTTAACTCATAAGTGAAGAATCGTTATATCAATAAGCCACTACCAAAATGCATTCAACCGAGCTTAAATATGGATCTCTAAGCTCATGATAAGAATATCTAGCCATATACCTCAATCACAAGCATCAACACATACATGTAGAATCCTCGAAGCACTTATAAGCATGTAATACATAAGCCTTCACAGTGAATGCCTGATATCCAAACTTTGCTATAGCAAAGAGATCTTCAATTGTCAAGCTATTTGAGCTCTAAAAAATCCAAGAAGCTTGCCTAATCATAAGCTAACATCCAAGCAACAAAATAGCATCTTATAGGCATCACATAAGCATTGAGACTAATATTATACTATCCAGAGAGTATTCAAGAATATCTATAACAAACTATGAGAAAATGGTTGAGTAAAAACTTGTCCAAGAGTGCCCAAGATTAATTCCTTCAATATCAAGAAGATTGCCAATGAGTTATCAAGCTGCAAGAGGCCAACAAATGCCTAAAATAGAAGCAATCAATGCAAAGAAAGGGGCTAAAAATCAGCACAAATGTGCTAACTAGTCTTGGGTCTTCTTCAATTGCTCTTCACCTCAATGATCATTAACCAATGCTCAATGGACCCTTTGAGAGTTGGTTGGGAACAAGCCTTGATGAGGGGGGAAGTCAAAACATGCATTGGGAGTGAAGGGTTGGGGCAGCTATGAAATCTTGACATAAAGCTCTCTTCTTCGGCTGAAGCAAAGACTAATGAAGCTCCTTGAATGCCTGCTAAGATACCAATTGAAAGGTGGAGCAAGAGTGAAAGTAGGAGTAAAATCAAGAGAAGTAAGAGCTATGGAGGTTCAAGCAAAGAAAAGAGAGACCAGTGTGTGGGATTTCCAATAATCATAATGTGTGACCTACCTTCCCTTATTCTATAGTCATAGTTAGAATAAAGTGACAGTGACAAGTGGCCACCACACGCAATATACATGTATGCAAGTGGTAAGTATAAGCAAATGTAAGCGGCTAGGCACAAGCATCCTTTAACCCCGAACAACATATGCAAAATCCTCACTAATAATACATGTTGATGAGACATCTATACCTTAATACCCATGATACCCTACAAAGCTAGAAAGCATTATACATTTGTTATCAAGAGGAAGACGATACCACCAAAGATCATCACTCAAACTAGCACCTAATTAGGTCATAAAACTTTTTGCAACTTTTGCTTACACAAAGTTTCCAAACAATATTGAACTGTGTAAGTAAAAATTCCTCAACATGGATTTGTTTTTGTAGAACAATAGCTCAAAGTTAAGAAAACAAAATGAGCTAAAATTCCAACAATTTGAGAATCTTAATCGAGTGGTGGAAAGCAATCCAACCATCAAATAACTATGGCTTATGCCACTACATGCAGATTGCCAAGGGCAATATCAATCACAATATGTCTACAAAGTTTTTGAAATGCTATGAGATATCAATCATGATGAGGATTGACAAACCTGAGGAGGAAAATAGGCACAAATAAAGTTTCTTTCCAATATAATTTTGGCACCACGCTACCCAAGATAGGAACAAACATGCCAAAGAGGATCTCATCAAAACTTATAAGAATGTGGGCTGCAACAACTAAGAGATGAAAGATATCAACTTCATCATGATAACATCAAGAGAACCTTCTAGATCTAGTGTTGGATCTCCAAAGCCATAATAAGAGGCAATAGAGATACTAAAATCACTAAGAATGGCTTCTCCACTACTAGCCTTTGATGATCAATGGAACATGGACCCAGATATTAAGTCCCAAAAGTGATGTGAAGAGCATGCTTGTGGAGGGCCCTTACCAAAGTTATCACAAGCAAATCCAAAAGTAGTCAAGTACATTATCTGAGACTTCATATCCTCAATCAAGGTTGTGCATAATGAGACTTCTTTAGGGATGGCTAAGTTGGACAAACATGAAGAGTTTGGAGTGTCTAGTAAGGATTTCAAAGTCGCACGAATTGGATTGATATCCAACACCTTCAACTTTGTGATCTGGTGTGACCTCAAGAAAGTACTTAAATTCACCTTTGATAGACTCACTAGACAAACCTTTACAATAACTCGGAGAGGGTTTGATTAAACCTACTTGAGGTAAGGTGATTCATGTCTTCATCAAGGCTTTATCTCAAAAAATGCTTGATTGATGAGTTATATGAAGTTTGGATTGGACCATCGTCCCCTTAGCAGCTCTCTTTGCCAAGTATTTGTGGTCTCTTCTCACATCCAATTGAATAATCACCTCTTTTTCAAAAATTACATTAAAGAGGTAGTATTGATATATAGTGTCTAGTTTTAGCTTTCACATGCCAACTTTAGTTCCTTGTGCCATATTCTAGTCCCTATTTTTTCCACACTAACCCACCTCTAGTGGCATCCCATGGTTAGTCCATATTATAAGATCTCATTATATACTTATCTCATTCCCACAAATTGCATGCCTATATCTAATGTAAATCATGACTATGTTCAATTTTTACAAATGGATCCAACAAGCAAGGCCCTTTTTGACATCATGATAGGGGGGAAGAAAGTGCCACACATTTTGTATGCTGAAAATAAAAACAATGGGACTAAAAAATTGTAAATTGTATGTATGGAACTTATAGCAAAAGTTGACACTCCAAAAAATTTGAAGAAAAGAAAAAGAAAGTAATACACCATAAAAATTTTGCAAGGATACACTATGGTTTGTAGAGAAAACACAAAGATTATAGGAGTACGACAAGGTGAACTCAAAAAAATGCAAATGAAGAGGATAGAAAAGGCATGATAAAATGAAAAATCAATGAACCAATCGAGTACACTGAGAATGATACCACAAATGCTCAAGTAGTGCAGGGTTGTCCAACAACCACTATGTCTCATAGAAGTGGGATAAGGGATGGAGGAGTATGCCATATTTTAAAGAAACCTAATGCAATATACTACCAATGTTCGATGTCAAAACCTGACACACTCTAGCAAAAATAACAAATAAGATTGATAAATGCAAATGTTTTAGAGTGGATGAATGATACAAAGGTTAAACACAATTATGTAGAGAGTGGATGGAAGCAAAACATTGGTAGACAATAGTGGGGCAACAATAGAGAAGAGTACAAGTAATGGCTATCCTTTTTCAAAAGAGCATCATAATAGTCTCCATGGATGTCAACATAATGTGATTTGTATCTAATGCTCTTAATGTCAAAGTGAAGAGATTCAACCTAGCACTATCAAATAACAAGAGCAGCAACTATTGCTCTCTTAAGGTAGTCAAATGTTTCATCATCTAACTAGTGATGCACATGAATGGGTTAGCAAGATTTCCAACATCTTATTTAGCAAAACCATAATCAAGGGAACATGCAAGGAAAGATCAATGATGAGGAAAGAAGACCCTATTGAGACTAGCTCTAGTCTAGGGTCCTCCTCTATGTGGAGATACAAACCTAGCTAAGAGATGCCAAGTGTAGTAGACAAACACCTCAACAACACCTTTTGAGGCAAGTAATGGAGAGAGAGAGAGAGAGAGAGAGAGAGAGAGAGAGAGAGAGAGAGAGAGAGTATAAACACAATAATAATAGTTGTTATCAATAGATGAAGAAAGACAATGGCACTAATCGTGCACCCAAATGCAAATGCGGAGTGAACATGGAAACAACATATGTACAAAGTTTGTGCATGAAGGAAAAAACTATTGTAACTAGTCATATAATACAAGTCAAATATTAGGAGATGATGGCCACGAGCCAAATGTGACAGAAAATAGCATGGCAATAGATTTGAAGGCAAGCAATGTAGAGTGTGATCGAACATAATAATGATGTTGTTGATGGATGAAGAAAGATATTGGCAATAGCACTAGATATAAACATGAACCTAGAGTGGGCACAATAATACAAAATGATAATGGTGATGAGTTGATGATGAAGAGCTCAAGAAGGTATGGGATAACAAGGATGAATTAAGGCAATGCCAAAACTCAATTCAATAGTCCTGCCAAAACTCAAGAAATTCGTGACTATCTTTAAATTTAATTGAGCATTCTTTTTGGGGCTATCCAAAAGCTTAATAAAAGTGCCACTAAAAGTGACCCAAATCTAAGGTAGCTTATGATCTCTCTCAAGTCCAAAATAGGTCCCTAAAGCAAGCTTCATATCTCTATCCAAAAGGTTCCACCCAAAAGAGATTGATGCATCATACCATGCATGCCACAAAGTGTTGCATGAGGGCCTAACAAGATGGTAAGTGCAGTGGATATCTATTTTTAAGTCATCCAAGAGGTCCAACACAATGAAACCAAGACATTAAACCAAGGATGCCATGAAGGACTACACAAGATTGCCCAAGGTCATGTCATAGCCATAGACACGATGGAACAATCTTGTGGATCTTAGTTCGTATTCGTTGTTGTCCTTTAGATTTTTGGATGCTATTTTACATGGCCATCAATTTATATAAAAGCAAAACCATAGTGCAAAACCACTATTAAGGTTGTTATTGGTGACAATAATATCCTATAAAGTTTAATATAACTACTTGGGAACCAAAGGTGACCAAAGAATTCCAAGATTCTCAATTCAAAGAGGTGAAAAGCAAACATGCAATGCATAGATTCTCACTTAAAAAAATACTCACAAACTTAGAGTTTCATTCATTTAGGTATTGAATCACAAAACAGAAAGCTATATGACAAAAAGGTAAATTGTATGGCTTAGATGTTAAAAATAATGGATCACTAGAAGACTCATAATGGATCCATGTGAGCTTTCTTTGAGCTCACATATTACCAAATAGGCTCCAATATCTGTAAGTTGTTTGTGACACTAATCGCATGATGGGGGAGACTTACTAAAACTACTTTATCGAATATACACAATACATGTAAATAAAAGGTCACGCAAGGACATAAGGAGAGAGATGGGGAACAAAACACTTTTTTGCTAGTTTTTTCATTCTTTTAAGATATAACATAAAGAAAAGTGATCTATTAAGTCAAATAGTGCATAATTGACTATAATAATTAACCAGTGCTATAATTGTATCAGCGTTATGTAGATATCACTAACCAAATATAGTAAGTGATGAATCAATGGCCATGTGAGAATCATAATGACTATCAATGCGCAAAGTGTAAGCATGCGGAACCAAATAGGTCCATTATCAATGTCCGCACTATAGCATATCTACTAATAGAATATCTATTAGGAGATTCATATTTTCACTTGATAGTGCAACAGTTACTTGGAGCAACAAAAAGCAATCTATAGTTTCTTTATCAACTAAAGAGGGCAAGTATGCTTTGGCAACATGTGAGATGATATGGCTGCAAAAGTTATTGATTTGGATGTGCAAGTAGATAGTTTGATTGTCCTTCATTGTGATAATGTGAGCAACATATAATTGGTTGGAAAATGTATGTTCCATGCTAAGACAAAACATATTGAGGTATAATAGCATTTTGTGAGAGAAAAAAACTTACGAACAAGATTAACTTGATACATATCAACACCACATAGAATCATGTAGCTGACATTTTTATGCCTTCTTGCAAATCATCATGCAAGTAGACATTATTTACATCTTCTTTGTAGACTCCAACCTTTGGTTATTGCCAAAGCAATTAGATATATGACAATTATCATCCTAGCAACTAGACTAAATATCTCTTCATAGTCTATGCCATATATCTGAGCATAAGCTTTCATAACTATCTTGGCATTATACTTACTAATAGAGTAATATACATTATGCTTAATTTTATAAGCTCACTTAGCACCAATAGCTTTTATTTCCTTAAGGTCACATGTCTTGTTGACCTCTAATGCATTCATCTCCTCATCTATTGCTATATCGCCACAACCACGTCAAAACAAGTGGCCTCAACATTCTCAACTATTTTCACCATATAAGTATAACAATGAGCTACATAACTCTCAAAACCAAATCTCCTAACAAGATATCTCACTCAACTGGACCTACATAGTACTAGTAGGTCACTCAATGAAGCCTTTGCATTACCCTATGCTTTCTGTACACTTGATTTTCTAACTTAAAAAATATCAAGCTCATCATCTAAACTATTTGATCCACTGGAATATCCATCAAGGTCAAATGACTATTACATAAATCTTTACCAATTTGATACTTTCTTATTTTCTTTATCATTACATACAACACTATTAGATACACCTAAAGATATGGGACTACTCCTTAGTCTCCTAAACCAAGGACTAATTGCATATCTACTACTAGATGATATCGCTTATCTACTAAGGGTCCCTAATTCTTGTTTTTCTATCTATACATGACTATCATGATAATGATCGTCATCTAATGCATCTTCACTAGATATATACCAACTACTCATCTCATAGAAAATATCATCCTTACTCACTCTAAACTCATTATTGATAGGCTTATAATAGCAATACCCTTTTTGCTCACTATGGAATCCAATGAAGATACATATTTTTACATTTGGGTCTAATTTTTTCCTCAACTCATCCGACACATGAATATATGCAATACAATCAAACACATTCAAGTGCAATACATTCAGGCTTCCTTCCTGTAAAGCATTCTTCAAGTATCATAACAAGAATTATAGCCAAGGGAGTTCTATTCATAATATACATAGTATGCAAAGCCTCAAACCAAAGGCACTTTGACATATTCTTGTTAACCATCAATGCACGTACATCTTCTACAATATACATATTTTTCCTTTCTACAATCCCATTTTGTTATTTAGTATACCTATAGGCAAGTTGTGTTTATACCATGAGACCTCAAACAATCACTAAACTCATATAATAGATATTCTCTCCCTCCATCTTAAAAACTTTTCAAGTCTACTTTTGTTTTAATAGTAGCCTTAAAAGTTCTAAAGTACTCAAATACTTCACTCTTTTTCTTCATTAAATACACCAAATTTTTGAAACAATCATCAATATATACTTACTGCCACCAAGAGATATATTTTATGTAGATCCCCATATATCTATATGCAACATCAAGTATATTTGTGTATATATTTTTATCATATGAAAAATATTGTCTAATCTGCTTTCAAATGGACATACTTCACATGCCATATGTAATTTTGCAACTCCAAATGCATGTAAACATGTAACCAATCCTTTGGATTACATTAATTTCACTCTTTACACATTTGCATGTCCAACACATTTGTGTCATATTTTAATGTCTATAGATACACCTTTGCCTTTAGCATTCATAGCAATATTTATAATAAGGATTCTAGAATTCAAAGTAAACATATAGCTAACTTTGCTTCCTTTTGAAATCAGCATGTACATATTAAAGTTTTTCATAAAATGGTAATTTGCATTAGCCTATAGTCCTTACTGTAATATGTGACCCAACAAATACCAATTTTTTTATAAATGAAGATATATATCATATATTTAGCAAATACTTTGTCTAACCATTATGCAAAGGCCAATGAACTTTTTCAATGTGTGAGATCAAGTGGCATGAATCATTACACATCTCTACATATCCTGGAATCTCTAAATCTTGGATCTCTCTAAACCATTGAGCATAGCTAAATATATAATTTGATGCACCTAAACTTGAATCAATATATCATGCATCATCGCTTATCCCCTTTCCTATAACAGTGTTTATCATATGCTACATGATGAATATACGCTCATTTTTTTCATCATTTAATCTTGAAGATGATATATGATCTCCTTGGTGCAATCTATTACAACAAATATCATCCTTCTTCCATAATAATAGATGTAATATGACATGTTCTTCCATAATAATGACAGACAATACTCGAATTACTAGAGCCTCTGTTCTATCATCCATATCTTCCTCTAGAGCTTCCCCTTTCTCTACATCTTGAAGACGATATATGATCTCCTTGGTGCAATCTATTACAAAAAATATCATCCTTCTTCCATAGTAATAGATGTAATATGACATGTTCTTCCATAATAATGACATACAATACCCGAATTACTAGAGCCTCTGTTCTATCATCCATATCTTCCTCTAGAGCCTCCCCTTTCTCTACAATTACCATGGCCTCTTGAAATCTGCATGTCACTAAACTATTAATCTAACTTGTTTGGTTGGTTACTACCACTGTGTCTTATACCATGACCTCTTGAAAATAACCTATCATTTTTTATCCTCTTCCTGAACTTGAGTAGAATGCTTGGACCTATTCATGGCTCATTTCAAATAATTCACGCTACATGTTGATCTCTTTAGTAATTATGAGAGAGACCAACTCATCAAAATATGGGAACAGCTTTCATACATACATATAAATAACAAAATATTTCTATGTATTTTCATTATTAAGATCACCCAAAGTAGACAAAATAAAATCATCATCATCTAGCATTCCATCAATAGCTACCCAAGCATTTAATACTCCTGACTTTCAAACGTACTCGTTTACAAATATCTTTTCTTTCTTCAATGTACTCAGCTCTTGCTTTTGTTGAATCTTCCTTTCTTTTGTATTTATAAAAAATATATTCATACATACATAGAAATAACAAAGGAGTTCCATGTATTTTCATTATTAAGATCACCCAAAGTAGAACAAAATAAAATCAGCATCATTTGCAAGCTAAGTGCTTATTTGTGTGACATTTGGTATACTTAGGCATTTAAGTAACAGTTTGGTACTTCATATTGATCCCATGGGGATTTTTGATCCTCCGAGGAGTACGCCCTATACTTCAGTTGTGAAGTATTTGGCTGTATATTTTTGTCCATTACTGAGAGTATGGCATATCAGGAGCATAACGATCAAAGAAACTTCCTTGGTGTCCTCACTTACGAGGATATACTCGATAGCATGAACTACTCATTGTGAAATTTTATAATGCGTACCCTTATTGCGGCAAAGGATCCTCCTATTGAGAATCAAAGGAGGGGAAGTTTTATAGTTACTGGTGTTGCTGCCCCTCCTCCTCCTACCAAGGATCAAAGGAAATGGGACTCAAAGGATGCACGTGCACTTTCGCTGATTGCCTTATTAGTGGAAAGGTCAATTATTCCACACATTCAGTCTTATAGGACCTCAAAATTAGCTTAGGATGTACTTGGGTGCATATTTGTAGCACACAATGAGGCCAAGATATCCTATCTCAGCAAAGAGCTAGCCAATGTGAACATGAATGAGGATAATAGCATGATATATAACCTTAGTCACATATAGGATTTGCATGAGTAGCTACTCAATGTTGATGAGGTCATTCAAGATGTTGAATTGGTAAACATCACATTGAACTCTATTCTTGAGTCATATCTTGGTTTCCACACCTCTTTGGGGGGGGGGGGGGGGGAGGGGGAGAAGCATCCCCTTACATTTGTGGAGTTGGGCTCTTGCTGCAAAAGGAACAGACTTAAAATAATGTTACATTGCATTCAGGTGATGTGGCTATGCTTTCCAAGTTCCAAGGCAAAGGAAAAGTTAAGAAAAATGCAAAAAATCAACAAAATGGTGATGTTGGACAGCCATTAAATAAGGATGTCCAAGACACAAAAAAGTCTAAAAAGAAGGTGAAATGTCATTATTGCAACAAGCCTCGTCACTATATTGATGAATGCAAGAAGAGATTGACCAAAGAGAAGGACCCTAGTTTGGCTATCCAAGAGACATCAACTAGCAAATCTAATTATATGATACTTTAACCAACTTTGTGGAGGACTATGCATTTCTCACATACAATTATAATTCTTCAATGGCTAGTTCAACATTTAATGTTGTTGAAATGCAACACACATGGTATTTTAACAATGGGACACCAAAGTATATCACTTCCAAGAAGCGTGTGTTACCCTTGCTAGGAAGTGTATTACATGTGCAAACATTAGCAATTATGATGTGACATTTGTACAATCACTATTATTACTACAAATGGTTCTCATTTCATGCTTCTAGATGTCTTATTTGTGCCCTGACATTACAAAGAACTTGTTGTCTATCATGAATCTAATAAGCGTGGCTTTCAAGTCATCTTTGAGGATGACAAATGCATTGTCAGAGACAGAGATATGGATTTTGCACTCAAGTTGTCCGACACCCTATATAGAAGGGTCTCTTTTTATTGGATACCTATGATAGATGGTCTCATAATGCTCTGGAAATTACTATTATTTTACTCACAATACAAAATATGCAACTATGGCATGCTAGTTATGGATATATGAATTTTGGGAGTTTGATGACCCTTCATAGGTGTCATATGATAGATGCATTGCTTCCAATGGAGAGTCACCTCCTCATGCATAGGAGGGATGTATTTTGGGAAAAATGCACAAGTTGCCTTAAAAAAGAATAGTGCAATGAGTACTATCCAAAAAATGCAACTTATTCACTTTCATGTTTATGGTCCCATGAGGAGACATTCACTTGGGGGTCATCTTTACTTTGTCACTTTTATTGATGACTACTCTCGATATACATGGAGTGTAGTATGCATTTTAAACATCTTGTTGCAAAACTTGAGGTTCAAACTGGCTTGAAAGTACAAACACTTCACACGAATAGTGTGAGTAGTCCTCCAGAAAACTCATGCGTGAGTCTGAGCCATGCCTAGGTTATTTAGGCATTTTATTATGGTTATTACGATGCTTATTTGGGGCATTTTATGCTGATTGATCAGCATTAAATGCTAGACAACCTACCCCTACTCTGGCATTATTTTTTTCTGTATACACCCCACTTCCTCATTCAATCGCATCATCACCTACACATTTAGTGGAGAGAGGAAGTATGTGCTAGTGCCCTAGAGCCAAAGACTCACTATTGTACGTGTCATTTTTGTGTTTGGTATATCGATTCCATTTTTCAAGCACATCTCTAAGTTCTCTTCCTTTGTAGTGTTTTTTTATTTATTGAGAATAACAAATGATGCTTAACATGAGTGCCCATAGAGGCTAGATGTGTGCCCAAAAGAAGCTTGCCCACAAGAGGCTTTGTATGAGAGATAGACAATGATGTATGCTCTAGGAAGAGATATCCTAAATCCCATAAGCACTATGAGGAAGAGTGGTACTATTCAAAAGGCTATAAAAGCATGTACTCGGTTCACCTTTCAATGCAATGCTATTGTAATTTGTACTACACTCTGTGTCATTGTCACATCCTACTTATGATTGTGTTTATGAGTCCAAGCATTCAAGATTGGAACCTAATTCACTCAAGTAATAGTTAGTGTCATTTGTCCATGTTGCAATGATTCTAGTCACCACTTTCCAACCTCCATAGTTGCAGCCAAGCTCAAGATCCATGTTTTCTCACATGGTATCAGAGTCATGGTGGGCATGGTCTAACTCCCCTCACTACCCCCTTAGTCTCTCACAACCTCTACCCAACTCAGATCAAGCACATGAGTTCATCTTCCACTCAAATCACAAGCTCCCTGTTTGGTAGCCATAGCCAGCTTGCACCCATCAACATTGGAGCCTCGAAATCTCTCATCCTAAGCAATATCTCTTCAGGGTTCCTTTTGGAGATATCTCTTTGGCGTTTGGGTTTTCCATAGCAAAAATTCTTCACATTGGGTACTTTGTCAACCAGCATTGGGAAAATTTCAAGTTGTCTTCTCTATATATGTCAATATTGGTCATACTGATGTCGTCACCTACATGGTCTGCCATTTCAGCTGCAAGTATAGGGAAATTCAAGCTCACTATATGGGCCACCTTCTCATCAAATATCTCACTGAATAGTCCACACATTGAGCTACTGCAATAGAATTATTAGGCGCCTATGGGAACCCTAGTGTAGGAATCCATAGCCAGTCACTTCAAGCTAATTTTTCCACATCTTTCTCTCACTCCTGCCACTTGGACAAGGCTATTTCCACTCAAATCTGAAGTTTTTAGCAAGTCAAAAATTCAAGAAGATTTGTAAGACTCCAGGTCAGCACAAGAAGATCAAGCATCAACATCAAGCTCTTCAAGAATGACTAAAAGCCTTTTAGATTTGCTAGTTTCTTGGTATTCACCACTTTGGATTTCAAAGTAAGCTTTGCTAATGCTATAAACTTGTGTTTCGATTTATCCTTTTTTCCAACCTCAATGGTCTACGCGATCCATCTATTGCTAGCTTATGGCCTTGAGTGTGTAATAGGTCTACTAGTGTAATAGCCCTAAGCATGCATTAGGAATTGGAAAATCCATCACATTGTTAAGCTAACTTTCCTTCTACATATGTGACAAAAATTATTTTGCTTTTGACAATTTTCGATGCATGTCAAACTATGCACTCAATCTTGATGTTATTCTTTTGCTTTTCTTTCGAGGATAAGCTAATGTTCTCGTATTGAAAGTAGTAATACTTTTGACATTCAAGAGACCAAGTTGTATTCTTTTTGAATCGATGTCAATATTACCCTTAGCAATTTGCTTGAAGTTTTGTCTAAGTGGGATTTTATTCCTCAATAGCTTTATTGGAGGTTGCCTTACCTTTAAGGCAATCTAGAAGTGATTATGTAATTCCACATTCAAGGAAACTTGGTTCCAACTTGTTGTCCTTATTTTGCTCTTGTTTCTTGGGGTATTTAGTAACCACATATTTGAGTTGACTACAGGAGTTTTCCTTCTTCATTTGCAACATTTCATGACCTCTACTTCATCCAAGCACTAGAATCCCCTATAGTCCATTAGGAATGTGTTAACCTCCTTGTCATATGAGACATAAGGTCTCATATAAGTTTCTTCCAATGGTTTCTCCACATCATGAGCATCAAGTCTAGGGATCCCCATGGGATTGATATCTTCCTTAGGTGCTACAACTCTTTCCTATTGTTATTTGTGTTTTTTTCTAGTTTGTATCCCTCAAAATGTGATCAATCCTGATGACTTGTTTGAATACTCCATTTAGATCATTTAAACATAGGGCCTCTCTGAAAGCTTTTCCTTAAGAAAATGGTTTCTCATTGCATGCAGAAAATGGTGCCAAGGAAGCCTTCATGGCCTTGTTTCCATGTATGCTAATGACATTGTGTTGATTGTTTCCTTGGTTGTGAGCTGCAGGAGGGATGCCACCCATAATGATAGGTGCCATGGTCCACTAGGTGACCATTGTGATTGGATGATCTAGACCTCTCTTTTGTTAAAAAAAGCCTTTGTATCCTTGTTGCCAAACATGCTAATTTCATTACCTTGGTCACCACCTTAGTCATGACCTGCAGGAGGGATGCCAGCCATCATGATAGATGCCTATCCATTACACAACCATTGTGATTGGATGACTCTACTTTTTTCCCATACCACATAGGTGGTCTTGCCAAAGAAACTCTTGTTATTTCATCTTCCCACCCTTTCTCAAACTCCTCTTTCCCATCCTCCCAACCCCTCCTCTTCAAAAATTTCTAGTGCTCACATGCTTGGACTAACTATCCCTCTCTCCATGAATATGCTAGAACTTTAGGGTAACTCCATGAGTGGCTATGCTTTTCTCTAAACCTTCATGTGCATGTATTTTTCCTACTTTTACATTGAGAGCCCTCCAATACTCATTGTATTGAGCTTGCAAGTTCTTAGGAATGTTTTCGATTCTTTGATTCTCAATATTCACTCACTATTGTTGATTAATGAGCTTGTTGATCAAGTCAATAGTTAAAGGGATGGGAGAGTATTTTAGAAGGTCTTCCCTTGTTGGAGACATTTTTAAATTTTGATATTCTTCTATACAAGTTCAAGCATATGTGAGCTCATTACAAGTATGGTTTTTCATCCTTAGTTGGTTCATTATGCCTTTTTTATATGTATATGCAAGGGGATGGCTACTAAGCTCTTTACTTTCTCTAGTTCCCATTGTGCAAGTTTTTCCCTTCAAGAGTACTGATAGGTTTAGTTATGGATTGCTTTCCTTTTTTTGCTTTTCTCTTTTTTGGATTTTTTTTCTCACTTTTTTCTTTCATTAACTCTCTTTGTATTTTCAATTTCAAGCTCTTCTAGCTCCTTTTTTGCTTGCTTAGTTATGTTTCAATGGGGTGTCGTACGATTGTCTAGTGTTTTTCATCAAAAATTTCAACTCAAATAGATTGAAGGGAAACAATTTAATCAGATAATGCAAACATTTGCAATTTCTAGTCCTCAAATGAATTCATGCACACAAAGATAACACATTGGATGTTGTGTTTGTCTTCTTTGGAGAGTAGTTTTTTTTCTCATTTTATATTATTTTGAGTATATCAAAGGAAGAGTAGTAAGGTATTGTTGCTAATGTGCTCGTTAGTCTCAAGGTAGGGTTTAGAGATACAAAAATTGCAAAAAATTGACTAGTCTAGGTAATCAATTTCCCAATTGACGTGATTCACTTTCTAACCAATGGGATTAGTCTAGGATCCTTGGCAATTGATGTGGATCTTGCCTTTGAGGCATGGGTATTGCCAATATTACTTAGCATAGTCGGTTCACTTTGGTTCACATAGCACTCAATTCAAACTAACGATTTGAATTTTAGAGATAATTCTATAAGATAGATCTTGTTCACTTAGAATATGCACCAAAACTAGTCAACATGTTTGGATATTGTCTTGTGTTATTAGGCTCGTTTTGTCTTTTGTGATCTACTATTGTGTATTTATATTATCTTTAGTCTAATATGCTTAAAATTTATCGATGTATGAATTAGACAATTGATGTGGACTCTAGAGATGCATCGTTTTGTAAGATAGTAAAAAGTTGTTGCATAGCCCCAAATATGATCATGGAATTAGTCAAGGTGATGCAAAACTTGTTCGTTACACTCTAGATATGATGCCTAGATAGTGTTGACTATGGAAAGCAGGACTAGGGACAATATAGATAGTTGAGGATTAGAATATAGTCAATCCAAACACTATATAAAAACTAGGGATAGTTTCATGAGATAGATCTGTTCACTAAATGTGATCTTTGAACCGCTCAATGTGATTAAGAAATTGTCTCCTCTAGTTAGATTTTTTTTTTTTGGTGAATTTTGATGCTATAGGCTAGTATTAGTGTAGTTTAGTTCATTGAGAGGGAAATTAGAGGGATTTTGGATCGAACATGTAGTGTCAATTTTGAGATAATCTCACAAGTTAGGACTTGCATAGTCTCCCATGTCCAAAAATGACTATGGAGCCACCCAAAGTGATCTGAAAATTAGCTCCTTCATTTTTGTATACTTTTTTTTGTTCTTGGCAGCTAGGTTTCTTTACATTTTACTATACAGAGGTTAAGTCTTGTCCTAGGCCACTAGTCTCTCTACTCCAATGCACTTAGAGGTGATGGTTTGGCTCAATGATAACAAATTTAATCTTCTTAGCAAATTTTTGGTTGATCGAGGTGATCAATTGGCCTTCTTGGATAGTTTTTGATTGTAGTGATCAATTGGCCTTGTTGAACACTTTCTCAATTGTTTCAACTGAGGGGTACTACTTCAACATGTGTTGACTAGGTTTTGGTCTCTATTGACCACCATACTTCTCATCTATGTGCACTATAATCGGTGCTTTGGTTTTAAAATCTATAGGTTTAAGTTCTTTTTATGCTAATCAAGGTGATTTTTCATTCTTCAAGCACCTTTTGATGCTTCAAAACACCTATCAAATAGTGATATAAACTTGTTTAGTGAGGTTGAAATAGGGTATTATAATAAAGCTAATTTCTCACAACAAAGAAATGTATTAAATATTCAATAATTGTGAAAATTCATGATACAGATAACCATAGTCAAAGATTAGATTAATATGTTGAAGCATTACATCAAAGGAAAATAGGTGTGGAAGCAAAATATCCACCTCTTGAGGCAATTCTTGAATGGTGGAACCATATACTTCTTTCATTCAGAAACATGAAAGATATCATGAATGAGCATTGAATAAGGCAACTCCAGCTTATAAGAAAACTCTCTAACTCTCTTGAGGATGCATACCTAGACTCAAGCACCTTAAGAAAAGCACATTCTTCAAATTCCAATGGTCTTCTTTTCTCATTGGTATATGCCTTCATGACATATTGTGCTTTGCATATATTCTCCTTGCATTGACTCATCAAAGTTTCCATCTTCTCAAGTTCACCCTTAACTTGTGGATTTCCTTTATCATTGAAAAGAACAGAAGGTATTTGCACCTTATATCCATAGAGTGCTTCGAATGGCAACATGCCAATACTCATATGATAAGTGCTATTATAGCAAAATTTAGCTAAATGTAACCATTGATCCCAAGAAGCTTGAGTATCATGGAAAAAGTGATAAAGATAGAATTCTGACCACTTGTTGACACACTATATTTTCCCATCCATCTAAGGGGTGATATGCCATGCTAGGAGTCAATTTAGGACCCATAGAAGAGAATAGACTTCACAAAAAATTACCCATAAATTTAGTATCATGGTCAGATACTATCTTTAGTGGCATCCAATAAAGCTTCAATACACTCTCCATAATCTAATCAGCTGCTTGTTTGGTAGAAAATTAGTAAGGATGAAATGGGTTGATTTTGTCAATCAGTCAACAACCACATAAATGTTGTCTATCCATGCTTAAATATATCGGTCCACTTCCCTTGAGGAGTAGGTTATGGCTGAAGCAATCCACCAAGTAGTAGAAGCATTGAGTCTTAAGTTTTTTGACACAGTAAACATCGCATGACATAATCTTTAACATTCCACTAACTACTCTTCCAATAAAAGCTCATATGCTTAGTGTCAAATGTTTTGAATAGTCCATGGTGACCTACTAAAGATAAGGAATGCATTTTTACAAGATGTGATGCTTGAAGGATGTTTAAGGCATTAAATAAGTGTGTCCTTTGTACCATAACACTCCATTATGCTATGAAAAATTAGAATACTCTTAATCTCCTCCTTGTTGATATAACATGCCTGCCTATCGGCTATCCAAGCACGTTTTAGCGATCCATCGAGAAACGCTTCTAAGCGCCGTTGCTAGGCACTCCCATGGAATGTTTTGGGGTTTGTCACCTAGGGTTTCTCGAGTATGCCTCATAGTAGAATGTTCATGACCAAACCCACTAGGATCAACCTGAAATCCGAGTTCTTAGGGGTCAAGGTCTCCTGATAGTATTCTAGCATCGGGAACTGGACATCCTATTTTACATAGAGGTACGCAATCCGAAGTGGATCTATACCGCACCTGATTCAAAGAGAATGGGAAACGAGAGGGATGCATCGCTCAACCTCTCTACCCATAGGGCATAGTCCCATTCCCGTCCCCTAAAACGACATAAATGGGGTTCTAACTTAACCATATCTAAGGGTCAAATGATGATAAAACCTTGTGAGAAGCCTCCTAGTTCTCTGGGACCACCCTGCCATAGGACGGACCCATCAAGGATTCTGCCCACTCGCTTCCCTTGATAGCTTTAGTTTTCTAATTAGGTCATATCACATTTATGTGTGACATTCAAAATCAGCTTCATTAAACCTTTTAGGGAACAAGGTTCATTTGCGTAACTTATAGCACAAACATGAAAACAGTGCAAGTAGTCCTTTTGACAAACAAGTTTCTTAACTTATTTTTTAGTTAATCTTTGTCTCCTACCCACACAGGAGAAATTATGTATCCCTTCTGTCCAACAAAAGTACCTAGTCCAAATCACATGGCACCATAATTGCTATCCATTATCTAGAATAGGATCTTCCAATGCCCTAGACGTTGGGCTCTCGGCAGTCTACAACTCCATACCAGACTTGGCAAGGGATGTCCAGAGCTCCACTAACCCCAAGTGACCTAGGAGAGAGACAACTTTCCATGGTTGGACTTTTCACCACTCAACCTTCGTCCCATGAATCAAGCAGTGCCCTCTCAGGGTAATCCGCAGTGCGATCTTGGAGATGATCCACCTATGCAAATATCCTTCCTTAATTAATCCAATTAAGAATCAAGCACAATCAAGGCAATCAGCCTAATATCATCTTCCAAGGAAACATTCCTTTATTTCCCATGCCAAATTGTCATCACAAACCCTTGCCATGCATTTACTATCAAACACAAGCACTTGGAATAATAATCCAAATCACATCCAACAATCAGTTTGATGCAATAGCATTTAGGACGTTATTTGATAAGTAAAAAAAAACAATGGCACCCTTTTCCAAACATTGCAGGAATAGTTGCGATAACCTTTCCATCACGTACTTGCTCTCCCCCTTGGGATCAAAGAGCGATTATACATAAGAATTACTTAGCACTCCCTTCTTTCGACTAAGGTTTTAAACATTGTACAAAACACAAGTTCTATTAATCACTTATATTGATTGATAACCCAACCTTCTTCCCAATGGGTACAAAAGAATCTATCTTTCCTTTGATTAAGGGTTCCCCAATCCTTGTGCTCTTCGCTTGCCCTAGAGTTGTTGTTGTATCTAGCCCAACCCCTGAATATGATTGACAAACATAGTTGCTATTGGACGGATCTCAAGGTATCATAGTTTTAATCCTAATGATTATATTCGGATACAAGGGTTTGTGCGAACCTCAATGCATCATATGAGTAAATCTACGCTCGGTCATCTATGGATACGGAGAATTTTCTAAAATCCCCTGCAAGTTCAATAACTATTGAAAAATAACTCAGGTTACTTATTAAAAAGAACTCATGCGCATGCCAAGTGACATACCCTATGTCTCAGTGAATAGCGGAGATGGCAATTAATACATGGATATTTGGATATGAATTATCCATACTTGATGTTGTATTCATATTTGCTGAAATTGCCCTAGCCGGTAAGGCTCCATTGTTGGATGTGGGATTACTATTGATGCATGTCTCCCACCGTTTTGGGGCCATACTTTTAGCTTACGAATCTCTCTCTTTTCTCTTGTCGGGGTACTAGTGTGCTGGAGTGACTCCCTTTGATTGCAATGGGGTTAAATTGGCAGGGAGATGGGGGTTAAACCTATGGGAAGATGGGGAGTGAAGCAATGTGTGTGGTCACCCTCTAAAGAGGGGAAGAGGAACGGGTTCCTTCAGAGAGTCTCACTCTCACTGTGTCTCTCTCCCTCTCTCTTCTTCTTCTTCTTCTTCTTCTTCTTCTTCTTCTTCTTCTTCTTCTTCTTCTTCTTCTTCTTCTTCTTCTTCTTCTTCTTCTTCTTCTCCTCTCTCTCTCTCTTCCCCTCTTATTCTTCTTCTTCTCCCCTCTCTCTCCCCCTCTTCTTCTTCTTCCTCTTCTCTTCTTCTTCTTCTTCTTCTTCTTCTTCTTCTCCTCTTCTTATCCTCCTCTTCTTCTCTCTCTCTCTCTCCCCCTTCTTCTTCTTCTTCTTCTTCTTCAGCGTGACGTGGCCTCCTCTAAGGTTTCCTATCTCCCTCATTACGATTTGGGGGGGGGTTATAGTGGGAAGGGGGGTATTATTAGGGCGGAATATGGCAGTGGGAGGGGGAGTGAGGTGGCTCGTTATCATCGTCTTCATGCTGTCATTGACTATTCATCATCATTGCATGCTTCCTCGTTAGCTTCGTCCACGCCATCACCTGCCTTGGCATCATCATCAACCTCCCTCCCCTCGCCATCTATTTGGCAGTGGCTGGGGAGTGGGGAAAAATAATAATCTAAATTCCTTTCATTAAAATTGAGGGGGGAATTCATATGCAGCGGTAAACTATTACAGTTGAAATTCTCTTATCATAGTGGTTCATCTTTATCAAGCAATTTCTCTTCTTGTATGTCATGGATCCAATCTTTATATAGGGGAGAGATTAAAGAAAGTGAACATGCCCACATTTTGCACAAAGCATCTGCTACAACATTATCTTTATCCACCATGTAAGAGATGTCAAAATTATTACCTTGAAGTGTAGACAACCATCTTCATTGCTTAGAAGATAAAGTGGGCTAAGAAAGGAAACATTTCAATACAAGATGATCTCTCTTGACCTTGAAATGACTCCTATAGATGTAATGATGCAATTTTTTGATTGCATGAAGAATGAAGAACATTTATTACTCATAGACTTGGAGTTGACATTCCTTATAATCAAATTTTCTACTCTCACAATCAATAACTACATGATTCTGATATGAAACAACCCCGATACCCCTTTCACTAGCATCTATACATAAAGTGAATTCCTTAGAAAAATCTAGACATATCAAAATTGGTGTTGAAATTAAGAGTGATTTCAACTCATTAAAGCTTTAATCTGCTATGGAATCCCAAAAGAAAGCCTTTTTCTTTAGCCTGTTGGTCAATGGACCTGCAATATGCACATAATTTTTAATACATCATTAATAGAAATAGGATAATCCAGGAATGCCTAAGGATGTGGAATTAGTAGGGATAGGCCAATTTTTGGCACATTCCACCTTCTTTGGGTCCACTCTAATCTGACTCTCATTGACTATGTAGATTTCTTAATGTGTCAATGATCTCCCATACATGCCTTAAATGCTATTCCTTGGATTTTTTGTATGTGAGAATGCCATTTAAAAAATAAGGATTTTTTAAAACAAGAATGGTTGCCCCATTGACAACTTATAATGGTGTCTCCATATCCTTAGGTAGTAGCTTCAACCTATTTGAAGATTTTGTATTTATAAAACTAGGTGTGCTACCCGTATCCACAAGAATATAGATAACTCTACTATTCACAAGTCCTTTGAGCCTAATAGGATTTTCACCACTACTATATATCCATGCATCATGACAACAGAGTGTGTACAACATAGAAGAATCACTTGATTCAAAAGGAAACTTGTCCATAGGATCATCAAACTTATAATTTGTAGCTTCTTCATGTTCATGTAGCTCATCTAATGTAGGCATAAATGACATTTGAAATAGCTCACTCTCATTTGCTTCCTCATCCAATCATCTTCTATGATCATGCTAATTTTAGCACCTTTTGATTTGCACTTGGCCTTAAGGTCAGGGGTCCACTTCTCCCACTTGAAGTGCAAGACTTTAGTATATATCTCTTTCAATTTGTCATTAGATATATGCTTTTCTTACGTGTTATTGGCTCTACATTTTTCACCAAAATCTACATTTTAAAATCTAATCTAATTTCATCATTAGACCTTGGATTTATTATCTGTTTTGTGCCATAAATTGTAAGAAATGTTGAAATTTTTTTGTAATAATTTTGGAACCTTCCTTCTTATCTAAATGGCTCCCTTTTCTAGCTAAATTGTTGTCCCAACATTGAAGAATAATTTGAAGGTAAAATTCCCACATTTTATGTTGAAATAAAGACACTTCTTTTCTATATTGTTTACTATATCTTTCAATGAGCTAAATTGATTCATGAATGTCTTGGGCTACATGTGGTGCTAACCTTCAAAGAAAGATATAAATCGAGCTCATAGATTTGCTAAATCTGTAATTTCATCTACATACATGGATAGATTGAAAAACATGGTATAATAATCATGTACGTACATTTTCCTTTGCTTCGATTCATACCAATTTTTTGTAGCTTCTCCTTTTCCATGGGAGCTATGAATACATCAAGTATTAGTCTGTTGAATTCTTCCCATGTACCAAAATCTTCAATGATCTTTTGCATGTACCTCCACCAAGTGTGGGCATAATACTCAAGGTGAAGGGTTCTATAATAAATCTTAGCTCGATCACTCCTAGGGTAGATTATGAAGTACATTCCAAGCTTATGAGTCCATTCTTCCCATTCCCTAGATGAAGAATTCTCTCTTTTGAAATTTGCAATGCTGGTTTTCTCTTTATACTCCCTATCATTGTAAGGTGATGGATTAGAATTCGGTTGTCCATATGATTGTTGTCTGTAAGACTCTATTCCATGATTTTTGCTTTTCCTAAATTTGGTATTTTCTCTTGTTCTTAGCCATGTTTGATAGGCGTTGTCCAAAGTGACAAACATGTACAAAATTGTCAATAATTTTTTATTTAGGTGTTTGTTTGAGGTATTTTTTAGCTCTTAATCTCCATTATAAAATCTTCGAGCTAGTATAAAGCCTATTTTTTTCATTAGAATCATGTTTACCTATTTTGGAACCAAGTACTTTAACCTATCTAGAACTGCTTAGAACCCTGTTTTGACCCTATTTACACATGTAAAGTAACTTGTAATTGTTCATTCCTTTGGTAAACCATGTGGAATATCCCTATTTTTTTAATTGAAAACCCTTGTAAACCCTACTCCAATGGCTATAACAATTGTAATGACTTGTGGGTGTCAAGGAAAGTCTGAATCTTCACAATTTACTACCTCTTCAATACTCCATATTGCTATACCTATGTGAGGGAAGGACTATGATGGGCTCTGAGACTTGAGGGTGTGCAAATTTCCTCCTCAAACTAGGTTGGGCACCCCTTTGGGATTGTTGATGTGAGGGAGGGTCACCTCTCTTTTGTCTCACATCTCACATGGTATCCACTTTTCCTCGTGGGAATCATAGATATGGTAAGTACATGTTAGTCTAATTAAGCACGTATGATATGAAAGGATTGAAATAATTCTTTTAGCTTCTTCAATGAAATGCAAGATTTAATAGGAATAAAAGGCTCAAATAAGATGGGAATTGGATAATTACTTTTCCTTTTTGCAATGACATGTTGCTTTAGAAGATTTTTTCCACTTACCATCATAGAAAATTTCCAATTTTTATGCTCAAAGAATCACCCAAACAAGGCAAGATTAGTGTCAAGCACAAAATGATAGCTATGAATCAATTTGAGCATCCATGAATCATTGAAGTTTATGGGTAGAATAAGTAGATGCAAGCACAATCAATTCCAGTCTTATATACTCTTTCAATGAGAACGAATGGCTCTTAATCTCTCTCTTCAGTAAGTGGAGAAGGTTAATCAATGGGATGGAAAGAGAGATTAGAATCAAATGTACCTCTTGAATACCAAGGAAGAGTGTTGATGGAGAACTAATTCAATCAATACACCTTCTCAAGATGGTCCATAATCTTCAATGTTTACTGAAGTATAACTCCCATACAAAGATTTATTACTATTTGAATAAATCCTCCAATACTTGAAGTGCCTTTGAGTGATATTTTTTGTCCATTGTTATCCATGGTGATAACAACCTCCCAATCTTGGTAAAATGGTTCAATGTAAGTGAAAACATTTCATTTGAGCCTTAAGCACAATCCTTGAAGTAGGTAGATGATGAAAATCCCTTCTATTTGACTGAATAGAAGAGATTTTAAGCCCTACTTTTGTCCATGGTCTTCAAGATAGTAATAATACCTCCATTTTTGAAATATTGAAGCAATACTTACCCCATAATAATTGGAGATGTTGCATGTAAGATTCTTGAATAAAAGGCTAAGAAAGCCCCTCCAATAAAGCACAAATACTTGAAGATTCCACTCATAAACCATGGCTCTGTTTTTGACTATTAAAGAGAGCTTGAGTAGGGTGTAAGAAGGGAAATGAAACCTTTAATTATGAAGAAGAGAGTTTGATATGACTCTTGGCAATGACTAGAAGCTATGGAATGCTAAGATTTCTTCATATCTAAGAGAATACCTTAATGTCCTAGTTTATTAAGTTCCAATGTTGAAGCCTATGGTACAGTGGAAGTAGTATGATCATCATCGATGACAAAAAGGAGTTGCTTTGGGAAATAGCGAGTAGTAGGCAACATTTTAGAGCTTCAAATAGAATATTAAAGAGGTAATGATGGAGAAATCAAGCCCACAGGTTAGCGCATTTTGCATTGCCTATCCAACAACTCACATGGCCATTCTTCCCTCCACTATGGTGTTCATCTTCAAGCTTGTAAGAAGCTGGGAAGAAAAGGATTTAGTATGCAAATAATATTGATGTTATGCCATGTCACACTGACATTGGTCAAGCAAGCTCAAGGCTTTGATTCTTCATGGATTTGATCATATTGGAGCTCATATGGACTGATTTCATGGATCTTTCAAGCTTTATGGTGGATTCATGGTGGATTTTGAAGAATTCTTCCATTAATTGGATTGGAGTTGACATTTACTATCCTCTTCCAGCTTAATCAAGGTACTTTTCTTGATTAATCTCTGAAATATCTCAATAATCCACTTGCTAATGCTTTTCCACTTGTTAATGAGAGATTATTGATCAATTAATTCTCTCAATTGATCAATAGATCAGCGATTAGTATTATTCCTATTAATCTCAGCCCATTCCATTAAATTTCAGTATTTATTCAATCATATCTTATCATAGATATCATTTACCAAGTTTGATGCATAACCTTGATTTGTTTGGTTGGAATTCTTTTTCCCAATCTGAAATATTGTAAAAGGGTAAGTACTAGCAATCAGTGAGTCAGTGAATTGCATTGGTAAGACCCTCTTCCTATCCAAATTTTCAAGAATTCATCCAATTGCATCTCATTAAAGGGGCTAAATGAATATTTCAGAAATGCATTTCATGCTGGTTGATTAGATTAGAATACCACTAACATGTTGATATACTCACCGAGGAAAAATGTGGATTCCAGGGGAGATGGTGGGTCAAAAGAGAGGTAACCCTCCCTCACTATTAAAGATCCCGAAGGGGTGCAACCAATAGACCCGGGGGAAACTTTGCCCACCTCTCAGTGATTCAGAGCTCGTGTAGGGAGCCTATTGTGACATTTTATCCCTCACACAGGTACGCGAGTGGAGAATTAAAGATTCAAGAGTTTCCAAAGGCTCAAGTACCTTCAAGAGAAAAACATGGTAAAACATGGACTTTACAGGACACTGTAGGGCATTTACAAGTCGTTACAGGAACAAACTTCATTATTGAAGTACAGATATAGGTACTACAAGGTCCCATAGGTCCTACTCAGCCTTCTACATGGTTTGCTAGCCATTTGGGGTTACTATTTTACCTTACAGGGTGGAAACAGGGCATTCACTGGTTAAAACATGGTGCAGACCTAGATAGTTGAGACTCAAAGATTGAGTTGTATAATTTTCTTTCATAAATCTGTTATAGTGTGCTATAGCTCATCTCGAAGACACATTCTTAGCTTCAATTTGAACTAAAAAATTTTGGAATTAGAGTTTCCTAGCCCATGTTATGGCCATTTTTTCGACAGGGGGTATTGCAGGACTGCACTACTATGGCAGGGCATAAAGGTAAAAATAAGGTCCAGGATGATTATGCTCAGCAAATCAGAGATTCTATGTTGGAGAATACACCCCAAGAGAGCCTTGAAGATCCTCAGGAACTTGGAGAAATTAGTGCACTTAATAATACATTGTGTGTACATGAACAAAGGCATAAACAACGTCATGAGGACCTATTATCAAGAATGGAATAGATGATCTTATCTACTGATCAAACGAAGTCTTCTATTGAGAAATTAGTGGATTCAATGACTCAAACAAAGGCTTCTATTAACAAGTTATTGGAATCCAATGCTCAAATAATGGCTCAATTCTCCCAATGGATGCAAATGCAAATGCAAATGGGATCTAAAGAAGCAAAGGAGAAAGCTTATTCAAACAGTGAGCCCTCAGTCCCGCTTCAATCACCTAACCAAAATGGTCAAGGTCATGGAATTATTGGACAAAGAGGTATCCCAAATAGCCAATATGAAGTAGGTGAGACTTTACAAAGGCGTGATGACTATTTGGGCAATTTGAATGGAGCCAACTCCCAAGCTTTTGGGTGTAAATACTCAACTTCCTAGAGGTCCTCTACCAACTGGAAGATTGCATAGTGGTTCTCAGCCACCTATTGGGAGATTTCCATCTCATTTTGGGGGTTTAATGCATGGCACTCATGATCAATCTATTTTGGGATAGCAACCATTCCATGAAACAGAACTAAAAGACAATATCATTTTGGCCAAGTTCAATGGTCAGTCATCTTTACCATTTGATTTAGAGGAGTGGATCTCCAAAATGGAATCTTACTTTGACATGTTTTCCAGAAACCTAAATAAGGTTTTAAAACATAAGTATTATGACATTCATGACATGAAAATTCATTTTTCTTCCTTGCACTTGGAGGGATTTGCGCATACTTGGTGGAGGTATATTAAAAGGAAGAACATACTTGTAGAGAATTGGAAAGCTTTCAAGACACTTATGGCTAAAGTCTTTGTCTCCCCTCTTGAAAAATAGAAATTGGCACAGAGATGGTATGGTTTGGAGCAAAGAGGCCTAAGTGTAAGAGAGTACACTAACCAATTTCTGAACCTAACCATGTATGTAGAGAGCATCAATGATGAGGCTAAGCTCCACAAGTATATGTATGGCTGAGAGTCATCTTTATCAGCTGATGTCACAACACAAAACCCTACTTCTCTTTTTAAAGCTATTGAGCTTGCGGAGTGCTAAGGAAATATAGAAGAGAATCTTCATTTCAACCTAGTTTTGGACAGCCAATGACTATCTTAAAACAAGGACAAGTTGGTAACATTTATGGCAGCAATCATGCGCCAAGTGGGGTCTTAAGGGTGCCAACTTATCCATCGTTCAATGTTTCAAGACCTCAAAGTAATTTCAGGATAGTAAGAAGTCCTAGAGTTGACTTCAAACAATGGGATATCATGCCTAAATCCATTTCAACCAACATGAATCCTAAGTCTTCACCTATGGATCTCTACAAGGAAAGAAAGGAAAAAGGCTTATGCTTCAAGTGTGGGGAAAAGTATACACCTGATCGTGCTGCAAAGTGTGTATACAAAAATGCCAAAGTCAAACCTTAGAGTATGTTAGTCTTTGAGGATCTTGAAGATGAGATTGATGAAGCTAATGCAATTGCACCTAATTTTGAAAATGATGATCTTGAGGAAGAAGTTAGGCAATAGTATTTTTATGATCTAGCCGACTCTTTTCCTTTTGATCCAAGTGGGACTTATCATGAACCACTTGCTGCCACTAGTTGCTCTATTTCCATGGATGCTTGGATAGGTTCTAAGAGCCCTAATACACTCCATATGAAGGGTAACATTCATGGAAAGGTTGTGTTTATTTTGATAGATAGTGGCAATACCCATAGTTTTATGACTAAGTCCATTATGGACAAGCTGAATTGTCTTCCCACTGATTTATAGCATCCCATACCAGTTCAAGTGCCCAATGGTGAAGAAGAAATCAGCACACAAATATGCCCACATGTTTCCTTACAGCTGGCTGAAAATTTTGAAGCAAAAGTAAACCTGATTACCTTAGAAATGGGGGGCCTATAGATATTGTACTCGGTTGTGATTGGTTGATGACATTAGGCAAAATCACTATGGATTTCTCTTGTAAAAAATTACACGGCGCAGCGAATAGAATCTGAGAAAGAGATAGAGAGTACACAATAGATAAGAGGAGAATCAGTAAATTCTTTAGCTCCAAACAACTGATACAAAGATTTCTTTGTCCATCGGTGCACTTCCACTGTGTGAAGCTTAGACGGTGATCTAGACAGAAGATAGGTGAAGAGCTTAAGGCTAGCTGGAACAACAACTCTGACTGGGTGAAAGATGAATGATGGATGGCTATGAAGGGATTTAGCTTTTATAGCCCGCGAAGGCCATTAGGTCGGCCTGACTGACCTACCATATGAGCCTCCACTAGTCGGCCAGGGAATATTCCCTTTACCATAAGGCCGGGGGCACTGCCCGGGGACCCCCGCCAGCGGGGCCGTTGGTCCCCTGGGACCCCCCAGCCAGGGGCCGCTTCCACGGTCCCTCAGACCCCAAAATAGGGGCCCCTTTTAACTCCCTTACCTCACAACTTGATGCAATGCACCTCTAGTTGCTACCAACTTAACCACTCTATCTAACCCAAAGATTAGACGCACAATGGTCACCTTTTTGCCATCCGGTCACAAAGACCTCATTTGATATACAAGTCAGGACTCAACCAATGTCTAGTCTCACCTTTGGCTTCTCCTCATAATGGGGGCCTTACAACTTTGAGCACCATGGATCATTGGTGGCACCTAATGAGGGTGGGGCATTGATCATATCTAATACCCCCCCTCAATGTCCACCCATAGGTGAACTATCTCCTCGGCCCAATGCTGAGTCTCTGAAGATGAACTTGAAGCAGATCCTTCGTAAGTGCTTTGGTGAAGATATTTGCTCCATTCTCCTCTATTGGACAGTAGACCAATTCCACTATCCCATCCTCCATCAAATCATGCACATAGTAATACTGGATCTCTATATGTTTGGTGCGTGCATGAAACACTAGATTTTTGGCAATGGCAATGCAACTCTGATTGTCACATCTCAGCACAGTTGGTTCTTCATCCTACACTCCCATATGCCATAGAATCCTTCTCAACCATACTGCTTCACATGCAGCAAAACAAGCTGCCTTGTACTCTGCTTCGGTAGAAGACAATGCCACTATTGGCTGCTTCTTACTAATCCAAGAGAAAATTCTGAACCCAAAGAGAAACAATAACCAGAAATGAACTTCCTCGAATCACTTTCTCCTGCCCAATCTGAGTCACAATTCCCCACAAGAGAAGTTCCGAAACTATATGTGATACCATAGTCAAGAGTTTCCTTCAAGTATCTGAGCACCCGCATCCCAGCCTTCCAATAACTCTCACGAGGTTTGTTTAAGAACCTGTTCAAAACACCCCCAACAAAACTGACCTGGTCTGGTGTTATACAAGTAGATCAGACAACCGACCAACCTCCTATACCTCCCAATGTTTGCTAGTGTTGATGTATCCTCGACGGATAACTTTGCATTCACCTCCATAGGTGTAGCTATCTCCTTGCACTCGGTCATGCCAAATGCCTTCAAGATCTCCCATGCATACTTCTTCTAAGAGATGAAGATCTTTCATGGCTCTTGCCAGACTTCAATCCCCAAACAATAGTGCACCAAGCCCAAGTCTATCATTTCAAACTCAGAATTCAAAGCCTTTTGAGTTTGGTTGATCATATCTTCATAGTCACCTGTAATAAGAAGGTCGTCCACATATAGGACAATCACTATAGACTTTTTTACCATCCCTGTAAACATACAAGTTAGAATCTGAGGCACATCTTTTGAAGTTTGGGTTTAAAAAGAACTTATCTATCCGCTGGTACCATGCTCTGGGGGCTTGTTTCAGTCCATACAATGCCTTCTTCAGCTTACACACTTTGTTCTCAGAATGCGGGGTCTCAAACCCTGGTGGTTGAGCCATGTACACCTCCTCCTTGAGGTCAGCATTTAAGAACACTGAATTAACATCCATTTGGTACACTGGCCACTTCTTGTGGGCAGCCATTGCAAGTACCGTGTGAATAGTGGTCATTTTGGCAATTGGGGCAAATGACTCTTGAAAATCAAACCCTTCAACTTGTGAAAATCCTTGGTCAACCAATCTAGCTTTGTACTTTTCTAAGGTACCATCAGCCTTGTACTTTACCTTCGAGATCCACTTGGTGCCAATAACCTTCCGCTTTGCTCGTCGATCCACTAGCTCCCAAGTGTCATTCTTCATTATCCTGTCATACTCCGCTTGCATAGTATCCTTCCATGATGGATTTGCAAGCGCTTCTTCCAATTCATTTGGATCCTTTACTTCTCTCATAATCTCAACCATCAAGGCCATATTGATTATGTGAGTAGAAGCCCTCCTTTGCTCCTCTATTCTCTGAGACCTCCTTGGTCCGTCTGCCTTCTCCTCAATAGATGCAGGCATAGGATTATTGTGGTCATAGAGCTGCTTCACCCAATGCGGCAATGGCTTTTCCGATGGGGTAATGTCAGGTTGGTGAACTTTTTACTCATCATCTGAAGATGATGCTTCCTCCTCCTTAAGGATAGGGACAGCTTGGGACAGGTTCATAGTGGACTACTTCTTCACTTGATGATAAAGTGGAAGAACTTACCTTCTCCTCCTCCACTGTATGCGGCTCCTCCTTGAACACCACATCATGGCTTGCGATGATCTTCTTTGCCTCTTGGTCATATAATTTGTAAGCCTTCTGCTCATCACTATAACCCAAGAAGATACATTTTCTGATTTTTTGCTTTAATTTGTTTCTCTTCTCATCTAGAACATGTGCATAACATTCACATCCAAAAATTTTGAAATGTGAGACAGATGGTTTCTTACCAGTGTAAGCCTCATGAGGTGTTTTTCCCTTGAGAGCCTTTGTGTAGCTTCGATTTAGAATGTAGACTGCAGTATTACAGCTTTAGCCCAAAAATGGTTAGACAATCCCTTGCCGTTTCGCATGCATCTTGCCATCTCCACAATGATGCAATTCCTGCGTTCCACAACACTGTTCTGCTGAGGTGTGTGAGGCGTCGTCAATTGACGCTTGATCCCTTTGCTCTTGCAACAGTCTTCAAACTCCTTTGAGTTGAACTCACCACCACCATCTGTTCTAAATTTCTTCACACTTTTCCATGTTTCATTCTCAACAAGTTTTAGCCATTCTTTAAACTTACCAAAAGCTTGAGCCTTATCATGAAGGAAGTACACCCACATCTTCCTATTGTAGTCATCGACAATCAACATAAAATAAGAAGATCCCCCCAAGGCCTGTGTAGGCATCTTACCACATAAGTCAGCATGCACCAACTCTAGAGGAGCCTGTGCTCTATTCTTGCTTTCTTGTGGAAATGCCTTTCTCTATTGCTTGCCCATCATACAAGCTTCACATGGTTCCTTCAATTCAGTTATTGTAGGTAGGTGAGCAACCATACCTTGCTTTTGCATCTCCTTCAACACTGCAAATCGGATGTGCCCAAACCTTTCATGCCAAAGCTTACTTGTGCCCACTCTAGCGGTGGCTGTAAGAGCACTTAGCTCATACAGGTTGTTCCTTCTTTCTCCTTTGCCAACAATTGTGCCAGTACTATCAAGAATTTTTGCACCTGTCTTCTTGAACCTTGCTTCATGACCAAGATCAGTTATGGCAGCAAACTGATAACAGATTTCTCTTGATTTCGGGAACATACAACACATTTGAAAGCTTTTTGACTTCACCATTTGGAGCAACAAAAGAAATAGTACCTGTGCCCGCAGCAGGGCATTTAGCATCATTTCCAACCGTCACAGTGATGGATTTTTGTAGAGGCTGCATAGAACTGTATAGACCTTTCTTGTTGGTCATGTGATGGGAGGCCCCATTATCCAACACCCATGAGTCAGTGGTAGATTCTTCTTGCGCCGAGGAGCACACTTCCTCAATGGTCGCCATGAATAATTCCAACTCTACTTCAGTGGTATTGGTTGTCTCTTTCCCTTTACTTTTAAGGGTACCATTCTTTTCATCTGCCTTCTTGACACGACAATTTGCAATTGCATGTCCTTTCTTCTTGCAGTAGAAGCACTCTCCTTGAAACTTCTTCTTGCCGCCCTTCTTCTTTTTGTCACCATCATTTTTGGTGGAGGAACCACCTTTGCCTTTTGCATTGGTAGAGAATGCAACATCTCCATTGTTGCTTCCTTCTCGGGCTTTCAGTCTCAACTCCTCCTCCATCAATAATGCACAAAACTCCTCAAAAGTCAAAGCTTGAGGTCTCACCTGAGTATTAAGGGCAGTTACTAGTCCATCAAACTTTTGTGGACAAATCCGAAGACACCTCCAAGCTAGCTTTTTGCTAGTCTTTTGTATCCCAGCGCCAACGATCTGGTTGCATAGATTCTTAATCCAAGTGATGAATGCTTCAACGGTCTCTCCTTCAGCAAACTTCTCCGTTGCTAGTTGATTCTCCGAGTTTTGAATCCTTGTTTGGTTTCGTGTTTCGTACTGACTCCTTAGTACATTCCAAGCCTTTGACGCTTTGGTTGTATGCCGAATCAAAGTCAAAACACTGTCAGAATAGCTTGTAACTAAGGTACACAATGCATCTGCATTCCTTCATTTCCAAGCTCATAGAAGATCTGCATTCAGAGGAATCATCACACTAGAATTTGATGGGTCAGGGGTAGGCTGTGGTTCTGCGTCAGTCCCTAGCACAGTCTCCAGAAGCTCATAAGAATCAAGGATAGTTGTAATTTTGAACTTCCACAAGGTGTAGTTTGTACCATCTAACTTGCCTTTGTTGAAGGTTGGTGGACGAATCCTCAATGTTTGAATAGCTGGTACAACAGCACCACCTCCTGCACCGCTTTCTGATGCGCCAAAACCGCTTCCGGAAGTCGACATAGTTTCTCTTTGTTGTTGAAGTCTTTGCCTCTTGCACACTCTCCGATCTCTAGAGCCCCCTGGGCTCTGATACCATGTAAAAAATTACACGGTGCAACGAATAGAATCTGAGAAAGAGATAGAGAGTACACAATAGATAAGAGGAGAATCAGTAAATTCTTTAGCTCCAAACAACTGATACAAAGATGGCTTTGTCCACCCGTGCACTTCCACTGTGTGAAGCTTAGATGGCGATCTAGACAAAAGATAGGTGAAGAGCTTAAGGCTAGCTGGAACAACAACTCTCACTGGGTGAAAGATGAATGATGGATGGCTGTGAAGGGGTTTAGCCTTTATAGCCCGCAAAAAAGGCCGTTAGGTTAGCCTGACTAACCTACCATATGAGCCTCCACTAGTCTGCCAACTAGTGGGGGCGCTGCCAACTAGTGGAGCCTCCACAAGTTAGGACTCTCAACCAATGTCCGGGCTCACATTTGGCTTCTCCTCATAATGGGGGCCTTACAACTTTGAGCACCATGGATCATTGGTGGCAACTAATGAGGGTGGGGCATTGATCATATCTAACATTCTCATAGCTATATATGGAGTTTATCTTCAATTGATAGCTCATCCATTTATAGGGAATTCCTTGTAGATCAGATTTTCAGCTTATTACCATTCAACAACTCAAAAGGGAGTACAAGAGGCATTCACATATATTTGTTTTGCATTTGAATAAAGAAATGGAAGATCAGCCCATTAATTCAACAAGTCATCCAGCTTTGATAACTCTTCTTGAGGAGTATAGGGATTTGTTTGAGGTTCCTACTTCATTACCTCCCAAGAGAGTAGTAGATCACCCTATTGATTTGGAGCCCAGCTCAAAGCCAATCAATAAGCCACCTTACAGATTGTCTAAGTATGAGCGAGAGAAAGTAGCCAAGTAGATCAAGGAGCTTCTTGAGATGGGATTCATCGAACCAAGTTCTTCACCTTATGCATCTCCAGTTTTGTTAGTAAAAAAAAAAGATGGATCTTTCAGGATGTGCATTGACTACAAGGATCTCAATAAGATCACAGTGAAGAACACGTATCCAATACCTAGGATTGATGATTTGCTTGATGAGCTCAAGGGGGCTCGATTCTTTATGAAGATTGATTTGAGGTTAGGGTATCATCAGATTCGCATGAGAGGGTGATGAAATCAAGACTACTTTTAGGACTGATTGAGGGCTCTATCATTTCTTAGTGATGCCATTTGGACTTATAAATGCTCCAGCTACCTTTCAGAGCCTCATGAATAAGAATTTGTAGCCTTTCCTCTTTTAGTTATTCTTAGTCTTCTTTGATGACAGTACGACTCTATAGGATCACTTATCACACATGAGGAAGGTTTTTGATGTGTTGAGACATCACAGGCTTTTTGCTAAGGAGAAGAAATGTTCTTTCATGCAGATTAAAGTGGAATACTTGGGACATATTGTCAGTGAAAAAGGGATATAGGGCTGACCCTAAGAAGGTGCAATGTATAAAAGATTGGCCAGCACCTACTACTACTATTTTGATCTCTTAGAGGATTTTTTGGTCTATCTTCATTCTATCGCTGATTCATCAAGCATTATGCAGCTATTGCAGTTCCTTTGACTGACAGGTTGAAGAAGGTAGCTTTCTTTTGGGGTGCTCTTGTAGATGGTGGCTTCAACCAGTTAAAGAAAAACCTTACTTCCGCTCCTATTCTAGTATGCCCAGATTTCTCAAAAGAATTTACCATACAGTGTGATGCCTGTGGCAGAGGCATTGGGGCTATTTTGTTAGGAGCATGCACTGATTGCCTTTGAAAGTCATAAGCTTACAGATAAAGAAATGGCCATGAATGTTTATGACTGAGAGATGTTGGCTATCTTGCATGCAATTAAAAAATGGCATCATTATTTGTATGGAGTCGATTTAGAGTCCAAAGTGATCACAAGGTTCTTAAGTATTTCCTTACTTAGTCCAATCTTACTCCTAAGCAGCCTAGGTGGGTAGCTACACTTATGATTTTGACATCACTCATACAAGGGATAAAGACAATTTCTCGTATGTTGGCTTGCAAAGTTTCAGCAATGACTGAACTACATAGTGATTGGATTGAAGAATTGCAGGAGGCTTATCTTTTGGATGAAGAGCTCAACCGTATTTTTCAAAAATTACAGCAAGGTCTCATGGAAGAAAACTCGCATTATTAGCTTAAAAATAGCCTTATTTGGTTAAATGGTAAGATTGTCATTCCTTCTACCTCTTCTTTTACACTGAAAATTATGGAGAACCTACATTCTTCACCTCTAGCTAGACACCTTGGAGTTTTCAAGACCTATGACATGATCAACAAAATTTTCGATTGGAAAGGGCTGTGGAAAGATGTCAAGGACTTTGTCATGAAGTGTATGCCTTGTCAGCATAATAAGGATAGCACCCATAAGCTTGGTGGTTTGTTGCAGCCATTACCCATTCCTAAAAGAAAATGGGCGCACATTACCATGGACTTCATTACTAGATTACCTACTGCTAAGAAGCGATGGAACAATATACATGTGGTGGCGGATAGACTCACCAAGGCAACCCATTTCATTCCAACAAAGACCCAATTTACTGCTTCTCAAGTGGCTAGTCAGGTCATGGAGTAGATTTTTAGGCTATATGGATTACCGCTTGTGATTATTCATGATAGAGACTCAAAGTTTATAAGTAATTTTTTAGCATGCGATATTCACATCAATGGGCACTAAATTGGCTCCTTCTACGGCCTATCATCCACAAATTGATGGATAGACAGAACGGGTAAATAAATGGTTGGAGACTCATCTTTGCCATTTTTGCTATGATGTCCAAAATTCATGGGACTCTTGGTTACACTTGGCTGAGTTTGCCTACAACAACTCTACTCATGCTAGCATTGGAGTTTTGCCCTTTGAGGCTATGTGTGGCTATAAGGTGCCCTTACCCACAGTCATCTTTAGTCAAAGAATCAACCCTCATGGGAAGGAGGAGTTGGAAAGAATGCAAACCCTTCTTTAGCATTGTAAAATGAATCTTAGGAAAGCTCAAGACCAAATGAAGTTGTATGTTGATGAGAAGAGGTAGCCTTTAGAGTTCCAAGAAGGAGAATTGGTCTTATTGAAGGTGCCCAAGTCTAGGTACTCTATTTTGAAAGATGGATCTAGTAACAAGCTTGCTCACCGATTTTATGGACCCTATTGGATCTTAAAGCACATTGGAGACTCGGCATATAGATTGGAGCTACCCTCTTCCACAAAGATTCATAATTTCTTCCATGTTAGTCAGCTCAAGCCTTTCTATGGTGATCTAGTTGATACAATTGATGAGCTACCACCTATTGATGAAGAATGTCTTATTCAGTACATCCCAGAGGCTATCGTAAGTCAACGTGAGAAGAATCTTTGATCTCATTCCATCATTGAATATTTGATCAAATGGAGAGGTTTACCACCTAAGGAAGCTTTTTGGAGGCTTGATTCTATATTAGATGAGTTTCCTTTCCTAAGGGACACATTGGTAGGGGTAGCTGAAGCCTCCTGCCTATAGAGCTAGTTTTGGTGCAAATAGGGACAGGACAACACATTGTTTTAGAACAGTTTTTATTGTTCCTAATTTTTAGAATTGAGCCACTTACATAGCATCAAAGTATTGTTCAAGAGCTATGTTTTGACATGTGGCATGCTTCATTTGGACACTTCTACTAGAAGTTATGGCACATTTGGTCCAACATGGTCTGTTTACGCAGCAAGCTGTCTACTTCATTTTGAGTTCATCCGTTGAAGATTTTATGGCTCTATATACTTTTAAAGCATTCCTGATCATGCATATAGCTAAGGCTTACTTTTGTTCTTTCATCTTAGTCCATATGTCAGTCATTTCTCATTCATTTTCCCATTTGTAAAGCTGTAAAAACATAGTAGTACTATGTTCTATCCATCCTTTTCATGTCTTTTAAGTTTTTTTTTAAAGGGCAAAAACCTTTGGGATGGGATGGATTGTAAGAAGCTAGGAAAAAAAGGATTTAGTATGCAAATAATATTGATGTTATGCCATGTCACACTGACATCAGTATAAAGGAAGAGGACATGTAAATTTTCTTAACTTTTGACACATTATTACATTATTGTCCTTTTTCTCTCACCTTGCTCACAGCTTCAATGGCTTCTTTCTCTTTCCTATCTTTCTCTCTCCTATTCTAGTATTTCTCTCTTCTCATCACTCTATTTATCTCTCTTCTACACTCTTTGTTCTCTATTCTGTAGTCTTCTCTCTCCTCTTTCTCTCTCTCCAATCCACTTCTTGGCAAAGCTCTTGATGCATGAGATCACTTGATGGAAGCCTAGATGCATAAGATCCCGTGATGGAAGCCTAGATGCAACATCTTCAAAGGCAAGAGAGGAATGAAGGGATTTCTAAGTAGCACTCCAAGAAAGCTTGAGGGGAGGCTTGAAGGGAAAGGAGAAACCCTATTTCAAAAAAAGTAGTGGAATGTTTAGTGGCCTTCTTCCCTTGGTAGCCTTTATTTTGTCTAGGGACCTCTAAAATACCTTGGAAAAGGGGACATGACATGCTAAAGTTGATTGGCATTTCTTTTAAGTCTTCTACAAAGAGTCAACTTTTAGTCATTGTTTATTCTCCTCTCTCTCCACCTTTGAGAACCATTACTATTTTAATAGACCTAGTTTGAGAATGTAGTACATATGAGAGAAGTTGGATTATAAATCATATTGTCTCAATATATCAAGCTTAAGTACATGATTCAAAATAGTAGGTACCATGGATGGATTCATATATGAGGCTACATAGGAATTATAAGGCAACTATGTAAGAATTACATGAACTAAAGGTACATGGTGGAATGTCATATCAATCACAATGAAAAGATTCATATGGTGGAATTATAAGGCAATTATGTAAGAATTACATGAACTAAAGGTACATGGTGGAATGTCATATCAATCACAAAGAAAAGATTCATATGGTTATGAAGTTACAACATATATTAATGAGGTTTTTAATACTAAAAAGCATTTTGCTTGAGTCTTCAAGCTTCCAAATCTATTCTCATTGTCACTAGTTGACATAAATGATATTGTAGGCTATTTGGTGTTTTTATATAATTGTTATATGTTGTCATTGCTTTGGGTACAACTAGAAAATATAATATAATATGAAAAGACACTCAGTTTGGTTATACTCAAGCTTTTTTAATTCCATTTTTCTAAAACTTATTCACAGACATGAGAATTGGAAGTCCATTATTTCATACCTTTGATGTCTATCCAAATTGGTTCGCTTTAAAAATTTTAAGAAATAACATGGTACTAGTAATAGAACATGTAAGGTATGAGTGATCTTAGCATATCTAGTAGTGTGATTTTAGTATATCCATACTAAACAAGCTAGACAAGAGAAATTAGTATACGTGTTCTATGATAGGATATTATGAAAAATATACTTTGGTGCTTGAAATGCATCTTTTTTATTTTTTAAAGAAAGGATGTTGACCAACCATTAGCAAGATTTGATTAAATATTTTGGAAAACAACATAGTGTATGAATTCAATATATCGTTTAGATATATAGATTCGAGATTTGGTCACAATTTGTTGGGTTGGTGATAACATATAAACAATCCCATTGGAGAAGGAAAGGAAAGAGTATTGAAAGTTAATTTTTACTCTGTACATTTTTTGTCACTAAGGATCCCGCATAAGAGTTTTTGAAATCTCACAAACTAGATGAAAATCATTCTCTAATTTTCTTGATAATAATTGTATTCTCCTTACTAGATCTATTCTTAACCAATACATAAGTTTCGAATCTAAAATGTGTGCAATTATTTTCAAAAGGAAATAGAAGGGAAAAATAATAATAGAAAAATCAACAATACTCTTTGAGAAGCAAAGAAACAAAACAAGGAGGCTATTGAGAAACTTAGAATAGCTAATTCTTTCTTGTAAATAATATCTTATGAGATTTGTATATGTAGATTAAAAACATTTTTTTCATGATTACATGGAAATATTTAAATTTCATTTTTCTAAAGATCTAGATATAGATCAATGCACAAGAACATGACAAAAAACATGATGAGCACAAACAATTGATCAACTAGTTGAAGTGATGGGCATTGACTTGGGAAACCTTAAACATTCTTGTATATATTGACAGACCCTCTAATATGTGGGAGTGATTCAAAATCCATCATAGTTGACTTGCAATGACAACTTTTCGTGTAATGAAATGAAAGTAGTGACCCCGTAATACTTTCCTAGAATAATGAGAAATTTCCAAGAAGTTTATCTAATAGTCTTATAGAGGTTAATAGACTTTATTCAATGAATATTCATGGGTTTAAATAGTCACGCTCCACTCCACCAACTTCCAATAAGTGGACTTTGAAAAAATTTTGTGGCCACTGAGAAAAAATCTTATAATATGTCACATGGTTGGCCTTTAACATGCAAGAAATAATGAGTCTAACCATCTTAGGTATGGATTGAAGAATCCCCTTTGAAAGCCTCTTGCAAACTTGAAATCTCTAAGATATCCCACATTCAAAGGCTAGGCAGCATATGCCTTATTTCTTCTCCATGTGTACTATTTTTTTGATGTCCCACATTCAAAGGCTAGGCATCATATGTCTTATTTCTTCTCTATGTTTCCTATTTTTTCTCTAAACTTAGGTATTGGATTTATGGTTGCAAACGTGTACCCATACAATGAGCAACTTGAGAGCTCACAACATGAAGTATATTGAGAAGTATCAATGTGTAAGATTAACTCAAAACTAGCTCTTAAACATGCAAGCAATAATGAGCCTTACCATCTTAGGTGTAGATTGAAGAATCCCATTTTAAGGCCTCTTGCAAACTTGAAAATATCTAAGATGTTTCATATCCAAAGGCTAGGCATCATATGTCTTATTTACTCTCCATGTGCACTATTTTTTGGCTAATCTTGGGTATTGGATTTAGGGTTGTAAAATGTACACACAATGAGCAACTTTAGAGCTCACAACATGAGGTGTATTGAGAGTATTAATGTACAACTTTACAATAGTTAAGTTTATCCTAGTGTGAAAGGGCACATGTAAAAGGCTAGGGAAAAAGGTTTTCCTAGTGTGAACGAGCACATGTAAAAGGATGGGGAAAAAAGTGAGGCTCCATGAAAATGCCAACGCACTCTACTTGTTAGTGAAGATGTTGTAAAAACCACTTGTTGATATATAAGTGCCATAACAACTAGCCTAATCACAATCTTAAAAGCATGTAAACTTGATAGTAGTGGTCCCTCCTTTGGAGAAACTAATCTAGGATGTTGAGTAGCCTAGTCACAATCTTAAAAGCATGTAAATTTGATAGTAGTGCTCTCTCCTTTGGAGAAGCTAATCTAGGGTGTTGAGTATCACTCAATTTAACAAAAGATATGCTTCACTATGTGCCAATAGTTGGTGCTCGAGATGTGTGAAAACTTGTTTATTTATGAGACTACAAACTAAATATAAAACATTGTAATGCACATATAAATTAAGAATGCAATAACTTGCTAATGGAAAAAGAAATCAAAATAGTCTTTGGCATTATGAAGGCTCAAATTAAATTTGTCCTATAGGAGCATTGTATAGGCTTATAGTCCTTAAGACCAAATCTCTCAAGACAATTGGTATGGTAGAAGCCATGCATCCATGACACTACTTAAAATCAATGCACAAACAATGATTTTGTAGCCCCAAATCTATCATGTCAAAAAATGAATTCAACTCAACCTTATAATCAATATAAACAATATATATATCATTCAAACTAGTGAGCATTATGTCATTGATATAAACCATAATAATTAGAGACATATCATTCTCATGTCTAACTACAAGGTGATCTCAATTGGACTACTATAAAACTGGGTGGAGCCTTGTATGCATATATTTCTCATATTGAGATTGAGGAACTTGCTTTATGCATTCTTCAATTTACACACTTTATTTTCCTACCCTTTTTGAATAAAAGCATGACTAAAGTAGATATGCTTTGTCATGCTAACCACCATTCAAAAAATCACTTTTCATGTTACTTGATGTATATTCCAATCATTATGAGCTGTAAATGCACAAACATCATACGAAAAGTGGGGGGCAAAGGTCTCATCAAAGTTAATGGCCTTTAATTGAGCATAATCCCTTTCAACAAGTCTAGTCTTGTAGTAAATACACACGTAGCTCCACTATGGAAACATCTTAAACCCAAAATTAGAAAGATGCCAAGGGCCTTACATGAAAACTTTTGATTATCTCTCGACCTTTCCATCAACAATAACTAGATTGAAGTGGACATTTAATATGCATAGAGCAACCCAAGCTTGAAGTATTGTTAATTTCTCTATGCTTAAACATGCATTTGTATCAATAATTACTTTTATGGTGATGCCTCTAAAGGTTAACACTCAAATAATGGCACGTGTCTCAATTGCATCCTAGAAAGTATTCACTCCCAAGGATCCAAGGTTTCTACTATGTGCTAAGCCTAGAACGACTAATGCCACATTTTTTATCTTATGCATTAACTTCAACATCTAATTTTGTAGGTTGTTTTATCCATCCCTTGAAGCTCTTCTATAGTGTTGGATTCCTTTCAATAATATTCATAAAGGCAAAGGTACACTTGTGCAGTCCAATGGGACTATTACTCTTGAATCAATTTCTTTGAATTTGTTGGTAGGCTAACACTCCTAAGAATATGGCATTCCCCCTCCTTGGAAGCTAGCATTTCCTCTTCGACTCATGGAAAAACATGTGTCTCCTAAAGGTTCATGATCTTATTGGGGTTTATAAAGGCAAAATTAGAAATCCTTGGCCTTTTATACTTGAAGATCTAACTTAGCTTTCTCGAATCAATCTTTGATGTTGTTGATCATCTAGTACTCTAATACCTTTACACTTGAAGTTTTGTGAGTCTTCAATTTTAAGGTTGCAATTTTCACACTTGAAACAAGTTATCGAATTGGAAATGTGATAGCACTATTTGCTTTAAAATGATTTTGGTTGTCTCTTGTGTATTGGCTCTCTTCTTGGCACTCTTCATTCCAACTTGGTATCTATCCAACAACATCGATGATCTAGGAAGCTCATACCTCCCCTATTGGTTTTGTCCTCTATTATCATATTCAAATGTATTAGACCTAGATCCTCATATATACTCTTGACTTTGAGTAGGCGTAGTGATACAAATGGTAAAGTTTTCATGCTTATAGATGCTATCCACTTAGGAAATTTAATCATGCATAATGGCACTATCTTCTCTATCCACTTAGGATAATATTTGTTCTATCTAATTTTGTATATTTGGCTTTTAATTTTTGTGACGTTTTGATAATATGTGGTAAGGCTTAACTACAATGCTAACAAAGTATTGCTTCACTTGGTTGAATCGTCCCTCGTCTTGGACCTCATCCAAACCATCACAAAATATGTATTGTAGTTCATAATGATTGAATTTCTCTCTTTATGGTGAGTGACATAAGAATTTTTGTAAAGTTATAATTTCCATGTCTTTTCTATATATATGTTGGCATGTAGACACAATAGTGTAGCTATGAAGAAACAAGCTCATCTATCCGATTCCTTGTCTAGTTGTAGGTTAGTTGTATGTTATGTGTGCCTCAATAAATTAGTTGGAATCTAACTCTAGTTAGGAGTATGGTTAGGTTAACATTATGGTTTTCACTCTATTGTAGTTATGTGTGTCAATGAATAATGAAGAAAACTATTGAGAGCACTCCATTCTCTAAAATTGCCTCACTTCATGTCTCTCTCTCCCTTTGCATTGCCAACATGGTATTAGAGCAAGAGAGCTTAGATTTGCCATGCACAGGAGCTTGGCCTTAAAGGAGTAGAGGTTGAAGAGTGACATTGACCTACAACTTGAAGAAGGAACCATGTAGAGGCTCATTGACAACCATAGCCTGCACTTGGAATGGTATGTATTAGTGTTTTTAAAGCCTACATTTGATAGAGCTTATTGAGGCTTGTAAGGAGGGATCATTGGCCTTCACTAGAGCCTGTGAATGAGCTCAAAAATACCAACATCTTCATCAACATATCAGCATGATTTGTTAAAGAGGATGTGCCTATTTTCTTGGATATTAAATGGGCAGTATCAGCAAGTGGTTGTCATGAACAATGTGGCTGACATACTTGGCATTATTTAGGGCCACTTGGAGCTCATCATTAATAAGGCATACAACGTTTGTGAGTGCTCATTAGAGGGTCATTAGCAACAGCCACATGGTCTCCAAAAATCATCGTGGAGCTAAAAATTTACATTTGTTTTATGGCTACCATGATCAGAGGATTTTAGCCTAATCAATTAATGCTTGGCATTGGCATATCCAACATCATTGAAATAGTTGTCAGCTAATGTTACACCATTCATGTATACTTGGGGCACTGATATGAGGACTTGAATCTCAATTCTAAAGTGCTTTCACAGGCTGAAATCTATCCTAAAAATTTGACGGATTACACTTAAAAACTTGAAGCATATTGAAGCTTGATTGGTACATGCAAATGCTTTGATCTTGTCATATGAGTTGTGGATGAGTTATGGGATGTACTAAGCATTAAATTCTCAGATATAGATAATTTTATTAATGGTTGTAATAGAGTGGTGGTTGTTTACAACCTGTGAGAAGCATATCTAACATCGTTACTTGAAGACGGGAGGTAGTGGTGCTTCTATGGCTATGTATTGCCTCCCAGATGCGTTGGCACATGTCTACTATGATTTGAAGGTGTCCTGAGCTAAGAATACTTTGATTTGTGTGGAGTTTACACTGCTAGTTATCAGAAACTTGTGTCTGTCAATCATGACTGGATGTTGAGGCATACCTACATGTCCATTGTGTTGTCAATGCTATCTACATGCAACGTTACTACCCCCAGATGTTATGGCATATACTTGGAGATGTTTGACATGTTTGTGAGCTGAAATAACTTGGTTAATGTAGAGATTTTACCATTGTAAAATCTTGGACTAAAACTGTCATGTTTGAGGTGTGGCACACTTATACTACTTGATTGAAAGTTTTTGGGATTCTCATTTATGAAATGATGTCTACAACATGTTTAGATGAGCTAGATTGAATTGGTTGTAGGATACCAATAGATGTACATGTGGTACTTGGATGCTATACAAGCATCTTGATCAGTGAAAGATTAACTTGGTTTGTAGGGAGTCAAGTACTATCTGTTTGAATATTGCAACAGATACATAGAGTTGTAAACATGACAAATGCAGATAGATCTAACAATATTAGATGAATAATGGGTGAGAAACTGGACAATAATAACTATGCAATATGGAAATTCGACATGGAAATTTTCTTGATTGGAAAAGAGTATTGAGACCTTGTTATACAGGTGTTGAACCCAGCTTCAAAAAAAGAGAGCACATTGTGCTTAGTTGGAAAGAGCTTGCAAAGTCCAGCATTGGATCTTGCTGTGTATTTTAGATGCCACAGTAATTAAAATTATGAACTGTAAGACACAAGAAGATGAATGGAAATATCCTGATGAGTGTGAGGTACCTCCTCCAACAGACCTAGAGGAGTCCTTTTAGTTGTCAATTGAAATTCATATCCATGCACATCTCCATCCTATCTCCCCATGGGAAACATTGGACTTAATTGAACATGGGAATCTCAGTTCTACTTCATAGGGGAAGCGTGGACAAGTCACCCATAATAGCAATCTAACACCCACTTAAGAAAGACCACTTTGTAATCAATCAAAGACATGAGTGAGGTTAACACTACACTTGGTTCAAAGAGAGTGAGAGACAAGGGAGAGTGTGACTCAATCCCCCTACCCATAAGGTAAAATATTAGCTCTAGTCCCCCTAAAACGGTGTTAAATCTTGTAACTAATCCTACCGGTATTGGGAGGGTCACTATTTAATCAACTCTATCTAGTGTTGGAAAGTTACCTAACTTATCGGGTCCACCCAGCCATAGACATCCAATCATCATGATCGAAGCCTCTCACTTTCCTCGATAGATTTGCTTAGTTTTCTAATTAGCAAAGCATACTATCACACTGTTTGGACATATAAAATCAACTTCCTTTTATTACTCCGTTAAACTGGGTTCATTAAACTCAATCTTTAGCACAGAACAAAAAAATTGGAAATCATATACTTATTCACCATCACTCCATAGAGTGGTACAAAATCGTCTTTTTGCAAAAAGACACTATCTAGCCTAGGATAGGGCCTTCCAATCCCTCGAGATTGGGCTATATGTGATCGCACTCCATCTGCGGTCAGCAAGGAATTTACTAGCTCAGAGCCCCTCTAAGCTTCCCTGAGCCTCCGGAGCCATCCTACATAACATGGGTACTTACCACTCAGCCCTTTGCCCTCTTAGGTGCTCGAGTAATCAAAAAACAAAAAAAAACCTACCTCCCACAGGAGCATAGGACCCCCACCTATGCAGGTGAGTTTTTCCACACTCCGTAGAGTGTTAGGGAGCATTGGGTTGGGGATCCCAATGTCTCAAACCACCACAATCCACAACTTATCTGACTGTGCAATCCCGGAATCATAAGGGCTATAACTCATCATTCACAAATCCAAAAGCAGTCATAACCATAAGACATTTTAACACAGTTATCAATGCGATGCATGGAATCTATCTCCTCCATCAATTTCCACATTCCTTTCTAAAAAACAATTGATAATACTAACATGTTTTTGTAAATTTAAGTATGTTTTAATTTATCACAATCTATGTAATAGACTAGTTTATCCCTCATTAGGAAATTGTAAAAATTATTAGCTTAAAAATTCATCCTTATTTTATGTACTAAACCTAATTATCTCCATTCGGCCATCCATCGTGATTACGGTTTATGGCCGCATCCTCGATTTTTTGTGGGACAACTGGTTCTTCGGTTTGAATGGGTTGGGGGTTAACCTCCGCTTGCGCTTTAATATCATGTTGAGTTCCCTCAACAACAGCCACTTCTTCGCATTGGGGAGCTCTCTTAGCGTGACCTCGCTCAAAATCTTGACATCTCTTAGGAGCCATGGAAGAAGCTGATGGATTCGAGCAGCACTCGTGCATAGGTGTGGAGAGAGAGAGAGAGAGAGAGAGAGAGAGAGAGAGAGAGAGAGAGAGAGAGAGAGAGAGAGAGAGAGAGAGAGAGAGAGAGAGAGAGAGAGAGAGAGAGAGAGAGAGAGAGAGAGAGAGAGGTTGTAGTAGAGCTTCATTGCATCAATCAACAAAGAGGCTTCTACACGGGTCATTTTTGTGTCTGTGAGTGTTCCTAATGTGACACTCTACCCCTATTTATATAGTAACCGGGGGGAGAGGGATAAAAAGAGGACGTTTTCTTTTTAGCATTTTTGATGATGTCATCGATGATAAAGAGGGAACGTTTTCTTTTAGTGTTCTTAACGACATCATTGATGACGTTAGGGAGGGGCTCCATTTTCGTAGTGCGAGGATATCAATTTAACGAATATATGGGCGAGCACCGCACATCAACCAAGGAGGGGGGGTAAAAGGAGGATGTTTGTTTTTCAGCGTTTTTTATTATGTCATCGATGATAAAGAGGGAATACTTTCTTTTAGCATTTTTTACGACGTCATTGATGACGTCAGGGAAGGGCTCCATTTTTGTAGTGCGAGAGGCAGACCAAGGCATAGACCTTGGCATACTTAGAAACAGGCTATGAAGGCTTCATTGGTGCCATTGTCTATGCATGAGAAGCTCCCCCTAGCTTATAGGAAAATCTTCCCGGGAGGTCACCCATCCCGGCAGTGTCATCACCCAAGTGCACTTGACTGCCAAGTGACTATCCACTAGGTTAGTTCTTTTTGTTGTTCTACACTAAAAACATAGTCTTAGTAAGCTAGTCTTGAGAGGGTCTCCTAAGTGTTCCTTTCATGAACTGGCATATAATACCTCATTAATAATAACAATTACATTAAAATAAACTTAGTAATGGGGACATTACATTCTTTCCTCCTTAGACAAATCAATATGTCATCATCTTGAGAGAAACTTGGGGTATTATTTTAAAAGGGTTACCTCATCGACCCAAGTAGCATCCTCTTTAGGATAATCCTTCCATTGTACTAGGTGTTCTCTTAGGATTGAGCTTCTTAGAGGTTTCTTCCTTTATCTAGAATCTTCTTGGGTTGCATTTCCAGAATTCCTTGGGCATGCATAACTATTTGTTCATCATTAAGCACATGATCGGGATTTGGTACATAAGGTCTCAGTAGGCTTACATAAAGTACATTATGAATCTTGAGATGGGGTGGCAATTTAAGCTTGTAGGCTTGTCTTCCCATTACTTTGATTACTTCATATGGTCCACAGTACCTTGCACTAAGCTTTTTGTATTTGCCCAAGGATAATGAGCTCTTGTTTGGGGCCTTACCCTTAGAAACACCATGTCACTTATAACTTACAAATAGAGTAATCATTTTAATAATACAATATCATATAAATACATAATATTATATATTATACTTAAGATAACTAATTATAATTATGAAATTTACGCTTGGACTTACGCTAACGCCCAGTGCTATCCAAATCCATCGCTACTTGCTCTACACATTAACTTAAGGATTCACAATTGTTAGAAAATAATAAGATAAAACCCACAAAAGTGAATACCTAGTAGTCTTTAGCTATAAAATAATTAAATAGGTTGGAACTCTATTCTAATCTTAATTTAATACGAGTACACTCTAAACTCATAAACGTCAATTTATTTAAATATGTTTTTTTGTCGAATCACCCCTTGTGGAATCACCCACGTGCACATTACATTAATTTGATGCCCGAAAAGGACAGGCGTCCCCGTCAACCTCTCGCACAAGGAATCCACATTGTGTACGAGCCCCGACAAATACATATAGTTTTATGGAATCCACCAAAAAACCTCACGAAATCCACAGTGGAATATGCCTCTAGTTTTACAGAATCCACCAAAAAACCTCATAAAATCCCTTGTGGAATTTGCCTCCTGGTATCATACCCCTGAGGTGGGATAGCAACTGTTCTCAATTACTATTAGCTCAACGTGGAGCGAGCAGTGAGGGGTAAGCACTAAGGGCGCGGGCAGTCATCCGTTACACGTCTTTAATTGAACCAAGTATCTAGTATAGGACAATGAATCAATCAAAGTCTAATTATTAGCAAATATCTTCAATTGAACCAAGTATCTAGTATAAGACAATGAATCAATCAAAGTCTAATTATTAGCAAACAATTGATTCTAATAAGATTAAAAACTAGTGTTAGTACTATAGATGTCTTTCATGGGAGTAAGAGAGTCAAAAGATAAGACATAAATATTATGAATGCTAGGTCTCATACTCAAAGCATCAACAATACCAAATAAAATTGTTATTCAAGTCTAATAGTAGGTAAAAATTTAACTAAGAATTCTAGAAAAAAAATAGAGTAAAAGACTTACCTATCTTACCTTGATTGGAGCTCTCTATCTTTACTAGAAAGTGTGAATTCGCAACAGAATTAGGAAGTTAAAGAATTTTCCAAAGTACTTTTAAGAAAAATTTGTTAGCCTCAATGTTTATCAAATCAAAAGATAACAGCATTAAAGGCATACTATAATTGTCAAAAATTAAAGTGAGAATCATATTGAAGGCTTACTTTGAATTTTAAAAACACCTATATCTTCTTGTGAATCAAGTTAGTCTATAACTAGAGAGTAGGAGCTTATAAGGACTTTTACAAAATATTTACTTATGACTAATACTAAAATTTAAAAAGAAACATATTAAAGATAAGCCTAAAGTTGGATAAAATACTAGTCTCTTGGTAAAAAAATAGTAATATTTCAGTTTTATGGCATATTTAGATATGATTATCTTTTAATATATGCATATTTAGACAAAACCATGTCTAATATAAGTTTTGAATCTTTGTACAAGCTAAACTTTTTTCTTTTGGGAGTATACTCAAATTCCAAATGGATTAAAAGCTATCCTACTAGGAAATTAGATGTCTGTATATTTACAAATTCCACTAAGTCTGGGTTAACTATGAGACCTACTTTCAAGATAAATAACTTTCTTTGTAGATAGAATCAGGTTATGATGATAACTAGAGAGTTGTAGACAACAAAAAGGTCTACAATTCATGTACCTATGACGGATTACCAAATTTGAATGTAAGGTCATAAAAAATAGGGTTTAAAGTTGGCTACTACACAGTTTTCTGCATACTGCTGTGAAATTTGCATTTAGGGTTACTTTAGGACTCAAATAACTTGCTAAATATTCAAAATTTGTAAAATATGTGTCTAGTAACAATTGTAGATATTTTTGAGGGCTAAAACTTATGTTTATGTTTCATCCTCAAAATATGAACCAGTAAAAAGTTACATTACCTGAAAAATAGTTGTTCGAGAGGATTTTTATGGTGAAGCATATGCAATAGCTAGATGACTTTCAAGTGCCTCTTCTATATATCTTGTTACATAAATAAAGACTTAATATTCTTAAACTTGAAACTTTTATAAAATAAAACAAAGCTATGATTTACTATGAAATAAACTTCAAAAGCTTTTTGGTTATAACATCATGTTTGCATAGCCAAGTCCATGCTATAATCCAAATTCAAAGAAGAGCAAATTGGATCAATTCGAGTCAATCAATTGTGAATATAACACCATCCAAAACACGAGAAATATAGCTATATTTATTTGTAGTGATTTGTCTTGTAGATTGCAATTGTTCCACGGTATTCGCCTTTATACACTGATATCATACAATTGAAAATTCGGAGCGTAGCCAAGCTCTAATACCAATGTTATGAAGCAAAATCACGTGGAAAATCTAGCAAATCAAACATCTCAACAATTAAATACAAATAACATTATAATACATAAGAGGATTTAAATAACTTAATAGATTGAGAAAGACAAGAGAAAAGCGCACGATTGGGCCCAACCTCCCCCATGGCAAAAGCCATGGTTTTCCATCTATTATAGTTTTACATGGATATTTGCATTCATATCTTACATATAATTACAAAGAAAGTACAAATATCAATTGAAATACAGAGTTTTAAGAGTCAAGAGGTATTCTGTAACATGCTGTGTTTGCTGCAAAAAATTGTATGCTCTGAATCTTGACATTTTGACATCACCATCGCGTTCGAAGCGTGCCAAAACCCCCAAAATAACTATTGAAGATCTAAATTCCGATTCCTGATGAGCGAGCAACGAAAAAACTCAGTTTTCACCATCTTCTCCTGTTTTGCGCACGATCCTGTTGCTTTTGTAAAGAAAGCTATAGAAGCCTTATAAACTTAACCACATTAAGAAAATAGCAAGGTATTCCATAAAGAAAGCTTATTTCAATAAAATCATATCTTAAGTCTCATATTCTAAAATAATCTATATTAAAAATAAATAAATTAATATACTAAGAACAATAATCTAATTGTTACTAAAGAAGTTTAAACTTATAACTTACAAATAGAGTAATAATTTTAAAACATACACACATCCAGCCCTATCTGCATCACTATAACTTGTAAGCTCAATAGGTTTACCATACTTATAAAACACTCCATAATATAGTATAGCCTTCACATACCTCATAATACTTCTCATAGCATCTAAATGAGGTTTCCTTGGCCTCTGCATGAACTAACTGATCATCATCACCTATAATGACCAAGTCATCTACATAAACCACCAAAACCACATATCCTTTGTCTGTCTTCTTAGTAAACGAGCTATGGTAAGCTTTACCTATTTGAAAGCCAAGTCTCTGTAAGTACGAGCTAATTTTTTCATTCCATGCTTGTGGTGCTTGTTTCAATCCATATAATGCTTTCTTCAATTTGCAAACACAAGATGGATATTCAGGATGTACATATCTTTCCACTGATCCAAGTAGACTTCTTCCATCAAATCACCATTCAAAAATACATTCTCTATGTCCATATGATGTAAGTTACAACCTTTGGATACAACCAATGTAATAATTGTCCATACAATTTTCATCTTTGCGATTTGTCTCTTCATAGTCCAACCCATACTATAACTCTCACAACTAACATAGTCTTGTATCTTTCAAGTGAGTAGTTGACTTTGTAGATCCACTTGCATCCGATAGACATCTTGTCTTCATGCCACTTGACTAAATTCCAAGTTTCATTTTTCACAGTAAAGCATCATACTCTTCATCAATTTCTTTACACCAGTTCTCATCTTTGACTACTTCTGCAAATGATGTGGATTCTTTGTAACTCATTACCTTTGTCATGTATGCATAGTGTTTAGCTTAGTATCTACTATAAGTAAATATGCCAATAGGTTTTCTCTCTCTCTGTGATCTTCATAGTAGTGGTGGTGTACTATGTGATTCCTCTCTCTCATGAGGCAATACATACCTCTGCTTAACACCAAGTGTAATGACTATAAGTATTCCAAATTCACTATCCAAGCTATCAGTGGAATCACATCTCAATGTCAACGGACCTACTACATCATCAAATTCCTTCTCTTTTCCTTTATCCATTTCCAATCTCCCCCTCACTAACATATTCATGTAAGTGAAATAAGAACCATGACTACGTAATCGTCCTGTCCAAGGACTTACACTAGCAGAAACATCATGTGTAGATCCCCTAGCAATAGTAGTGTCATGCACCCCATTTTCAACATATGTAGTCTTTGAAGTATCATCATGAATTGTTACTTGCTTAGAACCATATCATGATGCTAACTCATCAAATACCACATCATGGTTTATCAAAGTCCTGGGAGTGTAAAGTAAAAAAAAAGAGAGCTTCCGGAGTATCCCAATCTCCCAAAATCTTATCGATTCCTAGAGATGAAGGCCAAACCACTTCGTTTCGTAACAAGAAGTTAAGGAGACAATCAAAATCGCCAACTAATGCGAATTGATGAAACATACAAGGAACTCCAAGAGAAGAAGTTTCTTCTCAAGCAGACACCAACACCTAGGTTTAGCGGTGAAGGACCCAAGGTAGAGTAAGATGCAAAAGCATGGATTGAGTCTTTGGACGACTATTTCCTAGCCATTGAAACTACTGATGCAACAGTCCATGATTGCTCATATTCGTCTTACTGGCGAAGCTAAACTTTGGTGGAAAAAATTTTGCTGAGATAAAGGGGTAACAAAAGCTTCCCAAACTTGGGAGGAGAACAAAGAAGTTGTAAACGGACCTTATCTTCCCTCATCTTTTGAATCAATCAAGATGAATGAATTCTACAACTTACGACAATTAAGCCCTAACCTTGGAAGGATAGTATTCTAAGTTTGTGAGTCTGCGCAAATATGCACCCCCAATGACAACGTCTCAACAGATTGCAAGGTTCTACCAAAGACTAAATCCACCTTTGGACACTAGCCTTGAATAAATGAGACCAATGACTCTCGAAGATGCTATTATGTGAGAAAAACCTATGGCCAAGGAAATCACTCAAAATGGCCAAGGGAACCATCCAATAAATAACTATGGGAAGTGCTACCCAAACTGTGGTGTCGACATGGCCAATGCCAAAGGGAATGGTAGAGCTAATGCAATCACCTAAGGACCAAATGGGATAGGAATTAGGCATTGCTACTACCAGTGCGAAAGAATTGGACAACTAAGGGCAAATTGTTTTGATTGTCCTCAAAATACTAGCCCAAACCAGCTTGGTGGAAAAGGTCGAGGGAATGGCAACAACAACCCAAGCTGTGGACGTGGAAGAATAGCTGGTGCTTGGGTAAATACCATGATTGGACAGCTTGAGGAATGCACATTAGGTGAAGAAATGGAAAGAGGATCCATGCATGTTGCCGTGGAAAGGAAAAAAGCAGACCACTAATGTTCATTAATTCAATCTCCAACTACTTAGAAGGGTACATCATTTATCATCTTAATTGATTGTGGTAGCATGCATTCCTTTCTTGCACCCAAGATAGTCAAAAGATTACATCTAGAATCTAGGGGGACAAGGAAAATGATAGTAGAATTAGCTATGGAAAGGAAATCGTCTCAACCAAAACTGTAGGGAAACTTCAATTTGAGTTAGACAGTCATATAACTAAAGCACAATTTCGAATCCTACCACTAGGATGCTATGATTGCATTTTGGGAATGGATTGGCTCAAGAAGTATAAAGCCCAAATTCTATGTGTTGTGAAGAGGAAGTAATCCTTCAAGACTTGGAAGGAGAAACTGCAAAAGCATATGGGAAAGCTAGAAGAACTAGAGTCCAACTAGCCAAGGCAAGTCGACTTAGAAAGAAGGGATTGAAAAAAGGTCAACCAAATCTACATGACCTGATTGAATAAGGTCGAAAAGACTAATGAAGGCACTCTAGCTTCTTGTATCAACGACTTCGGGGATGTCTTTCCAAAAGAACTGACTCAACTGCCTCTAAATCATGAGGTTGATCATGAAATAAAATTGATTTCTAAAGTTGAGCCACTGTCAAAACGACCGTACAAAATGTCTATTCATGAAGCTATTGAGCTTAAGGAACAACTGAGGCAACTAACAAAGCAAGGACTTATCCACCCAAGTAATTCACCTTGGGGAGCGCTTGTCCTCTTCCAAACAAAGAAGGATGGAACACTTACACTTTGCATTGACTTCAGAGGACTAAATCAGGTTATAGTAAAAAACAAGTATCCCATACCCATGATAGATGAACTTTTAGATCACCTACACGGAGCCAAGGTTTTTTCCAAGATTGATCAAAGGTCAGAATACTATCAAATTCAAATCAGGGAATAAGATATCCCAATGATTGCCTTTAGCACTAGGTATGGTCATTATGAATTTTTAGTCATGCCATTCGGATTGACTAATGCCCCAACTACATTCAATTATCTAATGCAAGACATCTTTCAACCATATCTAGATAATTTTATGCTAGTATTCTTTGACAATATAATAGTATAGTCCAAATCAATAGAGGAACATGAAGGTCACTTAAAGATCGCCCTAGTAACACTCCGTGAAAATCAGCTCTATGCCAAGATGAGTAAATGTTTATTTCTCACTAACATGATTGAATATCTTGGATACATTGTTTCTACTAATGGAATCTCTGTAGACGCTACCAAAGTGAAAGATATCCTAGAATGGCCAATACCTAAGACAATAAAAGAAATTTGATGATTTTTGGGACTGACAAGATGGTACCAAATATTCATCAAATCAACAAAGTTTTGATAATCTTAAAGAAGTTGTTACCACTGCACCTATATTAAAACTCCCTAACTTCAATCAACCATTTGAGGTGATCACTGATATAAGTGGAATTGCGATCGGTGGGGTGCTAGTACAAGAAGAAAGACCAGTGGCCTACACTTCTAGAAAAATTGAAACCCTACGAGTACAACTATGCCACTCATGACCTTGAGTCACTCGCACTAATCCATGCCTTGAAACTGTGGAGACACTATCTATTGGGAAGGGAATTCACTTTAGTGATAGATCATAAAAGTTTGAAGTGGATCTTCACCCAAGTTGACCTAAAGATGTGGCAAAGAAGATGGATAGAGATACTGCAAGAATTTGAGTTTAAAGTCAAATATCGTCTAGGGAAGGACAATGTTGTTGCAGATGCCTTAAGCTAAAAAGCCTTTCTTAGGAACATTGTAGAAGTTCAAAGCTTAAGAATCGTATCCATACATGATAATCCTATACTTGAACTTGTACGCCAAGCTATTTTTGAGGATAAGGTATGAAGGACTCATGGCTAAGGTACTTAGGGAGAAAGCTCTGACAAAGAAAGGTCTAAGATTGAGGATTATCGTGCTAGCAATGGTTGTCTATATTACCATGATCGCCTTTGTGTCCCAAAAAGACTAGAAGAGAAGACCAAGATCTTATGGGAAGCACATGATACCCCCATTGGAGGATATCTGGGGTATGCTAAGACACTCAGTGCAATTCGTAAGAACTATCCTTGGCTTTGATTAAAAATGGATGTATTAAAGCATGTAACTTAGTGCTTGACTTGTTAAAGAGTCAAGGCAAAAAGGATCAAGATGCCTAGAGAATTACAACCCTTGGACACTCCACAAATGAAATGGGAGTCAATAATTATGGACTTTGTTGTTGGATTACCTACTATTGCTGGTGGATATGACTCTATCATGGTAGTGGTTGATAGATTGACAAAAGCTGCACACTGATCCCAATCAAAACAACCTATAAGTCATCTAACATTGCTGGAGTCTTTATCAAAGAAGTATTTAGGTTACATGGATTGCCAAAGAGCATAATCAGTGATTGGGATTCTAGGTTCACCTCTAAGTTTTGGACTTGCCTATTCCAATCAATTGGAGTGCAGCTATGCTTTAGTACTGCTTATCATCCTCAACCTAATGGCCAAACAGAGAGGGTGAACAAGACCATTGAAGATATTCTAAGGTCTTATTGTGGCAAAGAACTGAAACAGTGGATTGAAAATTTACCTTTAGTGGAGTCTGCTTACAACACTACCTTTCAACAAACAATCAAGATGTCACCATTTCAAGCCTTGTATGGGCAAGAATGTCGTATACCTCTAAACTTCTTAGATCCCACTCTCAAAGTAGAGGCTTCTAAAGATATGCTTAAAGAGATGGACCAATAAATCCAATTGATCCGACATGACATCCAAGCTGCTCAAGATCAACAAAAGTCCTATGCAGATCTTGAAAGATCCATAAGAACATCAATTACGAAATCAATGCGATCCTCGATGCATTAAATGGAAGTGGGAATGACAAATAAAATATAATGAGGAAAAAATTATATGATCAAGCTATCCTAATATTATTTATGAGGTGTCTTTGTTTTTTGTTGGCTAGGAACATTGAGGAATCTTCTCTTGTCGGATTGCAAAATTGATTTAATGCAAGACTCGATATCAAGAAAATTATATGCAGTCACTTATGTGATAGCTCAAAGAGTAATTTTTAAAACATCTCAAGCCCAAATTCATTTCTTGATATGAAGTGCTGTGGCGGGAATTTGTAGACGCTTTGGCCATTTCAAAAGGAAACGCTACTCCAACCAAGTACACAATGCAAACAAGTCACTTCAAAATCATGAAGCATCTAAATGAAATGAATCTAATGATGTATCCATCCAATGGACACCTATTCTAAATCCTACAACTGCAATGTCCACCATTTTCATGGATGATGTAACCAAGGGGACAACTTCCCGAATCAATCCAAAGCTATTCGCTTATATCCTATTTTTAATCACACCACAAAATGGGGGGATCTTATTCTGTAATCACATCCCTAATGACAATGGCAAATAGCAATGATCAGCCATGCATTAAGAGGGGGGGTTGTTAGCATATTTGATATGTATGGAAACTAGGTCTAAGAGATGTGGATGGATAAGAATGGATGAGTTGGCAATCAAAGAAGACACACACAAATGAATGGAATGCATCGCATAAGCAAAGACAAGGGAGAGTGTGCTAATAAAAAAAGCTATAAATTCATGTACTTGCTCAAGTATAATTTAATTATCCTTCTTGCATACATTCTTACTATGAGTGGCTCTCTCTCATATCCTCCATAATTTTCTCACGTGGTATTAAAGCCACATCCTCAAGGCTTGTCAACATGGGAGGCATCCATAGTTGTGCATGAATTCTAAGAAGCTCAAGTTCAACATTCAAGTACTCTCTCAAGGCATATCGCTTCAGTTCAATCATCTTTTTTTATCAAATTCTTTCACTTGAAGGGTTATGTTTCTCAAAGCAAGGGGGCTACTTGCAACAAGCACATGCCCTACTTAAGGGAGTAGGTTAAATGGGCTACTCAAGTAGATGATCAACTCAATTTGAGGGCTTGCTTGCTTAACCAAGTAGGGATCGTGCTTGTCTCTGATCAGCCAAAGAAGGAGAAGAGAAACAAAGAAGATAAGGCATAATGGAGTGAGCTTAATGCTCAAAAGTTCATCACCTGTTGTCATAGGATGTACATACTGAAGTTAATAGTATCCTTACACATAAAAGACCCAGCAAATCTATACCGTTTTTTTTTAATGGTCATTACTACTCTATAACTACCTTGTTTTATTCAATATTATCCTCTTCAAAACCTTAAAACATTAATACTTAACAAAATTGTTTTCAGAGCTCTTTTGTGAACCGATTAGCCTACAAGTCCCCCGTGCACATTTCATCTATCAAACTAGTTTAAAATAGTCCATATTCACACTAAAATTAGTTATTCTAGAAGTATCATTCACACTGCTCCTTGCATAAATCCATTTGTCTTCTAAGGTGTTGTTGTCACAAGAAATTTAGCTCATTATATTTGATCAATTATGATTGTAAGATCTAAAGGATACCCTGTACAGAGTTAGACACTTTTGGTCAATAATATATAAGCCCAATAAGACCTCTCCATTAAACATCATGTCAACTCAAAATGTCAATGAGAAATTTATCAAATTTGGATTTCACACCTGGCAATCAAAATTAATGTATATTCTTATGCAGAAGAGCCTACAGGGCATTATCATTAAGAGAGGCACAACAAGTTCAAGAGAGGAATATGAAGAAAATAATGAGAAAACATTGGGTTACATAGCAGCAAGCTTAGGTTATGAATACATACATCAAATTAAGGGTATTCCAAGTGCAAAGAAAGCATAGGAGGAGCTCAATAGAGTTTTTGGCACCAAATCCAAGCACTCCAAGGTGAAATTACTAATGCCACTTTGTGATATAAAGTTCAACCCAAAAGAAGATCTCACAAGTTACTTGAATAGTTATAAGGGCATTAAACACCAACAAGCTAGTCTAAAAAGAACACTAGATGAAAATGAGGCCAATGCTATTTTATTAGCAATCTATGATATAGAGGATTATAAAAAACTAGTTGAAACATTGTCTAATATGGAGGGTTCAGAGTTGCATGACATTGAGGTAACCTTAGTAAAAAGAGAAATAAAAATTAAATCTAGTACTTTGACCATTAGCATTAGCAATGTCTTCATCGCTACAAGAATTTCAAGGTTTAAATACAATCATTGTGGGCTAATTAATCATAAAGAACATACTTCTAGAAACAAATGTAAACATCGATGCAAAATTTGTAAATACTTTGGTCATTTTGAAAGGGAATGCTACTCCAACCAAATAAACTATGCAAATAAGAAACTTCAAAATCATGAAGTATCTAAATCAAATGAATCCAATTATGTATCTCCTTCTAATGGACACCTATTCTAAATCCTATAATTGTAATGTCCACCATTGGCACACATGATATAGCAAAGGGGACAACTTTCCAAATGAATGCATAGCTATCTTCCATCTTATTTTTGGTCACACACTACATACTTATGAGCATAATTGAGGATGCACCGAGGGAGAGGGGCTTGTGTAATGAGCTTGCACTCAATCACTCACTTGACATGGCACAAAAAGGTGACATGATATGTGAGAGCAAGCTATACTCTTGTATTATTCAATGAAGGAAACGGTACAATAAATGCATATCCCAAGACTATACCCTCGTTGCCGCACACATGAGGGTTCACCACTAGGTACAGGAAATCACATGTAGAGTGGAAACCAAGCATGGCGCTCATAGTCACTACTACTCCCTATATAGGCATATATTAGGACTATACCCTTGTGATGTCTCACACATGATGGTTCACCATTGGGTATAGGGAATCACATGTAGAGTGGAAACCAAGTAGGACTCAAAGTCACTACTACTCCCTATATAGGTGTTTCTAGCAGCAACACCATGGTATAGCTACAAATCCCTTACACATAACCCCACATAATGGATTGATGTCCTTAGCAATCTAAGGGTAGTGCTTATTGACTCATTCAAGGGTCTTAACACAAATCATTATATCAAGGCAATGTTTACTAGTCTAGGACTTGATTCATGAGTGAAATCTTAACACAACCTTTTCTATCAAGTCAATCAATGTCTACGTACTACAACTTGGGGGTCTTAACACAGCTTTTCCTATCAAGCTAGCCAAGGCCTCCCATATAGACTCAATTTTAATTTATTTTTATGCCAATCCACCCTCGACTCAATTACATTTGAGAAGTGGAGGCTTGCAAGTCCTATGGTAATCTAAGGTATGACTCAAGGCACATTGAAAGTATTATTGGTATTCTCCTTGAGGTAGGTAGCAAATGCCTCTTTGCCACGTTCGCAGGACTTTGCTTTCAAAATCCAAGTGGATTTTTTAAGAGGCCAACCTTTTCCATTGGCAAGGTACTCTAGGTAATCCTTGTTCTCTCAATCTCAAAGGATTGCTTCTACTTCAAAGGGGCCATTAGAATGAAGCAGTGGAATGTGCCCCCCCATTGGATATCGAGATAGACCCTACATGGAAGGCATGCATGGAATGCATTATGGATGCATATGATTTTTGGAAGGTCCAACTTGCAAGTGATCTCATGTAAAACTTGGGTGATGTGGTATGGTCCATAGTACCGATGGTTGAGCTTGCGGCTCATATTCTTTGGCAAGGATATATGCTTGGAGCTGACGAGGACCATGTCACCTTGGGTGAATAGTGTTTTTTTTTCCCTTGGCTAACTCAAAGGGGGGTAACCTCTTACTGAATGGATTAAATTATTGTAGTGGAACTCAAGCACTTCAAGGTACAAGGTCCAATCTTTTTGGTCCACCCAGGCATAGCTTTTGAGATAGTATTTAATACTTTGGTTTACTCTTTCTATTTGCCCATCTTTCTCAGGGTGGCAAGATGATGAGAATTTGAGTTGTGTTTCCAACGTCTTAAAGGGTTCCTTCCACATTTTTCTTATGAAGTGACCAACTCAATCTGATATGATGGCTAAATGGTAGCCCATGTAGCTTGAAGACATGAGTAAAGAAGAGATGGGCTACCTCCTCGGCATTTAATGGTAGCTTGGTGGGTATGAAGTATGCTTTCTTGGAAAAATGGTCCACCACTACCAAGATGATGGTGTAGCCATGGGATTCTAGGAGTTTCGCAATAAAATCCATGTTGCTTGGTAGGCATTGGTTGAAATAAGCCACTTGGTTTGGTGCATGGAGCTTTCATTAGTTGGTAAGTGGGACAAGTCTTGACAGTCTATGACCTCCTCCTTCATGTTTGTCCAAAAGAATTGTTTCCTTGGCACCTCAAGTGTCTTGCTTTGGCCCTTGTGTTCCCCTAGCTTTCCATCATTCACTTCATGTAGGATGATTTTCTTTAACTCCACATTATTGGGACTATACAATCTCTTACCTATAAACAGGATCCCTTCTTCCAGCGTATACATGCCATGTGGCACCTTCTCAACTTACACTTTCTTTCAAATCAACCTTATAACTTAGTGCATTTGCTATCTTGTTTTTGGATCATGGCTTGTGTTTGATTTCCATGTTGAATTCTACCAAGAAATCTAGTCATATGGCTTGTTTGGTAGACAACTTGGGGTGGGATTGAAAGTAATTGAGTGATATGTTGTTTGTGAACATGAACGTGTGCTTGTCTTGTACATAATGCTTCCACTTTCTAGGGAAATGGATTACCTACTAGCATCGAGCTAGCATCTCCTTCTTATGTGTACTCCACCTAGTTTTTGTGTATGCAAACTTCTTGGATTTATAGGCTACGGGGTGCCCATCTTGCATCAACACTCCCCCAATGCCATAATATGATGCGTCTGTGGAGATTTTGAATGGCTTAGTGAAGTCTAGCACTTTCAGTATAGGTGTCTCACTCATGTACTCTTTCATCAAATCAAAGGTTGCTTGTTTCTTACTTCTCCATGTGAAATTCCCTTCTCCTTTACTCAGATGGGATAGTAGGGCCATGAGTGAATCCTTTATAGATCTTCCACAAAATATAGTGAACCCTAAAAATTCTCTAACTTCTCTAACAGTTTTTAGGATTGGCCACTTCTTCTCTACTCTGACTTTCTTAAGGTCTACTTTGATGACTTCCTCTCCTATGATGAACCCTAGGAATTCTAGTTTCTTCATTGTGAACTCACATTTCTCTAGTTTCGCATACAATTTGTGCTACCTCAACTTCTCAAAGACTAATCTTAAATGTTATTTATGTTCATCTAAAGTTTTACTATAGACTACTAGATCATCTATGTAGATAATGATGAACACATGTATCTTTGGCCAAAATACTCCATCCATTAAGCCATAAAATGTGCCTCATCAATCCAAAGCCTAGGACTAGTCACTCGAAGCTTCCATATCTAATATGAAATGTTTTTTTTGGGATATCTTCTTCACCTATATGGGTTTGGTGGTAGCCTACTAACCCAAGATCTATGTGGCTAAAATATTTTTCTCCATGGGGTCAATCTTATAAGTCCTCAACTAAGGGCACCGGATATTTGTTCTTGATGGTGATCTTGTTATGAGCCCTATAGTCTACACACAATTTGAGTACCCCATCCTTTTCTTGAAAAACAACACTAGGACACTAAACAGGGACTTGCTTGGGTGGATAAAGCCTTCCTCTTCCAATTCATGCAATTGCTTCTTCAACTCCATCAATTTGATGTAATTCATTCGATGGGGCCCTAGTAGGTGGGACTGCCCTTGGGATTAACTCAATCTTGTGGTCTACATATCTTTTCGAAGGTAAGCCTTTGAGTTGTTGTGTAGGTATCACATTTGCGTACTACCCTTTGGGTTGTTGTGTAGGTATCACATTTGCGTACTCCTTAAGTATCTCTTCCATTTCTTTGTTGCCAAATTGTAGTTTAGGACCCTTGGTGACCTTGTGCTCCATAGGTTTGATTATGCATAAGTACACCATATCTCTTTGCTTCACTAATTTCTCCACCTGTTTGGCATTACATGTCATGATATGAGGTCTAATTATCATGAGGTCTAATGGTTGTGACTTGATGTGGTGTTGCTTAAAGTGGAGCTCCTGGCTTGCTCTCCTTCATCGACACTTTGATTGTTGGTGTTATGCTTAGAAGTCGCATCCTTTCACATGGCACTCTTACGCCCTCTCCTTGCATATCCAATAGCATCTCATTAACTCCTTTGCCAAACATTGTGATCACATACATGTCATAGAACTCCAAACCCAAAATGGCCGCAAAGACATCCATATGTATTACTAGAAAGTTGAGCCTAGTCTTCCATTTCTCAGCTTCCACTTGTATTGCAAACAAGCTTTACTTACTTTGCTTCTCCTTGCACAAAAGTAATTGTTAATCCTTCTAGGGCCTTAGAAAATTTTAGCCCATCTTTTTTTTCACATTTTGGTGTGATGAAATTGTGAGTGGCTCTAGTATCTACCATGATTGCTTGATCCCTTTCACTAACTCTTCCCTTTATGTATAGGTAATGTAGTATTGCTACTCGAGCTACCATGCATTGGGGACATGCACTAACTGCCCCCACTCTTGGGTGATCTAGGTCCTCTTCACTTCCATTGGGGATCTCCTCAATGCGGGGGGGTTGTGGTTTCTCTCCTCCATAAGTTCTTATGACCATTACTCTAGATCCACTTGTTGAAGTTGTGTCTTCCATCAGACATCTATTATGGTAGTGTGGCCCCCTATACTTGAAACATCTAACTCCTATGATTGAGGCTTGGGGTCTTCATTATGATTTGTTTGATACTACATACCCATAAGATGTGCTAAGAGTTGGTTTCTAGTAGTTGTTTTCCAACCTTCCAAATGCTCCCCTTGGTACCAAGGCAGACTCTAAAGTGGTTGGGGTTGCTCTTGAAATTTGACCTCAAATCTCTGAGATGGGACCTCTTAGGGGATTGGGTCTTGGGGTCTAAGAGTTGATGGTGAGGTTGGTGTTGAAACTAGCTTGACTCCCTTGGAGTATGCTCCTCCCTTCTAAGTCTACTAATCTTTCGGCCATCCTTATAGCCTCTACTAGACTCATTGTCTCTTGTCTTTCTGCATCTCTTTTGGACCACTCTTGCATGCCAAATAGGAATCCATGCAACTTTGTATCTATGTCTATGTTCCAAAGTTGTAGCATCAATTGTCTATAATTGTTAATGTATTCCTTCATCTTCCCTTGTGCCTACTAGAGATTTCTCCACTCATCTCTAACTTTGAATTTTTCTATCTTTAGAATGAAGTAATCTTTGAGTTTCTCTTAAAGTTCCTCCCATGAGAAGATAATGTGTCCTTTCTCTTACTCCAGTAGGTATCAACTAGTGGCATCCTAGTCCAAATACATGGCTGCCAATTCTCCCTTCTTATCTTGAGTGATTCTAGCATACTTCAAGTATTTATCTACCTCCATAATCCATTTCTTCAAAATCAACTCATCACCCTTATACTTGGTGGGTTGAGTCACCTTGATCTTGGCATAGTCATATTTTGAAATTTCACTCTTGTCTCCATCGTTTCTTTGTCTCTTGTCTTTTTTCTTGTCATTCTTCTTGTTTTCTACTTCAGATTCCTTCTCCTTGTCCTTCTCCCTAGCTATCATATCTGCCAATCTATCTACCTCCTCTTGTAGTTTGTGTCTCTTCTCTTCCTCTTGTTGTTGTATCATCCACTCCCTGTATCCTTGCTCCTCTTCAAACTTTCTTCTCTTCTCTTCCTCTTCCTCCATTTGCATGTTCTTCCAAATTGAGTCTAACAAGCCTAACATGCCCTCCAATTGGCTCTCTAATCCAACTACTTTCTCTTCCTAAGCTTCTCTCCATTCTTGATCTTGGCTCTTCTTCCTCTCTTCAATCACTAGAATGGATGCATTATCTTCATTGTCCTCCATGTTGTTGTAGAGAGCCGCACCTTTGCTCTAGGGTTGTCGTTGTGGGGAAACCACGTTTTGCATTCGGGTGGTCTTTGTGATATGGGAAAGCTACATCACATCTTCAGATGGTAACATGTGTTGGGGTTGTCACATCGAGAGTCATCATGTTAGGGTTCATCACATTAGGGGTGTTCACATTCGAGGGCATCGTGACGAGGGTCAACATGACATGGAGTGATGCAATGTGGGGTGACATGACGTGGGCCATGGCATCGTGGGTCGTCATGACATGAGCTTGAGGCAATAAATACTCTCTCCTACTTTTGTGAGCACTTCTTAACTCCAAGAAAGAGTTACTCTGATACCAAGTCTAATGTACCTATACTCGATCACTCACTCAACACGTCACAAAAATGTTGCAAGAAATATGAGAGCAAGGTATACTCTTGTATTATTCAATGAAAAAATAAGCACAACATAGGCACATCCTAGGACTACACCCTCATGATGCCGAACATATGAGGGTTTACAACTAAGAATAGGGAATCGTGCATAGAGTGAAAACAAAGAAGGGCTCACAATTACTACTACTCTCTATATAGGTGTTTTTGGCAACAACACCATGGTATAGCTGCAAAGCTATTATGGGGATCATAATCACATACATGATGACAAAGGCAATCGATAATTATTGACCATGCATCAAGAGAGAAGGGGAGGGAATGTTTGCTAGCATATATGATGCGTATGGAAAGTAGGTCTAAGAGATGTGGATGGATAAGGATGGAGAGTCGCCAATCAAAGAGAACACACACAAATGGATAAAATACATCCCATAAATAAGTAAAGAGAAGGGAAAATGTACAAGAGCTCAAAAGTTATCAATCCATGTACTTGATCAAGGATAATTCAATTATCCTTCTTGCACATATTCTTACTATGAATGCCTCTCTCTCATATCCTCCATAATTTCCTCATGTGGTATCAAAGCCCGTCCTCGAGGATTGTGAGGATGAGAGGCATCCCCATAGCTCATGAATTCAAGAAGCTCAAGTTCAACATTCAAGTATTGTCTCAAGGTTTATCACTTCAGTTCAATCATCCTTTTCTATCTAATTCTTTTGCTTGAAGGGTTATGTTTCTTGAAGCAAGGGGGACTACTTGTACCAAGTAGATGCCTTGCTTAAGGGGGTAGCTTAAGGGGCTAGCTCAAGATAAGGGGCGGTTAGCTTAACCAAGCAGGGGTCATGCTTATCATTCATCAGTTAAAGAAGGAGATGGGAAAGAAAGAAGATAAATCATAGTGGAGAGAGCTTAATGCTCAGAAGTTCACCGCTTGTTGTTGTCATGGGATATACACACAATAGTCAACATTGTCATCACATCTAAAATACCTAACAAATCTACATTGTTTTCCTAATGGAATTTTCATCTCCATGACTACCTTGCTTCTTGTCCTCTTCAAAACCTTAAAACATCAGGCCCTAACAAAATTTCTTTCACACTTGGGTTCTTGCGTGAACCAGTTTGCATAAAAGCCCCCATTCACACTACACCTATCCAAACTAGTTTCAAACATCCCTCATTCACATTGAAATCGGTTATTGTAGAAGTTTCATTTACATCGATGTGTGCATAAATCAATTTTTCTTCTAAGGTGATGTTGAGAATTTAGCTCATTAAATTTGGTCAATTATGATTGTGAGATCTGAAGGATACCTTGTGCACGGAATTAGACATTGTTGAGCATTAATCTATAAGCCCAATAAGAACTATCTAGTAAGGAGCATGTCAACTCAAGATGTCATTGATAAATTTAGTACAAGATTTGGGTTCCATAGTTGGGAATCAAAATTGATATATCTTCTTATGCAAAAGAGCCTATGGGACATTATCATTGGGAGAGACACAAAAGAGTATGTGTTCACATTGAGATCGGTTATTATAGAAGTCTCATTCACATTGCTACATGCATAAATCAATTTGTCTTCTATGATGTTGTTGTTATGAGAAATTTAACTCATTAAATTTGGTCAATTATGATTGTAAGATCTAAAGGATACCTTGTATGGAGCTAGACACTATTAGGCATTAATCTATAAGCCCAATAAAACCTCTCCATTAAGCATCATGTCAACTCAAGATGTCATTGATAAATTTAGGCAATTTGGGTTCCACACTTGGCAAAAATGATGTATCTTCTTATACTAAAGATCCTATGGGGCATTATCATCACGAAATGCATAATAAGTTCAAAAGAGAAATATCAAGAAAATAATGAGAAAGCATTGGGTTACATGTAGTCAGCTTAAGTGGTGAATGCATACATCACATTTATAGTATTCCAAGTGCAAATTTAGCATGGGAGGACCTCAACAAAGTTTTTCAGTTGTTCTCAAAAGAATACTAGATGAAGATGAGGCCAAAGCTATGCTATTAGTAAGCTTTGATATAGATGGTTATCAAAATCTAGTTAAAACGTTATCTAATATAAAATATTTGAAGTTCCATGATGTTTAAGCATCCTAGAGAAAGCAAAATTAAATCAAGTACTTCAACTACTACTCGTGAGAATGTCTTCATTGTATTATAATAAAATATGTCAAAATTTACATTTCTCACACTTTTTATACATATGTCAGTGTGACAAGGTATTATTAATAACTCTATTGCTAATACATGTCTTCCCAACTTCTTGCAATCCATCCCTACCCAAAGGGTTTTTCCTACAAAAACAAATTTACAATGGTAAAGAAGGATGGATGAAACAAAGTACTACTCTGATTTTAGCCATACTAAAGATGAGAAGTGAATCAAGTAATGAAGAGTTATTTGATGAAATGAAGACATAAAGGAGAGTCTCTGCCATATATATAATCTAGATATCTTCAAAAGGAACTAGATCCTTTAAATCTTCAAGAAATTGACTTTGTAAAGAATAGATGGCTTGTTGCAAAAAAAAAGGTACCATGCTGAAGAAAATTGCCATAACTTATGGTAGAAGTATCCAAATGGGGCATGCCACATATCAAAATGTAGCTAATGAAGAGTACTTCAAAACCCTGTGTAGGGGGCAAAATTTTGAGAATTACACAAAGTAAAATCTATTCTAAAATAGACTACTTTCCACAACTGTTTAGAGTATAACTAGCTCCCAAATAGCTATGTCTCAATGACCAATGCATCCTGTAGATAGAGAAACTCATCCAAATAGAATATGGCCTCCAAGAAGTCTCCTCAAGTGGTAAATCCTTCCACTTGATCAAATACTCAATGATGGAGAGAGAGCAAAGCTTCTTTTCACATTGACCTTTGACCTCCTTATTGTTGAAGAAGGGCCTGCATTTTTTCCCATTCTTCCTTTTCATGAGGGTTAATCTTCTCATTAAAAATAACTATGAGTAGGGGCACCTTTTAGCCATACTACATAGTCTCAAAGGGTGAAACTCCAACGCTAGCATGAGTGGAGTTAGCACCAACAAACTCAGCCAAATGCAACCATGAATTTCATGCATGCTACACATCATGATAGAAATGACAAAGGCAAGTCACCAATCACTTATTTACCCTTTCTATTTGACTATTAGTCTGTGGATGATAGGTTGTAAAAGGATTCAATTTAGTACCCATGGAGTTGAATATCACCTACCAAAAGTCACTCATGAGCTTTGTATCCCTATCATGTGCAATCACATGTGGTAATCCATGTAATCTAAAGATTTACTCCATGAACTGACTAGCCACTTATGAAGTAGTAAACTAAGACTTAGTAGAAATGAAATGGGTTGCCTTAGTGATTCTATCCACTACCACATAAATACTATTCCAATCCTTTTTTATAATAGGTAGACCAGTAATGAAATCGATGGTAATATGTGTCCATTTTCCTTCTAGAATAGGTAATGGTTACAACAATCTACTTAGCTTACGAGTGCTATCCTTATTTTGCTGATAGGGTATAAACTTCATGGCATAGTCCTTAATATCTTTCCACAGTCCTTTCTAGTGAAAGCTCTTGCTAATCTTATCATAAATCTTAAATACTCCAAAATTTCTTACTGTGGGTGAAGAATGTAACTCAATAATTTTCAGCCTGAAAAAAGAAGTAGAGGGAATAACAATCTTGTCATTGAGCCAAATAGGCCATTTTGAAGCCGATAATGTGAGTTTTCCTCCATAATACCTTGCTATAATTTTTGAAGTGCATGGCTGAGCTCATCATCTAAAATATAGGCTTCCTGTAACTCCTCAATCCAGTCACTATGTAACTGAGTCATAACTAAAATCTGGCATGCCCACATTCTATAAAGAGAATCAACTACCACATTATCTTTGCCCGTTGTATGAGTGATGTTAAAATCATAATTTTGCAAGATAGCTATCCATCTACACTGCTTAGGGGTAAGATTTGACTAAGAAAATACTTTAAGATCTTGTGATCAATTTGAACTCTAAATTGGCTACTATACAAATAATGGTGCCATTTCTTTATCGCATGTAGAATAGCCAACATCTCTTGGTCATAGACATTCATATCCATAGCCAAATCGTCACTAATGGAAAACATCATTATAGCTTTGTTCACTTGTAGTGATTATCACCTTTTGTATAGATATAAGTACCTCCTATCCCGTTATATACTTTTAGGAGCTTTTCCTCCTAAAGTTTGAACATATTTACCATGTAGTATTAGGAACTTAATATGAAATCATCCATAATAGATAGAACCACACATGATTTTCATGTGATTTTTTTAGAATGTTTAAAAAACCGCTAGATCTAAGTAGATTATCCATTTACAAAAAAATTACTAATCATTCAAGGGAATATAATTCTACTATTGTGTAGGACTCCTTATACTCATATGAGAATTTCCTTGAAAGGCTCAATGAAGAATACATCTGTGAGAAAGAACTTTAAGATATGTGCATATGCTACAATATTTTGCTTATGATTCATACACTTTATTGAAGTGATTTAGCATGTTAGGAGAAAGTGACTAAGTTGTGCTTATGTGTATGTGTATATGTATGCATATGTCTATGCACATATATATGCATGTAAATAGGCTATGTATACATATATGTGTGCTTATTATAGTGTATTTGTATATACATGCATATCTATAAGTACATAGACTCTCTATATACATGTGTGTTTGTGTAGCTTATGGATATGTATATGTGTATTTCCATACTACGCATAAGGCTATACATACACCTGTGTGTGTGCGTGCGTGCATGCTCGTGCATGCTCGTGCCTGCGTGCATGCATGCGTGTGTGCGCGTGTGTGCGCGCGCGTGCATGCGTGTGCGTGTGCATGTGCGTGCGCGTGTGCATGCGCACGCATGCACACGTGTGCATTGCCTATACATATACATGTGTGTATATGCATAACGTGTGTGTGTGTGTGTGTGTGTGTGTGTGTGTGTGTGTGTGTGTGTGTGTGTGTGTGTGTGTGTGTGTGTGTGTGTGTGTGTGTGTGTGTGTGTGTGTGTGTGTGTGTGTGTGTGTGTGTGTGTGTGTGTGTGTGTGTGTGTGTGTGTGTGTGTGTGTGTGTGCATAGCTTATACATACATATGTGTTTGGCCTTTGCACGTGTAGTTATGGATAGCTTGTACAATGTTTAAATAGTCAAGGTATATATGTATGCATATATTCATCCATATACACATAGGCACATATATATTTATGAACTACGCATACACATGTGCACATGCACATGCATATGTATAGGCTTTGCATACATCTATACGTACACATGTGTGTAGCCTTTACTCACACATATATGTACCTTATGCATATGCATGTTTGTAGTGCATGTGTATATCTATGTGTATATGTATTCATAGAGGCTACTTATAAGTATAGGTGCATGCATAGGTATAGGCTATGCATGTGCCTATGCAAGCACCTATACTTATACCTATGTGTATATGTATACATATGTATATACATAAGCTTACATTCGTGTAGTCATGTTTTGCAATAGATCTTGTTTTATTGTGTTATGCTATATGTATATTATAGGGACACGTAAAGGCATAGGCTATATGTGCACCTTTTCATATACATGCATTAGGGGAGTTTTGAGGTCTCGAAAATGTCTTTTAGGAGATAGAAAGAGAGTGCTCTAGACCAATAGGAGCAAAGCCTCTGTAACGCAACTTCTATTTTAAAAAACGTAAAAAGTTATTTTATAAAAAGATACATATATAATAATATTATGAATTTTTATTATCAATATCTATTTTTAGCCTCTTATATTCATGATTATGACATTCTTTGCATTAATGATATACAGTCTCGGCCTCTTTTATTTAATGATATGTCTGAATTAATGATAATGACATGTTTACTCTAAATTCAAATTAGTAAAAAGCTTGGCACATTATTTTTTCCCTCCTTTCCTTTGTCCCTCTCGTGTTTTTCCCTCATTTCTTTTGTCCCTCTCGTATTTTTCCTTTCTTCTCTCTCTCTCTCTCTCTCTCTCTCTCTCTCTCTCTCTCTCTCTCTCTCTCTTTGTGCTATGGATACAAAAATTCGACCTTCAACAAGGCGTACAAGCTCCCAAATCACATCCATATCAATATTTAACTCATTCCAAAAATATGGAAGATGGATTCCTACAATCATTAGCAAAGACAATTGGATCACCAAATAGGCAAAATGTGGAAAAAGATGAAGATATGAGAGCTCATTCAACTCTACTTGGAAGGGTAGAATCGAAGATTTCAAGCTTGGAGTAAATAAGAATAGCATAAAAGAGGTTTTGGTGCAACATGTATTTATGAATAGAGAGCTATTTTTGGAACTTGGAAGTTCAAATCTTCCAATGCATAAACCAAATTGTAAAGATTTAATTCTTAAAGTCTATCTTTTCTTGAACTTAGTTTAAGATTTTCCATTATAACATTTGTTCATTTGTCTTGTAGATGTCTATCTCTCTAATCTTGAGGAATGGCAATTGGTTGAGTCTATTGTTGATGTGATTGATGTGATGCATGGCTTGATTGGAGAAGAGATGTACAAAGGTAGAAAGAAGACATAGCTTGTAGAGAATGGAATATTCTTCTATGACCATTCGTATATTGTCCCCATGTAGCATAGCCAATGGGATCAATATCCCCCCTTCCTTTGCTAGATTTTTCAAGCTTTGAGTGGCCTTTGCCAAGCCCAACTACTAGTGAGAGCTATAGATGTAAAGTATTTTTTGAGATACAGAGAGCATTAAAACCTAGTATCTCAAGTAAGCTAAGCAAAATTACTTTGTTCATGCCTATTAATCTATTTGTTGACTTCTTTTCTAATGCTGAGATAAGAAAATCAAAGGCTATGCTTTCAGTGAAGAGACTAACACATGATCATGTTATACAATTTGCTGATGAGGGATGGGAGACTAGGACAAAAGGGAAAATTATATATAAGATAGATCAAGACTCTATAGCTTGTAAATATATGATTGCTACTCAAAATTTCATCCTTAGCTTTTATTACAGTAGATGACATTATGTTGGCGATAGTCTGGTTTCTTTAGACCAAAATCTTGATAATTTTAGCAAAGATCCTACAGTGGATCTTGATGTTTGGTACAATGAGGACATTATTGCAATCCTAAAGGTTAGATCATCATGTACACTATATCAAGTGAGGATGGATTTACATAATGAAGATATTGAACTACCATACTCATTTGTGTTCCAACTTAATAACAAATGATTAAGTTTTTATTTCATATTATATTCATTTAGGTGTATATCTGATTTCACTTCCTGATTAACAAACATTTGTAACATTTTTTTAAACAGATATCAACGAGGAGAGAGAAGAATATACAATGCAAGGATATTGAAGAAAATGTCTCTTTACTATCAATATAAAATACATGTACAAATTTTTGTTAGCCATCTCCATGACTTATACACAAGGGCTTACAATCTGAGGCAAAGCTACTTTTTTTGAAAAGGAACATCCTTTCTAGGAGTCCTTTTGCCTATCTTTGATACTTTAGTTGTTGAAGGCATAGCTTCACTTGTTGTAGCTACATGCACCTCCCCTCCTTCAATGTCCAAGCCCCCACTTCTTGTCAGTTGTATACAATTGGTCATTATGTACTTCAAGAGCTTTGCTCTTATATACCAAACGTGCTCATTTGTATAGCAATTCCTTGTCAACTATCATACATTTGTAAAAAAATATTTTTTTCCAACTAACTTTTATTGCATGGAAGTATTACACTTGTGACAATGTATTATTTAAACCAAGGCTATTCTACCCAAAGAATCAATCTGAGGATTCCTGAAATCTTTCAAAGTAAGCATATGATTGAGTACTCTCTACAAAATCTATAGCCTTAATGGCAAATGAGTATTGTAAAGAAAATCAATTCCATACTTGGTTCAATGATAATTATGTTTTTCTTGGCTAGAAAGATACAATCAACAATCCATAAACTTAGTTCAATGAGAATGATGTTTTCCTTGGCTAGCAAGATATCAACATTCCATAATACATTTAGATTTTAATTCATTTGTGTGCATTAAGTCCTAATTGAAGGTACTCTAACAATGCAAGAAAAAGTCATAAGTAATCTATCAAGTCTCAATACACAAACAACATCATTCAAGCTCTCGTGGTCTAGTCAAACTCTATTGAGTAGGCAATTCCTAGTCCTACCTTGTAATGAAGAGTGATTGAAACAAGACTCCACCCTTAAGATCAACCTAAGTGCTCCTACAATGTGTCAAAGTCATCCTATGATTAACTAGCCTCTACAAATATTATACCCTCATGGGCAATGGAGTATTGTAGAGGCCACCAATTCTACACTTGGTTCAAGGAAATTGATATATTTCCCTTGGCTAGCAAGATGCAATAATCACTTTGTTCCTTTAAATGGAATTATTAGGTTTCTAATTCAATCAAAGTTCTAAACCAAGATACTCCAATATTACAAGAAAAAGCCACCATTGATGCCTATGGTAGTACATATTTATGGGTGCATTTATCCATGCATCTATTGTAGGCTATATAGGCATTGACACAACAATTTAGCCACACTATTAGAAGGATATGTAGATGCATCTAAGGGATTTAAAATTCAAATTCATTCTTTTTCTTTTCCTATTTCAAAATAGAAAAAACTATAGTAGCAAGAAAGAAAAGAAGCATACTAAGTTGCAATTGGAAGAGAACAACAAACAAGGAGGAATCTACAAAAAAGGAATACCCAAGTTCATTTGGCATTCAAGGAAATCCCTTCATGATCCAAAGAAGCTAAGGTATAGATTTCTCTTTTATTCCACTTTTTTTTTCTTTCCATGGTTGTGATGTTTTTATCACATGCAAATTGTGTTATGTTAGCTATGTACTTTGAGAGGATAGATGTCCATCTTTTCTTTTTTGTTACTTACATTACAAATGCATATGTCAATACATCTATTTTTAGTATAATACTGTTATAAATACATCTTTACACTTGATTTTGTGCATTTTGATACAGGTATAGATACATTTATAGACTCGAATTTTACCAAAAATATGTATAGCTTGGTGGTTTTTAATGTGTATCAATGATGTTTTATGCAGGTGTACTTTTGTGCTCGTGTATACATGAATGGATTTGCATGTGAAGAGAATGGAATATGAATTGTATTATTATGTGATGATTTCTAAAATTTTTAGTTGTGAGAATTCATAACCCACAACATCATATACGTATAAACTTAATAGGTGGATTTCCTTCTGGGGATTTGAGAGAATAAGAGAACATTTGTGATTTGATTGTGTATGTATTGAGATAGCATGGAGTGTTCCAATTGCACAAGCATAGGAGAGTTGTCATGTGTGTTGTGATGAGTGAGTCACAAAGTGTGGTTCACTAATTTACTCCTTAGAGACTACATGTAGTGATGTTTGTAGACTATATGTGGAATTTTTCTTCTTGAGCTCCAAGAGGGTAAGAGAACATTTGGATTTCACTATGCATAAACTGAGTTAGTGAAACGTGGGCAAATTGCTTAGCCATAGGAAAAATTGTGATATGTGTTATGACATGTGAACCAAAAAGTATGCTTGCCTTTTTAGTTCATTGTTTTCTTTGTTAGAGTTTGGTTGAGAATTTTGTTTATGATATATGTTATTGTGGATCCATGCTAAGAAGACATGTAAATATAGATGTAATCTATATGTAGATATAGACTAGACATATACATAAACTAGACATAAGCTAGAAGAGATAGAGGTTTGATAAGATGTAGGTGCAAGCACAGATGTATGTAGGTGTAGACTAAATCTAGATTAGGTATAAATGTGGGCTAGGATAGATGAAGTTACAAATTCAACAAGGCTAGGTGTAGATGTAAGCTAGGCTAGACATGTAATCATATAGACATAGGCATAGTTACAACTGGAGTAGGCTAGGTGTAGGCATACATTAGACTACATAAGCATAGGTGTAGACATAGTTGTAAGCTAGCGTAGCTTATATCTATGTCAGATCTATGCCTAGCCGAGCCTAGTGTATCATATATATACACCTAACCTATGTGACAAAGAGGTGTAGGTATATTCGTATGTTGGGTTGGGCTAGGCTTGCTGCATAGGTGTAGTCATAAGCAAAGCTAAGAATAGGTGTAAGTTAGGCTAGGCTATGTTAAGTGTATGGATAGGGATAGTCATAAACCACTCAAAGCTAGGATCAAAATAAGTATAAGCTAACTGTAGGACATGCACACTTGTGGACTAGGCTAGGCATAAGAGCTAGATGTAAGCTAGACTATACTAGGTGTAAGATGAGGTAAATTGGGGTAGGCTAGGTGTAGGCATAAGCTACCATCATAGCATAGGTCTATCTCTAGCCTACAACACACCATCACTAGCCTAGCCTAGCCAATGCATGCACCATGCTAGGCTAGGCTATGCTACCCATAAGCATAGGCCTATGTCTAATCTACATCACACCATTACTAGCATAGCCTAACTAATGCATACACAATGCCTGGCCCATGCCTAGCCTAGCATAGCTTATGCTTACACCACATTTGTATATATGCCATGCCTAGATCTAACCTAGCCCAACATACAACTATGCCTAGTCTACATGGGGTGGAGGTGTAGATGCAATGACAAGTTGTAACCTAGGCTAGCCTACATCTAACCTAATGTATACTTAGCCTAGTCCACTCCGTGCATATGTCTTGCCTATGACTACATCTGGCCTAGCCTATGCTTATGTTTAGCCTAGTTTATGGATACATATAGCCTAGCATATCAAAGTAGGCATATACTAAGTTAAACACAAGTGTATGCTAGGCTATATGTAGTGTATATTGTTATATGTTGTACATTATATACTATTTTCATGTCAATGTGATGTTTTGTTCATGTTTCTTTTCTTAGCAATGTAAATATTGATATGACATAGATAGTCCTTATAGAAACCCAACCCTAATTTTGGGATGGAGATAGCAAGTCTTGGGTGAGATATGGCAAAGATCTATGATTTATTTGGGCACTCCCTATCATATAGGAGATAATAGAGTACATGGCAAGCCCTCAATCATACATGACTACATAGACTCTACTGGTAGATTGTTCTACAATACATAGTCCATTGGTACGTCTGTATGCATCCTTTTCATTCTTGCCACTACCAAGATCCCCTCTAGCATCTCTCATTCCTAATCTACTCCACAATCTCCATAAGGTAGACAATTTCCATCAATGCAACAATCCTAATAGAGTTGTATTAGTCATAGGCATCATAGAAGTAGAGAGAATGGAAGAGGTAGAGGATGCTTTAAAGGCCCCACATGATAGTTCACCCCACATGAAAATTGAGACAAAATATTCTTCAATATGCATGCTATTCATTATTGGCACAAGTGGCTTCACACTCTACCTATGTGCAATATATCAACATCTTTGCTAGTTCATAAATGTGAACCCATGTATGGTGTGTGTAATATACTAACCTTGGTATCTTAGATATTATATAATGTTTAGTGATAAAAATAATCAAGGATTTTGCATGCTTTGTTACACACTCATTGCACATCAGTAACTTCCAAGAGTAATAACATTTGGAACATGGAGATTGAATTTTGGCTTCTTAAAATTTTCTCAAAAATGTGAAGTGAAGTGATAGAATCATAGAGATCCTCTTTATGATTGCAATGGTTCACATTTTTGCTCTTTTTGGACTTTAAATCCATAAAAATCTAGATAATTTCTTGAGTAAAATCTCTCCAAAAACACTCAGATTAGCTAGTTTTTTAGTTTGGCAATCCCTCTTCCTCCCCCTCCCCCATCTAGTATATAAAGGGAAGGAGGGTATTACATAGACCCATAATTCTCTCAAAGGAGACACGGCTCTATGAGTACAAGCAAAGCTAGAGGGAAACTCTCTTTCTCAGCATTTTTCTCTCTTCTACAAGTGTGTGAGCTCTACTAGAATCCTCCAACCTTCTCTCCTCTTGTCCACACATGCACGAAAGCTTTGCCAAAACTTGCCAAGCCTTTTCCCCTCTTCTTCACATACATATGGAAGCTTTTTTGAAATCCACTAAGATTTTCCTCTCTTCTCCTCAATCACATGGAGGCTCAATCTAATTTACTCTAAACACTAATCCCTAAGAGATATCATGAAGGAAATGAGGTCATAAGAGAAGGCATTTCTTGAGAACTCGAGGAAGGTACTCCAGTGAAGAATGTAGAAGATTGCATCGAGCGTATAGACTATATCATATCGAGTCATGATAATCAATTTTGACTTTTTTATTTTATATTTACTTATTTTTATTTGATTTGAATGTATTTCTTTAGTTGATCTTATGCATTGATTGGGAAAGATTATATTGTTTATATTGGTATGATTGCTTTATGATTGTGCTTGTGAATTAATGAAAATACTTAAGAGAATATGTGGCCATAAGATCTACCAAACCAATAGAAAGAGGATATGTGGCTATTGAATCCTTAGGCCCAACAAAGCCATTGGTTATTTGACTTGCCCCAAGGTCCAACAGGAATGTTGAGATAATTGAGATAAACCCAAAAGGGCACTACTTAATATCGAGTTAATATCTAAGGCTAAGAACTAAGTGGTGAAAAAGACCAACTACATTGTTACTACACCACATTTAGGTGAAGGAGCTTTGAGGGGCTTTGAGATAGTAAATCCCTTAGCATATTATGGGAGGGATGTCGAGCTTCATGATCAGCATTGCTGATTATGGATGACTTATCTCAAACACTAGTAAGAGCTAAATTGGCCTAAGAGTCAAAAGTCTTTGAGGGGACTGAGATGGCTTCACGAAAGTCATGATCCTTGTGCTGATTGTAAGAAAAAAATTGAACCCTAATTAATTTGAATTATTTTCATTATTGACTAAAAATGTATTGTGCCCAAATTATGTGTAATGAACCTTATGTAATGGAATAATAAAAGAAATGTACTTTTATATGTTCTCATAGGATGGTAGCATGATTTTCCTAATTAGATAATTAAAATAAACTTGTTAAGGAAAATGGAGGCATCAACTCTGACAATTAAGAGTCTATGGTTGGGTAGACCAGATTAGTCAAGTAACATTTCTAAACACTATTAGATAGAGTTGGTAGAATGTGAACCACCAATCTAGTAAGATATTTAATCAACTTAATACCATTTTATTCAACCCGAGTGCAATTGAGTATAGGTCCTAATAGCCATGAAATTTTAAAAGATGGCTTCACTCTTTGAACCAAGTGTAGTGTCAGTTCACTCTCACCTTTCATTGGTTACAAAGCAACCCTTCTTGGGTGGGTGTTAGACTATTGTCTAAGAGACCTTTGTAGTTTAAGAACCCTCGCATCGATCCTTTAAGTTAAACCCTTGATGTTTCATTACAAGTTAGACTTAAAGACTACCGAGTGAGCCTGTGCATCTATATTGGGTTTGGAAAATGTTGCTCATGGAGAGGTGTATGTTGAACAACTAGACGTTGCCACCTCTAGAGCTTAGCTAGGGTGTGGATGTCACAATGTCCTAAGCACTCAAAAGTAGATGCCACTTGACTCCATCACAGAGCACTTGTGCTTAACATGACGATTCCACTCAGTGCACTTGGTCTACATTATGGACTTGGATTATCGTGGACTCAACCATGTCAATCTAGTCATTGGCACATCATTAGTTATCTTAGCACTTGGCATCTCATTGGTTGACGGCTCATGCATGGCTAGTGGACTCATAGACACAAGTGAAAATAAACTTGTACATTTTGATTTTGAAAGACTCTTCTACATGGATTCTCTAAACTCATATATGTGGTTGTTAAAACTTGTCTACATTGTGGTTGGACTTATACACATGCCTCTTTTCCTTCACTTTCTCGATAGCCTCTAGTTGGCGCTTAGTGTGTGGGTACTCCCCTACCCTAGCACTTCCCTTTTCATCATGCACAATTCTTAACAACCTTCATACACATGGGAATGGGACAATCCCACCACCAAGGTAAATCACAAAATAGGAATTGTGCACATCAACATCAATTGTGCACAATTAGACTGGGTTAAGCATTCTTTCACTAGTGCACATAATATTTTAAACTTTTGCACACATAGTTTTGTTCATCACGTGCACATTGATAGGATATATTCATTAGTGCACCTTAGTTAGGAATTCATGCACATACACTTAGGTTAGTTTCACTCATGCATATTGATAGGACATTCACTAGTGCATTTTAGCTATGAACTCATGTACATGGCTTAGGACACTGTCGCACAAAGGGAGATTAGGGCACTTAGTCTTAGGAAAATGAGGTCACTTAACTTAGGTAAGAATAAGGGTAGACTTACTACACATGGTAGGGGTGGATTCACATGCAATCACAAAGCATGTACACTATGAAATAACAGGCTACCCTTATGTAGACATCAACAAGTAGTGCACCCTCCTATCATGTAGCTAACCCTATTAAACACACAAAAGCCTAGGTATTTGAACCTTAGGTTACATTAGGATACATTTGAAAGCTTATTTTAGGAACATAAGACCTCCAACATAGCCTAAAAGCATACACCCTCTAGCACAAATTAGGGCTAGACTATAGAATCTCCATCTTATGCGAGAGACTTTAGGAGTCTTTGGTTTGCATATGTGCATATCATGCATTTTCATACTCATTGTTTAAGGGTTTACCCCAATATTAGTGCACTACTTTTGACTTAGCAAAGGTCAAAGATAATGTTCCAATGCTAACATGATGCAAAAATATGTACCTAAGGTCATACATTTGACTATGAGTGCACTTTTGATCATGCACAACATGTGGACATGGACAATGGAAAAGTCTCCTTCCATCAAGGAGAAAAGGCGGGTTGCCACTTTTGCTAAAAGTAGTTGTGTAGACTTGATATCTCTAAATCCAACCATTTACTATTGGAGTAAAAAGATGAAATATTCATCTTTGTGTGACTACAACTTCACTATTGGGATTTTCAATATCTAATTTCTAGATCATTTTATGTAGCCACAAATTTGGTTGGTCATCTAACTATAAAAAATTAGGACTACACCTACCTACCTAGGGAGTCAAATATCTAAAGCTGGAGTCATGATCTTGTGTTGGAGTGTGAAGAAGATTGTTCTTCACTTAATGAGCATCCATCTGAAAAAGAGTGGCTCAATATTCACTCATGGTAGACATTTATTTTAAGTATTATTAGCAACCTAATTTGCAACTCAATACTATCATTGTATTTGACATTTAGTTGAGAAATTTGTTTTAAGTATTATCAGCAACCTAATTCGCAACTCAGTACTATCATTGTATTTGATATTTAGTCATAATTCAATCAAGCTTGAGTTCTCTATTTAATGCAAGTTTGATTATATTGATTGAGTTTAGGAATAATACTTGTTATTCCCATAGTTTGTGCTATCATTATTTAGTAAATAGTTGACTATGTCAAAAGTGCTTTTGTGTTGTAAAAGTGCTTTTATACCTTTTGACCATATTATTATCACTATTTTGCTGACTCATTGAGCCATATCTCTTCTCCTATTCAACATCCCCATTTCCACACACAATATCACAGTAGGTATGATAAATATCGCCTAGTGTGATCCTTGTTTGTGTGAAAATTCCCATTCATTGCATTGTTTGCTTCAAGCTAGAAATGGCACCTCATCTACATAGTTTATATTTAAAGGGAACTTAAAGGATCAATGGCACCAACTATGTCACTTGGAAAGTGAAGATGGAGTCACTCCTCTTCTTTGAAGATTGCTAGGAGGTAGTCTCAATGGATAGAGACCAAGGCCAACTGAGGCTAAATGGATAAGAATTGGCCAAATGGGATAACAATGCCACATTTGTTGTCCACATGATGAAGATGAGTGTCAAGAATTATATTCTCAGCCATTTAATGGAGAAATTTTTTGGTACCTTGAAGAACATATATGAATCAAAAGTATATCAAGACAAACAACCTTGAAAGTTGAGCTAACCAACACAAAGAGAAATGAAAGATAGATTACCATAGACTTCATCAAAGGAATCAAGGAATTGCATCAATAATTGATTGATGTGGGAGATAAAATGGCAGATAATGAGTTGTCTACAATCATCATTTATGTCTTGAAGAAAGGATATGAAGTACTTGTACAATCCTCATCATTTTGAGGGAAAAACCATCACTTGGTGAGATGGAATAGATTCAAAGAGATAAAGATCAAAGGCAAGCAGCTAGGAAGAACATTCATAATGGTAGCTCTACGATTACCTCTACAAGCATAACTAAGTAAGCAATCTTTTTAGTGGGAGAAGAGGAAGAGGGAAACATCAATCAAACTAAACCAACCACAATAATAACCAACTATATCAAGAAGGTAATCAATCTTCTTATGGAAGTGGAGATTATTCCTCTAGAGATAGAGAAAGAAGAAGAGGTAGGGAATATCATTACTTGATTCAATATCATTATTATCAAACATATATTCATTTTGAGAAGGATTAGAAGAATAATCAAGCCGATTGGAAGGGAAACAAAACCAGCTTTGTTGATGGAGAAGGAAGCTCTCAATGATTTTCTCAAGTCAATTCTCTACTATTTATTGAGGAGACTATACAAGCCAATAATATAGACTTTGGAATCAAAGAAGAACCATGGTGGGTTGATAGTGGGTGAAGCTTCCACATGAATTTTCATGTTGAATATTTCACTAAGTTGGATTCTACTCATAATGATAATGTCTATACTACATATAGTACTTGTAATGCTATTGTAGGTAAGGGAGATATACCTATCCAACTCAATATAGGGCTAAAAAAGACACTTGGAGATGTTCTACAAGTAACCTCATTGACCAAGAATCTACTTTTAGTTGGATCCATGACTCAAAAATCTTTAAAGTTAAGTTTAAAGGCTAGCAATAGGCACAAAGGATCACTACAAAGTAGTGGCCAAAGGAAAGAAGCATAAAAAATTGTTCAAATTTGATGAATCATCTTCAACATTTGTAGCCATACAAGATGAAAGAATAAGTCCTCTTTCTCCTACATACCCTTATGTATGAATTTTTCCAAAATAAAACACACCCTTTTCTATTTAACCTGTAATAAATGGCCCCTTTATATGGCACCCTTAGTATATTAAAAATGTAGGAAAATAGCATTTTAAAAATACATTTTTTTGAGACCACATGTTATGCTTACCTATTTATGAGTGACTTGAAATGAGTTATATTTTCACTAGAGATAAGAGTCATTTTCCTTCTTTGAAAACCATAAGATTGAAGCTACTCTATTTTAATCAAGTTACCTAACCATTTAAGCCCTTATCTTTCTAAGAAGAATGTAGTATGCTTTTGGTAGTTAGTAACTGATGAAACCATGTTTTTAAAAGTGCATTGTTTCAATAGATGTAATTAATTAGGCATTGTTTGGAAAGGACTATTTGCAAGCGGTTTCTTTGTTTGTATTTTCCAAAAATAGTTACTAATGGATTGAGCCCTACATAGTGCATGAGGAGCACATGTAGCTATCCCCATTCAAACTGCTAAGTTTTAGCACCAAGAACTAGTTTTGTCTTTATGGGTACTTAGATTAGGGTAGATGAGAGATCTCTCTATAAGTGTAGCTAATCACCTCGAGACCTTCATGACTAGCATAATCTAAGAAGACCTTTATAGGTCTAGGACAAGATCACTGACTTGTGAACCCAAGTGCACTCTAGAAGGTCCCTCTACTATATAGGGGATGGTTTGGTGAAGGCTTTGTGCCAATATTTCCAATTTAGAGGAATTTTTGCTCAGATAATATCGAATGGTCTATCTAGGGTGTTTTTGGCTCGATATAGGGCAATTTTTGCCCAAATCCAATTTTGTGTCCTTTTTTATGACATGGTATGATTATAGACCAATTGGTTATAATTTTTGCATTATTTGGAATAAAAGGATTGTTTTGAAATGCTTGTTTTCACTTGTTTTTTTCTACATGATCTAATGGTATGTAACAAACTTATGTTAAAGGATTAATTAAGGACGGTGATTTTGAATATCCAAAATAAATATGCTATGATACTAATAAGAGAACTAAAGATGTTGTGGGTACATACATGGGAAGTGGGAGGATGCATTCTCTTGAAGGGAGTTATCATATGGCTCAGTGTGCTCAATTAGTTGAGTAGCTTTTTAATGACTAAGTTTAGAGCTAAACATTGACTTCATTAGGCTATACGTCTTGCATCTTAGCAGAGGGGTTTATTTTCTACTCCACCTTGTTTCTCTCTCATTGATCCAAGTGTGGTGCTTGCTTACTTCAAGTTATGATTGATTATGCAATAGTGCCCTTCTTAGCTCACTTCAAGTTATGATTGATCATGCAATAGTATCCTTCTTAGCTTGATGCTAATTGTAGTCAAGTCATTAGGAAACTCAAGTTGATCCTTGTAGATCAAGTTGGATGTTTCTCTGTGAGGTAGACCCAAAAGCAATTCAATTTTCTATGCATGTGGATTTCATGGGTAGTTATGCTTAGAATAAGTAACTAGGTGACTACCCAGAGTTACTCCCTAGGTTTCCTAGGAGACTATGCCTCACATGGTATCAAAAGCCCAATTGCTTAAGACAGGTAGACTTAGGAAATAGAATTAGAAAGGCAAGGTCTATAAATTGTTTAGGAGATATTTGAGGCTACATATGCTTTGATGTGCAAGTCAAAGCACTTTTGCCATTTCATTGCCTTGATGGTATTCAAATCTTTGGCCCAAATTTCTTAGAGGCCCAAACGAAAGGATGGCAATGGTAGCATGAATGTCTATCGATTTATACCAAGAATATTACTCATATGGAGAGGGACCTTAAGGATGGCAATTGTAGCATGAATGTCTCTCAGTTGATATCAAGAATGTCACTCATATGGAGAGGGACCTTAAAGAGTTGAGATCCTTGACCAACTTCATCTTAAATGAAGTATTTTCATTCTTGAAGACTAAAGAGTTCAAAACTTCTATCCTTGTCAATGGAAGAGTTGAACCAAAACGGCTATGTGTATGATTGGCTTGTTAGGGTAGTTATGCCTAAGCATATTAGGATATGACCTAATTGTCAAGAATCGTGTGGTGGGAGGACTTGCTCAAGATGCTGCGCCAAACACACACAAAATACACAAGGAGAAGCTCACTCAAGAGACAAGAAGAGAGATGGAGGCCAAAACGTTTTCTTGTTGGTTTTTTCTTCTTCTTCCACACACTTTACAATGTACACAAAGTATAGATAAGATACAACATAAAGGAAAGTGGCCTACTAAGTCAAACAGTACATAACCGACTACACTAGTCGACTGGCGCTATAACTATGCCAGTTGTAAATAGGTGTAACAACCTGAATATAATAAGTAATGAGTCAGTGGCCATGTGAGAGTCATAATGACCACCGACGTGCTAAGTGTAGATGCGTGGACCCATCTAACCAGGTGGTCCATCATTAATGTCTGCATGTGTTGAGCTTGTCATCTCAACACTCATAAATCCTATGTACCAAACCTAAAAATTTTCAATGAATTGAATCATCGAATCATGGCCATTGATGTCTTTGAAATGGCTCCTAAGGTAAAAATCATTGAACCTAATGCCTCACACTAACTTAGCCCGTGTATTACTCCCTTTTTACCTAAGCTCTATAAAAGTTTTTGAATAAAACAACTCTTTGAGTATTTCTTGTATTTCAATTTAAATGTTAATAAAAGTGGCTCTTTATTATTTTTTGCATTGTCTTACTAGGATATCCCTCAAGTTTCCAACCCTACTGAGCTATAAGGGAAGAAGTTTGTCGTAAAGCAAGTCAATCCTCTTGAGTTTGAAGGAAAAGGGGAGTACATAGATTTGGATGATGAGATTCGAATGGAATCCATGTACAACTATTTTATTGTGACCATTTTAAAAAAAAGCTTTGATTAATAAGCTTAAATTGATTGACAAAGCATATCTTCATCTAGAAGCAAGGGTGCAACAATGACACTATTAAAGCTATTATTACATGGAAAGAAATAAAGAAGGCTACATGTGGAAAATATATTTATGCCACATACAAATCAACCAAGATGAACGAATTCTTCTATGATCTGAGGTAATAGAACTTATCCTTAGAAGTGTATTAATAGCACTTCATAACCCTAATAAAATATGTCCCAGTAATGAATATAGAAATGAGGTGCCAAGGTTATGTCAAGTTATTAACCATTTCCTAAGCACATAATTGTTATCTATCTAGCCAAGTGATTTACAAGATGCATTGGTCCAAGCAAAGCTATTGGAAGGAATCACTAACAAGACTAACAAAAAGCCTAACGGCCAATGCGATTGGGGATAAATCAACTAATGTAATGGATAGCAATCTTACCTCAAAATAGAACAATCAAACCAACAATATGACCAAAGAAACAAGGGTGTGGTCAATCTTGTAAACACTTCAGCCCTATCCGATAGAAACAAATATGGGTGAAGGTGTTTCAACCATGACAAAGTGGGCCATTTTAGAGCCCAATGGACTAAGCTAAATAATATAATTAGTCCTAGATGATTCAATCATGGAAATTTAACTCCCATTAAAGCTCTACAAATGGCCAAGAAAGAGGACATGCAATAGCAAAACAAGCCCACCTTGAAGAACTAGTTAAAGAAGAAGATTCAACCATCAGAGAAGAAATTTAAAGAGCAATGATGTACCTAGACCACTCTCTCTTGAACCTATACAAGAGCGAGGAGTAGCACTCGTATATCTCAAGCTGACTGTGGTCTCACAAGATCCACATCTCTGTAGCACCATCGAGAACCACTCCCTTCATTCAGGTCCGATCTAGAGCATTGACCTCGTCTACTAGAAATTGAAGCCTCAGAGCATGCCGAAGTAGATCTAACGAAATGGCCGGATGGTGTTGACACAGCTACCATATCTCTGAATTGTGCCTTCTGATCTAGAGACATACGTGTGAATATCTCCTGCAACTCCTCATCACTCATCCCTCTCCACTCATCCTACTCTCCAAACATCGTCAAAGGTAACCTGCACAGATAGAAAATGATGTTAGCATAATCAATATAAAGATTCAAGTAAAGCATGGCAATATAACTCTGAAAAAAGTGATGGTACATAAAATGCATATTCTAGAGTACCCTTATAAGCGATTCATCAACGAATCGAATAGGCGGATGTTGCAAGTATGACGTAGCCTATGGTTCCATGTTAATCTCCTAGCACAACTCCGCGTACACTGGAAGGTCGATAGATAGGTCACCACAACAAGAGGAGTCCACTTCATTCTCAAAGAATTCTTGGCCTCTTGTCATCATTACCCGAATCTACCTCCTCTACATGCTCGGCCTCCACCCCTTGCAATATCGACCCCTCCACTTGCATGCTCTCCTCATGTACGCTGGGAACATTGCTTTCATCATACACTCTCGCACTCCGAGGAGCTGATGGCACAACATACCACCATCGAGGTTATCGGGGTTTTGGATAGAAAATTACCTGTTCAAAATCACTTACCTGTTCAAAATCACATATAAGAGAGATTCAACATTTGTGACTATTTTGTGTCATTTTAAAAAAAATTAAAATAGTTCATGCACCTGTTCACAATGGACTGGAAAAACAAATGTGTCACGTAGATCCATCCATCTTTCTCTCGGAATCTATTTCGAGAAATCTAGATAGACCTTGCCAAATGGTTGCCCAGGCTCCTTCCAATACGACTTTGAATCACTACACATCGAGTATGATCATGGAGAAGCTATGGTAATCCATTGAGATAACACTTTGCAAGTTCCCAAAATACTCCATCTCATCTATAATGATGTTTGGATCCGTGGCTCGCGGTTGGCTCTCTTGCTCAAACTTTGCCATGACACCACAATCCATTGTGGAGCACATTTTTTCGATATGCTCGACGCGGAAATGTTGTCAGGAGGTGGGTTTGTATCGTGAGCATGCTGGTGGGTAGGTACTTCTCAAAGAGATAGACCGTCTCCACTGGTCCCCACCTTGTGGATTCAATAGAGGATGTCTTAATCTCCTTTTGTGTGATCCATTGCACTTAATTTGGCAATCTGTAAATCGCCCTGCTCATGTATTTCTGGAGTGAGGTATCCCACAATCGTGATCGGTAGTACAAACTGCCACAAATAAAGAAGCATTACAAACATCGACTAGATACTAAATAGCAAAATACGCAAGCCACTTATAATCAAGGCCAGTACAAACTTGATATATCTTATGCCAATCATGGGATTTTAGCCTTGATAATTGGTTGTCTTTAGAAAGAGCGGATCTGAGGGAATGCATCATACCCAATCGGAGTGTAGATAGAACTGATAATTTGCTTCATAATGCATTCTTTAGTGGACAGAACCCAAGGATCATGAGGTAGTTACAAGTGACCACCATCAGCACTCGACTGTGGCCAAAGTGCCTCCATCCTACCAACCTCCTTCAAATTCATTCATGCCCCTGCAGTGTCTCTCTTTCCTGTGATGTGGTCCCATGGTAAGACGTCCACATCTTGAAAATATTCATGGGATCCAACAAGTGGTTGATCTATAAGTGAGTCCATTACAGCAACTCGTAGAAAACCGAGAACGGCCGCATTCCGTTTGGATATGACTCTGTATGAACCATTTTCACTCGTACCAACTTTGGGTTTTCATTCATGTCGGAGGTTGTCCAAGAAAACCTTTCCTCAGTTCATGACCCTCCGATTGGCGTGTCCTTAATATACCATCTTGTTCATAGTTCATGACCTTCGAGAGTCTAATTGTGGCCCACACAATAGACATACATGATAATCTAAGGTAACCAAACCTATCCCAACACCCCTATTTAGTCAATACAAACTTGAACAATCTATGTTAGATATCACCAACGAGAACAGAAGCCTACTTACCTAAGCAGTCCCCGAATCCCAAAAAGTCATGCATGGTCCACATGAGAAATCGACCGTCGACCATCGCACTTACTCATATCTTCCACGATAACCCCCTCCTCCCACAAAATCTTAAGCTCATGGACAGAGATAGACGTCCATATTCTTGACTTTGTAGCACCCAGGAACAAGCAAGCTAAGGATCAGGTGTCTTTTCTTCGTAGAAATCCATGGTGGGATGTTGTAGTTAATAAGGACTATAGGCCACACATTGTAAGAAGTTGATCAAAGACCAAATGGGTTCACGCCATCCATAGCAAGACCGAGCCGAGATTCCTTGGCTCTCATGCAAAGCTTAGAAAGATAGACTCAATGTGGCTCCATGTGTGTGAATCCACTGATATTTATTGGACTCCATCTGTGGATCTATTCTGTGCAAGCAACGTTGTCAAGCTCGCCATGCCCGACATATGAAACATGTGACGTATACGCACGATAAGTGGAAAGTGTCTAAGAACTTTCTAAGGGATGGTTTGCCCTTGCAAGTCCTGTCGATACGTGTGAACACCATACTTTGGACATATCTCCATAGTCCCATACTCTCCAGCAAGAAACAACACGCAATCGTTGACACATGCATGGATACTATTGTAACCCATACCAAGCTTTCGTAAAACGTGTCATGTATCATCACAAGACTCAAGCATGGTATTTCCAAGTGGTAATATATGATACTTTAGCAACCTAAAAATGACATAAAACATCTTGAAAAAGCACAAGTGTTTTTTATAATGAAGTAAAAAAAATCAACGAAGCATACGTAGAATGTACCTAAACAACTCAATCACACTCGCATTGCTCCACCCATATTTTGCATACACACTTAGGAGCATAAATAGCATCTTCAGGCAAGATACTCGGCACCCATCATATAATGGTATGAATGCTTCCTCTCTTAGCGAATTAGATTACTCGACATCCATGGGCATCAATGCATTGATCATTGCCTTCATCTCACACTTCAAGATTGGAGAAAAGTTCGAAAGGTTGCATGTCTTCTCTCGTATTGAGGGTATAGACTGAGTCATGCCTTCCAAGTGGTTGATTGGCTCAGGCACTCCATCCATCACAAGCCCACGAACTCTTCTAACTGGCCACAATAGATGCATTCCTCCTTGGGATGAGATGTCACCTCCCTGTATAAATTTTTCAGGCACATCTAATGTTTTTGTATATGATATTCAATTAGTTTGTGAATGTAAGCCATGATTAATACACACTTTTCTTACCGTTCGCTCAAAGTCTGAGATCGTCTAATCAATGATCTTCGATTAGAACTTGGTAAAGCATCGTACATGTTCTATAGACAAGCGATTCTTTCGTCTGATTGCCAACTTGCATTAAGAGCAAGGGCACAAGACACGCTGATTAAGATACGCCTCGCGATCTTGGACATCACGACCATCATCGTTTTTCATTTTGTCTATATTACGACAAACAATAGGATTTTGTTCTCATTCTCTTTTTCTTTTTTTATTTGTCTCCCTTCATCCTTCTTTGCTTCTCTCTCCCCCTCTATTTCAATAAATGTTTCTTTATCCCCCCATCTTCCCTCCCCACTCTCACTTCTTCTCTCTTTTCATTTCCCTCCCTTCTTTTCTCTATGTATTTCTCTCATTTCCTCTTCATTCGCACTCGACGCATCTCGCTAAAATCAAAATCAGAGATCAAAAATAAAATACTCATAAAACACGGCATTGAAAGACTCTCTCTTCCCATCCCTCTTCATGCCTCTGTTCCCCCTCTACCATTCTCTTTCTATAATTTTGCTCTCTCTAATTCTCTCGTTGTTTCCATTTTTCTCTCTCTTTCTCTCACTCTATTTATTGTTTTTTCTATCTCTCTTTTTCTCCCTCTTTTTGTCTCTTTTTCTCCAATTCTCTTTCTAGCTCTCTTTTTTTTCCCCACTGTCCTTCTTCTCTTTACTTCACCCTTTTATCCACCTCTCCCTTCACTCTATGTTTCGTGTTCTCTCCCCCTCTCTTTCTTTCTCTTCTTCTCTTTCTTTGTTGCCCCTCTCTTTTCAAGTACATTTTGTGCTCATCTTGATGACCATTGCACATCTGACGTGTAATTCATTTGTAGAATATAAACATAGCATATATTAATATATGTCCCAAGGCAGCTTGCTACCTTGCCATACAAAGAAAAAATCTTTGTAACGGTCGCTATATTAGCATCGCAAATTTACTGCACGCGTCGTTATTGGTGTCACAATATGCATCACAAACCGTTGCTATTTGCGTAGCAAATCGACAAAAATTGTGATACATATAGCGATGGTTTTATGGAGATGCTGATACCGACGTGTTTAGTGACGACGGGGGCGATTCTTTTTATGAACATTTTCGTCACTTTGAACGTCAGTATGAGGCCCGTATCGTGTAGTGAAATTAGGCACTGGTACAAATAACTTTTCAAATAGTCTTTCATAAAAAATATCAAGTAATGCATTTATCTGCACCTTCTCCAAATCACAATTCCGTATCAATATTCTGTCCCTTACACTAAGACCCATATCCAAGTACCTAGATACCCATGCATGAGCATAATCCACCAATCCGCTCTTATCTCGCATTAGTGTCTTTCAGAAAGACCGTTCCGGGCTCGCAGCCGGGATTAGGCCCCGGGATTAGGCCCGTCCTCGATGTCCAAGGAATTTATAGCCAGAGCCCCCTTGTTGCCTCCTAGCATAACATCCTCCTTACAGAGAGACATCTCGCATGATGCAGGGCTAGTCCTAGCACTTGTTGTAGATAAATCTAACCCCTTGGTGAAGGGCTCCACTACTAGTCTTGGGGGAGACCTTTGGCACATTCAAGAGTCTGCTCAACATGATAGCATAACCCCTTGGTGAAGGGCTCCACTACTAGTCTTGGGGGAGACATTTGGCACATTCATGAGTCCTCTCAACATGATAGCATAATATCTTTTTCCAAAATCCACAATCAAGGCAATCAAGCTATTCTCAATCACGAAACCATCTCTTTTTCAAGAAACAAGCATATCATAAACATCTTATCAAAAATCAAAACATTTTTCTTTGAATATTCAATGAGAGAAGATATAATCTATGACTTATCTCTCATAAGGTATATAGAGTGATATATAATAGCATCCCCCAATGTTTAGGACGCAAAACATCTCAACTTCATTTGTACTTTTCACAGGTCATAAGCACTTCTCTTAGATAATATAACATGTTAGCATGCAACACTTTAATATGCATGAGCAAGGCACCTATCTATACTCCTAGTAGACCCGTTCTTTAAGGGATAATCATGATAAGTTTCTAAAGGAACAATTCATTTTAATATTCTAAGATGTTACAAGTTGTAACTCCCTCCTAAATGTGTGATAATTTAAGGATAGTCAAGGACACTAACTACTCTCTACCCCTTCATTGTTGCGCAAGTACTAACAATAGCCAACTAGGTATAAACTAACCTATCACAATCAATGAATCATTTTAGTACTTTGAATCTATCCAATGGCACCTGAGAAGAAGCTCATGCGGATGGGACTTTGTTCACATGTGCAATCTCTTGCCCCATTCCAGCTCTCCACTGTTTTGGGGCCATCGTTCTCTTCTCTCTCTCTCGTGGAGTAATGGCATGATACTCCCAGTGATCCCCGTTATAGCCTACATTAAGGCTTTATACAGCCTTAGGTTAATGAGTTGTGGCTGCGAGCTTTCGGTCGACGTGTGCGAGTGCGAGCTTTCATGGATTGGCACAGTAGCCCTCTTCGGCATCACCATGCATTTTTAACTTCAGCGGCAACATCAAAGACCTCAACCACATTCATATCCGCATTCTCATTTGCATTTGTATCCCCACAATCATTGTCTTTCATACGATAATTTTCTACGTCATTCATATGTTGAGCAACTGTCCCAACATCCACATCTTTTGCATCACTCATATGTTCAAGTTTCTCCTTACTCACATGTGCATCTTGCCCAGCCTGCACATCTTGTGTATCGTCGATATGTTTATGTTTCTCAATATCAATATCAATATCAACATCAACATGAAGAACCATGATTTTCCAACAATTAGCATCTTCCATACCGCACATGTGCCCATCATTCATATGCTCAGGATCTGCATTACTCTTATGTGCATCCGCCCCAATATGCACACCTACATGAGGTATGCCAAACAATGAGCAAGCTAGAACAAGCAATGAAAAGAATGAGTGATGTTTAAACTACCATCGAATTGCAACTAAAGCGGTGTCTATGGTCACAATTTCCTTTTGCAAAATACACATGACTTTCGTATACAAGCCTAAAATTATTTCCTTATAGTGCCTCCTCTTGCAAGGATCGGAGCTTCTTGCCGTACTTTGACTTTCCCTCTCAAATTCTCACTATGCGTGCATTCTTCCTCTTCAACCCATAACTACACTTTGCTCAAGTTTTTGTCCTTCTATATATGTCATTTGATTCATAGATATATGTATAACGTATATGTCCCTAGCTAGGCTAGAGGAGGTGATATTAATAGTTTCTCGAATACCTCTCTATGAGAAGCACCGTCCAGACCCCCATAGGGTACATAGACTTAGTTGGTCATGTAGTCTTTGAGTCTATCTCATAACAAAATGTCAAGGCCTCAATCTTGAAGGATCAATTTGAGGGTTCCTAATTACAAAGGCGCCCTAGATGTTGTTCTAATACCCATCTAAGAAGGGTCACTTTGTAACCAACGAAAGACGAGACTGGGCTGACACCAAAGTTGGTTCAAAGAGAGTGGAGGTATCTTTTATTAATCCATTATAGAAGGTTCATTATATGTAACTTAGACACAAGATATAAGCAATCCTTTCAATTTTCAATTTAGGGTATGAGCAACAAACTAGGAAGAGTACCTTTCACCATGGTTTAAATAATCAAGTTCCTTCAAGAAATGTGGCACACGATGTGATTTCAGGGCTAAGTGGGCAAGGCAAGAGCTTGGCCCCATACCTTCATAACCACCTTTCAATTTTTTGAAGTGGGCTATGAGCAATGAGCTAGGAGGTTTCAATAATGATGGATTGGAAGTGACTTTTTGATGGTCAAGTGGGCAAGGCAAGAGCCATGCATCATACCTTCATGCCCATAAGTTAGTTTCCCCAAGTGGGCTATAGGCATCAAGCTAGAAATTTGTGTTTCACCATGGTTTTAAGGAATTGGTTTTCTTTAACAAAAGATGGAGTGGTAGATGATGGTTCAAGGACTATTGTAAGTAATAAATAGCTTGCATACATGAGTTTGGCATCATGCTAAGTGAAACAACTTAAAATCTTGACCATGTCCCTTTCTTTCACTCTCCCAAGTTTACATGGTAGGCCCCAATATCATTTTACTTTATGTATGACTTTATCCCCTTTGATTTCAATCACAATCCCTTCAAAAGAAAGCTTCACTCTTGCTTCTCTAATGACTTGAAGGGTAGGATTCCCATTAAAAGTTAGTGGAATTTTTTAAGAATAGGCACAATTTAATATGTGAGCTTGTTTCCAGGATCATAGTAAGCTTTAAACTAGGTCTGTTTGCGAAGGGCTGATGAGTCTTCACATGCAAGCTAGGTTCTACCCATCCCAACCTATGTGAGACATTTATCATCCCCTTATACTCAAGATCTCCTTAGCATGTGCTTTTGTCATTTTTGTGCTAAATATTGTAGCAAGAAAAAGCAAGAAGTCTAATTGATGATCTTCAATCAGTATTGCTATTTTGTCCTCCATCTAATCTTAGGATCTCCTTGATTTGTACATTTGTATTTTCTTATTATGTTCTATTTTGTCCTCCATCTAATCTTAGGATCTCCTTGATTTGTACATTTGTATTTTCTTATTATGTTCAAAGAAAAAATTTATTTCCAATCCATGGTGCTCTCCTAAATCTATACCTTCCTATTTTCAATAATTGTATAGCAACAAACAAGATTCAAGCTTGGGAAGGCTTTTTTCAGATTTGGTAGACTTGCTTTTGATTATAGAATAATCATGTATGCAAACAGGAAAGGTAGTTTGTATTGTGTGTCTACGTGTGTATGTGTATGCAAATAAATATGTATGTGTCTACATTAGTAAATAATTAATAAGATGAAAAAAAAACCTACAAAAGTTTGTCTAGGTGAATATAAAAGTGTAAAGAGGCATTTTGACATTGGAATAAAGCATAAAAAATTGACATCTTTAGCCTATTTTTCATGTCATGTTTGTCAAGGGAAATATGCAAGAGTTTGGATGCTTCATTTTTGTCACACGACATTTGCAAAGGAAAATATTTAAAATCCCATTTCCTATAATGCACATTGTTCTTCATTGAAAACTTAGCATAAAGAAATGCAAGTTTGGCAATTTACTTGTGGTAATGGACTTTGCAATTTGCATGCAAATGTTCCAAGATGAGATATGTTATGGATAAGTGTATTGAAACAATTTGTATTTGGAGGCCACTTAAGGTTTTGTGCCCTTTTTCCATTAAGAAATAAGAGCTTTGCAAAGTTTGTCAAAACATGAATATTTACCCATTAGTGTTGTCAATCTAATATTAAATTTGCAATGGTGCTTGATCTCCACCTATTTTTGTCACCATATAGGGCCTCTATTTTTGGCAACACAAGTGTTGTGCTCCATATAAGGCCTCTATTTTAATCAATTTAATTATCAAATGAACGAATGAAATTGTGGAATTACTCATTCAATGCCACACTAATTGCACACCATTTTAGGCATTCTCAATACCGTCAAATTGCTTGGAAAAAATTCTACATGTTGTGGATATTCTATATGTTCCTTATTTACTTAATCTAGTATGAAACAACATTGAGTTGGGTCAAAAAGGTGATAGCTTGTAATTATCAAAATAATCAAAAGTTTACTCCAAAGAAGCATATACCTTATATTCTTATTTTTGGGAAATCTATTTTGATTTCATTATTTTCTTATTTGTATTATCAAATGTTTTGGTAGGCACATTATCAAATGTTTTGGCACACATTTTAGTAAGCATCTCTTTGTGTCATCCCAAACAATGTCCAAATTCATTGGAAAAGGTCATTCAAAGCTAAAGTGTAACATGTTTCACACCAACATATTCAAAATAATAGCGTGGTTCTTAAGTGAGTGGATCACAATGCAAGCATATTAATGACCAAAGCAACATCAAAGACTAACACTTCCTCACATCTTACAAACTATACCATACCGCAAGCCATATATGCTTCAACACACTACTTTCTAATTTATGATGGGCTATGGAAGCACCTAAGATGCATGAGGAAGATCAATGTAGCCTTTATTTATTAGGTGCAAAAAGGTTGCACAATTTTAATGCAATGCACATCAAATAATGTCACCATCCATCTACTATTCAACATACATACTAACAAACTCCTACTCTTGATGATGCATAACAATAATAGTTGTATATGGGTATAGCATCAACTAAATAGTGGAGGTCTCTCACATTAAAGTTGCATCCTATACACCTTTCATTCAAGTATTTCAACAAGAATCATAATGAACCTAAACCCCTAGATTGACCTTGTTTTATCCAATTTGGTAGAATGATTCAAAATCAAAACCCAAAGTCTACATTGACTTTTCATGTTTTATCCATCCTAATTCATCATTATCTAGGGGCTTTGTGAGGAGTTTGGAGAGAGAGAGAGAGAGAGAGAGAGAGAATGTGCGTGCGTGTGCGTGTGCGTGTGCGTGTGCGTGTGCGTGTGCGTGTGCGTGTGCGTGTGCGTGTGCGTGTGCGTGTGCGTGTGCGTGTGCGTGTGCGTGTGCGTGTGCGTGTGCGTGTGCGTGTGCGTGTGCGTGTGCGTGTGTGTGTGTGTGTGTGTGTGTGTGTGTGTGTGTGTGTGTGTGTGTGTGTGTGTGTGTGTGTGTGTGTGTGTGTGTGTGTGGACTAAGAATGGCTACCACTATTGCTTTTCCAACTTATTCTTACATCCCATTGGTGCATAGTTTGGTATACCCTATGGGAGTAAGGAAATCCATTTTTCATTACATATAATAGTTTGGCCAAAATGGGTGCAATAATTATGCTAATGTTAAAATTGGAAGAAAATAGGCAATGATCCAAATGACCCACACCAAGCATGCAAAATGTCATGAACTCCTTGGCTAGATCAAAAATGGGGTCCCCAAGGCATAAAATTCACAAATTGACTATCCCAAGAGATTCTTGAAGCTAGATATTTGTGAATATGATGTCATCTTTAGTTTTGAAGAATTTGACCAAACTCAAAATTTTGATAATAATGATTCCTTTTTTCCTTAATTCTAAGCTGAGCAAGAGAGAGAGAGAGAGAGAGAGAGAGAGAGAGAGAGAGAGAGAGAGAGAGAGAGAGAGAGAGAGAGAGAGAGAGAGAGATGAGACTTTGAAATGCAAATTTCTCAACTCTTACACATGATAAGATGTAAGTTATTTTTTTTCCTCGTTGCATTTCTATCGCACATATGTGTATGCATGCGTATGCACACACATGCATGCTTCATCACTTGTATTTTGTAAAACACATGTACATATAGACATACATAGGGTAAGGTCTCAATAAGTTTATGGCCTCCAAAAGAGTCACACTTTTTACAAATTAGTGTTGGCCTATTATATTACACATTGCAATCAATCAATGCCAACAAAGGTGAGAAAGAGAAATGGCTATGTATGATGTGAGACATGAGTGCCTTAGATTAGCAAACCTAAGTACAAATCATGTGATATTACAACACAAAAAAATTTTGAACATGCTTCATAATCTTCTTCATCATGGTACCATGAGCTCCAAGATTTGTTTTGGAGCATTGCCATATATTGTTGTTGGACCCTACATCATCAACTTTCCGTTCCATCTTCCAATATACTTATCACATTTTGTAATCTCCAAGATATTAACTATTCTTCCTCCAAATTTGAAGGTCTAAACCCATTTTGGGTTTGTCCACTCAAAAAATAAGCTCCCAATATATAAGCTTGCATATTACCCAAAGATATATGTAAGATTCTTGGAAGATTTGCAATTCACTTTCCATTAAGCCTCATTGTATAATCAATAGTAGCTAAGAATGGTGGTGTCTATAGATCTTGCCATGGCCCCCAAAATTATGTCACCTTGTTTTCTTACAATAAACTTTTATTGCCTAGATTTTTTCACTTGAATGTGCAACACCAGAGAGTGTTATGCTCCCATACCGGGTTATGAGCCTTCAAGAAGTTCAAGTCAAAATCTAAAAAATGGCACAAATAGGCATATCAAAAAGGGATGTAACAATAAGGATTCCTTGGATTATCCATAAAGAAAGGTACAACACATATAAAGCATGCCTCCAATTGCATCCTCATGACAGCGAACATGTGAGGGTTCACCATAGAGTATGGAAATCACTTGTACAATGCCTCACTTGAGTGCACCGGTGCCTAGATATTGGTGCATTTGGCTTCAATGCCGAAGCATATCTACCATAGTGGTGCGGTCAAGTGAGGCATCCTATAAATGATCCCCATATAGGTGCATTTGGATCCAACACCAAAGTATACCTACAAATCCGTTAATGGGGAGGGAGAAGTACTGCTACAAGGAGTCGCCCTATCATTTTTTTGAACCTTCAACCTCCTATATGTCACACACACTCCCAACTAGTTGGGCTCCTATTTGTTTGTAATGTCACCTTGTTTGCTTTGCAACATTCAAACTAAAGCTTTTAGGTTGGCCTTTCTCACACAAATACCTCCCAACTCCTGTAGGCACTAAGGCACTAGATGGTCATGTAGAGAAAAGACAATGGTGTAAACCCCAACCTTGTCCACATTGTGATTGTGTAGAATTCCCTTTACATCAAAGAATAATTATGTAAACCCACACCTTGTGCACATCTCACACGAGATTCTAAAGTACTTCCACAGTATTCTATTTTCCTTTGGGAAAATTCATTAAACAAAATTTAGAACAAGGCAAAGGGTGAGTGTGTGCCCCTAAGCAAGATCAACTAGGATTAGGTTTTATAGTTCTACGGTTTTTGCTTTTATTACTTTTTAAATGTGAAAAAGGAAAGAGGTACATTATGAAAGAGTTATGTACTTCTATTAGTTCTTTATGTTTTGAAAACTAGAAATAGAAAGCAAGACTCCACATGGTAATAATACTATAAGTCAAACATGCATGTCATGTATAATCATTATTTTTAAAATAGTAAATACAAAATATTTGAAAATACCTCAATGAAAATAACAAATGAGAAAAAAGGTCTTACATCATTGATGTATATTCACTTTGATTTAGATAGTTAATTGAAATCAAATGGACTTATCACTCAACAAAGATAGAGATGGGAGGGGGGGGATACATATATATATATATATATGAAAATAGTATAAGTCATATTGGTCAATCCAATTATATGAAGAGAAATTTTCAAATCAAAAATTAGTCCATCTCGTATGGCCAAAAGCAAGCCAACATTTCTCTATTTTCTTATTATCTTTGCTATTGAACTTGGGGAATAGCTCATGAATATGTAAGTCTATCATGTGATCCAATAGGAGAGATTTTCAAAGCCCAAGATCTTTTTTTACATACACAAATATGTCATTCAATGGTGATATTTAGAGGTTGAAAAAGAAAAGGGTGTGTTTTATTCATGATACATTTGTAGATAACATATTTGTAAATTAGACCTTATACAAAATTACAAAGTCCTATAGTGTAATCTATTCTTTGGGGTGGTGTGGGGTGTAATTGTTATTGTGAACCTTCACGAGACTTCGAGTCATAACCTATCATGAGGTACAAATTTGGCATAATGAAAAGGCACACAAGGTATATCAATAAGGAATCATTTGTATTCATGATATAGAAAGATACAACAGTGAGGCAAATCTCAAGACTACATCCTCATGATGCCGCACATGTGAGGGTTCACCATTGAGCCTAGGGATTCACATGTAGAAGCATGACCCAAGCAAGGCTTGAGTGACTACTACTCCCTATATAGGTGTTTCTAGCACTAACACCATCACATGTTTCTTCTTTTCTTGGCTCTTTTGTTCTTCTTTGGCCAACATCACTCCATTCTTCATCTCTTGGACTCTTTCGGCTCTCATATGCTTCAAGTATGGTTCGGCCCACTCTTTGGCTTCTTCAGATCCAGAGGCAATCTCCCAGTCCCACCTCAGGATGATTTATCCTTATAGCTTTGTGTCGAGGTCTCGGGCCATCTTTACTTGCCACAAACTAGCTCTCTCTTGCACCATGATCAATTGGTAATCGACCTCCTCCAAGTCTTCTTCTAGCTTTTCAACCTTCTCATCGAGATTGGGTAGCATATCTGTTCCTTTGTGGATCTTCTCTAATGCTTTGATGGTCTTCTTTGTCTACTCAATCAGTTTGAGTCGCAACTCCTTCTTATATGTGATTTTGAGCCAATGACATAGCTCATCCTCATCTTCAAAGAAAGTGTCCTTCCATAGCTTCAGCTCTCTCCGAGACATTTTTGAATGGTATGCCGCGCAACCCTATCATGTCATAGCTCCCTCTCAACTTTGTTGGTGCAGCAGGTTCTCTTCCAATTTTCAACAAGTAACACATCCAAGGGGCATCGCACTGTCCCTTTACTTATAAAGAAGGGTTCAATATCGTCTCTTGCCTATTGTTGTAGGAGAGTAATCGTAAATGGTACCGATCTTGGGGGTCGGATGATGAGGATTTACTCACCACACATGCCATAATGAAAGTTAAATCTCAGGGTCTTTCTACTTCATTGATTGGTTCTTAGGTTAAGATACTTTGCAAGGATTGCTGGGAGAAAGACAAGTGCTTGAAGGCTAATGAGAATGTTTATTGGGCGTGGGCTTTTACACCCCCACTTGCAGAGATTGTTGGTAGAAAGGGAATGTCTCTTGCCAAGAAAGGATGTCACAGAACTAGTCATTGGTTAGATCATCAAGGAGCCTTTCTGACATTTCATAATGCTCAAAGGATATGGAGTCTATCTACCCACTTTAGGGTCTATTGGGAGGTTTTAGCACACTTTATCAGTAGTGCTACCATCCAAGATGGGGTCACCAGAAATCTCAATCCCTTTCCAACCCTGGCACTCAATGACAAAAGCATCTCATCCTTGCTCACCACTAAGGCTCGTCACAAACGTAAGACAGTTACCCTCTCTCAATAACAAAATCAGCCTTTGCTGGGGCATCAGTCTAACGGCTGATGAGTTCTCTCAGATTTGGTCCATCAATTGGTCTTAGGATCTGCCACTCAAAGATCGCGTCTTGTGGCGCCTTAAAATCGATTCGTCACATTTTTTGGAATGGGTGTATTTCACAAATGGTCTGGACGAAAGCCCTTAAACATTCTAGTGTCAATGGCAATGAAGAACAATTGATCAAAATATATGTCTTGGGGCTTCGTGGTTCTCATGTTGGCACCAGAAAGAGCAAAGTCTTACATCATCTAAGATTGTCATATTTTAACCTTTTTGTGGGAAGCCCAAATTCGGCTGGTTTTTGAGGACACAAGGGTTTCATGTAGCTGGCTTGATATTGTATATAAAAACTCTTGGTTTTGGGGGGTGGAAACGAAATTTAAGGGTAATAGGAAAGGTTGATGGATCTCTGTGATCTTTTATATGTTGTAAAAGCCTTAATATTTAGAAATATTATTATCTTTTCTCTCCGCGATAACGAAACATGGAGGGACACAATAGCAAGACCTGTTTGGCCCGAAAAGTCCACAAGCGCTTGAGAGACGTGTTTGATCGGTTACTTGCAAAACTCTGCCGCCCTCTCTCTCTCTCTGCCTGTCACAGCACTACCTACCTACTACCTAGCAGAAGACAAACAGGCTACCCCTTCCTCCTCCTCCTCCTCCTCCTCCTCCTCCTCCTCCTCCTCCTCCTCCTCCTCCTCCTCCACCATTCTCCCGAGTCAGTCCCCTTAGGTGACGCGCAACAACAATTACGTATACATGTGGTGAACCTATAGCAATCAATCATTGATATCAAAGTCTGTCAGTCTTTGCTTGCAGTTTAAGACTTATGAGAATTTGGGCTCTCTTGGCATTCGCCTCCGCTGCTGCTGCTGCTTCCAGCTGGTCCATGACTGGTGATACACAGCCCTGCAGTGATGACCCACATCCATCCCAAGAAGCTTCGCCCACAGGTCGACGTAAAAAAGGTCGTCTTAGTCTTCCTTGCCACCATCGTATTCATTTTCCTTTCACAGCATTATATTGCTGTCTCCCCTGGCAATAACACCCCTGCTGGCCGCCTCGCCTATCACTACAAATCTTACCTTGAACGCAAAGCCCTCCATTACACAGGTCCAGGTCCGATTGCTGAGAATTTTGATCATTTCGCACCTAATCAAGCCATTGAGGATCATCAGGGCACCTCTCCCAAGAGGAAGTTCAGGCCATTTGGATCCGGTGCGGCTCTGTTTGTGGTCTACGGCGCATACCGCGGTGGCCCCAACACATTTGCAGTAGTGGGCTTGGGCTTGAAACCCCTCTACACATATGGGAAGCCAGACTTTAAGTGCTTCTGGGTGCCCTCTGCATTCCCTAATGATCCCGTCGAGAGCACAATCGCATACACCATGCTTCCAGATATGAACTATGGCCGCATCTACACTGTCGTCGTTGTGAATTGCACGTTCAGTGCACCCGTAGGAGCACATGGGCAAGGTGGAGAGCTTGTGCTACATGCTTACCATGGTGATGGACTTGGCAAGCCGCCAGTCCACGTTGTGGCATTGAGAGAAGATCAGAATGCATACAATTCAAGCAGGTTTGAGGCACCATATCCTTATGAATATGTCTACTGTGGATCCCCTCTGTATGGTGCCTTGAATGCAAAGAGAATAAGGGAATGGATGGCCTACCATGTGAGGCTTTTTGGTCCAAGGTCTCATTTCATATTCCATGATGCTGGAGGGATGCATGAACAAGTAAGGCAAGTGTTAGCTCCATGGGAGAAATTGGGGTATGCCACAATTGAAGATGTGAGTGAACAAGCTGAGTATGATGGGTACTATTACAACCAGTTCCTGATCCTGAATGACTGCTTGCACAAGACTAAGTTCCTGGCCAATTGGACCTTCTTCTTTGATGTGGATGAATACATCTATGTTTCTCCTGGGCAGTCGTTCGATGCATCCATGCGCGGGTTCACAAACCACACTCTGCTCCAATTCAATCAGTATCGGATGTCTGAGGAGCTGTGCCAGGACAATGCGACCGAGGCTGACTCTAGGTGAGCTTGGTCTTTCTCACTCTTGAAACTTTTTCTCAAAGAAGGTAGCGCAAACAAAGACATGTTCCCAAAGCCTTCCAATTCCGATTGAATACAATGCACATACAGTAGACGGGTAGGTCTGTGAAAGCTGTTTCTACCGTCTTGTCTTATCGTACTTAGAGAGCAATTTCAAACAACACTGAATCGGAAACAAACTAAACTGATCGAATTGGGCAAAGTTTGCCTCAATTGTGCATGAGCATTCTGAAGCTAAGCTAAGAGAAGCAGCAGGCCTATACCGTGACTGGGGTTGTCTGGTAGAATTAACGCTTTGTTGATACATGTTTTTCTCTGGATTGTGCACAATAAAGCCCGGATTACACGTAATTAAGTGCTTTGTATCCGATGCATTCTCTAAGTTGTGCAAGAGAAGTATATTACCCCATTGAATTACATGTTATGCTCTATATCTGATCTGTATTCTCTGTAAATTCTGCAGGAGAAGTAGATTCCTAATGAAATACCCTGTACTGCATTTTCTAAATAATGAAATGTGGATACCCAATGTGTTTATTCTCTAAAATTGTATTACTCTACTGAAATGCTCTGACGTGTGGTTGGGTGGTGTTGTCTTGATTAGGTGGACTTTTGAGAAGCTAGTGTACAGAGACATGCAGATAGACTACGTGAAGGGTGCACCAAAGTATGCAGTGCAAGGGAGAGGGGTGTTTGCCACAGGAGTGCACAATTCACAGAAGGAGCTAGGCCACATGGAGGGTGAGATAGCTTGGGCATGGTGGCCCAATATGCGGTATTATCACTACCACAACACCATCGTCAGGCATCAGGACTCCTGCATGCAGGTCGCAGCTGCCAACACCACCTTCCATGGCATCCCCTACGAGCTTGACACTTCCATGGTCTCTCTTGCTCCCTTGGTCAAGAAATTCGAGATTGAGCACCTTAGCTCATAATGTTATTCCATTTGTAACCCACTGATCAGATCCATTTATTAGACTCAAGTGGATACAAATTTAGACCGCTATGCTTGAGAGTAGGAGGCCTCTTCTCTAGAGCTTTTCCACCCATGCATAGGTTAAGCTCTACAGCATGCATAAGCATAAAGGCCCTGTTGTCTTTTACCTCTGGCTATCGCTTTTTACACCATGCCTACCTTAAGGTGCCCATGCCCCTACAGCTTACACACACACACACACACAAAAGAATAGAAGTTGGTCAAGCGAATATTCAATTCTAAATTCAAATGAGGCCACCCCATGGACTAGATAGGGGCCTCTCGAGTCTCTCCTAAAGCTGAAGTGTAACGGTCTATGTCATAGTATTATTGCATTTGTAACTTGCAACTTGATTTGCGAATCAATTGAGTGTAAATAAGGTTTCCATCCATACATTGAAAACCTGCGGCCTAGACTTTTAAGTATTTGGAGCTTGTACACAAATAAAATTAAAATATGGTTATCATAAATATGTTGGGGGGAGACCATCCCATTGATGTGCAAGGTTACCAACTAGCTCCTTTTTTAAAGGGGCACTACTTTGTAAAGACTATCCCATACATGTGCAAGGTTACCAACTAGCTCCTTTTTTTAAGGGGCACTACTTTGTAAAGACTATCCCATACATGTGCAAGGTTACCAACTAGCTCCTTTTTTTAAGGGGCACTACTTTGTAAAGACGTGTTACAACTTCAAACGAAATGGAGGCTACAAAAGGGCAATAGGAAGAAATTTTGTCAAAGTCTAGAGTCATTGATGAAAATACATGATCTTGTTAACGACGTAAGTGTGCTTGACCTGTCATCATAGGGTGCAATACTCCTATATGCTTGATCTTATTAACAACGTAAGTGTGCTTGACCTGCCATCATAAGGTGCAATACTCCTATGTGCAAATTTCATATACAACAATGTGTACAATCCATTGATGATGGGTCATGTATATTACTTGCACTCTTTTCTATCAACATAAGTTACATTTATGTAGCTTCACCACCATAGCCATAGGTGCATCTTCTATGCATCCCTACACAAATCATCTTATATCTCTTATGTTAGCCATCGAACTCTATAGCTATTGCTATCTACTAAAAGTCACTTGCAAAGCTTCTTCCCTATAATCCTAAAAAACTTACCTCAAATAAGTTACATAGCTCATTCCTACTAATCTAAAGGGCTCTACCAGTGAATATGTATATTATAACCAAAATGTTGTACTTCTCATTAATGTTATTGTTATCCCCCAATATTCCCTACTTGTTGATGAAGAAAATGATGGAGTCCCAAATTCCCCATCCTATTCATGATCCTTTTTCCAATCATGTTTGACATTCAAGCACATCAAACTATCTCTTTAGCCCTTCTACAAAATGGAACACGTAGATGAAGTATTGAGGAATTTGACCTCACTTTTGGTAGATAGATTGTTTGCTAGTGTTCTCCACTAAAACAAAATAACATTATGAGAGGGGTCTAAGAGTTGATCCCAAAAGATGGCAGCCCTTCCTTTGAATGGTTTGAAGGACCAATGGCAGATCTTGAATAGTGATTCCAACTTTCTCTAGTGGCTCTTGGAGAAGGGGAAGATACCCACATTAAAGATGGTCATGGGGGTGAAGATTGTTGACTTTAGCATTGTGACTCTACTAGTAAGCCTAACCTTCAAGGAATTTCGTCAACTGAATTTCTCTCTGAATTTGTTCATTAGCTAATCTCCAAGCTATTGTGATGCCTAGGCCTATTAGAGCACTTAGGTATCTAAATACCTCAGCCTTATCAACCTTTTTGCTTATAATCATGGCCAACAAACATGTATCTCTCCCCCAATCAAGCATGAAAAGCTTAGTCATTTCTTTGCTAAGATCATCAACCCTCATACAACAATGGATTCTCCATATACCTTTAAGAACTCCTTAGATTCAATTGTGATAATATTTGAGTTATCATTTGCAAACATTGGGCCATGAATGTCTACCCATCTTGTAAAGGAACCTCTCTTCTATTGCGTAGCTTTTTGTAGTAAATTTGAGAGTCAAGTAGAGGCTAGGTTATAAAGGAAAATAATAAACGTGCTAGAGGAACCCCTATCATATTTAACCCCTTAAGCTCATAGGGTATTATGTTATCTATAATTATGCTAATGATAGCCTAGGCATCCAAGAGTGTTGATTCTACCATCTTCCAAAATGCATTGAAAAGTTTGCATCCCTACAAGACTTTGATGAAGTCCCAAAAGCTGACTCTAGCATAGCCTTGTCTAGGAGCTTTTGTCATCAATTTGTAGAGCTTTCACTTGGGGATTAATTCTATTGATAACATTCTAGAGCTATTGATTAAATTGATGAGGTCACAAAGATTGTCCCTACATGCATCTCAAAGAGTCACAAAGAACTTGGCTAGAAGCCTATTTTTCCTACGAGCTCATCACTTCTTAAGTGCAAAGAAAATTTCATACGAGCTCATCATCTTCTTGGCTAGAAGCCCATTTTTCCTACGAGCTCATCATCTTCTTAAGTGCAAAGAAAATTTCATATCTACTAAAGTAGTAGATGAGGCTTCATTATTTAACCTGGCCTACATGGGCAGGAAGTCGCCCACTCTTCTTTCATAGTCTTGCACCATGTTTGGGGGAATACAATAATAGAAAATAGGTGTCTCTAGAAGAAAATAATGACTTCCTCTCTTCCTTAATTATATTGCCTCTATATCATCAATGGAGACTATTATATTATCAATGGAAATATATTTCCTCTTCAAGAAAACAATGCTTTCCTTCTCTTCCTTAACTACATTGCCTCTACCATCACTAGAAATTGGTATATCCTTATTTGGTTCATCTTAGAGAAGTTTAATGAATTTCTGGATAAAGTATTAACCATGCAAAGTTTTCAAAGGCCTCAAGTAAACTTTAATAGCTAAACTCGATCAATCGCCCACGTCTAAATGCAATATTCAGTGTCCTACAAGAGGCATAGAAGCCACCCTTCCCTAGGATAAAGAGAAAGAAAATCATATGGCCTCTAGATAGCATAGCCATGCTGAGTTCATTTCTCCCATCTCCAACTTTACACCTACCATGTTTCTTACAAATCTCAATTGCAACTATTATAAGGCCCCTCCATTTTGCACCAACCTCTAGCCAAACTAAGAGAGGATGATTGATTATTATTCCATTGTATCCTTGCAAGAGTGCATGAATGAGAGTAATCAAGAGAGACAAAGAAGGAGAGAGAGAGTGAGTGAGTGAGTGAGTGAGTGAGAGAGAGTGAACATCTTTATATCAATGCATTGTATATTTGAGAGAGATTGTGAGAGATAGCAAGTATGGAGACTTCATCGAAGACACTACTATGAGATTATTTCCATTCAAGATTAGCATTTGAATATGTGTTTTTCTTTCTTGTTGGTGATAATAAAGAATGACATATGCTTTGTTGAAGATTCAATTGTGGAGTGGGACCCTCTCCTTTACATTTGTATAGCTTTGTAGCCCATGGACCTTTTGTGTTTAGTGCACTTTGGAAAAATGTGATATCATCACAAGTTCCATAAATGAGGCCAAATTTGATGGTATGGCATTTGTAAATAATGTGGCATAGGTTGACCATACATTTCTCTATTCCTTAATTCCATAAATGTTCAAGAGCTAATGCATATTGAGCAATACTTCATGCATGTCCACTTACTTGTAGTCGAGATCATATGGCTTGATTAACTATGAATTAGATAAGCTACAACAATGGAAAATTTAAATGGAAGCTTAAATAGTCATATGGACAAAGTCATAAAACATGCCATGCCACTAGTCTTATATTACACAATGTAAATAATTTGAATTCTCATAGCAATTAGCCATCAGCTTCAGATTGTCACGATTGCTACATGTTTTTGCCCACCAAAAGAGATTCAAACTATTAACCATTAGCAACAATTGCTCTCCTTATTAAGCTATTGGTGTGGGTGGAAGGATTGTGGTAACACTAGGCCATCCCATCTATGGCCAAAATGGTTTCCCTAGCATGATAACGTACATTCTCACTAAGTTGGTTATTTGGTGTATCCATTAGTGCAGTATTGAAATAATTTAGTTTGCACATTAAATCTATAACACAAATTTCTATGGTCCCTCTTTTCATAGGGCTTAGATTAACTCTCCGCAACTTCATAGGTGTAAGCCTAATTATGAAATAGAGTATTCTAGTATATAAATAAAGATTTTGTTTTTGTGAGAACCAGCTTTGAATAAGGATATATTCATTTAATATTATCTAATTGAATATTTTCAGTTTGAGTAGATATTATATTTGTTTCCATAGACCTTGTTTGTGTTTATATGGACTCAAATAAAAATGGTCTTTCTTATGACATTACATTATCAACCATTTTTGGAACATCTATATTTTTAATAGATTTACCTCTTGATACAAGATCAAATATCCTTAATAATTTTTAATAAATTATTATCAATTCTTTCTTCTATTTGATACCTTAATAATTTTTAATAAATTATTATCAATTCTTTCTTCTATTTGATATAAATTATTTGTTGTATTTCCTAAATTATTCAAAGAATATCCATAAACATCATAAATAGACCGTAGAGCTTAAGTAAGTCTTTGTTATACCGTTGTATTTTAAAGAAAATTTTCAAATATGGATCCATTGCTTAGAAATTTGAGAGAATATCAGACATTGAATTACTCTTTCGATGCTGGTCTTAATCATAATATATACCTTACTAAAAATTATAATAGCACGAGAAGGAAGCTTTGGTGAGACCCTTAAATGAATTCAAGTAATATTACCTAATTTAAGAGATTATTTATCCAAGGGTTCTTATGGTGAACCTTTTACCGGATTTGTAAGGGAAGCCAATTTATGCATTTATAAATACCATAAAATGGAGGATAATTATTATCTGCTGACATAAACATGTACTATCTTAATGCGAGCATACAACAATTGATCTATATATGGCCTAGCATTTGTAGTATGTTAAAGCCATCTATGGTAGATTTTTAAGTAAGTTAAGAAATCTCTAGCACTCTAATAAGACGTGAAACGCCCAATGCCATTTTGACATTGATGTGTGAAAAGCATCTTTTTTTGCCATATGTACTAGAAATTATAGGGAGACGTGGTTGGACAGTGCAAATTGTTTTCCCATAATGTTGCGGTCACATCACATTGATGATCGTAAATCACCACTATGAGTCCGAATTCTCTCAATGAAAATAATGAGGCTTTTGACTTTGATATCCCGTATTTTTCACTTTGCATTCCATACAATCAGCAAGCGGAGCCATCAATTAAAATGACAAAAATATTTTCATGTGAAGCTAGAAAACTCCATTTAAGGCTAGCACTTCAAGCACTGCCAAAAAGAACATATTACGGTAAGACTATAGCTACAATAAGAAGTCTCTTCAAAAGTAGTGGCTTTGGCCTAAGTAGGGTCTCTAGGCACCTTTCAATGTATCTTGCAAGTTGATTGGTTGTCTCAGTTCTATGAACTTCCAAACCTCTAATTGTACTCCTCTAAGAAATACTCCCTCATGAATCCCATCATCTAGCTTAAGGTTGGACCATCTCTTCAGTATTGATTTCATCCCAAAGACATAAGATTCAACTGGTTATCTAGTCAAGTGACTTAAGTTCACAAATTTCTCTCTAATCCACTCTTCAAAGCCTTTTTGCCTAAATTTGGTGAGAAAAGCATACATCATTTTGTCCCATGTGCCGAAAGCTCCAATTGCTTGTCTCTTATACCATGGAAATATTTTACCCTTGAAAGTGGTGGGGAGCATTGCACTAGCCAATGCTCTAGTGTCCTAGCATTCTTAGCTACACATATCACCATAAACTCTACTATATGTAGACCAAGGTTTTCATTATACTCTCCCTTGAAAATCGACAATGGAACTACGTTGGCAGGACGATCATTCACATTTCTAGGAGTTGTGTAAAGAGTGTTGCAAGGGTATCAAAGGATTCTTCTCTCGATGATCCATTTTTGGTCCTAGCCTTAGCTTTTTATCCTATCGCATACCTCTGGAGACATTCCAATGCTTGTCTCTTTACTAACTCATTCATTAAAGAGTTGGTGCCACCGAGCTTTATCAATTCTCAATACAATGGAGCAAAAGGCTTTTTGCTTTGATTAGTCTTTGGAATATTCATTTGCCAACATTTATTCAACTCATTTTTTCTCACACTCTTTAAATTATCATTCATGCCATTGCGGAGCGGGAGAAAATTGGTTCTAAAGTTTTCAAAACTCATTCACCTTAGGATAGCCATTGCATCATCATTGTAATCTCAATAGTATAGGTTGTAAAGAAAACATGATCCACTAACTTCTAGTGAGTCGCTAATTGAATGAAATAGAGGTTGGCAAAATGCCAAGCATCCCAAATATCCTATTACTGAGCATTTACATGGAGATTCCAACTCTTTTCTTTTTTGTTCTTGGGAACTTCTATTGACCATGACTCTTGAAGATTTTTCACAATCTTCCACTTGGCATTGTTTGATAGATTTCAATGGGGGGGCCAATGGTAGTTACTGAGCATTCTTCTTTCTTTTGATTCTTCGATTTCCTTCAAAATGGTTTGCTACAATGGCACAAGCTTCCATCCTTCAGTAGTATATGTGAGACTATTTATATATGGTCTAGACCCTACATCAAGATTGCATCATGTCTTCTTCATTGGGAAATTAGTCCTTTTTAAAAGGTTTCTTTGGCTATGAATTTCTTAACTTTCTTGTTTAGTTTTAAAACTTCTTTAATTTACCATTGCTTTCTTCCCTCTCCAATAGTGCCATTTCCTTCTTTTTTAGTCCATTCGAGTGCTTGTTGATGACAATCCCCCCCAACTATGTACCAAAAACATGGAGCTCTTGAGAGAACACTAAGGAAATAGTAAAAAACTATAAGATATTCTATCTTGTATCATTCACAAGCATCTTCTTATCCTCTTGATTGTGTCATACACAAGAAATACAACCAAGGAAAACGAATTCACGTAGCATCATGAAATAATTATAGCTCTTATAGATGCTAACACCACTAAGACAACCAACTAAAAGTGTAAGGACCCACATCCAACTTAGTAGAACTAGAAGTAGCTAACTAAGTGCTAATAAGAAAAAAGAAAAAATTCCAAAAGAAAGTGTCCCAACAACAATGAAGTAAAATTCGAACTCTCAATAGAGCCACACAACAATACATTAGAAAATTGTACAGTGTGGAAGATTCCAGACATGGTCCAAAAAGTGGACTAGGAGGTCCAAGAAACAAAAGAGATGGAAACACCTTCAAACTTACAAAAACCAATGATGCATCCTATTCTTGAAGAAAGAAGAAAGATGAAAATGGGTGTTGCCCCATTTCCAAGCTACCTTGAAAAGCTAGTGGAGCCCATTAAAGAGTATGACTTGATTTAAGGTATTGGACACATTCCAAATCAAGCTAACATTACGTCAATTGTTGATGTTGTCTATTTGTTGGAAAAAAATTCAAAATCATTTTGACAAGAAGACATGGATTGAGGATTTTCAACCAAGCAAGGGCACTAAAGACATTACAGTGCCAGATCTTGAAAGGAAGTGGATGTGGCTAACACCTTCCTAGATCCCAACACTCGAGATTGGCATATGGATTGAAAGATGTTTCATCAGAGATGCATTAATTGATGGGGGCTCTTTAGTGACCATAATGATAGATATGACAATGAAAGACTTGGGACTACAATGCATGCAACCTACTCGGTGGCTCATCAATTTGGCAAATCAAAGCAAAGTAAAGCCCTTGGGCAGGGCATCCTCCCCTACATTAAAACAACCATGGCTAGAAGAGAGTTAATGATTGAACTATTTGGTGGTGAAACCTAACTCCTATGGAACCTCTAACACCCACTGTTGTTAGAAAGACCATGGCTATTTGAAGCAAGGGTAAGGACTAATTGGTTGAAAGGAACCCTAATCCTTAGAGAGGACCAAATAAAGTAGTCTTGAAGTTTTAGTGTTTTCAAGAAAAAAAAGGATCCACCTCCTTGGAAGTCTCTTTTGACTCTTCCAAAGAAACCCCACAAGGAACCTTGGCTAAAGAAAAAGGTATAAAACAAATATTCCCAAATAAAATAAAAGCATAGTCTCACTAATAGTTGGCAATGTAAGTCAATTATCAAAAGAGATAATACCCCTATGTATGGGTGAGTATCTCTTGCCAAACCTAGAAGTAACCTCTAAAATCTATTCTAAAATCCCTAAGATACAAACAGAAACAACCCTACTTCCATTCCCATTCTTGGCGGCATTCAAACAACTATAGTCTAGTGCAATAAAAGCAATTTCTAATGGGGTCTCAAAAGAGGAGATAACTCCCTTGAAGGAGTTGACATGTACCTAGAAGCCACACAAAGTATGTTCATAAGAGAAGTGGAAGGTGAAAAGAAACTAATCTTCACTTATGCAAATGGAACCAAATGTCATCTTAAATGGGCAATGCTTCATGATGATGAAGAGTTATTGGTCTTACATTGAAGGAGAATTTGGATATGTTTGCATGGTCATAAAGGATTTGAAGGGGATCAATCCTATTGTATGTTAGCATCACGTTGATTTGGATCCTGATGCCAAGCTAGTCCAATAGCGCCAATGCAAAATGAAACCAAACTCCTCGACTCTAGTGAACCGAGTTATTTGAAACTATTAGATGTTGATTTCATTTACCTAATGGCCAACATTGAGTGGGTTTCGTCCATCATGGTAAACTTAAGAAGAATGGAAAGCTTTTCATCTTCATAGACTCCGAGAAGGCTAACTCTAAGACAATGAAATATCACATCCCTATTTTGTTCCCATATCAATTTTGGATACAATCGTAGGCCATGAGCTATACTCCTTGTTGTATACATTAATCAAGTGCAGATTATAGAAGAAGATAATATAACTTTCAGAATAAATTGGAAAACTTATGCATACAAAGTGATGCCATTTGGGCTTTGCAATGCCCCAGCTACCTTCTAGTGTGTGACAATGGCCCCTTTCTAGAATCATTTGTATGATTTCATGGAAGTTTATCTAGATGAAATTTGTGACTTTAGCCTTTTCTCCAAATATTAAGGATGCTTGTAATGTTTTGATTCATCAATACAAAGGGTATGAGATTTCTCTTAGTCTTGATAGGTCCCCCATAGGTGCATTTTTGGAGTCTCTTTAAGAGTTCTTTTCTTACCAACTTGTCTCTATGTAGGGATCAAAAATAGGTCTAGTCAAGATTGAGAAGATTGCAGCCTTGACTGCACTTGTCAACTTGAAGCACTTGAGAGGATTCTTAAGTTATGTGGACTACTATAGAAGGTTCATTTCCCATTTTGCAACAAAGTAAATACCCTTCACAAAAACCTAAGGAAGTATGTGGAGTTTATTTGGACTCATGAATGTGAAGAAGCATTCAACACTTTAAATAGTACCTAAATCAAGAACCCATCTTATAGCCTTTTAACTCGATGGAGTTCCATGTACTGATTGATGCATCAAAGGAATGGCTAGGAGAAATTTTATGTTAAAAGGGCTCTTCCAAGTTAGATCAATCAATCTACCATGCAAACTACAAGGTCACTGGTAGAAAAAGGACCTATACAGTGCTAAATTTGGAATACATGGCTATGGTGTTCACCTTGGACAAGTTTCAATATTATCTTCTATCAATCCATCTCAAGTTTTACATGGATCATGAAGCTCTATCCTTCTTAATGAATAAGGAAGACATGAAAGGACATATGATGCAATGATTACACCTTTTCTAGGAATTTGATTTTGAAACAAAGCTAGGCTTCTCTCATGTACTTGCCAATCATCTCTCATGGATCCCTCCAAGTGAAGATAAGGAATAGGATGATCATCCGCATCTTCCAAATGCATCCTTGTTTCTAGTGTAGACTATTACACCATGGTACTCAAATATTTCCAACCTCTTGGCTACACAATAATATGCTCCTGGACTCTCCCATAGAGAGAAGAAGAAGTTACTATTGGAATCAACCTACTACGCTTTGTTAGGCAACTCAGTATACAAGAAAGGCAAGGATGAGGTACTAAGGAGATGCATCACAGGAGACAATTTTGGGATTATACTAAAGGCTTGTCATGACGAGCCATGTGATGAACATCGTGTAATGAAATTTTGTAGGAGAATAAATAACTACATTCTTATGTGTTATTGGTCATCTACATTGCATAAAGATACATATGATTAATATAAGCATTGCAAAAAGTGTCAATGGATGGGCAAAATAACTAAAGCTGGTGCCATACCACCGCAACTCATCCTCCCCTAAAGTTATCTAAGAAGTAGGGCATCAACTTTGTAGGACTAATTGACCTTGTGCGACCAAAAGGAGAACATGTACGTCTTAGTATACACTAATTGAAGTGGTGTAAAGCCAATGTTCTCAATAGATATTATGGAAACAATGTGGGCTTTTTTTTGTATGAAAATCTCATCACCTATTTTGATAGTCCAGTAGAGCTAGTAACTGACACACTATCCACTTTCTCAACAAAATCATGGAAGAGCTTGTCATTGAAATGCGCAATATTTGATATTGAAAGTCGATATGTATTACCTTGGAGCAAACGACCAAATCAAATTCACCAATCAGATCCTTTGTCCAATCCTGATAAGGACAACTACCAGGCATAGATGTGATTGGGATAATTCACTTACAAAGGCTCTCTAGGCATGTAGAACATGGCTATCACCAAACTCCTAGGAGATGAAGACTCCCTTTAACATTACCTACTCATTTAAAATGCTTGGATGAGATCCAATAGATGGTGCTATAGTGTATAAAGCCACTCAAGGTGTAAGGCATACCACAATAGTATCACCTACTACATTTAGAATGCTTGCATGAGATTCGAAGGATAGCACTATAGTGGATGGAAGCCACTTGGGCGTGGCATAAAGTGTACCACACTAGTTTCATCAAGCAAAAATAGGTCAAGGAAGGTGATTTGTTTCTGGCCTATGATTTGCGGTTTGGTAAGTTTCTTGGTAAGCTCTAATAACACTAGCTTGGTCCTTATAGCAAGCCACATAATAGTCCAATAAAAATTCAATTTGTTGATGATTCAAAAGACCTCTTCCTTATTAATGGCTATTGACGGAAGAAATACTTCCCTCCTTCGGAGATCTTGACAATCAAAGTAGACTGTCCCTTCTTCGTCTTAGCATTGATCTATTGTTCTTTTCGAGGTTGCTAATGATAGCCTTCATGATGATCCTGATAGAGTGGTACAATCCTTCCATACCCTCTTCTCTAGCATCCACTATTGTTCCATTGCCCTCTCCCTTAGTCCTACAAACATACTATGGATGGCTTTGACCATTGGCTCTATGATCCTACTTAAATTAATCAAATAAAACAAAACCAAAAATACACAATCCTTCCATACCCTCTTCTCTAGCATCCACTGTTGTTCCATTGCCCTCTCCCCTTAGTCCTACAAACATACTGTGGATGGCTTTTACCAGCGGCTCTATTATCCTACTATAAATAAATAAAACAAAAAAAAATGTTATGGGAGAAAAATACTTTGGTCCCTACTATAATAGCCTTTCTTTTGGGAAAAGGTGGAAACACCCTCAAGAATAGGGAAAGAAAATATAATGCTTTAAAAATCAAAGCATTATGTGAGAGAATAAGTAAATCAATTTCATAACAGGTCTCACTCCAAGAAAGGTTGCAACACCCATGGTGTGGAAAGTTGGTTGAGGAAAAGGTGGTGACACCCCTTAGTCCCCCATACCCTCTAATTCAATGACTACTATTCCATTGTACTTTCTATCTCTCTACATGCAATAATTCTTCTTCGTTAGTCCTAGATGTAGTTCTTAAGCCACTTTCATGTGTTGTATCTTGCCTCTTCTTTGTATGCTTATGTATCCTAGTATGCCATCTATACATTGTTGTATCTCTATCCCATATAGAGTGTAGTACATCCAACAACAGTACTCATTCTCAATACATTGATTAACTCCCTTGGCATGCCTCCTCATTGACATTCAATTCATCAAATTATCAATAAGTGGATCTTCATGGCAAACAATTTAGTGATGTGATCTTTCATCCTAATTAGATGGGTTTGTACATAAGAGTTTCTCTATATTTCTCAAGAGTTTGACATAGAATTGGGGCAAGTGACCAATATTTTCCTTTAAATTAGATGAGAGATGAGATGTGTGACTAATGAGCAGTGCATGCATGGGATGGGCCTCTTAACACACAAAGCACGATTCGTTTTGTGCACATCACTATAAGGCTCCCTGGTCTTTCGTTTCTCACACCATACGCTAACACCTTATGGGGTGCACATTTACACCATCAGATGTACGCAAAGGTATACAAAACTATTGTACAAGTGACTATGAGGAATAATCAATGGAGTGCAAAATTGAGTTGCTCTCTATATTCTCAATAGAGCGCAAGACAATGGGGGTTTAAGACCAATCCTCTTTTCAATCAACCGAGAGTGAAGTTGAGGGACATTATGACCATTGGAGTCATATGCTTTCTTATTTCCCAGTGTATACATGGGATGGGCCTCTTTCCAACACATCATGACACCTTGCATTCTATACACTATAGCATAAGGCTCCTTGATCTTTACTCCTTGTACCTATGCCACCACATGATGTGATACACTAAGGCACCTTCAATTGTATGTGTTGGCATACTCCCTTGTACCTTAAAATTTGTTGATTTCTTGTGATGGGTGTGAGTATGAATTCTCAATCAATTCCAACATGAGTGATACTATTCTATCATTTACCTTGAGTGATAAATGAGTTGAGTGGCTCATGCATTGATGGTGACAATGCAACCATTTTCAACACCAAGTATTTTCTCTCCTTGCCCTTAGTCATTTACTCTTCAATCTGGGGAATGGCTAGTTTGGGGACTAATAGGGTCACACATGTAGCCACACGACAAATTAATTTATCAATTCCACTATATAATGGGACTTTTATACGTATGATGGGGATGGTGTATAGATTTTTACTACTAGCTTTATTAGATGTAGTTGTAGTTGGAATGAGTATTGTGGATACTATGCATAACATGGTCCCTTCTATGATCATTCTAGGTAGTCGCCTCAAGGCATAATGCTTCACAAGTCTTCCATGGTCACCCTCGATAATTATTGAGTCAAGAAATCCTATTCCCTCTTATATTAGTTTGATCCTAGATAGCTTCTAGTTATAAGTGTGGTGATGTGTCCCTATGCTTGGCTTATTACAATTTCTTTCAATGTGAACAAATCATTTTTTCCTCCACCCTCACCTTCCTCAAGGTGCCTTCATGATTTATTTCAACCTTTACAACACCCAAATCGATGTGTTTGTGCATTCCTAATTTAACTTTTTCCTTTTATATTTTGTTCTATGCGAATATCAAAAATTTGCCCAGAAAGTGGTTTTAACATCATGATCCTATTCATCCCTTTGAATTGGATATTTCTCCTTTATATAATGTCTCATTGTGAGTTATGGATCCCTTGTTTTAATTTTTGAAGTGTTTCATATGTTTTATTTGTGTTTTCGTAGGTTTCCATAACAAAGGGGCCCAAAGGGGGCACAAATGAGGGCCAAAGAAAGCCTACACCAAGCCTCAGCAAGCCTTGATAGGCTGGAAGCAAGATCTAGGTGAAGGAAGCTCCAAGAGGTGTGAGCTATGGCTGCCCACAACTTGTTTACAGCTTGTGAGACCTAAGAATTGAAGTAAACTTGAAGAAAATGATCAAATACCTCTGATGTAATTCTTTGAAGGTGCCCAACAATGCCGGAAAGGTGCTCGGGAAGCCGGGGAGTGACGGGAGCTCGAAGTCGGATATGGCTACCGGGAAGGAGACCCAATGCAACTAGGGAGTCGATGGGATGCTGAGAATGCCACGAACCAAGCTCAAGAGTCAAAAAGCAAAGCTCTGATACCAGTTGAAAGGGAGCGACGGATCGAAGGTTGGACTTGAGAGCTATGGCAGGAGAGCAAGAGCAAGAAAGGGAGAGACTAGAAATGGGAACTCCAACAGTCACAATGTGTGACTGGGCCTTCCTTTATTCAAACTGTCACTAAAAGAATAAAGAATAAAGTGACGGTGACGGGCGCCCGCCACCTGCAGTGTGCAGTGGCGGTGTTGTCAGTGTAGTAATGCACGGGCGGCTAGGCAGAGGCGCCTTTACCCCCAACACTAATCAGAATTCTCCCAAATTGCTCCTTCTTTTTCTCCCAGTTCATAGTGCTATTTGCTGTCTGTAAACTACGATCGCGCACCGTACGATTTCGGAAGCCTTTCTTCTTGCATGAGATCTCTCAAATTGGCTGAAAAGCCACTTGCTTTTTAGATGTCACCCTATTCTAGAATTTTTCTATAGCTTTTTAGGATAAATACAAGAAATAATATCCAAAATATCAAAAATAGGCTAAACTTGTCCAAAAATCTCATATTTTGGAACTAACCATACTATGCACACTAGCACTAATGACTAAGATGACATTAACTCTCTAGATTCATAAGAAATCCGAATGATGATGTACTCCAAGTTTTTTCACATTGTGTCCATGTGTAGTGGTATGACATCTACCCCCTCTAAACCCTAGACATCCTTTGGTATGTGCCATCGATGCACCACCCGGGTCAAAGCCAATAGCGTCAACTTGTCGCTTATCATGCACATAAGAAGGTATCTGCATAACTCTTGAACCACACCGAGTACCTTCTCTAGGGTCATAAGGCCTTGGATGCGCATCATACACTAGAGGCTGTTGATTCTCCATATACAGGCTATCAATTCACTCATCAACAAACACATTTGCTCTTTCAGAGTCCAACGTATGGAAATCTACTTATATTGACAATTGTATACCACATCAAACATAAAATGAGCCTCACTTGCATCCAATACATTCTCACCATCATCGAAAATAGTGAAGTAGTCCATAACTTGAAGCATCTTAGAATTGCCTATCAAGGCCTTTGATAAAGCATCCGAAACATTTTCCAACTATGGAGCATTACATCTAACATCCTCTAAAGGCATATCCTCAAGCTCTTGAAGTGTCTCAGAAATGATAAATGTATCTTGCAAATCATGTGCATCCAACACTTCATCAATCTCCCTCTGAGTCCTTGCATCAAGTAAAACATGAGCTTCATAAACCTCTTCAGATGCATTAAGAAAATCTACAGATGCAATGGTTGACTCTTCCACTACAGGATTTGGCTGTCTCAATATCAGACTGCAACTTATATCCCAGCTTTTTGCTCGCTTGCTATCTTACTTCTGCTCTTGCCCAATCTCATTCGTGTTTTTTCCTTTTGCTAAATATGCATCCATTGAGTATGCATCTACGAGTGATTCCTAGCTAGTTAGGTCACAAATGTTTTGTTCTGCATGAGACATTTCACTATTAATAAATTTCCTCTTTTTAGATACATGCAAAGCATGTGCCCATATTACAGTAGCTTTCGGGCCAACCATCACTTTTGGCCAGGCATTCTATCCAATTGTAGACCAAAAGTAGAAGCATGTACAATCGTATAAGCATTTCGGACAGCCAAGTCTTCCAATAACTTTTGCATACTTCCCTTTCCAAAATTCAAAGCAAGAGGCAATCCCGTTTCTTGTGCATGGATCTTGCTATCTTTCCAAAAGATGAGCTGTCGTGCCAAGGCCTCTTAATAAGTAGCACAATCCTTCCTTTCATGCTGCAAACTATCACACCAAATACATATTTTCCCTAGTTTACAGGATGATGCGTGTTCCCTTTCCTCTTGTCCTTTCTCATCCAATTTTGCGACCTACAACTGAAGATCCCACATGCCTTTAACCAATTCATCTAATATATATTTCTTGATAGTCAAAACAATAGGTATATACATGGGGTTAGCCATAGAAGCGGGTGGCTTACTGGATAGATAAACTATTTTGCCCATAATAGTGGGCAAGCTAGGTACATGTAATCTTTCTCTTCTTCTATGTTTTTTTGCTAGTCCAGTAACAACTTCCTTAACATGCCTCCACTTTGTTTTAAACCTTGTCTCTGTAGTCTGATCCTCTAACAAATCATCAAGCTTTTCTTGAAGCTCAGGATCTGTTACTTGTAGAAATAATTCAATTTTTTGACTTGCAAGAGCTTGCTGTTCTACAAGATCTAACTGCTGGAGCCCCGAGAGGAACACCAAGGAAAAGGGAATTCTCTTGCAAGAAAATCTATCTTGTAACATCAACAAGCTTGTTTATCATGTTTCATATGATCACAATGAAGAAAAGAACACCAGGCACAACAAATCTTCATGCAACATCATGTAGATCTCCCACGGATTTTAATAAAATCAGCCATATTCTTCAACATCTTCACAAAATCCATCAATAGAACAAAGAAAGCAAAGGAATACACCATCTTGAAATGGAAATACATCACATGGTATTCATCTTCAATATCTTCATAGTCTTCTCTCTCAATCTCTCATATACAATCACTCTGTTTTAGTAGAATTGGCTATCTCTGACTCTCTCTCTCTCTCTCTCTCTCTCTCCATCAATAATACATCATATCCTCACTACAATCTCTCAAAATTTACTCTCAATAATCACTCTTAGGTCGTGGATACCCCTCCCAAGAGGTATGTCTGATATGAAGGGTCACCAGAGCCACTACAGTGTCTCTTCACAACTCACTACTGTCACTTCACTCTAGTCTTCTCTTGAGTCTTCAGCAGCTACTTCTTCCACTTCTTTCAGCTCTTTTGCACTTGTATTCACCTCTTTCCAAGGCTAGAAAACTTTCCCAAAGTCACACATACATTCCACAGAACACTTACAAAAGCATACAAAACAGTCTACAGAACAGTACCAGAACAGCTACAGTACAGAACAGAACAGAAACAGAAGCTCTACAGAAGACCTACAGAAGGTTACAGAAGGTTATCAAAACCTCATAACTTACTCTCAAACCATTTCAAACTCTCACAAACCATTCAATAAACTTTCTCAATATCTCATTCTTCATCAATCAATACTCCATCCCTCCTTACAGAAGACAATCAGAACAAAACAGACCAAAACAGAACAAAACAGAAGGTATACAGAACCATTCAGAACCTATCAGAACATCACAGAACCATCAACAAACATCATGAACTTCCAAAACACAATCAATATCATCCAAAACACTCTCAAACCACTTCCAAATCAATCAATCATCCCATAAAATCAACCATTCAGCTCTCAAAAACAACAAAAATCAGCCAAAAAACAAGTCATTTCAACACTCAACATATCCCCACACTTAATAAGGAAGCGTCCTCGCGACCCAGGAAAAAGGGAATACAAGTTCAGGGAAAAGCTCAACTTTGATCTTCAATATCTTTTCACAAAGAATCCATCCACCACGACCCCAACTTATAACCTATTTCGGATATAAAAATATAAAGAAAGGAAAACTCTTTATACATTAACACCTCTGATCAAACTAAAAATCACCACAAATTTGTAAAGGATATAAGAGTTTGCTTCTTCTTCATCTGCATCTGCTTCAACTCTCCATCCACGACCCCATCTCGTCAAATCTCCAAAACATAGCTCGTACACGAAATCCAATAAGAAACCACCACGTTCGTTTGACATAAATGAACTCACAACACAAACACTAATACACAACACAACCATCTGAATGACTCCTTCAAAAAGAGAGTTGTTCATTAAAAGCTTCCATTATACATTGGAAAGGTATCAATGAAGATGATCCCTCTTAAAAGATTGATGTTGTCGGAATCGATCCATAGATAAGGATTCATCTACAAAGTTTTTGGGAGGATTTTGAAAAAATTGGAGACAGCACATCCTTTCCAACAGGACCAAGTATCTGCTAGGCAAACAAAGGGCATGAAAATACAATATCTCCAGTTGTTGGGAATCAATGCTAACATTGACATTCATGCACAACTTTGGAATAGGCTTTGAATCATTATGAGAGTGCCTATGCATATACGCCAGGTACCAAGCAAAGTGAGCAGTTAATCTCACTGAGGGATCTGCAGACTGTGAATACTGTTGGGCAAAATGAACATAGTTTTGATAATCTTGACTGGAAGCTGTCCATTCTCCTGGAATTACTGGCCAATTAATCTGCGGTCCTGTAAGGCAATCATCCGAACTCCATCCCTTCTTCTGGAAATCTGGAAATCTGATTATCAAAACCGTCACAGTCACTAACCAACTGAGGTGGTTGAGATATAGAAGTGTTAGGAGAGGGTAGTGGAATAAGGGAAAGTGGATGTAGGGAAGGATAGGAAAAATCATAAAAAGAAGAAAAGGTTAAAGAAGGAGTGGCAGAAATTTGTAAGGAATCACTAAGGAACGGTGTTAACTGATAAATAGGAAATGTGGAGGGTACATTAATGAGGGGTGAAGGACAGGGTGGAGAAGAGGAAAATACCCTATCCTCAATAAAGGAACAATAAGTGAAAATAGGAATTTGAGGGAAAGATGAAGGTTGGAAAAGAAGGGGTAAAATAATTGTGGAATTAGACTAACAAAGGGAAATATATATAGCATAGCGGTGAGCCATTTGTTGATAATAGAGGAGAGAAGGAACAGAAGGTCCTAAGAGAGATCGTCTATGATAGACATCAAAGAAGGTAGCATCAAATGGATTATGTTTGGAAAGATAGGTTAAGAGATCCATCCTCAGTTGGTTAGTACTCTGGGCAAAGGTAGGAGCTGTGTTTTGTCTTTGATTTAGGACCACCGAATCAATCATGGGATGCCACGAATTATGATGACAATCAGCCACTTTGGAGGAATAACTCTGGAACATATCAGCTATGCGCAACTCCAAATGATTGACATATAAAACAGCCTGTAAGACCACATCCCTCACATACCATGCCATATCTATCTCATCTGGAATTAACAAATCTCCTCGGAGATACATGTATGACATCAACATGGTGTCTGGTGTGACAGAATCTTCAAAGACCATTCTGACTCCTCTGTCAACAACTCACCAAACCAAGCCCCACTCCAGCCATCCTCTGGAAAAGGTAAATCCATCGTGGAAAGCTTCATGTAGAAAACCAACTTCTGTAAGTGGTAGTGGACAAAGAAAGAATGGTCTGGTAAGACATATTCCTGAAACTGCTCAAAGGTAGACCATAACAAGTCCATTCTGGACTGCAATCTTTCCACTTTATCTTGGAATAGAGGGCACAAAGTAGCATGTCTCTGTAGGGCAGCCAAGTCCTGCTGTGAAAGAGAAGGAATCAATGGAACAGGAGGGCTTGAAGGAACAGAGCGGGACTTTGCAAGCTGATCTTGCAATTGCTGGATTTGGGAGGCTTGGTTGGCCACTGTGTCATTAGCCATCTGTAAAGCTGAAAGCTTGTCATCTAAGATAGCTTGGAATTCCTTCGCTTCGCTGGACATCCTCTCCTTCTCGTCTGAAAGGCTAGTAACTTGTGATTGAGCCTCGAATAACTGGGTCTTCAATGAAGAAATCTCATCGCTTTGGATGGCAACCAGTTGGGTTTGCTATTCCATTTGCTTAAATAAATCTGCTAGGGTATCCTTAGCAGAAGCTAACTCAGATGTTGCTTTATGCAACTGGTCTTTGGACTGCATGAGCTCTTCATAGAAAGATGCGTACAGCTGTTGAACACAGGCTGTCACTGACAACTCAATGGAACTTTGAATATCCTTGCAGAGGAAAGGAATGGCATCTCCTGAGACGAGACTGTTCAGGGAAGGAACTGAGATCTCCAAGGATCCTTCGCGATGTGCTCTGAACAGGTTATTACAAGTGAGATACCCATGGAGTTCACTACCAGAAGTAGCAGGGATAGGCACTGAGGGAAGTACGGAAGGGGCTTTATCCGCTACCCTTTTCAAGCGTTTGCGCTGTATGACCAGGGGAGGCGGAGAATCATCATCCTCTATGGCAATGGGTGCTGACTCTTCTGAAGGTGGAGGAGGAGGAACTGGATCTGATGGAGGAGGTGGAGGCACAGTCTTCTGTAAACCTGAATAGGTCAAGAAGGCAGACAAATATGATCCATATGTGACATTGGCAACATTACCCCTAGTGACTTTAACAAAATGCTGATCCATTTTAGTAAGGAGGTAAGTGCTCCAATCAATAGCAACTCCTTTCAGCACCATCTTGGAAGCTGTGAAAAGCTCTTTGAACAAATAGTGGGATGGCGTTTTGGCAGGCATAAACCTGTCCTGAAGGAACTGACAGATCGTCTTCCATACGGGATCAGTGATCATAGAAAAGGAAACTCCTGAAGAGTTTATCACCTTCTTAACATCAAGGACTTCCCTTGTCTGCTTCTGCAACAGCTTGAGAATCTCTTCATTAGAGAAGAGCTGACGAGTGGTCACAAAAGGTTCTCCTTTGAAGGGTAAAGATAGAGCCTTCCCTAAGCCTCGAGATGTCAATGTCATAGACAGGCCTTGGACTATGCATGTCTTCTTGCTGTAAGAGGCCAGGAACTCATCACATAACGACGGATCCTCCGGAAGCAATGGAAAAGGAGTAGCCACAAAAGCAGCAAGTCCCGCCTTCGTGAGGGGCTCAAAAGTAAGTAGGGAAGAGTAATCCCTACTAACTAGTGGGACGTACTGGATAGGGGGAGGAGCATGAGAAGGCGCCATTCAGATGGTTACACATACACCACAAACACAGACAATCAAGGAGAATGCCTGCAAAGCAATAGACAAAAAACCAAGGATAAGAGAATTACCAATAAAACGTGACTCGACCTACTAACCCCAAGCAAACCACATCCTAGAAAAAATTTGACATGACCTTGAGACAAATGCGACCGAAAGCTTCATGCGATGCATCCGACAAACACCCAGAACCCCCGTATCAGGCAATAAAAGAAAAAAAAAACTGCATACCGTACCCTTAACCGTAACAAAGACAGTAAACCAAAACCATACCATATCTGACACATATCAATACTACATCTGTGATAAAACTCTCAGGACTGCGCATACCCATCCCACGAAACGGTTCATTAAAAAGGGAAATTAAGTGCAGTGAGGGGGGAATTAATTTAATGAAGGGTTGATTTTAATCAATTATTAAAAATTAGTGAATTTTTATTAGGTGATAAACCTTAACAAGAAAACGGTGGTTCCTTATTATAAATTAAATTACCAATTATTAGGTTAAAACGGTGCAGTTATTCGATTCCCGGACTTCGATTCCCGACTAGGTCTCTAAATGCAATTCATTGATTACAAATTAAAGTGATGTGGAGCGCTTTTTTGCCAGCGCATGCTCATGTGACGGCTGGTTCATTTGAATTAAAAAAATTTAAGTGCCTATGTAGCGCACGTAGCGCGTGCTAAGTGAACGGCTGGTTTATTTTAATTAAAAAGTATGTGTGTTTAGCGCGAATGCGCGTGGAAACTGTGGGTGAATTAAAGGGTTCATTTTAACAATTAATTTGTGATTAAGGGGAAAAATGAAAATAAATAAAGCACATAAAATAAATACCTGGAAGGGGTGTGTATGTAATGCAGGAATGCACACGGAAGAGTCCACCAAAAGAAGGGAATCCAGGAAAGGAAAAGTAAAGATCACTGATGAAACAACAAACAACACCTTAGTGGATGTGTGGATTTGGTTTGGGTTGGTTGTTTATTTTTATTTTATTTTATTGTATTTTTTTATGGTTTTTGTTTTTTGTTAAGTTGTGATTATTAATGGTTGAATAAATGGAAAATGAGCAAGGGAGGTGAGGGGAATTTTTTTAGAATTTTTAAGAATTTTTTGAGAATTTTTTACTATTTGTAAATGAATTTTCTACATTGATTGGCAATTTAGGGGATTAAATGAGGAAATATTTAATTTTCTGAAATTTTAGGGTAGGCAATTTCCAACGGACAAATTCCCAAAAATTGGCAAAAGGCAAAAGGAATTTTTAGAAATTTTTCTGAATTTTTTTTATGGAAAAATTAATGTGGTGATTAATTAAATCACCTAAATCACATTAATCAGATAAGTCAGTTAGGCATAAGTCAATTAAGTCTGGTTAGTGGGGGTAAGTCATGTTAGTCTGCCCAAGTCAAGTCAGGTTAGTCAAGGTTGCTTAGGTTAGTCAACTAGGCTAGGTTAGTCAACTAAGTTAGGTTAGTCGACTAGGTTAAGTTAACTAGGTAGGGGTTAGTCAACTAGGTTAAGTTAACTAGGTAGGGGTTAGTCAACTAGGTTAACGATGGTTAATTAAAACTAACCTAGCTAGGGTTAAGTTAGGGTTAGGGGTGGGGGTTAGATTAGGGTGACTAGGGGAGTTAGGTTAACCTAGGGGGTTAGGTTAAGTTAATTAAGGTTAGTTTAAGTTAATGAGGGTTAGTTTAAGTGAATTAGGGTTAGTTTAAGTAAATTAGGGTTAGTTTGACTAAATTAGGGTTAGTTTGACTAACCTAGGGTTAGAGAGGGGTTAGAGAGGAGGAGGTGGTGGTGGTGGTGAGAGGAGGTGGTGACCCGGTGGCAGCGGCGACGAACGCGGCGGCGGCGACAGCTCCACGGGCGCGGCGGCGGAGGAGGGAGAGGGAAGAAGCGCTGGGGGAAGGGGAAGGAGGAGAGGGAGGTCGGCTGGCTGGGGGGCTGGGGAAGGAGGGACGAGACGGAGGACGGCGGGAGGAGGGGAGAAAGACGGGGGGTCGGGGGACAGACGGCGGCGGGGGAGGGCAGAACGGCGGGGGAAGGAGAACGGCGGGGGAGCAGAACGGGGGGGGGGGGGGGGGGGGGGGGTAGAACAAAATGGCGGGGGAGGGTCGGGCTGGGGGAGGAGGAGGACGGGGGCGCGCTGGCGGGAGAAGGGGAGAAGAAGGGCAGGGGCACGACAGAAGGACGGCGGGGGGAGGGGAGAAGAAGGGCAGGGGCGCGCTGGCGGGAGAAGGGGAGAAGAAGGGCAGGGGCGCGGCAGAAGGACGGCGGGGGGAGGGGAGAAGAAGAGCGGGGGCGCGCTGGCGGGAGAAGGGGAGAAGAAGGGACGGTGGGGGGTAGGGAGAGAGAGAGGGAGAGAGAGAGGGAGAAACGCACAGAGAGAGAGAGAAAGAAAGGGAGAGAGAGAGAGAGAGAGAGAGAGAGAGAGAGAGAGAGAGAGAGAGAGAGAGAGAAAGAAGGGCGGTTGGGGGGAAGGGGTGGGCAGTTGGGGGGAAGGGGTGGGGGACCCATGGGGGGGCCATGGGTTGGGCAGGTGGGGGGAAGGGGTGGTGGACCCATGGGTAAGGGGTGGGTAGGGACAAGGACGCGTACCCCCGTCCCGCGCACGTGCGCGGGGCGGGGTAAAAAAATTTGCCGTGACGGGATTGAAATGACGCTGGGAAGACGGGACGGGTTACGCGGACACGACCGGGGCACGTGGAGACTCGTAAAATCGAAAAGGGCGCGTTCACGCGCAAAACGGGCGCGAGAAAAAAATAAAGAAAATTTAATAACTCCCGATTGGGACGTCAAAACGAAATAGCGTAAAAACAAAAAGTGGGCAGGACGACAGGGGGAAAACAAGAAAAATATATGACAAAGGCTCCGGGAGGGGTAAAGGGCGGTCACGTGCAAAAAACACAAAAAAGAACCAAAAATCGTAATTAAAAATTAATATCGAAAAATCCGTGCATCGGAATGAGGTGCAGAAAAAAGGAAAACGGTGCAGAAAGACGTGCCCGACAATCCTATCACATCAAAACATAATTCCGACTGAGATAAGACGCGTTCGCATGGGAAAATCCCAAAAAATAAACCCGAAAATGGGATCGGAAATTAATATCGGACAAACCGTTCATCGGAATGTCATGCAGCAAGAAGGAAAAATGTCCGCAAGAAGGGATGGCACAGGGTTATCATGTGAAAACGCAGTTTTGGTGGAAATAGGAGGGGTTCCTATGCGAAAAACTCCAAAAATACACCCGAAAACTCATTTAAAAATTAATAAGTAAAAATACGAAAGTTGAAAAAGGGTGGAGGAAAAAGGAAAAAGGTAGGGGAAGGCACAGGGGACACGGCTGTCAAATCAAATTGGAATTCCGATACAAATAGGGCAGGTTCACATGGAAAAATGTCGAAAATACGCATGAAAAAGTCGTAAAAACCCGGAAAATTAATAATGGACAAACCGTGTATCGGAATGATGCAGAATAAAAAGGAAAAATGTCAGGGGAAAAGTGATTGGCAGGGCTAGGATGACAGATCACGGTTCCAAAGCAAGAAAAGCGCGTTCACATGGGAAACCGGCTAATTTGCGCAAAATGCGTCAAAAATTAATAACTCAAAAACCGTGCACCGGAATAGGGGTAGGTAAAAAGAAAAAATGGTCAGTTCAATGGGAGGAACAGGGCTATAAGGTTGGATTTGGATTTTGGTGAACGTAGGATACATGCACATGAAAAAATCTCAAAATCAGGAAATGAAGAAAAACTGGAAGGGAACAGCCCCAAGGGTGGGTGGAACATAACCGGGTGGGTGGGAAGGTATCCCATGAGGGTAAAAACAAGTCATGGCATTCATGCATGAGCAAGATAAGGCATATGCAGAGGGGTATGCAACATAGACGCGCAGGGACGCGTCCCCACACTTAAGACCTTAACGGATAGGGTTAACCGAGCAACAGGGACCTAGGACCACGCCACAGACCATCCACTAACTTCCCCACACTTAAAACATGACCGCCACGAAGAAACCAAAGTGTAGGGTTAGAAAAACTTGGCCCGTTTCGTCAAGAATCAAGGTTGAGTATCGATGGCACGTCCAGTGTGGTTGTCGGCGCTGGAGGGACCAAGGCATCTTTACAGCGCACGTTCGTCATGGCAGGGACCACGCGGCAGCACCCAGGGAGGTAGCTAATGGAAGGAATCGCAGGAAATTCGTCGATGATGAGGGATACTACACTCAACTCACAATCACTCAATTGGAATGAAAGAACAGTCACTTGCCCCATGACTAATATCACTCGCGGAAGAATGATTAAAACCCATATCTCATACCCGGTTGAGGAATCAACAAGGGGGAAATGGTGCAAAGGGAGTATGCCAGGGTGCACAGTTGATGGTGCATTAGTGCGTCTAACCCGTCTGGCATAAGTGCAAGGAGGAAGGCAAGGGAGCCTTACAGTGCAGTGTACAGAACAGGGTGATATATCTTGTGATGATGGTAAAGACCCATCCCGTGGGTGCACAAGGAAAGTGGAACATACCTAACTCCAAGTGTCGTAACGTCCCTCAATCTCACCTCTGGGTAATTGATTGAAGAAACTCCAGTCACACTCATCCCACCCTCTGTCTCACGCTCCGTGGATAGATACAGGAGGGCAGCCTTTTCCTGAAACCCATTGATGTAATCCTCACAGTTGCTTGTGCAAAGGGTGTATGCCTTGTGCGCAGTTGATGGTGCAACAGTGCATCCCGCCCTGTGCCGGCATACGGTGCAAGAAGGAAGGCAAGGGAGCCGTATGGTGTAGTGCACAGAAACAAATTGTGCTTTGTGCATTGAGAGGCCCATCCCGTGCGTGCAACACTTCATTCACACTTCTCACCTCTCATTCAATTTGAAGGGAAAAGACTGGTCTCTCGCCCCACCCTCTGTCTCACTCTCTGTTGATAGATACAGAGGGCAACCGTACTCACTTCCCCATCCGGTTAGGATGAAAGCTCACATCACTCAAGGGGTTGTCGATGAAGATCGCGTCATCAGTTGTTGAAGAGGCGTACCCAGGGAGGTAGCCATCAAATCGAACGTTGTATTGGACAGGAACATGTTGTCTGCTAGAGGACAGGTAGTCACTTTGTAGAGGGACCCAGGACACAGCGTACCAAGGGAGGCAGCTTCGGAATTGGATCCGAGGGATATCAATCAATGAATCCACTTCTGGACTGCTGGGTGTTACCACCTTTTCCACAGCCAGCTTCTCGCCCAAGGGTGTTTACTACCTTTTCTTGGAACGAGGCCTGCTATGACAGGGAATTGCTTCCTTTTCTCTCATAACAGATTTGTTTTTTTTTCTCTCTCTCTTTTTTTTTTAATATTGAGCAAGGGCATGGTAAAAAGACCATTTGTCAGAACCCACCTCGCCACTGTCGCTGGTGGAAAATAGAGGATAAGAGATCAAGGCTGGAAGGGGGGTTTAAGGGGACAGAGGGTTGCGCCCTCTTCATCAGAAATGATTGAAGAACGGCTATCAGAAGTAGCATCATAACAAGTACAGTGCCGCGCCAACGAGGGAAAGGATCAAGTGTCCGTAATTGTCAAGATCCCCAAGGAGGGAAATACTTCTTCAGGCGATATCCATTGATCAGAAAGGGATCATCAAAGGCATCAACGGTCTGCACTTGGACAGAACCATTCGGGTTGACGGCAAGTACCTTATAGGGGCCCATCCACCGCTGTTGAAGCTTGCCAGGAAACTTGCCAAAGCATGAATCATAGACTAGGACCAAATCACCTTCTTTGAACTCCTTGTGCTTGATGAAGCTATCATGGTAAGCCTTGCATCGAGCTTGCGTGGCTTCCATGCACTGTAGAGCCATCCTACGAATTTCATCCAAACATTCCAGGTGCAGGAGACGGCGTTGCAGTGAATTATCGTCCCCCAAACGCTCTTTGATAGCCACTCTCAAAGAGGGTAATTCCAGTTCAACTGGAAAAACAACTTCTATTCCATACACCAGCTGGAAGGGTGTCTGTCCTGTTGCTGCTTTATGGGAGGTTCTGTATGCCCAGAGGGCCTCTGTAAGTCGATCATCCCAATCACGACGATGTGCGGCAATTGTTCTTGTCAGAATCGAGCAGAGGATGCGATTGGTGACTTCGACTTGGCCGTTGGCTCTGGGGTAATAAGGAGTGGACTTGCGATGGCGGATCTTATACAACTCTGTCAACTCTTCCATGACTTTGTTGAGGAAATGAGTGCCTCTGTCACTTACCAGCTCTAAGGGACTGCCAAAACGGGTGATGATATTCTCGTACATGAACAGGGCCACGCTGTTACCATCGTCCCGCTTTAGGGCTTTAGCTTCACACCACTTTGTAACATAATCCGTACATACGAGGATGTATCTGTTCTGTTTCCTTCTGGTAGGAGGATCGATTGGACCTACGAAGTCAATGCCCCACTTCTCAAACGGCTTCAACGGAAGGATAGGTTGCAATGGCATGGCACTTGTCTTCGTGGGTTTCCCCATTCTTTGACAAGCATCACATCTTTTACAGTAATCATAGGAATCTTTGTGAATGGTAGGCCACCAATATCCTGCTAGCAGAGCCTTCCTAGCTATAGCTTCTCCTGCAAAGTGACCTCCACATGGCTCGTCGTGGCAAGCCTTCAGAACAATCCCAATCTCATCTCCTGCAACACATCTTCTGAGTACTTCATCTTTGCCTTTCTTGTACAGTGCACCGCCTAGCAGGGTGTATGGGGCTGATTCTAGCATGAGCTTCTTCCTTTCCCGACTAGAAATACCAGGAGGGTACTGTTGGGTTGCCAGCAGATTGGCAATGTCTGCATACCAAGGAGTTACATTTTCTACCAAGAATAGGGAAGCATCAGGGAGGTCTGGATCATCTTGCTCCTCGTCTGCAATTTGTGGGATACGCGACAGATGATCAGCCAGAACATGGGAACGGCCAGGCTTAGTAATCACCTCAAAGTCGAACTCCTGGAATAAAAGGAGCCATCTCATCATTCGTCCTTTCACATCTGCTTTGTTCATCAAGAAGGACAGGGCCTCATGATCCACATAAAATTTAAAGTGGGTAGATAGGAGGTAATGGCGAAACTTCTCCAGGGCAAACACCATTGCCAAGCACTCCAGCTCGGTCACTGTATAGTTCCGTTCCCTATCAGTGAATTTTCGGCTTGCGTAATAGATCGGTTGATCCAACTTCGAGGAGCCCTTCTGGCAGAGGACAGCACCTAAACCTTCAATTGATGCATCAGTGTGTACATGGAACTCTTTCGTCCAATCAGGAGGTTGCAGAATGGGCGCCTCTATCAGACACTGCTTCAGAGTGTGGAAGGCTTTGTCACATTCTTCTGTCCAAGTAAACTATGCATCTTTCCTCAGGAGCTTGAGCAAGGAGGTTGCCTTTGTCGCAAAATGGGCTATAAACCTTCTGTAGTAACCCACATGGCCTAGGAATCCCCTCAACTGTTTGAGGTTGGTGGGTGCTGTCAGAGCTGCGATCTTTTCAATCTTTGCAGGGTCTGTTGATATCCCTTGTGCAGAGACAATGTGGCCCAACAGGACTCCAGAAGAGACCCCAAAGATGCATTTGTCGGGGTTGAGGGAAATCCCATACTCCCGGCATCGGTCAAAGCATTGTTCCAAATGTCCCCAGTGTTCACTGATCAAACTATAGACACAGAAGTCATCCAAATATACCTCGATAAAGTCATGCAGATGATTCTGAAATGTAGCCATCATGACTCGTTGGAAAGTAGCAGGGGCATTGCAGAGCCCAAATGGCATCACTCGATAAGCATAGGTCCCCCATTCTGTGGTGAAGGTTGTTTTGGATTGGTCTTCTTCTGCGATTTGGACTTGGTTGTATCCGCTGAATCCATCCAAAAGAGAATAAAGCTCATGTCCTGCCACTGTGTCCAACAGTTGGTCTGTGAAAGGGATAGGAAAATGATCCTTCTTCGTCTTGGAATTAAGCTTTCGGAAATCCACACATATTCGCAATTTTCCATTCTTCTTGGGTACAACCACGATGGGTGAAACCCATTCACTATTTGCCACTGGATAGATGAACTCGGCTTCCAGAAGCTTCAGCAGCTCCGCTTTCACCAATGTGGACTAATTCGAGTTCATTCGCCTCCGTCGTTGCCGTACTGGCTTGGCATCAGGCTCCAAGTCAATATGATGTTGACATATTGTGGGATCAATCCCCTTTAGGTCTTTGTAGGACCATGCAAACACGTCCAAATTTTCTTTCAACAAGTTGTACAAAGTTGACAACTCCTCTTCTGGGAGACTGCTACCCACCTTCAAGTGGCGTTCAGTGCCTTCAGCATCCACAAAGGTTAACTGCCTTTCACCTTCTACTTCACGGATAAAGGTCCCACGGACTGCTTCTGGATACAGATCCGACTCCTTCAAGGGAGTGGTGTCCTCTTCTGATGTCCCATAGAACCAACTTCTTCTTTTGGTGGAGACTTAGGTTGCTCCTTAAGATGTTGAAATGGGATAAGAGCCATTTCAGGTTTGGTTTCAAGAGTAATTACCTCTTGGCTTGAAGATTCATCTTCTGATGATACATCCAGGAATGTCACATAACAGGAACCCTGTGATGCCTGTTGGGTTAGTTGGATTGGTGTTTGTTGGCACGGTGCATCATCATCATCTTTCTTCGGCAAGGATGGGTTAGGACGGCAGGAGCCACTCTTGAAAGACGGCTTGTTCTTCTTAATCCATTTCTTATAAAGCTTTTGCATATGAGAAGATCCATTTACCGGACCAAATGGTATCATTACCATTCTGTCCCGTAGCATGAGCTCATCGGCTTCTGATGCTTCTGGAACTTCTTCCTCAAATGTATCCTCTTCAGGTGGGATAGATTCTTCCATTTCACTTTCATAATTCTCTTCGTCCATATCATATCCATCCTCTTCTGTCTCTATCTCTGCTTCTGCTTCTGCTTCTGCTTCTGTAGGAGCTCTGTAACAGAAGAAGAGATTCTATGTTTCCTCTCCTGCCTCTGTCTCGGGCTCTGCTATGGCCATATAACAGGGAGAGCAGTACATCCATGCTTCTATCTCACTATCAGAAGTGATTTCAGAAGTCATTCCCGATTCAGGCAGGAAGTATTCACCCATTGATAATGGCTTCGCATCTTTTGGAAGTCGGCTTACAGTATCCACTGTTAAGGAATGTGCCACTGTTTTCTTGGGAAGGATCTGTTTGACAGCATCTTCGTCTGCTGACGTTCCATCTGTAGCCTCATTAGGGGAGTCAGAAGATAATTCCAAGGAGGTGGATCCATGTCCTTTTTGAGAACCATACAGTTTCAGCACCACTTTGTTGGGTCCTCTACCCAAAGTCAAGGTTCCTTTGAACCAATCCGTCCTTGCTCGGGCTTCAAAAAGCCATGGTCTGTCCAGTAATAGGGGATAGGATGTACCATAAGAGTTTGGCTTCACCACCAAATAGGTCAGCCAATAATCTTTTCCAGCCACTGTAGTCTTCACATATGGGAGAATGTCCAAAGGCTTGATCCTACTCTGATCCGCCAGTCTGATGAGCCATTGGGTGGGTTGCACACCTTGTAAGCCTAGATCCTTCATTGTGACATCCGTCATAATGTTCACTGATGAACCTCCATCAATTAGTGTGTTTGCAATGAAACAGCCTTCTATCCACACGCCAGTCTCTGGAGTACCTGGATCTAGGAAAGCATTAGCCACATCCACTTCTTTTACAGGCTTTGGAGCCTTGTTGAGCTTTGTTGCTGTTGAGGGAGCAATCCTTAAGCCACGTCTTCTTGTCAGTATACTTTTGAACCTTTTCCGGCAACTGGGAGACAACATCAATAATTGTCGGAATGTGAGGTTTGGTTTAAAGGTATCTAGATCTCTAACTAGATCGTATTCCTTAATAGGATCCACTGGCTTCTCTAACCGATTAGGGAATGGGGCAACACCCATTTTCATTTTCCCTCTTTCTTCCATCAGAGGAATTACAGGAACTTCTTCTGCCACTTGTGGCACTTCCTCCTCTTCTGTATCCTGGACCTCTGGTCCTGTCTCTGTAACTCTCTGTGGCACTGTAGGGCTCTGTACGGCACTGTTAGGCTCTATTCTGTTCTGTTCTTCTGGTGGAAGATTGAACTTCACTGTTCTGGCAGGAGGGTTATTTTCTTTCTGGATAGGTGGTTCCTTCTGCTTTACACGCGTGATGGCAGCAACTTCCAATTCCACCAAATTGGAGGTAGGCTCTTGGGCCTTGACCGGACTGTCAGTAGCACTGTTTTTCACTAGGGCTGGGCTTGGACAGTCTTTTGCAGTGTGGCCTTCTCCTTTGCATCGACTGCATAAGGGCTTGTAATCCACTGACCTTCTGGGATTTGGACAATTTGGTGAGATGTGTCCCTTTTCTCCTCATCTGTAACACTCCACTTCTGATCTCTGACCACCGCCAGACTGTCTTCCTCTGTAACTTTGAGAGGGAAATCTTCTGGGTCCGAAATTAGGACCAAACTCTCTAGGCTTGGGTCCAATATCTTGTGTTGTCATTTTGGATTCCAACAAGTTGAATCTTGTGTCTTCTTCCTTCCTTCTCCTATCATGCATCTCCTTCAGAGAGCAAATGTCCTCTGTATGGTTCTTCCGCAAACAGTAGGAACAGAAGGCCCCAGGAATAGTTGGTTTTCGTGTACATTCAGTGGCTAAATGGCCTGCTTGATGACACTTACCACACCAAGTATTTGACCGCATCACATCTCTTCCTGCTCCTGCAACGTTGGATATGCTAGCGGTATTCACTTTCAACGTCTGTAGTTGCTCTGTAATCACATCCATCAACTCCTTTTTGATGTTTGCAACTGAGTTAGATAAATAATCCTTCAAGCTTTCTCCTCCTGACGTACTGGCAGGAGGGTTTTGAGGAGTTTCTGTAATCACTGCATAAATTGGTTGGGCTGGTACAGAGGGGTCTCTGTTCTGGTTCTGATTCAGAGCTCATGTTTGAACTGTTGGCTGTTGGCTCCAGTTGGTAGGGTTCCACTGTTGCTGCTGATTTGTCATTGAGAAAATTGGTTGGGACCATGGTTGTTGTGGTTGAACCACCATTTGAGGCATGGATTGTGGCCACTGTGGATTTGGTGCACTGTACTATGATATCGAGGGCATCTGTTGGTAGGGGTAGGGAACAGTCCCAGGGACTGCATTAGGTGGGTACATCATTCCTGGCATCAGAGGAGGTAGGACTCCTCTTCCTGTATTCATTGCTAATCGAGCTTCCACTTCATCGTACAGTCTTGCACCTTCCGTTGCAGCTTGCAGTGTGGCTGGTCTTTGCAGCTCCACAAACTTACGGACTTCTGGTTGTAATCCTCTGAGAAACACCCCCTTCTGAATGCCATCATCTAGATTATGGTTAGTCCATCTCTTCAGGATGGATTCCATTCGTGAGACATAGGCTTCCACTCTTTCTCCAGAGGACTGACTTAGGTTCATAAATTCCTCTCATCCGCTCTTCAAAACCTTCACGCCTGAATTTAGTGAGGAAGGCCAACTTCAGGTCGTCCCATGTGCCAAAAGTTCCTGCTGCTTGTCTCTCATACCACTGAAACGCCGCGCCCTTGAAAGTGGCGGGGAATATTGCTAACCAATGCTCAGGGGTTCTGGCATTATTAGCCACACACGCTACCATAAACTCTGCTACATGAAGATCGGGGTCTTCATTGTACTCTCCCTTAAAAACTGGCAATGGGACTACATTCGCTGGCCTATCATCAATATTTCCAGGACGGATCTGGCTTGGAAGTGGACCTCCAGCGGGAGGAGGAAGGGCTTGATGTGCCATTGGGACTTCTGTAAAGAGTTCCGCAAGGGCGTCAAAGGCAGCTTCTGCTGCTAGCTCGTTCTCAGCCTTGATTTTTGCTTTCTCTCTTCTCACGTACCTCTGGACTCGTTCTAACGCTTGCCTTTTTATTGCGTCATTCATCAGGGGGTTGGCTCCACTATGTTGTTAGTGCTCCACAGAGGGTTAACAGAAGGCTTCAGTCTCTGGAGGACTCTCTTCCCAACATTTCTTCTACTTCTTTCTTTTCAACGTCCCTGAATTTTGCTTTCATGCCACTGCACAGAGGAAGGTATTCGGTTCTGAAGGTGTCAAAATGCATACGTCTGAGCATTGTGGTGGTGCCATCATCATAGTAATGCCAACTTCTGATGGTTTCAACAGTGTATGTTGTGAAAAACACTCTGTCTACCAGCTTCCAGTGGGTTGCTAATTGAACAAACAGAAGATTATCAGTACACCAAGCATCCCATGTATCTTGCTGTTGAGCGTCCACGAACAAATTCCAACTCTTTTCCTTCTTGTCTTTGTGAACCTCTACAGACCAAGACTCCTGAAGCTTCTTCACAATCTCCCACTTGATGTTGTCTGGAAACTTTTCAATGAATGCCAAATCTTCCATGGATGGTCATTCTCTCTGTTTCTGCTCTTCAGTTTGTTCCCAAACTTTTTGCCACCAAGATGCAAGTTTCTGCTGCTTCAACAGGAAGAGGAAACTGTCCACCACATAAAGCATGCATCATGATGGTGATGTGTTTCCGCCATTGTGGGATGAACTTCTTGTGGAAAGTGGCTTTGATTATGAGGAATTCCAACTCTTCAGTGGAAGAATGAACTTTACAAGCATCCATTGAATTCTTCTCTTCTTGGCAATGCCATTTCCTTCATTTTCAGCCTCTTTCGGTGCTTGTTGATGGCAAGTTTCCCCGGCTGCACACCAAAAACATGGAGCCCCGAGAGGAACACCAAGGAAAAGGGAATTCTCTTGCAAGAAAATCTATCTTGTAACATCAACAAGCTTGTTTATCATGTTTCATATGATCACAATGAAGAAAAGAACACCAGGCACAACAAATCTTCATGCAGCATCATGTAGATCTCCCACGGATTTTAATAAAATCAGCCATATTCTTCAACATCTCACAAAATCCATCAATAAAACAAAGAAAGCAAAGGAATACACCATCTTGAAATGGAAATACATCACATGGTATTCATCTTCAATATCTTCATAGTCTTCTCTCTCAATCTCTCATATACAATCACTCTGTTTTAGTAGAATTGGCTATCTCTGACTCTCTCTCTCTCTCTCCATCAATAATACATCATATCCTCACTACAATCTCTCAAAAATTACTCTCAATAATCACTCTTAGGTCGTGGATACCCCTCCCAAGAGGTATGTCTGATATGAAGGGTCACCAGAGCCACTACAGTGTCTCTTCACAACTCACTACTGTCACTTCACTCTAGTCTTCTCTTGAGTCTTCAGCAGCTACTTCTTCCACTTCTTTCAGCTCTTTTGCACTTGTATTCACCTCTTTCCAAGGCTAGAAAACTTTCCCAAAGTCACACATACATTCCACAGAACACTTACAGAAGCATACAGAACAGTCTACAAAACAGTACCAGAACAGCTATAGTACAGAACAAAACAGAAACAGAACAGAAACAGAAGCTCTACAGAAGACCTACAGAAGGTTACAGAAGGTTATCAAAACCTCATAACTTACTCTCAAACCATTTCAAACTCTCACAAACCATTCAATAAACTTTCTCAATATCTCATTCTTCATCAATCAATACTCCATCCCTCCTTACAGAAGACAATCAAAACAAAACATACCAAAACAGAACAAAATAGAAGGTATACAAAACCATTCAGAACCTATCAGAACATCACAGAACCATCAACAAACATCATGAACTTCCAAAACACAATCAATATCATCCAAAACACTCTCAAACCACTTCCAAATCAATCAATCATCCCATAAAATCAACCATTCAGCTCTCAAAAACAACAAAAATCAGCCAAAAAACAAGTCATTTCAACACTCAACAACTGCTCAAATAGACTTTCAAATTCTCTTAATAACTTTGTAGCCCCAAGACCCTTATTAGGTTTTAGAAACCACCCTTGGCAAGTCTTGTGGGGTAATCAAACTAGTGACTTCAATGTAAAATTCTTCCCTGAGTGTCTTTGAAAGCTACCCAGTCAGCATCCTATATGTACAATTCAGTAATTCGCACTTTCAATTCCTGTACAGTGACTCATACAAAACACTGGCTCCATGCTTGAGCCACCCCAAAGAATTCCATCTTTTGAGCATAGGTATGCAAATATGTATATACATTCCTACCATTAAACAAGTTTATCTCACACTCTTCTACTTGTAGAGCATTCATCACCATAGTTTCTATTTGAGCAGAAGCTTGCATCACTTATTGTTGTTGTTGTACTTGCATAAGCATATTCATATTTTGCACTAACTGCTACAAAATATCACTAGAAATTGTGCTTGAAGGTTCTCCCAGAAAAAGAATAGACAAGAGGTACACATGATAAAGACAAAGCTTAATGGATCAAATCACTATGTATTGATAGAACCTGAGAGAAGATAAACAAATTCCTTGTTAGGACTACTCGAAAGCAATCTCCAAGCATTAGATCTCTTGGAGCTCTGTGGTAGACAAAAAATGTGCATCAAACATTAGCTTCTTCTCTACTGCTCGGACCATGAATCTATTGGTTTTGTTGGCTTAGAAAGGGGGGTAAAACCGCATGATGCCTGATCAAGATTTTCCTAGATCACTCCTTGGAGTGTTGGTAGTTGTTTGTAAATTGCGATCACACACCATGCGATTTCGGAAGCCCTTCTTCTTGCATGAGATCTCCCAAACTAGTTGAAAATCCACTTGCTTTTTACATGTCACCCTATTCTAGAAGTTTTCTATAGTTTTTTAGGATATTTACAATATCCAAAATATAAAAAATAGACTAAACTTCTCCAAAAATCCCGTATTTTGGAACTAACCATAATATGGACACTAGCACTAATGACTAAGATGACATTGACTCTCTAGATTCATAAGAAAGCTGAATGATGATGCACTCCAGGTTTTTTCACACTGTGTCTGCATAGTGGCACAACAATGAGCATCCATTTCAAGCCCCAGGAGTATTAAATAGGTAGAGACAAGCTCAATACTGTCCACAGGTAGTATATAGCAGACTATTGTGAATACATAGTTAAGGACTGGAATCGAAAGGCTCAAATCCAACTCCAAGAGTGAGTAACCAATGCTTGTGCCAAAGGGTGAATGTCCAGTTAGTCAACCAAGTAGTAGAGGCCAAACATGAGATGAGAGAAGTTCCAGATGGGGCAAGAAGAGGGGCAGTGATAATAGGCATAAACACACTACCTACTACTCCTCTTGCTGTAGCTAATGCTACCCTCAAGGAAGCCCAAGGCAATGATTACTGTGGCTAGGGGAAGGCTTGGAGCAAGCCTCAATAGGCCTTTTATCATCGGGAAAAAGAAGAGCACTAAATCATACCTCTCCAAGCTAAGCCACGACTACCACTAAAACTGTAAATTGAAGCTTTTCTCCACAAGTTGAAGCAATGTTGGGTTGAGCTCCTCAACATTGGTGCAATAGCTGTGATACTAGTTGAAGGGAGTGAGGCTTGAAGTGGAAGCACTAAGTAGAAGTAAGAACTATGGTGAAAATAACAAGAGTAAGAGAGAGAGGGAGATAGAATATGTGGGAACTCCAATAGTCACAATGTGTGATCAGCCTTCCCTTTATTCAAGTATCAGTGAAAGAATAAAGGATAAAGTGATACTGATGGGCACTTTCCACCTGCAATGTACAAGTGTATGGGTAACTAATACACGATACGGATATTGTTAGTGTAACTAATACATGGGCAACTAGGATAGGTCCCTTTAACCCCCCAAAACTTGCAATTATCTTTGCCTCATAGTCAAGCTCTTACGGTAGCCACCGACTCCCTATGAGGATGGCGTGCCACCTCTGATCTTCAACATCAACACACAGATTGACCACATTGCCATAGCAAGACTTCTTCTTCGAGCTATACTATTTCCATCTTACTATGAGGCCTTACTCGAGGATATGGTGGACGACAGATTTGCCCAGTCTACATATCTCTTCTATCCTAAATTAGCAATTTACCTCTGAACCTTTCTTAAGCCATATCTTTTGAGCAAAAGCTATCTTTCATACACCTTGTAGCCACTTCTTGAGAAGTGAATCACTTGTATATCCATAAAAAAATAAAAAAAAGAGAAAATCCATGAAATGAAAAGAGAGAAAAAGCTCCATGATTGGTTAGGTACACTCACACTTCACTACATCTAGGGGTCCTCAAGTTAGGTGCATCTACTGGCTTTGATTGACTAGCTCCATCTCTAATCCCTAGCCCTTCCCACTACACACTCTCATGGTGCATCAAGGGCAGGACCTCTTGGGCTTACTTAGATGATGTGTCACCCTGAGTTTTGCATCACACAATAACCATTCACCAATTAGGTCCTCGAGTGTGGGATAATACTTTAGACTTATTCATCTCCTTGTTGCACTTGCACACAGACGAATCATTGCACAAGTAAGTTAGACACATCCCTTAGGGAGAGCACAAGTTGGATTATAGGACTTTCATGGATGATCATTTGAAAGACTGAAGACCCATCAATGTCATTGGCTTGTGCATCCTTATCCTTCCATATTTCATTTCTCTTCTTCTACTATACCATCAGTGATTCTTTAGGCAAACATCACCTTTCAATAGTTACTACATCTTTTTGGACATTCATCTATATCATTTGCAAGAGCATCATATTCTTTAGTACTAGCTTTTCACATTAGCAAACATATCACTCTCATCACCCACACTTCTTCAAGAATAGCCTATATTTCTCTCTATCAAGTCTACTTCATGGACTGTTCCCAACATTCCACATCTACATTTGATGTGAGTGCCATGGGATTGGCACTTGTCTAGGATTGGACGAATGTTAACAATACTTTGTGAAGGCTAAAGTCAAAGAAGGTCAAAGCAAAGTCAAAGTGCAAGTACCAACTACTATTTTTTGGAAAAAGTATAATTTTTTGGAGCATCATTATATTATTTTGGGTAGTTGTGTATTATCATTGTAGTCATGGACATAAGATTATCATGGATGTATTATTTTGTGAGAGATGGGCTCACTCCCGTGCACATTGTAATCATCACCCGTGCAGTTGTATTGATCATACCCGCAACTATTACATGGGTTATGCACATGTATTTGTGATTAGATTAGTGTAGGCTTGGTCTATTTAGACTAAGGTACAAGCATGCAATGAGGATTGATCGGTCTAGATCCCACAAAGGGGGTAGGATGCCCAAAAGAGAGTGCAAGCCCTAATTTATAGTGGTGGAAACCCTAAAATACAAAGTGGGGTGCAAACCTTAATCCTAATTTGTATCTATATAAGGATAGGAGATCTTAGTTGTATTGACACTTTTAGTGCATCCATGCTGCAAAAGCTCTATTAATGCAACTATTGAAGTTTTCTATTCTCTTCTTCTATTATATTATCTTGCCTCCATTGTTGAGAGTGAATGAGAGAGAGTGACTGAGATGGGTGTTGAGTGAGGGACTAAGGGAAAGTGAAGCTCTTCCTTGTCTTCTTGCTTTTCTCTTCTTCTCTACTAGCTTCTCAAACTTGTTGGTGTGCTTGGTGGTAGATGCAAAGGAGTGACAACATCGGATTGTGTTAATTGTGGTCGTGGAACCATCTTTGAGCCTTCAAACTTTTGGACTATAAAATAGCAAGATAAGTTAGTGAGTTTACTACACCTCAAAGCTAGTCTTATATTCTTACTTTCTTAGTTTGGAGAGAAGGATTCTTGGTTAGTTAGAGCAGCGGAGTGTTGAGAGACAAGGTGCACTCCATGGTTAAGTTTCATTGTATGAAAATATAGAAAAATTAGAGAACTTGCTTTTTCTAGCTTATCTTGTAGCTTCATCTCCTCATTTGTCAACAAGATGACCTTATGAGTAGAGGGATCAAGAAATTTCCTCATGGTAGAAGCCTTAGGCCTTGATCCAAAAAGATCATGTTGCAACGCTTGAAACTCAACCTCCTCGAATATGTTGTAATTTTCCTTAGTTGCAACAATGTGATTGTAGGTAGCTAAGATAACATTCATTATATCCAAGCTCACACTATCATACCTTCTAACCTTTGCTATTGTAGGATGCATATCCATGTAATTGTAGGTGGTAAGGTCATCCATTGAATCCCTAATAAAAATTGAGAATAACTCTTCTTCCTTCATCTCCAAGTACTGTTACACATTGGTTAGAAGTAGACATTGTATGCTATCTATCTCAATAGGTGTTAAGCAAGAAAGATTGGGTTTGAGTCATATAGGTGGTGAGTGGTATGATTTTTGTTGTTGTTTTGTTTTTCATTATTATTATGATTGAGCATTATTTGCAAAGAAAGTCGGGATGAGTGTTGTGGGCATTGAGGGTTGGTTCATTGTTTGTTTTTTAAAATTGAAATTGAAAATTTTAATGTGTTAAGGGGTACTTGGAGGTTGTGATGAGATATTGGGAGGTCAATAATAAAAGGAAAAAAGAAAGGTTTTTTGTGGTTTGTTTTCTTTGCTAGGTTCTCTCATTGGTGACTATTTTGTATTTGTTTTTTCTTAAAGTTTAATTTGGTTTAGTTTTGTGATTATAAATTTTTTGTTTAAATTGAATTAGTATTTGGTGCTAGTGGTTTTGTGTTGAGTTCGTGATTGTGTTCTTGGTTTGTATGTGTTGCGTCTATTGTTTTTTTATTTATTTTTTTGGGTTTTTCATTTGATTGTGTGTGATTGGTGTGTTACTAGGTGGGTCTGGGTTTTTGGTTCTTCTATTTTTCAATTTCTAATGTGGGTCTATTTGGTAACTAGTTTGTTGTGTGTTGTTTGTGTTGATTTGTGTGTTTGTGTTTTAAAACATGCAGGTGTTTTTTTAGATAATTTGTTTTCAAATTTGAAAAAAAAGTTAGTGGTATTGATGCCAGGAGGCATATCTCACGGTGGATTCCGTGAGGTTTTACGGTGGATTCTGTAAACTTTGTTGACCGGGGCTCATACACAAAGTGGATTCTTTGTGCGAGAAGTTGATGGGGACGCCTATCCTTTTCGGGCGTTTCATTAATTTAGTGTGTACATGGGTGATTCCATAGCGGGTGATTCCGTAAAATACATATTAAATTAATAAACGTTTATAAGTTTAGAGTGCGCACTCGTAATAAATTAAGATTAGGAATGATTTCTAACCAGTTGATTTATTTATGTAGTTGAAGATTGCTAGGTATTCACTTTTGTCGGTTTAATTGTATTATTTTACTAACGATTGTGAATGCTTCAGTTGATGTGTAGAGATAGCAACAGTGGCAGAGGAAAGCATTGGAGGATAGCGAGTATTCGAGTTATCACTTATATTTTGATGGGCGCATACCTTAGGCATGGCGCCTATATTTTGTCGCGCCTATTTATTGAGGCGTTGGATATTTATTTATTATTTTGTATGCGCATGGGCGCACGATTATGATATTTGTATTTGGACATTGTATTGGGTATGCTTGACTCTTTGGGCGCCGCCCATTAGCTTTATTTCTATTTTGTGCTAAAGCAAACTCAAAAGCCAAAAGCGTGCTATTTTGTAATTTGGGCTATTATTTGAGCTTGAAGATGATTAATATATAAAAAATACATGCTTTGTGGAGCGCTCACACAAGGCATGGGGGAAGATTGTACCCAATTGGTCTTTTGTTCATGTCGTGCATGCTTTTTACCTTGAGTTTTGTGCAAAAAGTAGAGTTCTTTTGTTCTTGGGAACCTTCCGGCATTCACTACGCGAGCATACAGCATCCGATCTGTGCACCAGTGGTATCAGAGTGAAGCTGAGATCAAGAGCTTCCAATCGCTACCCATCTTGTGTGAAGGCGGAGCTCCTGGAATGATCGAGCTCTACGATCAATCTCATCGCGAACGGTCGATACGGGTGGATTCCTGGCGGTCAAGAACCTCTATTTCCAGTCTCTGATTGCAAAGGACCGGCCTGCAGGACCACTCCTACATCTTCTTCTCCAAGTCGTGGATACATAGAGATAAGTTTGAAAAAAAAACTCATAAGCTTACAAGCTTAATATAAAGCTTATTAAGTTTAAAGAAGCTTAAAAGCTTCAAAATCTCAGTCGACGGCATCAGGAGGAGATCAGCGTGATTTTCGCGACGTCAAAAAACGCCCCCCCTAAAATTCGACGTCGTGGCCTGATTAAGTTTCAAGCTTATTACTATAAGTCAAGTCACACAAAATCTACAAAGTTTACAAGTCTAAATTCTGCAAGTCCAAAATTACTTACTCTGCAAGTCTGGCAAGTAACTTGAAGTCAGAACTGAGTTTGTTCAAAACTCCTAGAAGCACTGTTCTTGCGTAGAAGTACCAAACTGCAAAGTTGTTCTTTGGAAGGTATTGTTCGCATACGCAGACTTGCTAAACCAGTTTCAGCATACACAGAAGGACAAAACACAAATTTTTCAAAGATTACAAATCCCGCAATAGCCAAAGACGAAGATTGTGAAAGCCACACACAAAAATATATAAGCCTTGTACACCCGATCTTGAGCTATGCTCATCCCGCTAATTGGATTTTGAGAGTGTTGAGGTCTTTTGAAGTTTTCAGGATGACGGAACCACATATGGATGATTTGATGACTGAAGGCGATCTTCCTGAACCTACGATGGAGCAAAAGCTGGATTTAATTATGATGCAGTTGGATGAAGAACGAAGAGCCCGGCAAGCATTACAAGTTCAATTGGCCAATTTACAAAGATCGACTACTGACAAAGAGGAACCACAATCTAAAGATCTTATTCGACGTACCATCGATGTGACTCTCGAAGCTCAATCCATCCGCAAAGAAACAAAGATAAGTAAAAGAAATTTCAAATTCCGTACTTTCAATGGCACTCGAGATGGAAAAACTGTTCTTGCATTCATCAGTCAGTTTGATGATTACTTTCATGAGGAAACATACGCAGAAAAAGATAAAATCAAGTGTGTCACTAATCATTTAGTGGATAGAGCATCTCTTTGGTGGACCGTGGTTCGTAAGAGCATAGATTGTCCCACTACCTGGGAGAGTTTCAAGAAGAAGTTTATGCAGAATTTCCTTCCTCCACAATTCCATGAAAAAGCCATAAAGCAATGGGACCTTCTTCAGTAAAGAGGTCGTGACACCAAACGCTTTTGGAATGCATTACTCCAGTTACGCATGCTTGAAGACGTACCTGAAGTGACACACAAGCGCAAGTATATGTCTGGATTACTTGGGCATTACTACGCTGAAGTCAATATGTTCAAGCCTGCAACTCTTGAAGATGCAATTTCTTTAGCTCATGACACTGAAGACAAGCTTCGAGGAAGAGATAAGCGTCCACAACAATTTCAAGCCAATGGTAACTATGGATCTAAGCAATTCAATTCAAATTTTAGAAGATTTAATCAAGGTTGATTTCCTTCATCATCTTTCTGTAAGACTTGGGCAAAACCACATGCTTTACCATCCAATACCAATCAAAACCCCAAGCCAACTTCACAGCCAAATCCTAATATTCCTAGACTTCCTGCCATTGCAAACAATGTATCTAAAGCCAAACCTATAGTGTGTTACAAATGCCACCAACCTGGACATCTAGCAGCCAATTGCCAATCGAAGAAGCCACCTGTCCATATCAACTATCTTGGAGCAATGGAAGATGAAGAACATGAAGAAATGCATGATTTCACGGAAGATGAAGACGACATTACTACTCCTTCGGATACTTTACCAGGTATTCCAACTCCACATTCTTTATTGACAATGAAATGTTTAGTGCATGGAAAAGAAAAGATTATTTTGCATAATGATGGTAGTACTCATGATTTTATTTCCGCAAAGTTAGTGAAAGAATTGAAATTACAAACTGTTCCTATGCATTATTGCATTAAAGCAGCATTCTTAGGCACAAGGTATAATAGAATACAAGAGGTGCATGATTTAGAAATTCAAATTGGTGAATATATTGAAAGAAGAAATTTTCTAGTTGTACCATTACAGTCCAGTGATATTATTTTAGGTATGCCTTGGCGTCATCAGCATAACCCTGATATAGATTATTCCACGCATTCAATTAATATTCATTTTCAAGGAAAACATATTACATTGTATGGTATGCATGCATCTAATGCTTTTCCACTGCTTTCTCATGCTCAAGCTAAACGTGCATTACACAAAAGTAGTAAATCTTATCTAATCTAGGTGAATGAACTACAAGTTAAAGAAAAACATATGCACCCTAGGCATAAAGAATTTCTTGCACAATTTAAAGACTGTTTTGCAGAAGATCTACCACCTGGTTTACCTCCTTCACATCCTGAAGACCACAAAATAGATTTAATTTCTCGTACACAACCACCTTGTAAAGCACCATATAAGCATAACCAGATAGAGCAAAAAGAAATTCAAAATCAAGTTGAGGAATTACTAAATACAGGATTGATTAGACCTAGTAGTTCTCCATTTGGTGCACCTGTTTTGTTGGTAAAGAAGAAGAATAATACTTATCGTATGTGCATTGACTATCGAGCTTTAAATAAGATCACAGTAAAGAATAGATATCCAATTCCTAAAGTCGATGACCTTATGGATAAACTGCAAGGTTCTGCCATATTTAGTAAAATAGATCTTAAATCTGGTTATCATCATGTGAGATTAGATAAGTCTAACATATTCAAGACTGCATTTAGAACACAATTTGGTCATTATGAATTTTTAGTGATGCCTTTTGGATTGACTAATGCACCTGCTACATTTAGTAGAATGATGAATCGTATATTTTTGAAATATCAACATTGTGTTATTGTATTCTTTGATGATATCTTGGTGTTTAGTCAAAATGAGAAAGAACATTATGAACATCTGTCCTTGGTTTTCAAGTTATTGAAAGATAATCAATTGTATGCTAATCCGGAAAAGAGTGAGTTCTTTAAAACAGAAATTGAATATTTAGGTCATATTGTGTCATCAGATGGTATTAAGGTTGACCCTAAGAAAATAGAAGCAATATTGAACTAGCCTATACCTAAAAATGTGCATGAGTTACGATCTTTCCTAGGTCTTACTAGTTTTTACAGGAAATTTGTGCGAAATTTTTCATTACTTGCTTTGCCTTTGACTAAACTTTTAAAGAAAGGTATTGTTTATCATTGGTCTGATAATCAACAGAAATCCTTTTACTTATTGAAACATGCATTAACCCATGGTCCTGTATTACAACTGCCTGATTTTAATAGACCATTCTTTTTAGTAGTTATTGATGCTAGCGGATCTGGAATAGGAGCCGTACTTATGCAAGATAATCATCCCATAGCCTATTCTAGTTGTAAACTGAAACCCTCCGAACTTAAATATTCCACATATAATAAAGAATTATTAGTTGTGGTACAAGCTTTAAGACAATGGAAACATTACTTAATGGGTTCTGAGTTTATGATTAAGACTGATCAACAAAGTATTAGACATTTACTTAGCCAACCTCAAATATCTGACCGACATATCAAATGGGCAGCTTTTATTCAGAGTTTTCATCCCCTTATTCAATATCAACCAGGTAAAGAAAATGTAGTGGCCGATGCATTAAGTAGAAGACCCACCATTCATAATATCTCTGTTATATCATTTAATTCTCTAACTCCTATGAAAGATACTTATCATCAGGACATTACTTTTCATGCTGATTGGAATAAATTAGTTGGAAATAACTAGATTCCTATTGATTCACTGTCTTATAATGATGGATTCATGTTTTATGAAAAGAGATTATGTGTTACAATTCCATTTAGATCTTTTGTTTTGAATGAGATTCATTGTCCTCCATACCAAGGTCATAGAGGTATCATATCTACTTTACGTACATTAACTGAAGATTTTTATTGGCCACATATGGACACTGATGTATCTAACTTTGTTTCTGAATGTTTGATTTGTCAAAGAGTTAAGAGACATCATGGTAAACAGTATGGATTACTTATGCCCTTATCTATTCCATCAAGACCATGGGAACAAATTTCTATGGATTTTATTACTGGTTTACCTAATACTAAAGCTAACCATGACATGATTTGGAATGTAGTAGACATGTTTAGTAAACAAGCATATTTCATTCCATGTAAGAAAACTTTAACAGCATCTTAGGCAGCACAATTGTTTTTGAAAATTGTTTTCACTAATCATGGATTACCAAAAGTTATTATTTCTGATCGTGATTCTAGATTTTGTAACAACTTTTGGATTACTTTGTTTGCTAACCTAGGAACAAAGATTGATTTCTCATCTGCATTTCATCCTGAAACTAATGGACAAACAGAAGCCACTAACAGTACTATTTTAGATCTTTTACGTGCTTACACTATTTCTAAACCACAGACATGGGACACACATTTGCATTTACTGCAGTTTGCATATAACAATACACCACACACATCTACAAAGAAAGCACCGTTTGAAGTGATTTATGGTTATAGATTGTCTACACCTGTGGCATCTTTATCAAATAGAATTCAGAGTGCTGATGATATTGCTACTATGCACGCTACTATTTTTGATGAGGTTAAAGACATGATTGCCAAAGCCTAGCAATCCTATACCAAACAAGCCAATAAGAAAAGACAAGCAACGAATTTCAAAGTTGATGACTATGTTTGGTTGAGAATAGAAAAACGTAGATTACAAAGTGTAGATAAACATCCAGTTGTGAAATTAGCACCTAGATTTTATGGACCATTTAAAATTATTCACAAAATTAATGACAATGCATTCAAGTTAGAATTACCACCTCACTGGAAAATTCATAATACATTTCACATTAGTTTATTACGACCCTTTAGAGGCCAATTACTTGTACACCCTGTTTACGAAAACCCACCTTTGTTAGATGAAGAGACTGAAATACTTGAACTTGAAGCTATCATAGATACTGACTTTATGACCACTAGAACTAGCCGAAGATATTCTAGATATTTAGTCAAGTTTAAGAACCATCCTGTAAAAGAAGCCCAATGGATGCACGCTAGAGACTTAAATGCTTTCCCCACTCTATTAGCTCCACATTGAGCTAATAGCAATTGAGGTCAATTGCTATCCCACCCCGGGGGTATGATGCCAGGAGGCATATCTCACAGTGGATTCCGTGCCACGGTGGATTCCGTGAGGTTTTACGGTGGATTCCGTAGACTTTGTTGACCGGGGCTCATACACAAAGTGGATTCTTTGTGCAAGAAGTTGATGTGGATGCCTATTCTTTTCGAACGTTTCATTAATTTAGTGTGTACATGGGTGATTCCATAGCGGGTGATTCCGTAAAATACATATTAAATTAATAAACGTTTATGAGTTTAGAGTGCGCACTCGTAATAAATTAAGGTTAGGATTGATTTCTAACCAGTTGATTTATTTATGTAGCTGAAGACTACTAGGTATTCACTTTTGTCGGTTTAATTGTATTATTTTACTAACGATTGTGAATGCTTCAATTGATGTGTAGAGATAGCAACAGTGGCGGAGGAAAGCATTGGAGGATAGCGAGTATTCGAGTTATCACTTATATTTTGATGGGCGCATACCTTAGGCATGGCGCTTATATTTTGTCGCGCCTATTTATTGAGGCGTTGGATATTTATTTATTATTTTGTATGTGCATGGGCGCACGATTATGATATTTGTATTTGGACATTGTATTGGGTAAGCCTGACTCTTTGGGCGCCGCCCATTAGCTTTATTTCTATTTTGTGCTAAAGCAAACTCAAAAGCCAAAAGCGTGCTATTTTGTAATTTGGGCTATTATTTGAGCTTGAAGATGATTAATATATAAAAAATACATGCTTTGTGGAGCGCTCACACAAGGCATGGGGGAAGATTGTACCCAATTGGTCTCTTGTTCATGTCGTGCATGCTTTTTAACTTGAGTTTTGTGCAAAAAGTAGAGTTCTTTTGTTCTTGGGGACCTTCCGGCATTCACTACGCGAGCATACCGCATCCGATCTGCGCACCAGGTATCAAGAAAGGCGAAAGAGCAGGCATGATGTGGGGGACACAATTCAAAGTGCAGCACATGATTGGTTGCAAATGAACTACATAGAAATGCCCACATGGATGTCACACATGAACCACTAGGCAAGAAATTTTACACTTGCAAGCTACAAGCTGCAAAAAGAGCCCAAATGGAAAAAAGATAGGTATATGAAGCTACACACAAACATCCACAAGAACTAGCATGCAACTTGTGCAGGAATAGCAGTGCACCTAAAAAACGAAGGAAAACATGTGCTCCATGAACCATTGTAAAAATTATAGGTGACATGCTCACAATCTACATGTGAATGCCTCTTATAGGTATACAAATAGTGAGGAGGAGATGGGGAGGATGTGGGGAAGGAGGAGGAGAAAGGTGGTGGGGGCAAGAGAAGAGGTGGGAGGAGAGGGTGGAGAAGATGGGGAGGATGTGGGAAAGGAGGAGGAGAAAGGTGATGGGGGCAAGAGAAGAGGTGGGAGGAGAGGGTGGAGAAGATGGGGAGGAGATGGGTGAGGTGGCAGAAGAGGGTACTACTAGAAGCTTATTTATGCCAGGACATGTGGAGTCGTTGGCTAGCTCTCATCTTGGTGCTACATGTTGTGGTAGCCATTGGATGTTGAGTGACGGGCTAGGTTGAAGAGGATCAAGTAGGCCATGCCTTTGATGAGCAAAGATAATGGTTTGCTCCTTCTAAAACTTAACAAATAGGAGTTAAAACTTAACAAATAGGATTGAAAACTCAAAAGATTGTATCAAAGAGGAAAGTTGAAAAAAGGAGAACTTTCATGCATGTGCATAGGAACCATGGCTTTGGCATTGTTAGAAGCTGCATTAGCACTAGCACATCCACCATGGGGTACCATCGCATGGCTACCTATGAGGCCTCAACATTCTATTACCCCCACTGTGCCCACCACCATCACCATTAAGTTCAATATCTTGTTGATGAGTGTAAAGATGAGCTTCAATAGTCCATAGTCACCAAGATTTGCCTTCAAGATTGCATCCAAGAATATCTTCTATGGCTTCACATCCAGATGCAAAGTATGCATTGACAAGGCTACATAGTTGGTGCAGCTCAACATGCAACACATGGATTAGGGCATGATGATCACCTTTCACTTTCTTTCTTGCTCTATCACTCAGGCCGGTTATACACCAAATGACGGACACCCACTTTGTAAGCTTTAACCAATCAAAACACTTATTTAAGGATTGAACGTCCATATTCCTTTACACACTGGAGAGGACATGACCTGTTGTTTACTTAACATGTGAATTCCCTGCCCACTTTTGGATGGGGAGTCTCCCCTACCCACTTTGTAAAGTGGTGGACAAGGGTGCACTTTTTGCATTTGCAACCAATCAAAAAGTTTATAAGTTTATTATTTTTTATTTTCTTACAAAGTTTGTCCATTTGGTGTGTAAATGTATGACACCCATGTCCATGCCTAGTTTCAAAAAGGGCATGCCCACACTTTGGGCGAGGTTTAGCTATCAGTCACTTGATGTGTAACCAGCCTCACATTAGCCAAGGCATTAATAGAAAGGCCATTTGGTCTATTGGTATTGCGGATGGGTCTCCTAATAGATCCCAAGCCCCTCCCTCTGTTGTTTTTTCCACATCGTAGTGGCGTGGACCCCTCAAGTAGGAAAATTGAGAAAGAATGTAAGGGTGAAAGTTAAATGTTTAACTTTCTTTGCATCCCACATTTTGTGCAACTTGTGTGCCTCTCTCTCTCTCTCTCTCTCTTAATTCATTAGCCGATCAGAATCCACTATTAACTTGCAATAGTTCAGCTATAACAACATGCCATGAGTAGCGTCATCAAATGACAATCTGAGCCACACTTGTAGAAGGATTGAATGAAAAGTGAGCGCAGCTTGAAGGGAGGCACATTCCTGCATCATACACCTTTGCTCATCAACTCAACAACCCATCACCAAACTAATCAGAATGACATTCCTAGTTTTTTCAAAATTCTCCTGAGGGACCACGGTCCAAAATGCATCATTGGGGCTGCACTTAGATGGCGACGAGGCTCATTAAAAACACCTAACACTAACAACAACTATAAAATGATATGGTTATCCAAACCTTTGCATTTCCTTGCATCCCCCCTTCATCTTAATCATCTACATTTTCTTGATCATCGACATTCATTTGGCTTTCTTACATTCCTTAGAACTAATTCCCTTTTCACTTTCTCTTTCATATCCTTGTCATCTTTCTCTCATAGTTCTATACTTGCAATGTCTCAAGAAGGCTATCGAATTAATCTTCAAATTCCTCCACTAGGTCTTTTTGATACCATGAACTTTCATTGGGAAACATGATAAGACCCCCTTTTGAAGTTCAATGCTTTGCATCTTGCCTACATTCCATGGAATCATGTAAATGACTTCATCCATGGTAAAAATAAAAGACCAAAAGCACCCATAAATTTTCGTGTGGAGTGGGCTAAAAAAAGGTTGCATGGTTCTTTACCCATCCTATCGAAGATAGCTATATAAAATTAGTGGCATAAGCCTTCTCTTTCCTAAGAGTTTCTAATTCTCATGCAACTAATGTTAGTATGAATAATTGAATATTTGGTCAATCTTTCATTCTATAGATATTGGTGTGCCTTTGGCCCTAAGGATGCCCGTGAAAACATGAATTCCACAACTTTCAAGAAGAGAAGGGTGTATTTTGGAACACATTGACTTGGATGTCAATGTCACTTTGTGATAACACAACCATATTTATGGCCTTCTATAGCTCGTCTAAACTACGTGGAATATCACCATGTTGATTCTCATGGCAATGTATGTCATGGACCACATTATATAGGGGAAACTTCCGCAAATATATTCTTTGAACCATGGCTATCATAGGAGATGAGATCCTAGGTCTATGACATGTTACTCTATGTGATATTTTGAATATTAGAAGCAAACATGAGGCTTTTGACTTTGCAAGCCCATCAAGATGATGCTCGTAGTGTCCATTATTGGCCGCTTTCTAATAAAAGTCAAGCATTTATTTATCAAGTATATGATGAGGCAAAAGATCAACTATTTATATTAGGCATCCAAGCTTCTTGGTAATTGGAGGTGCTCAATAGACATGGGAACAATAGTTTATTGGCAATGGATGCAACTTTTGGTACTAATAAATATAAGGTATGTTTCTCTTATTCATATAAATTATATTTCCAATTTTTGTGCTAATACTCTTACTTTTAATATGTGATCTTGATGTTATCTTTGTTTTATCATAAACTATATGTAGTTTTGTCTTTACATTGTGTTAGTATTTGATGCACATTGCAATGGTGTACCAATGCATGGATAGTAACCTCCTCCTCGATAGTTGAGGTCACTGAACTTTAGTTGATTGCCTTAGGAAATTGCATTTTGGATCACAACAAATCATGGGAAGCAAATGCATTTATGGTAGATGATGCCCAAGCTGTGATTTAGGCTATCAACTATATAATTTTCTCATATTCTCATATGTCATACACAAATGCTTTAGTTATATGGATTAAATACACATATGTCACACACAAATGCTTTAGTTGTATGGATTAAATACTTCAACATGTCATTATAGGGAAGTATTTGGTATACCAATATATTTATGTCTATGGCATGTATGAAGGTGTGGGCTCAAGAATTTAATTAAAAAAGTAAATGATCATATTACTCATGCAACAATGTTTAGAGCTCTTGGTCATGTCATGAATATGCACACATGCAATCCAACACCAAGCAAAGAAGAAGATGCAAAAGATCTACCACAAAAGTTTGTAGAGACAAACAAAACACAAGCTGCCTTTATAGAGTATTTTAAAGACCATTGGATGGGGAGAATAGGTACAAACTAATGTAATTCACATTTTTTTCCTTGAAATTATATATTAGAATGCATACTAATGTTAAAAAATTGGTTAGGCATGTGGGTACGTGCAAAAAGGATATTGCCCTATGCAAATCAAGAGACAAATGGGAGCATAGAATCCTATCATGGCATTCTAAAGTCCCAATTCTTGATTGGGAAGAAGACACTCCATGGTCATTGATTGGACTGGTTGATTCAAAAACTGCTAGGTCCTTGCCACTAATATTAATGGTATCATGACATGTTAAAGGAGGCCGGTTTCAAGAAGAATTTTAATGTTCTTGAGGTTGTCTTAAGTTCATTGGAGCACGCAAAAGCAATTCTAGATAACCACATTCAATTTATGGACAAGGAAAAGAAGATTGCAAGAGTAAAAAGCCAAAGCCAAAATGAGTATTAGTACATAGTTCAAAATGCAGATTGTGAATGGGCTATGAAGGGAAACATATGCAAGCATCAATTGAAGGCTACGATTGTAAATGGTCTACATACATCTATGTTGGTTGCGAAATCTATGAGCTTATACAATGATGAATGTCTTCATTCTTTACACTCTTGGTTTTCAAAGGCCTAATCTACTCCTTTTAAACAAGTACCTGCCATTTCTACTTCTTCCAATACATGAAATTTGTGCCATCAAACTTTTTAATATTGAAAATAGCACAATCATTCAAAGAACCAACCATAATGATAATATATCAATGTAAAATCCAAGAGAATGGACTACTGTAAATGATGAAAAATCAGCCCCCAAAACTCAGCCAAGGGCAACAAGGGAAAAATAGGAAGGAATACCAAAGTATAGAGTTGTCCACCAATTGTAAGTAACAGATTGCTAAAGTACAATGTCTACTCTCTAAGATAGTGTTAAAAATTTGTAATTATAGTAATGCTAAAATAAAGACAACGAAATATATCAATCCAACTATGAGAAAATAGCCAAGAAAGAAACATCCCACTACCATGGATATCCGAGTAGCAACTACCGAGACTCAATGCAAACCTTGGAAGGACGAAACAAAATGGTTGCCATGAAACCTTGAGCTGAATCTTTGAATTCAAGTTAAAGCAAAGGATGAAGAAGCTCCTCGAGTGCTTGCTTTGATACTTGTTGAAAAGTAGAGCCTGAGTGGAAGCACTCAAGTGCAAGCAAAAGCAAAGTAATAACTATGGTAGATGGAGCAAGAGAGCAAGAGAGAGACACTGTATGTGGAAAATCTAACAGTCATAATGTGATCCTGCTTCCCTTATTCAAAAAATTTTGATTATGGCTAATAAATATGAGAGAACATGGGATGGAGAGAAAGTTAAACATTTAACTTTTACCCTTACCTTCTTGCTCGATTTTCCTACTTGTGGGGTCCATGCCATTACTACATAGACAAAACGATAGAGGGAGGGGATTGGGATCTATCACGACTCATTGGAGATGGGTGGTGGTCTCGCTTGACTACTCCTATGGGTGTTGCGAATTGTGAGCTACGATTATTGTTGCAACAAGTGCTCAATAGGTGCACCGGTTGCCATCATAGTTGGTTGACAATGTATGCTGGACATGCTTGTTTGAGAGAGAGAGAGAGGGGGGGGGGGGGGCATGTGTGTGTGTGTGTGCATGCATGAGAGTGAAAGAGAAGGCATGTGGAAGAGAGGGAGGAGGGATTTAATGCTGATGCTACCAGCTAACTATGACCCATGATTTAAAAATTTTAGAAAGTGAAAAAAAGTGAGGTTTGGCTCGGGAGCACTCCACAATCTCCATGTATGATCATATATTGGTTTGTGAGATCCCTCAATTATATGTTATAATAGATCCTTTCTCTTAGTGGCTTAAATCATGGCCATTGTTATGAAAAAGATATTGAGTTGGAACCTTGCTTTGCTCTTTTTTTTGAAAAGATTCAAAGGGACTTATATATGCACATCTATAATGTAAGTTTTTATGAATGACAAGAATAAGATAATTGTGTCTTTTGGGAAGGATACTTGTATTTCTCTTTATTTATTTATTTGCATTGGTGTATGTTTGAAAGAGAGGTCTATTTGGTTGTGATTAAGTTACTTTTCTTCTTCTCTTTTGTGTTGGAAAATCCTATTTTCTTTTGTGTTGGAAAAAGGACTAATTTAGAGAGAGGCATCCAATACGAGTGTGTATACCGGTGCATATGCAAGGATGCTGTAGTGGGAGCTGCCAGTTTCTAACTTTCATCGTCATAGTGAGGTGGAGAAGGGGGCCAGATAGATTTGCTCAAAAACTGCCAGCTTTGCATGTATCCCTTGAGATTCATGCGAACATGGAGTGAAGTGGTGGAGAGGAAGGGGTGGTTACATCGAGTGAACTGGCTATTGTTCATATCTTCAAGAAGAGCTAGGCTAAAAGAAGGTAGAAGTCTAGCTCTCATCATCGAGCGCGTCATGGCGTAGCTATCGATAGTGTTAGGATAAAAAAAGAGGGGTGGGAGGCCACGTTCTTGTGGAGTCGGGTCCTGCTTAAGTAAGAGTTTAAGAAGCCTAAGGTAATTACAGGTGGTTATGAAGGCTAGATCGGAGCAAGAGGAAAAGTCGGCAACGAGGAAGTGGGTCATGGAAACGTCTAGGCTTTCAAAGATGAAGGTGAGAGCTTGTTCAAAAGAGGCACAATCAAGATTATAGATAATGGGGAAGTCATAGCGTCCATGGAGGGTAGCGTCAAAATCCACTCCTACCCTACGAGGGTACGCCATAAATGTGGGGTTGTTTCTCTCGTAGGGTAAGGTGTTGCAAAAGGCCATCTAGGCGAGCATGCTAATGTCGCACACACGTCTCCTCCACATGGGCTGGCAGTTACAACCTTGTATAGAACGTGGCACTTTGAAGACCTTATTCTACCAAAAGGTTGCCTCTTCGATCCCCTAGAGAGTGGGATTATTTTCTCTCTCTTCTAGCCATTGCTGGCCTAGTCAGCTTCCAATCGCAATCACTTCCTCCACTACTTTGAGTGGCATGAATTTCCTCAGGCTATTAGGTAGAAGAAAGCTAAAGGAGAAGGGTTTTTTGTCCATTTCTTATTGCTCCTAAACTATTAATTCAGCATGGAAACCTGCTAGGAGGTCATCTATGCATGGTGATAAGGGTGCGGATGGTTGCATGACTAGCTTGGCTCTCATTTGTTTCCTGGTTTCTTCCACCAATTTCTTTCTTCTTTCCCTGAGGGCAGCTTGTCTTTCCACAGATGTGTCAATTGATGGGTGGGTGGCTGCTCTTGGGAATGTGGCGAGGGGGGTTGTGGGATCACCTCTTCTTTAAATCTGCCCATATCAAATTGGAGTTCAGCTTCACCCCTCTGTTGGTCTCCTTGCTGTGTTTCCTCTTCAAATCTTGGTGCATCAACCTCCTAGGGGGTTACGCCAGCCACCATCAATAAGTACTTTTTTTTATCATCAAGGCTCAACCCCACGAAATCGGGTTGGGGTGGCATGTGTAGTCCTGCTTGCAGGGCCTTGCGGGCTATGCTTAGTTTCTTCTTTGCCACCTTTGAGGGACTCCCCTTCGTATGAGTGGGTGGTATCCATTAGTGTATTCAAGAAGGCTTTTTGTTGAGTGTTGAAGGCTACTTGGACGGCCTCTCCTCTGCTCTCTACGAGGATTTTCTCTTTTTCCACGAGAGCCAGGCGACGTGCCAAGGTATTCATCCTCCGTTCATTCGGTCCCACCCATTCTTCAGCTCTTTTTTTTCTTTTTTTCCATGCCTCATTCGATCTGATCAGTCTTTGTGGTTAGCTCTTCATGTTGCATGATCAAGAGTTTATACTCCCTCTGCATTTTTACCAACTCCTGATTCTCATCTTCTAGCCGCTGCCTCCATCTTTCCTCCCTGTTGTCCTTAGCCTTTAGCTCCTGTTTGAGATCAAAGATCTCCTTTTGTTGCATAGCTATCTGTCAGGTCTTTTCAAGCTGAAAAGTAGTTACCGACTCTTTTTCCATAGCTAACTCAACCACAGCTATCTTCCTCTCCTCTTTAGCTTTCTCTAGTTGAGAGAGCAATTCAGCAACGTATTCGTCATAGTTAGCTGGTGGTGTCATCGTTGTGTGGATTGGAGTGGTTGAGGCCTCCACTTTTTCTGGCATTTTGGATCTTGTCTAGATTCGGCGTCTGTGGCTGGCCTCTTTTGCCCCGTGGTCATGGTTTCCATGCTCTCCATTGGGCTAATTCTTTATTGATGAAATATTGCATCCATGCCACAAAGTCTGAGACCTCGGCACTAGTGGGGATGCTTGGGGTGAGGGTGGTTGCTTCGGTGGATGGGGGCTTTACCCTTGCCTTCAGTGATGGTTGGTGGTATGATCTTTGGCACTTGAGTGCTTGAGCCTGGCCCCTCCTCCCTAGGCGGGCTCAGAGCTCCTAGGTCATTTTCCCTGTTTTGTTGCTCTATGGACCCACGTGTGGCTTCGGCCATGTCTTCCTCCTCCTTCCTTCTTAGCTCCTCCTCTTTCTCAGTAGCCCTTCTCTCCCTCTCTTCTTATGCTTTCCTAGATTCTTCCTCCAATTTATCTACTTCTTCTTTTTCTTTCTTCTTCCTCTCTTTAGTCTCCTATTTTGACACCTTCTTGGCTTTCTTGGCTTTTTCCTTTGACTTTTCTGCTTCCTGTTTCTTCTTCTTCTCCCTCTCTTCTGCCTCTTTGAGGGATTTCCTTTTTGCTATCTCTAAGTCCTCCTTCTCCTTTTTGCGGCCTTCGTCCTGCTTCTTCTTTTGTGTCATCCTCTTCTTAGGTTTCTTTGCTTGCTTTTTTCTTCACTGTTCCTTCTGTTCTCCCCCTTCTTCGTCACTTTCGGTCCTGTCGCTAGACAACTCTTGGTCCTGGTGAGGGGGCAATCTGTCGGGTGTTTCTCCTTCTCCTTCCTCTACATCCTATGCCTCTTTTACTACCTCCTCGATGAGGGCAGTCAAAACACTTCCGTAGTCGATGAAAGAGGCTTTGGATGAGGCTTTCTTCCTCTCAGTTCTTTTGGAGGTTGGGGACTCTCGGCCTAATGTCTTGCTCTCCAAGGCTAGTGCTTTTGCTGCTTGGTCTATGGTCCTGCACACATAGCCATTCCAGTCAACCTCATCTAGGGTGTGAGCTACCACATTCTCCAGCATAGGCACGCTGATCCGGTGCATGAGGAAATTGTAGTGTTGGTTAGAGAACAGTGAGTGCACCAGTTTTTCCTGCATGCGCACTTCAGCGTCGGGGATATCCTGGACGCTGATGCCATCATTGGTCAACACCTCTTCCCTCTTCATCTTAAGCATGGCATAGACGTCTCTTTTCTACTCCTTTTCCACATTATGCTCTAACCCTAGTGCCTTCTCAACCAAGGCTGGGTTCAAGGGTACTTATACCTATTTGGCCTTCTCCCCCCTTCCCATTGTTACAGTTCCACATTCCTGATCTGGGTTGTAAGTTTTGAGGAATTCCACACACTTTGTGTGGTTAGGCTCTTGTCCGAACTTCTTGAGGTACTTAGTGAGGTTGCACTGCTCTACGACCCTCTTGGCTGCTTCCTCCTTGGCCACTACTTCCTTGATGTTATGGATGGTTTGAAATTTTAGTTGGTTGTAGGCACGACTTGCCAAGGAGATGTCGTACTGGGTCCTCTCCTCTTTCGTGAAGGGGAGTCAGTGGGCACAGTCTTGTTGCGATATCTTTCGTTCCTGTCATGAACCATAATTTCCATTAGTACTTTTAAAAATAATAATCTGCTGAAAAGAAAGGCTTTGTGTTTGTTGAATGAAAGCATTAAGATCCAACATAGATTCTTCCCTTTAGACTTTTTACCTTTTATGATATTCCTCCTACATCACCAGTTTCTTATGTGTTTATGCGTTTGCTTGATCTTGATTGGTTTTAATTTGATTCACCTCACCCCCTCCCCTTCCAAATTGAGAAGAATCCTTCCTAGGATTGAAGGTTAGGAGGTTAAGGGCATTCAACATTCAGATATAAGGGTTAGTTGCGATGAGCCAAGTATAGAATTATGGGTTATACTCTAGCTCTAGATCGAAGGATCGAGTACTTACGTGTGTGATGTAAGTGACGATATCCATTAGGAAATCGCCAGAATCGACACAACTAGCGATGTGTAGCTCTTCTTTGGTCAAGAAATGATCAAGATATGGGTGTCCTTTGACATGCTCTTCCATGGGTCGGCCACAAAGAGTGACTAACACTCTATATGAGGTGGGTGCGACATAGGTTGGGTCATACTCTGATGTCTTGATTGCGCGGCACTGCTCAGCGTTGGTCATGATTTGACATCCTTCGAGTATCCATTGCAATCGCAGAGTGTACCAGTTTCGTAAAAATGGGTAGTCGGTGTCAGCTAACGCTTTCAGCTCCTCAACTTCTTTGTTAGTGATGGAAGAAGTCACACGCTTATCGTAGGATGTAACGAGGCGCTGTTTGATGGCTTGTTCTCTTGATATCTCAGTGTGTAGAAACTCAACAGACTAAGTGGGGTGTTTTGACAAATGTGAATTCGAATGTTTCCCAGGAACAAGGCATTGTGCGAACTTTAGTTGCTAAAGGATCTTGCAACTAGTCTAAGTCCAAGCGGTCATAACTTAGAGCCAACAACATGAATGTGGCATCTAAGCATCTAAGACAAGCAATAATGTCATCCCCTATGTCTTCGGCTAGGTCTATGGCCAGAGTGAAGAATGATTTCTGCTCATAGGAGGGTTTAAGGCCTGCAACACGTGGCTGGGGTTTGATGGGGCTAGAAGGCTTAGCGGCAGATGGTGCTAGTTGCCCACGAAGCGGTGGTTGAGCCTCGTGGATGAGCGTCGGGGTAGTAGCTGCTATGGATGGGCTACTACACTCTGATTGGGTTTGGCAAGTCTTATCGGCACTAACAGGGGTTGAAGTGTATAAAGGCATTTGTGGTTTGGGCTGATAGGCTTGCTCAAATCTTCTAGGCTTATGCATGGGTGAGCTTGTAGAAGGCGAGTCCTAGAAGCACTGTAGCTTCTGGTTCTGAGGTTCTACAGGGCTCGGGGTGATCAAGCTTGAGGGCAACGTGTGAGTAGTGCCTTCTTGGGTCATTCAGGCCTGAGAGATCCATATCCAGGCATTTCCCTCATAGTAGCCTTGTGTGTGCAAGAGGGATTTAGGAACCCATCTTGGCTTGATCATGCTGCTTCGATTTTGTAACTGCGTCTTGGCCTCCTAGGTTTAGAGTTTATTGTGTTACGAGGATGTGAGCGTCTACTCCTAGGTGGCGGTTGCGGTTGTTTAGGCCTCCATTGAAACTTAGGCTATTGGGACTTAGCTTTTGCTACTGTGAGCGGCAGCTTGTGAGATTCGGTGGATGGTGGCCAAGCACTACCCCCTTCCATAGACTTGCGTGTGAGTATTTCTGCTGATGGCCTTGTAGACTTTGATGAGGTCGTGCAGCCCTTGCTGAAGGCTGTAACAATGTGGATGTTGCCTATGGCAAGGTGGATGCGCCCTGACTCATAATTGACATTGCAATGAATTTTCTTCTTGAAGGTTCGCCCTAGTAGCGGCTCCATGCCTGCGTTTTTAGTGTTTGGCAACATGTAAAAGATCATTGGTATAGTCTCAAACTCAATAGCAACAGCGGCCTTGCACTTGCCAAGAAGTTCGTGTGAGCGGCCCCCATATGGGCTTAATTTGGCATTAGTGGGCTGTAATGGTGGTTTACCAAGTTGGGTCCAATGATCGTGAGTTAAGACATTGAAGTCTACTCCCTCGTCAATCAAGGCATTGAAAGCGCATGTTTGCTTGGCAGTGATTGTGATGTGGAGGTATGCGGGTTCTATGACTTCCTCATCCTTATCATCATCAATTTCCGTGATTGTGGCGACTTGTACCTTTACAGGGGGTTCTATGACTTCCTCATCCTTATCATCAATTTCTGTGATTGTGGCGACTTGTACCTTGACAGGGGGTTCTAACATTGGTGGATCATGCAATGGATGCGTGGGAGGGTAGTACTTCTTAATGCGACTGCCATTGAAGAAGCCTATGCCCTCGCCGTCTAGATTCTCGAGCTCAACGTTGCCAGTTCAACTAATTGCACGAACTTTGAAAGGCCCAAGACCTCTAAACTTCATTTTCTGCTTGTATCCTTTAACTGAGTGCAAGACAACTAAGTCGCCCTGTTCAAAGTTGCGCTGCTTGACATGCTTGTCAAACCATCTCTTGCATAGTGCCTTCTCGCATATGAGCACATGAGTGGCTAGAAGGCGAGTTTTTGAGAGGCATTCAAGTTCAACTAGGCATTGCTGGTAGAATTGCCTCAGTCCCATAGGTCAACTTAAAGGGAGTCTGGTCGACAGCCATTTTATAAGCTGTACGGTAAGCCAACAAGGCTGTCATAAGCTTGTTATCCCAGTCGCTGCATGAAGCAGAGACTACTTTGGTCAAGATATTTACAAGGATCTGCATATGCATCTATGCAACAACCTATCTTGCCCTAGCCTATATAGTTGGCATGCTATCAACTGATAGGGTTGGATTTTGAGGATAAGTTGTCTAAGTCGAGCTTTTTCTATCGATCGCTCAGGTAGTCCGTGCTCCAGCACTTGGACGATGTCATCTGCCTAATATGGCGTTAGATCAGCCTTGAATAAATCTCTCTCACTGGAAAGGTTAAACAGATGGCGTCTGGCAATTCATCAGCAATGCCTTGTCCAGCGGCCTCTCTTGTAGGGTTGTGTGATATGTGGTCAGCCATGTATTGCTTTTTTTCCCTTTCGTACAACCACAGAGAAGTCAAATTCTAAAAGCAGAAGGAGCCATCGAGCTATTCATCCTGTAGCGTAGGGTTTGTTTACTAGATATAGGAAGGCTTGATGGTCCATAAAGAAAGTAAAAGGCATAGCCAACACATAATGCCGAAACTTATTTACAACAAATACCATGACTAAACCCTCTCTCTCAGTCAAGTATTTCATTTCAGTCTCAATGAGTCGTTTGCTAGCAAAGCTCACTGGATAGTCGAATTTCGAAGCATCAATATGCACGTGGAAGGTAATGGTTCAATCTGGGGCTCATAGAATCGGTGCAGTAGTCAGAGCCTTTTTCAATTTCTCATATGCTCGTTGGCATGCTTCAGTCTACTCAAAGACAATCAACAGCTTGTACAAAGGTTTGGCAATCAATGCATAGTTCAACACAAACTATCGATAGTATCCTGTATGGCCTAAGAAGCATTGAACTCCCTTATAGTTGATTGGGGGTGGAAGATCAACAATAACCCTGACTTTCAAGAAGTCAATGGCAATGCCGTTCTTTGACACCACGTGCCCTAGGATACATCCATGTTTCACCCAGAACTAGCACTTTAAGGGGTTCAGGGAGAGACGATATAGGCGACACCGCTCAAAGACTGCTCGGAGTTTGTCTAAGTGTTCTCTCTAGGTCAAGTGAACACACAAGTCATCCACGAAGACTTCCAATTCCTTACAAAGCATGTCTTTAAATATGGTGCACATGAGGCATTGAAATGTGGTTGGGGCATTAGTCAACTTGAAGGGCATGACTATGTAAGCAAAGATGCCCCACTCAGTGGTGAAGGCAGTCTTATGCCTGTTGTGGCAGGATGCACTTGCACTTGATTGTATCCAGAGAAGCCATCTAGAAAGCTATAGGCCTCTTTGCCCACCACTCTTTTGAGCATGCGCTTGGTATACAATGATGGGTAGTTGTCTCTCTTAGTGGCAACATTCACCTTCTTGTAATTGACACATACTCTAATCTTTCCGTTTTTCTTCATCACTATGACTATGGGCGACACCCAGTCTATGTGCTCAATTTTGTAAATGAATCTTGCTCTCATCAGCTTGTCAATCTCCTCTTTGACTGCATGAGTGTGTTTTGGATTCATCGAGTACGGTCGCTACTTGACCGACGTTGCATCTTGCATCAGGTATGTTATGAGTCACTACACTTGGATCTACCCCCTTAAGCTCTTCTAAGGACCAAGCGAACACGACTATATACTCTCGCAAGAGAGCAACAAGACTCATCTCCTCTTCCTCAGTCAAGTCATCGGCAATAAAGACCAGTCAGGGTGTCTCCCCTTCCTGTGCTAGGTTCACCTCTGTGACCTTGGCTGGTCCCTCGATGGGTTCACTCGTTTGCCCTTGGCGTTTGGCACCCAACAGGATTACTACCCTGTCACCCTTCTTGAATTTTGTAAATCTCTTGGAGAGATCCTGCGGCTTTCTTTGCTCTTCTGTTTGCATGTCCCTAGGCTGTTTTGGGTCACTATCTGAGCTTACTTCCGAATTAGAATCGAACTTGCCATTTTCACTAGAAGAGGTGGTTTCTCTTGGTAGTCGCAGCTTAGAGGGTGACTCTGTTCTAAGCACTGGTGTCGTACCTGGTTGGGTTAGGCTTGCTTGTTCGAAATCTATGGCTCCTACGTGTTCCAACCAAGTGTGGTCACAATCCATGCGCATGACCCCTTGCTCTATCTTAAAGACACTCTTTTTCTGTGGCTTGGAGTCCACTTGTATCTGTTCTATTTCTCGTCCCTCAGTGTCGTATTCCATCGAGTCTATCTCACCCTCAGTTTTGTCACTAAAAGAACGACAATCTTCGTACTCGTCATTTGAGTCATCTTTGTCTGTCTGCTCATCGTCTCCTAGGTTTTGGTATATCTCTTGTCTCTGATCAGGGACTAGGGCCCAATTGTACATGAGGTTTAAGTCATGCACCCTGGTCCATTGCCACCTTGGTTCATCTAACTAATCTTGGAGTGGCTTGAAGTTTGCTGCTGGATTGCCAGATAGCTTGCTAGTCAAATACTCCAGAATCTCTTGGAGTTTCCTCTTGTTATTTGCCTGGTCGCCCACGAAGGGTTCCTGCCATCATGCAGACTGGTATGGAGGGTGTGTCTTTTGACTTGCCAACTGTCTTGATGGCTTGCTCGTATGCCTCATGATCTGAGAATGGTAAGTCGATCGTAGCAAGGACATGCATGTAGTCTCACTCATTCTCCGGGCATGGGATATACTTGGTCGACCAAGGCCCCATAGGACTTCTTGACTTGAACATTACCTTTAAGCATCGCAGATATGGCATCCAAGTTGACTCGTGAGGTCTTCCAAGTATCCATCTCTACTCTCACAGCTTCCATTCTATTGCCAAGGAAGATTAAGTTGTTACCCCAATCTTCGATGACTCTGGCATTGCGCATCCAGGGTCGGCCTAATAGGATATCATAGTCCACTCCCTTCATGACTATAAAGTCAATCGAGAACTGGACGCCTGCGATTTTCACCAGCCAATTTTTAAGTACCTCGAATGGTTTCACTCTCATACCGTTTGCTAATGTGACATTGAACCTGGTGATCTCGATAGGCGGGTTTCCCCAAGTTTGAAGCACTGCATGGCTCAATACACTAACCCCCACTTATGTGTCTACAATCCCCTTTCTCGTTGTGTCGCTTAGGGCTAAGACAGGTAAGACCGCATGCATCTCGGTGCCTTCCCAGAAAGCTTTAATATGCAAGGACTTAGGCATAGAGTGTAGTGTTAGACTCGGTATTTGTGTCTCTGCATCATGGTCGTGTAGGTTTGTAGTAGCTTACTCTCGTGATCCTTCAACCCACTGCTTTAGGTCTTGCCATAGGGTGGAATGCTGCCTAAGCAGGTCTCCGAGGCTCAGCGTCATAGGGGTAGTCACTAGCGTGGTAAGGAGGTCATTGGCTGCTCGTCTTTTTCCTATTCCGGATTGTCCTTGGCCAATGGCTGTGACTGATTTGCTGGCCTGTAGTGTCAAGGCTTTGCCTAAGCAGTACCACTTGCGGCGCAGTCGCATCTCTCGATTTTGGTCGAGGGGGTGAGACTGGTGTGCTTATGCTGGAGAGATCTTTGATCTTGTCCTCTAGGATGGGCTCAGTATCTTTTAGGTGCTCTTGGGCCTCTTTTACCCATTTCTTCACTTTCTCGATAGCCTCTAGTTGGCGCTTCAGATGCGGGTATTCCCCTATCTTAGCACTTTCCTTTTCAGCCATCTTAGGAGCTGAGGTTTCTACCTCTGCGTCAGTGACCTTCTTTCCAGCAGGTAGAGTCATGGCACTCTCAGTTTTCAGCATGATCTTAGCTTCGGGTTTCTTCTTTCTCCATCTCTACGGCTCTTCTTCCTGATCGAGGTTGCATCAAGGTTGCTAGGACCTGACAACAATATGTTGGCCTACTTTTGTGCTCGGGTCATGACACGCAATGGGATAGGTGTGGCTTTCCCATTGAGGTTCTTGACACCGAACAACCCTAATGGGACAGATGGCACGTTGGCTAAACTTGAGGATGGTTTTTGCTTGGGACAGTCAATGAAAAGATGAGTGATTCCACAATCAGGGCACCTTAGGTCTGCCTTATCTCTATTTAGTTGCTCCCTTTTGGGACAACGTGATGAGATGTGCCCTGGATGACCGCAAGTCCAACATATGATTGGATCCTACGTCTGCCCTCCTAGGTCTCTACCTCAGCCTCTTCCTAATGCCATCACCAGTATTGGTCGATAGTCCATAAGGACTGTGTTACCCTCATTGCTGAGACGTATGGGTATACGTAAGTCTCTTCCTCATTTGGCTCCTCCACATAGTGCACTGGAGCATCACTTGGTGGATGAGTCACGTAGGGACTAGGCGGTCTAGGTATGCTTGTAGGGTTTATGTCCATTCTAGGAATAGCCGGTTTAACGTCGTTAGGTGCAGGAAGGGCCAATGGGACTCCCCTTCCGAAGAATTGTTGGGGTCTACTCGCTAGATATGGCTGGTTGTATGGTTGTGAGTACGGAAGTCTTCTCGGTAATCTACAATGCACGACGTCTTGATCAAATGTCCCGCACTTAGTGCAAGGTCGTGACCTAGGGTCTTGACACTCAGCCAGCAAGTGGTTTTTGCCATAGTACATGCATTGGACGTGTGGGCGCGTTGGTCGTCTCAATATAGCCTGCAGTTTGGCTACCTCCATTTTTACCTAAGCCAAGTCTTGGTTTGTCTCAATGGTTTTCCCTTTGTCCTGGGCCATTGGACCTGATCGCTCACTAGAGGCTGACGCTCTCTCTGAACTCCGCGAGTTGGTCTCTTCTGAATTTGAGCTCCTAGAGCTCTGCTCTTTCAACAATTCGTCTACTCGAATGGCCTCTTCAAACACCCTAGCTAGCAAGTCTCGCTGCAAGCTCGAGTTGCCTGCCAAGGCCTTATATAGCTCCTCACTTCGTAATCCATCGATAAACATGGTGGACACTGCTCTTTTGGTAGGTCATTCGCCCTCTTGAAGAGGCTTCTCACGTGGGTGACATAGTTGCAGATGTCCTCTTTCTCTTTCTGCTTGACATTCATTAGTCTTACTAGCAAAACGTTAGAGTATTTGGGCTCAGAGAATCTCTTGACAAAGAGGTTTTTGAGGCTGTTAAAGTCCGCTCATTCTCTGGAATCTAGACTCATGTACCAAGTCCTACACTTGTTGCCTAAGCAAAGCCCGAATGCTTGAGAGCGTTGAGCCAAGTCAGTGAGGCCGTTGGCCTCGTAGACTTGCTCAAATTGCTCTACATAGCTATATGTATTGTCATGGGGTTGGTACTTATCAAGTTACTTTGCAACAATTGGGATTTTAGACTGGCCCTTAGAGCCTTGGTTTGCTCCTAATCCTGCTAGTAATGATGTCGCTAGTGCTGCAACACTCTGCTCCAATGTTGTGTTATCAAGCAGTCGCTTCATGAGAAGCTCACTCACTGTCAAGTCTCCTTCCTCTCTCACGACCGGGTCCGATTCCCACCTGCTAGGTTCAGCACCCGCTATACCTTGTGCAATTCTGTATTCTGCCTTAAGCTCCTAGCATGTTGATCTTGGTTGTATTTCACTATGCCTTGCAGTGCCTTGTGGGCTAGCTTTCGTTCCTCTTCCAAGTCTGTTATGATGGTCTCTGTCATTTTTCCACGGTGCTCATACCGAGCGTGTGTATCATAGCTGCTCACTAGCTGTTGAATTGCCTCTGGAAAAACTCCTAACTCGAGTTCCTCATTCGGCCTGCGGTCTGAGCTTTCCTCTGTCATGATCACGTTATCGTGCTCCACCAAGCTGTCGATCAGGTTAAGCAACTTGGTCAGATCCACTTCTCTAGCACTGCTTGCTTGGTCCTACTCTCTGCTTTGGTCGTCCGTCTATGTCTTGGGATCTTCTCCTATTGGTGGGTTCCTTGAGGTGTTTATCTGAGTGAGTTCCTTAACTTATTTCATCCAATGCTCAATTTATCTCTACTCAATGTGTGTGTATTCTTTCCCGTGCACTTGTGCTCAATCAGGATTTCAGCTGTCCTTAAGTGTATTTCAAGTGCAAAAATTCAGGGTGAGTGCAAAAAACAAGTATCTAAGCAGCTTACGCACTCTCGCTTCGTTTTAGGCCTGATAGGCTTGTTGACCCACTTCTAGCCGTCTTGTCAGGTTTTAGGGTTTCTTGCTGCGTTATCTTACCTGTTTTAGGTTTGTTTAGGGTCTTTGACTCAGCTAGTTGTCGCTAGGACTCTGGGTCTCACAATAGCCTACTCGAGCTGCTAAGTGGCTATGTCCTACGAATTTGCCTATTCCCTATGCTAGAATCAAGTTCTACGTGTCGGGAGGACTCATGAAGGTTTACTCGACTGAACTCTAGCTGGGTCTGGTCTAATTTTCTAAAAATTTGGAAAAATCTTGACTCGGCCCAACTCGTGCAAATTGCAGGGGCCGAGTGATGGATTCAGACGAATGGAATTTGTGGGCCGAGTGTGTCGCTCGAACAGGCTGAGTTGTTGTGGCTGAGGGCTAAATGGGAAGCTCAAATAGGGTGACTCGGATGAGGTGATTCGGACGAATGGAAATTGTGGGGAGAGTGTGTCACTCAGATAGACCGAGTTGTCGCGGTCGAGGGCCGAATGGGAAGCTTGGACAAGGTGACTCGGACGGGGTGATTCAGATGGGCCGAGGAGATTTACTCGAACGGGCCGAGGGGGTCTATTTGGACCGAGTTGAGGGCCAAGTTTCGATATGGCCGATTGAGCTTTTGGCCAAGTTGGTTCATTCGGATGGCCGAGGGCCGAATGGGGTAGATTGGCTGAGGGCCGAGTGATATTCTTGGACTGGCTGAATTGACTAATGGGTTGAGTCAGTCGAGAGTAAGTGGGCCAAGGGCCGATTCTGGGACTCGGCCCAGGAATCGGCCACTCGAACGGGCTGAACGACGCGTGATGACAACAATGAAAGCACTAATTTGCTCAAATCTTGCGACACATGCAATCATATCACACAGGAGCTTCTAGATCAGTACCAAGGCATAAGGAAAAGGGCTTGATATACCTAGAACGTGCGATAGACTCCCTGGCGGCAAGATCGAATCGAATCCTCAAGAGCTCTCTCTCTCTCTCTCTCTCTCTCTCTCTCTCTCTCTCTCTCTCTCTCTCTCTCTCTCTCTCTCTCTCTCTCTCTCTCTCTCTCTCTCTCTCTCTCTCTCTCTCTCTCTCTCTCTCTCTCAATGTCAAGGTATGAAATGAGCTCTTCATTGACTTCTTGGCTCTTAAACCCCTTCCTAGGTAAAGTTTTGATGTCCCCAATCACTCATTTGCTGACATTAAACATCCCAAGCACTCTTTTTTTCCATTTTTGCATGATTTGTGCCCTATTTTGCCCTGTTTTATAGCAACAAACCCTATGCTTTTTTTATCTGATTTTCTAATCCTAACCTATGCTAAATGTAATAAAGATCGAAGGCAAAAAATTGAAATGATTTGTCCATCTTTTCCAATCATCAAACCAACAAAATAACCCAAAATACTTGTTTCAAAGATTTAAAAAACCCAAACTTCCTCCCTATCTCAAGCTCCGTTTCGAGGATGAATCCCTTATTTCGATGCTCGATATAAGGCGCGCAAGTTTTGAAGCTTAAGTCTGTTGATCCTGGCAATGGAACCAAAATGTAGTGGGAGCTCACGCTCAACTGCCCAAGACCCACAGACAGCTTATTGTTTCAAGCGTTTCAAGCAAGCTCTCATGGCTATCTCTCACCTAGCCGACGCGCCGTCGATCCTCTCGAGGTGTAGTGAGTTTACCTTGATGGTGAAACGAGTTGCCTCCTCTCTTGCACACGCCGGTAGCTCCACGATCCTAGATGCTAGCTCAAGCATCCTCAAGCTTCCTCCATCTCCAAGCTCCATCCACCATAGCTGCGCACGCGAGAAAAGAGAAGAGAAGAGAAGAGAGAAGAAGAGAGAAGAGGAGATGGTGAAGAGCTTCACCCTCTTGATCCCTCACTCCCACACACTCATTCACTCCCTCACACTCTCACACTCCTTCTCTCAAGAGCACACACACAAGCAAGGTGAAGAGAAGAAGAGAAGAAGAGAGGACTCTTGTTAGCCACACACCAAAGAATGAGCTTCTCATTCACTTTTCAATTTTATATACAAAACCCTAAAATCCCATGGGCACCCATCCCTTTTTACATGACCGGCCATTGTGGCAAGGTCCCTTTTGCGAATTCCCTCTTCTTGCTTCATGCCCTGAGCCTATACTCGTCTATTCTTTTACAAATGGCACAAGAGGGAGTTTGATGCTCTTTCACAAGAGTGTTTAGAGTTTTTTGAGGTGCCTTTCATTTAAAATTGCACTTTTTGCCTCAGTTTAGCTTTAGGGGCTGCCTCTACGCCTTTGCTCTTTTTCTATCCTTTTTCCACTTTTTTCTTCATTTTTTCACCATCTCAAATTGAGGTTAACAGATGGGAAAAGGACAATGGTGCACACATTTGAAATAGGAAGAGACTAAAAATCTCATAATAAGTGTTTTTTAACAACAAAATGAAAATCCGATTGGTCATGTGGGAATAAAAAATAAAAAATGTATGAAAAAGACTACTAAAAACTTTAAATATTAATAACAAAAAATCAATAGCTCAAATTTAAGAGTTGTAAAAAGAAAAAATACCGAGTTCAAAAAGACAATCATGACCGTGGGTCAAAACCTATTTTGAAATGAAGTCTGGACCTTTGCATGAAATGAAAGTAAATGATAAAAAATTAGATTCAAGATTATTGGAAAGACGATTGAGGGTGCTATAAACAAAATAATAATAATCAAGGATACACCTTAAGGAAGGTAAGATGATAAGAGATGTTTCAAGAATAGGCAGAGGCGCCTTTACCCCCAACAACCTCCCACTTAAAGGCAATCTACCCCAGTGAGGAGTGAAAAGAAAAAGAAAAAAGACAGTACAACATATACACATGTACAACAAGATGAGAAAAGACGTCATCTCATCCCACGCCCATCAACCTCCTGAGGAAGGCAAAACGCTCTATAGAGAGGCTTTTTGTGAGCAGATTTGCAGGATTCTGGTCAGTCGAGATCTTGACAAGATCAACAGACTTGTCCTCAACAACCCCACGTATGAAGTGATACCTCACCTCAATGTGTTTCGTCTTCGCATGGAAGACCGGATTCTTGGCTAATTGAATAGCACTCATAGAATCCGAATGCAGTGTAGGAATAGCATCAATACCAAGGTCCACAACCAAATGACCCAACCAAATCGCCTCCTTGCAAGCCTCAGTGGCTGCAACATACTTGACCTCTATAGTAGAAAGGGCCATGCATTTCTGCACCCTGCACATCCAAGAAACAGCACCTCCAGCATAGGTGAATACATAGCCGGAAGTGGACTTCCTACTATCTACATGTCCTGCATAATCAGAGTCAGTGTACCCCATGACTCCTGTATCTTGGCTGCCATAGCATATGCACATATCTGCGGTGCCCCTCAGGTACCTCATGATACCCTTCACGGCATCCCAATGCTTCTTGGCAAGTGTAGCCATATAGCGTGCCACAACACCAACTGCAAAGGCAATATCTAGACGAGTGGCTATCATGGCATACATAAGATTGCCCACTGTGGATGCATAGGGAATCTTGGCCATCTTGACCTTTTGCTCTTCTGTCTACGGACAATCAGCCTGCGATACCTTCACATAAGAAGGCAATGGACAGCCAATAGGCTTTACGTCCTACATGCGGAAGCACTCAAGGACTTTATGAATGTACTCCCTCTGTGACAAGTAGAGGAGTCCCTGATGCTTGTCACGTGTAATGCGCATACCAAGTATGTGAGCAGCTTGTCCCAGATCTTTCATCTCAAAGCTCTTCTTGACCTGAGCCTTAAGAGCATCTAGCTCATCATGAGCTTTCCTGGCTATCAACATATCATTCACATAGAGTACCAAAATTAATAAAGAACCATCACGAGCTTTCTTCGTGTAAAGACACGGATCCATAGCACTCCGACTGTAGCCTTGTGACTGCATAAAGGCATCAAACTTATGATACCACTCCCTAGGTGCCTGTTTCAAGCCATAAAGACTTTTCTTCAATTTGCACACTAGGTGCTCCCTGCCAGGTTCAAGGCGTTCCAACTCCACAAGGCGATTGGTCCAAGCACTAGTGCCTTCCCAACTCTCATGTTCTGCAATGCAAAGACTGGGGATTAGAAACTCAACTGGCATAATAGGATCAATGCCATAGGTAAGTTGGAATGGAGTCTAGGCAATTGTAGTCTTGAAAGCTATACAATAGGCCCAAAGGGCAGCCATAACCTTGTTATCCCAATCAGAGTGTGAAGTAGAAATAGTATTGGTCAAAACGTTAAGCAAAATCTTGTTGGTAGACTCAGCCTAGCCATTGGTCTAAGGATAGTATGGAGATGACTTGCATTGGATAATTAGAGAGGTAGAGAGCAAATGGTCAATGATCTCATTCAAAAAGTGAGTTACCTAATCAGTAACCAACTCAATCAGGCAGCCAAAGTGAGAAATCACTTGTTCCCACAAGAACTTAGCCATTATTAGGGTGTCATTCTTGCAAATGGCTCATGCCTCAGCCTATTTAGTCAAATAGTCAGTTGCCACAATGATGTAGCATGCTTGTGAATATTGGGCAACTAGAGTGATAGGTCCTACAAAGTCAATCTCCCATTTTTCAAAAGGTTGTCTAGCAATGATAAGTGATAGCTCCATCTTGCCCTTGTGAATAGGAAGTTTGGTGTGCCGGCACCAAACTTCAAAGCATGCCACATCCTTAAACAAGGTGCGCTACCATAATTGGGACTATAAAACCTTACATGCTCTAGCCTCTGACCATCAAAATATCCACCAAAAATGCCTCCATGGGCTTCTTGGAGCACATGCTCCATGTCATGTTCACACACTCATCGTCAAAGGAGATCGTCATGCCCTAGTCGATAAAGTTGACCAGCCATTTGGTAGGGTTAGGTATTAATCAACAAGCGAGTGAGATGAGCCTTTTCAATGAGACATTCAAGAATTCCATTCTTTAAAATAGCAATAATATCATCTTCCCAATAGAGTGTGAGGTCAACCTTGAACAATTGGGCCTCTTGTTGAAGTCGAAACAAATGGGCATTAGGTAAATTATCATAGATGCATGTTACTTTTTCTCCACTAGTCAATTGAGACATGTAGTTAGCCATGTAATGCTGCTTTCCTTTCTGTACAACCATAGAGAAGTCAAACTCAAGCAAAAGCAACAACCATTTGGCAATTCTACCTGTAGCACATGGATGTTCACAAGATAAAGTAGAGCCTGATGATCAATTAAAAATGTGAATGGAGTGGCAAGCAAATAATATCAAAACTTCTTAACTACATAAATCATTGCTAAACATTCACGTTCTGTATAGTGGAATAATTCATATGAATGGCACAAGACAACTCCAATGGAAATTTTGGATACATCAATGTGAACATGGAATGTGATTGTCCAATCTGGGGCTCGTAAAATGGGTGTAGAGACAAGGGCCTTCTTCAAGGTCTCATAGGCATTTTGACATTCAGCAGCCCATTCCCACACAACCAAAAGCTTATAAAGTGACCTCACAATAGCAATATAGTTTAGAACAAAGTGATGATAATAGCCAGTATGCCCAAGAAAAGATTGAATACCCTTGGATTAGTAGGAAGTGGAAGCTCCATAATAACCTTGATCTTAGTTGTATTACTGGCAATGCCATTCTTGGACACAACATATCCTAAAATAATGTCATCCTTTACCTAGATGGCATTTCAGTGAATTTAGGGAAAGTTCATACTACCGACATCTTTCAAAGCTTGAATAAGTGTTCTTCTCAACTGGTATGGACACAAATGTCATCAAGAAAAGACTTCAAGCCACTTACGCAACATGTCTTTAGTGATGGTGCATATCAATCATTGAAAGGTGGCAGGTGAATTGGTTAGCCCAAATGGCATGGCCATGTAAGCAAAGATGCCCCACTTAATGGCAAAAGCAATCTTATGCCGATCATCTGGGTGAACCTAAACTTGATTGTATCTAGAGAATCTATCTAGGAAGCTATAACAGTCCTTCCTGGCCACTCTCTCAATCATGTGGTCTATATAGGGCAGCAAATAATGGTCGCATTTGGTTGCGACATTGACCTTCTTATAATTGACATATATTCAAATTTTGCCATTCTTTTTTAGTACCACAACAAGGGTTGATACCTTATTAGTATGCTCAATTTCATAGATGAATCCTAATTTCTACAATTTGTCTAGGTCCTCCTTCACATGCTAAGCGTAGCAAGGATTCATGGGATAGGCTTGACAGGTTTAGTATCTAGCCACATGGGAAGTGTGAGTACGTATGTGAGGTGGCACTCCTTTGATATATGTGTAATTCTAGGCAAACATATCGTGAAACTCCTTGAGTAATAGGATGAGCACCTCCTCATCTTCCTTACTTAAATCCTTAGCAATAAATGTCTAGTTTAGGTGTTTCCCCTCCCCAACAAGGTCAACTTCCTTTACTTTAGTTAGGCCTTCAATAGATTTGCTAATTGCACCCTGTCATTTACCTCCAAGTATAATGACAATCGAATCCCCTTTCTTGAATTGAGTAAAGTGTTTAGGAAGATCCTAGGGCTTATGTTGAGAGCCTGCACATCATAGTCATGGTTCTTCTAAACTTTCTTAAGATGCTTCCTTCTTAAGTGAGTCAGCAAGTTCAGAATGGGGAGCTGGGATAGGCTAAGGTTTTTTTTTTTTTAGGATCTGAGTCAATGCTAGCTTTTGATAGACTCTGAGGATGTCAATGGAGCATCAAAGGGTAGGTCTTTTGAGGGTGCAGTAGTGAAAAAATTAGGATTGGAAGTGGGATCAAAAGTATGGGACTCCAACTACTCATAATCCATGGCTTTTAGGTACTCCAACCAATCTAAGTCAAATTTAACATGAATAAGGCCAGCATCAATGCGCAATGTGGGGTGTTTGGAGGGTTTTTGGTTACTTGTGATTTGCTCAATTGTTCTATCATCAGAGTCATAGTTTGCATCAAAATCTATAGCACTTGCATACTTAATTGATTCATCTTCAAAGTCACTATCATCCTCTGCATTGGATTCATTAGGGGGCATCATGGAGATAAAAAGCTTGTTGTGATAATCAAGCAAAACTTGATGGATGCAGTCCAATGACATATGGGACATGTTAAGAGCTCTTCAAGAATTAGGTTAGCCTCATACAGGTTCTTGAAGGGCTGATCTCCATAACAAGAGGAGTTTACGAAGCTCCAGTCTACAAGTGGGTGCACTGAAGCCTTTGGGCTTAGATGTTTGGAATGGGCCAACATGCATCATCAACAATGGTGTAGCAAGAAGTTCATTAGGAATATCAAGCTTGTTTATCGAGGCTTTTTTAAGTTCGTGTTGACAGACATTCGTTGGCTTCTTTGTATTCTCCTTTCTTAGTGAATGGCAACTCCAAGGTGGCAAGAATATGAAGACAGGTCTTGCTCATCCTCACACCTGGAACATATTTGTTCAAGGGTATCTCTGGTGGGGGACAGATGTTGTCACCCTACAACATGCTAGAAATAGTATCCAAGTCGATTCAGGTAATCTTCCAATTATTCATTTCAATGCACACAGTCTTAGTATGATTTTCCAAAAAGACTAGACCATTGTCCCAATCTTCAAAAGTCATGCATGTATCTATGGTCAGCGTCATAGTCAACTCCTTTCATGATCACAAATGTGACAGAGAACTTGACACTAGCCAATCCTTAAATACACATAGGGGTCAGATCTTAGAACCATCAGTGATAGTGAGAATAGGCTCAATTAGAGGGTTGCCCCAAGTCTTGAGAACTGCTTGACTCACAATGCTAACACTAGCTCCTATATCAATAATGCCTCTTCTCGTGGAGTCACCTAGAGCTTCCATAGGAAAAATGGCATGTTGCTCAATCAACACCCTTCCAAAATGTGGCAACTCTGAGAGCACCAAGTACGGGGTAGATGGGAAGCTAGGAAATGGATTTTGTGGTTTCTCCTTAATCAATAGGCTAGGTCTCTTTACTTCCATTAATCCAAGTCTTGAAAGTGGTCCAAATGGTGGGATTGTTCTTGAAGAGCATACCCAATGGTATTGAGACACTCATAGAGGCTAAGGTAGATAAAAGCCTAGGGTCTACTTCTTGATACTATAACTTTCTTGGCTCTAACAGGCAGTTGTGCTCCAAGCTCAGTAGAGGGTTTTCCAAAGGTATTAGGTCCAATTGTTGATGCTAAGGGAAGTGTGTTATTGAGGCCATGTGGTTGCAAATTGCCATTGGCTTCTTCATCCCTAATTTTAGCTTGAGCCTCTTCCACCCAATTCTTCACTTTGCTAATCAACTTAAGTTGATGCTCGGGGTTAGGTATTCACCTACTTTGGTTTATGCAAGCATTTTAGTGTGTGGAGCAAGTGTAGCTTTCTCAGGACACTCGAAGCAACTGTGGGAGCAAAAGCCTCTCCATCACTCTTGAGCTCAAGAACGGCATCCTTAGCTTTCTTCTTTGCATTCTTCTTTCCAACAACTAAGCCACGAGTAGTCAAAGATGGGCTAGGGACACTAACTCCACCCTGCTTAGTTTGCACCCGAGTAATGGCATTAATTGGAATGAGTATCATATCTTCACATTTAGCATTTTGACTGTAAAGACAATCAAGGGAATAGTGGGTATTATAGCTTTGCTAGAGCTAGATTTCTATATTGGGCAATCGGGATACATGTGAGAGATTCCACGTTCAAGTCACCTTTGGTTAGCTTCATTCTCCTTCGGTTGTTCTTATTTCTAAGGGCACCATGTGGAGATGTGACCAAGTTGGCCACAAGTAGGCAAGGGTCTCACAAGGTTGCATCATGCCACACCCTCAACCTTACCCTAACATCATGATCGAGACTGCTCTATAGTCCATAAGCACTGCATTTCCTTCTTCATCATATGAGACATACGAATTGGTATAATTTTCCTCCTCCATGGGCTCTTCAACAAAATGGTCTAGGGCATCTCTAGGTGGGTGAGTTATGATTGTGCTCGGAGATCGTGGGATGTCAAATGGGTTAATGCCAGCTCGAGGAGTTGTAGGTCTCTATTCTAGGGGAGCGGGAAGAGCCACTTGTTGTGATCAAGGAATATGGGAGCCCCCGATTTACATAAGGTTTGGCATAGGGAAATCGCCGAGGGGCTTGACATATAGGTGCCTCATGACCAAACCACCCATAGTTTGTGTAGGTCTTACTCTGTCGAGAGCATTCAAATGCCAATTGATCACTATTGCATTGTATACACTGTATGTTTTGATGGTACGGTTGAGTTTTCCTAAATGAGTCAATCATTTTCAAGAGCTCTTGTTATTGTTTCATCACATCAGCCACCATGAAATTTTGAGTTTGGGTAGTGCCGATCTCCTATTTTTCTCTATTGGATTGGGATTCATAGGCCCTTTCCTTTATTTTCTTGAGTTCTCTCCTTGTATTGGACTTCTATTTGAAATGCTTCATCTAATACTCCATTGAGATTTGTTCAATCTAGCATGGAATTGCTAGCCGGTGCCTCATAGATCTTTTTATCATGGATACCCTTGATGAAAGCCTTCGTAATTGCTTTGGTAGCAGCTAGTTTTTCTACTAATTGGATTCTCTTCTATAGTCCTCTCAATCTAGACACATAGTCTTGCATGCTCTCTTAATCTTGTTGCTCGATGTTCATGAGTCGGACAATTAAATTGTCCCCATAGCCTGCCTCTATGAATCACTCAATGAAGGGAGTCTTAAGAGCTACAAAGGAAGCCTTCTCAGTGGCATCAAGGCTAGTAAACCAAGTATGGCCCTTTTCACCCATGCAAAGCTACCCAAAGGATTGAGCCTGCTTGTTGGCATCACTTAGAAGGTTATTGGCCTCACAAACTTGCTTAAACTACTCTATGAAGCTATATGGGTCATCTTCAACATGATACTTGTCGAGTCACTTGGCCACGAGGGATACTTTAGCTTGGTCTCACTGGGTAGATGTGTTACCCATCCTAGCCAGCAATGGTTGTGCCATATGAGCTCCTACAATGAGCAAATCTGTGTGATCAAAGAGCCAACGTTGAACAAGGTCCATTAGGGTGTTAGTGGTTGGTCTAGATGTTCCCACATTCAACAACATGTTCTTGATCCCATCTAATTTGGATCTCATGTTTAAAAGTTATTGCTTTGTGTCCATGGCGTGTTCGAGGATCTTGCTAAAAGTACTAGTTCATTGGTCTTTGAGGGCCAAAAGTTTTTCCTTAAGGTCTGTAGAGGAGAGTTGGGCATGATCAAAGCATGTAGCTTGTTGGTAGCTATCTAAGGACTCTCGAACAGCTCATGGGAGAGAGTCAAGAAATGTTGCCTCATCCATTGTAAAGGTTATTGGGATAGAAAGAGTTTTGATGCTAGAGCTCCACTCCTTGGTAGGAGAGAGGATCACCTTGTCATTTTGCAAGCACATACAACAAAATCAATGTGAGAGGTTAGCCTAGGCCTTGGAGTGCAATATTTGGCTATGGTCCTTAATGAGCAATGGGTCAAATGTTTTGAAATTTCCTTGTTTCTTTTTTTGTTTAGTTATCATGTGGGATTGCCAAGTACCTTAAGGGTTCTCTTAATGTTGATCAAATGCAACACATTCTCTTCATCATTTCCATTTCCGAATTCAAAAGAAGTAAGAAGTGTGAAATCCTTCTTTCTTTTTTTCAAATGCAATGTGCATGGGTGCAAGCAATTCCTCAAAGTATTACAATCATGTCAAGCTAACAATATGGCAAGTAATGACTTGGCTCCGAGAACAAAAGTATGGATGCGTCCAAGAGGTAGGTCATTGTTATGCAAGGGAAGAAGCACTTTGATGCAAATACTTAAAGCAAGAGGGTCAAATTGTGAAAGTGAATAGAGCAAATGTGAGTGAACTTTGAAGCATACTGTGAGTGATTATTGGTTTGAGTGTGAGTGTGAGTGATCCATGAGTGGAGTGTGAGTGTGAGTGAAAAGTACTGTGAGTAAATGGGGAGTATGAATGTGAGTGATGAGTGTTTATGGATGTGAGTGTGAGTGATCTATAAGTGCGAGTATGAGTGAATGATTTATGGGTTTATAAGTGTGAGTGTTAGTGATTGTTGGTGTGAGTGTGAGTGTATGGTAGGCATGTGTGATGAGGGTTTATGGATGGAGGCTTGAGCTTAGTGAAGGGTAGTGTGAGTGATCTATGTGAGTATGAGTGAATGGTTTATGGATTTACAAGTGTGAGTGTGGATTACAAGATTAATTTAATCAATCAAAAAGGATGAATCATAGTATATTTTAACTCTAATAGAGTTTACACATAGTCACCATAACATCAAGCTAGCAAAGGCTTCGAATAGGTGATACGTGCATCATGACATATTAAGACATAGACAAGAATAATGGGTTCATGAGGGAAGGGTATCGCATGTTACTTGCAAAACCAAATAGGTGGCCTATTAGTAAGAACTAAATAAACAGTCCTACATTGGAAGTGTCAATGGCAATACCCAATTGCCATCCCTATCACCCTCATAGAACAAGTGCTTGTTTCTCTCCATGATACTTCTCAAGTTGTGTTGATGAAAGCTATTCATCCTTTGAGCTAAAAGTATGCAAAGGTACGAGTTGTAGAAGATGGTTGAGAATGAGATGGCCTTAGAAGTAGTTTATATAGGCCATAAATGAGAAAAGACAACTTATGAATATGAGATGGGTCTTCATGGGAAGGAGTAGTGTAATGCTATGGATAAGTTTTCCTTCTTTAAGCCACATTAGGCAACAAGCAAGGAGAGCTTATTGAGTTTCATAAATATAATCTCACTTCTTGTTAAATATGTGGGCTAGTGAAAAGGATTAGGTAGGATTATAATCAACATGGGGGAGTTTAAGGTTGCATATGAATCTAGTTAAGATGGGGTGGAAAGATACATCGATTTGGCCATATAGTTATTGTAAACGTGTAAAGGAAGAATTAGGTTTTAAGTTATTGGAGGGCGAGGGAGAAGATTTATTCATCCTTGCCTTAGATGAAAACTTACTATTAAAATTGATTTTCACTAGGTATAATTGGCATATAGTAGAGGAAAACAATATCCATTAAAGCTAGGTTCATAAAATATATTAGAGAAGGTTTAGATTATAGCGATATTTTATATGTATTATTCCATTATGAGCCTGAAACATGTGAAGGGAGAATTGAATCAAATTAGTATATGCCTAGGGGCAATGAGGTAGCCTATTATGGTCAACCATATAAGAAGTGGGAACCAAAAAAAAAAAGTTATATTATAATGCTAGTTTATGAGTATTAAACCAATCCTATCATGAGCCACAATAGGTACTAATGGAATATTAAATCAATTTTTTTGGCGGCTAAGGATATTGAAGTACGCTATCATTATCTTCATTCCATAATAAGACATGTTAAGAGCTAATTATCAAACATCATTTTGGAGAAATAGGTACACAATTCTAGTCACGTCATGAGTGAAATTAGGCTTGCTAAATGGACGAACTTCAATTTATAAAAGGGACATGGTCTAATGGATTTGGCATTAGAGCTTGATTTTCAACTAATATTTATTACAGAGTCAAGGAGAAGTATTTGTAGAGGAGAACTATATCATAAATTAAAGAAGATCAACACTAAAGAGATAGGTTATGTGTATTACAATTTATCTTATCTCATGAGCATGAAAAAAGTAAAGGGAGATTGAATTTGACATATATATGATGAGGGGCTATGAGGTACCCCATCATGATCAATTAAATATACGAGAGGTTGGAGGAGAAAACCATACACAAATAAAGCTAGTTTGTGTGTAATAGTATACTCACATCATGAGCCAAGCTAGTGTAAGTGAAAATATAATCAAGTTTTACAAAGACTAAGGGTAGCAAGATACCCTATCATTGTCTTAACTACATAAGAGTTGATTTTCAAACAGTATTTTAAAGACTTAGGAATATAAATCTGGTTGTGTCATGCACTAGATTAAGCTTGCTAATTAGACAAAAATCAATTTGTAAAAGGACTAAGGGTACTTAGAACCCCATCATAGTCCAATAATTATGTGTTCAGGATTTAAGACAGATTATCAACAAGAACTCATGATTTAGTGGAGAGGAAGCATTTGTGGAAGTGGGCTAAAGGATAAGTCGACCTAGTCATATCATAGACTTGTTAAGAGGGCCAAGTCCAATCCTCACAAGGACGAAAGGTGATTAAAGCCCCATCATGGCCTAATATAGTCATGTATTAAAAAATCCCAAATACGTACCTGCATCAATTTTCCTATTATGTAAAGAATCCAAATCAAACTATAATAGATATAAACCGTGTATATTTTTTTAAAGCATACATTAAAGAAAAAAAAAGGTTACATATATAACAAAGGGATGATTAGCCCTAATGGATTAAACAAAAAAATTCTACCAGAGGGGAGGAAATTTTATATCAACCTCGCAACAAACTAAAACCATTTAGGATAAAAATATATCATATAAAGCACTTTTTAAAGGCCACATAACCAATTTATGGATCATTGATAGTTTTGAGGCCACGAAAGCCAAATAGAGTACTAAGAAAATATCCCCAAGCTAAGATATTCGGATTAAGTAACAAGCTTTTGGTTAGGGGAAAGATCAAGGCATGCAGAGAATAGTTGTTGTGCAGAATACATCATCATGGACTCATGGTAGGAGCTTACCATTTCTGTCTAACAACAAGCGGCCCACGTTACAGAAGTTGTGCTAGTGCCATGGGTCCAAGCCATGATGTTACTACAAAAAATCATCCCACCAAAACCGGATGTATCATGCATGTCGGTAGGGAAAACGATTTTCATTAGTAAATGAGAGATAAGCATATCATATTTACCTTTATGACAAGGGTGGCTCTATATCGCAACCAAGACATCAATAGTAAACAAATAATATAGCAGGAGGGGGAGGTGGGGAGTAGCCAAGCAGGCTACCATGAGATAGGAGTTCCAAAAGAGGGAGAGACTAATGAGTTAAGGAGGTCTTTTTATAATTAGCCACTGAGGGTTAGGGTTATTGGGATCCGACAAAGGTATGCATGTATGGGATTACATCAAATGTCATATTATCATAGGGTCAAGAACAACAAATTATTGCTATGGTTTATAAGAGGGTAGAATCGCCTATATTAACCATGAGATCTAAATTATTAAGCCATACTAAGACTTCAACATTATCATTAACAAACAAGCTATTATAATAAAATATGTGATACTAGTTTGTAGTTTAAAGAATTAGCAAACCATTGTGTTATTTTATCAATCAAGGGATTTATAATGTAATTGAAATGTTAAACAATAATAGTGGAAAATAGTGGGGACAATGGTAATATACTACGTATTTAGAGCCAAGGGGGTCTTAGGTCATCAATCATTAGGGTAACTAATACCATGATAGTTATAAAGGAGAGGTAAGAGTATCAACATGATGTATTGCAACAACTACAATAATCCCATAGCCTTGAAAGCTTTGAAGCTTATAATAAAGATGCAACCATCAACCATCATTGGGGTTACGACAAGGAGATGAGATGTAATAAGAGTCCAACTATCATATGCAATGACCACAAGTACATGCTAATTATGGTCTTATAAAAGTGCTCTTAACTGAGGCAAATCTAGCTTAAGTGATGGTAGATCAGTCTTTAAATATAGACTATAAGTCACCATAAGCGTGCTTTTTCAAAGCCATCAGAAGCAAATCTATGCATTAGGGTATTGATGTGTACCCTTTAAATATATATGTGCTAGGTTGTTTGAATAGATAATATGGCCAATTTGGGATATTATCACCTCATGTGACCAGTCTAATGGTCGGTTGCTACTCCTATGAATGTAGCGAATACAATTAAAGGGTAAGTTTTTCTTTTTGTGATATGTTTCAATGACTTGAGCCTTAGGTGAGGAATTAATAAGCATATTCACAAAGTGAGTTTCCAAATATATGAAGTGCCCACTAGGGAAGAAATGAAAGGAATTCTCTAAGATGTCAAATTTTAAGGGGACACCAGGGTAAATAGAAAATATTGAGGTATGTTGTTGATTAAGAAAGATGGTGGGGTTAGGAATGTTTATTAGAAGCAGATCATCATAGTATCTATATGCATGCTAGAAGTGCTTCAAGATATCAAGTCTATTTTCCATGGCAAGACTTTTACAAAAATTGTACGCAGAAAAGCAGAGATAAAGGTTACACCACATGGTTGAATAGCTAAATCCCATTGGTATACCATGGCATTGTCTTGATAGTCCCTGATAGTTGGATATATGTATTATCTATAATCCAAGAGTTTAGGTAGAGCAAATCTTCAATAGTGAAGCATAGCTAGTTTTCCTTATATTGGCTTGTCCTACACCCTTTTTTTCGTGTTGGGTCGATGGCCAAAAATTTAGCCTTGCAATGCTTGAAGGCTAGATAAATAATTTTCCCAATTATATATAATAGTCCTAATTCCCGATGATGTGGTATATTCTCATAGCATTTTACAATATCAGTCGAACAACTAAAATTAGTATTAGGAAATTTGATAAAAGCTTCTTGCACAGAATTATTAAGCAAAGAGGACTGAATATGTACACAATAAGATAAGTAAATCTACTTGTTAAGTATTCCAACTAGATTCATCATGACCTCTTTGCAAGTTTCTATTCTGATGGTAACATTATTTGTGCCATCACTATAGATAGAGCTAGCAGCATTGGTGAGCCGCCGAAATTCATTTTTATGTGCCTTAAAGGTGCACATAAGAAAGGAAAGGTTAGCTTTATAGTCATTGCTAATTACTGACTTAGATATCCTTTGCATCTCATCAATAAATGCACACATGTCAAAGTTCACACTTAGAAAGTCTAGGCAATTGAATCTATCCTCCACAAGGAGCATCACTGGTTTCTTGCAAAAGAATGAGGGTTTATTACCACCCTTATCTATGCCAGCTATATAGAAGTCATCTAAGAGTTTGTAATGACCAATGTCATGGATGAAATGCTCCAAGATAGGTATACCTTGTAGTTTGTTGTCAATGAAGTACTCAAATCTAGCTAGATATTTATGGACATTCAATCCCAAGAGTTTGAGAAAATCAGTAAAACCTCAGATTAAGGCTTGTTTGGCTTTACTATGATTAAATGCTTTTGAAGGTATGTGGTGAAGGCCTTTAGCCAATTGTTTTCTCAAGTATATACATGTTATAATATCTAGCTTGGTGGTACCAACATGCCCATAATCCTTGGAGTAAAAGGAAATAGAATATTGATGACAATTACAAGAGTAGTGCAAAGTAATAAAGTGGCACGTGCTTTATAAAGGACAGATTTTAAAGACTTGAGAAATGTCCATCCAAAGTGGCCCATGTGAATGTGAGTGTATTAATGTGAGTGTGAGTGATTGTGGGTGTGCTTGTGATTAGAGTTTATAATGTGAGTGTGAGTAATGAGTATTTATGGAAGTGAGTGTGAGTGGTAAGGGTTTGGATGTGAATGTGGGTATCAGAAGAACTCTTGCTCAAAGAGAAGGAGTGCTCACGGAAGCAAGAGATAAGATTTAGTGCCCCAAAGAGAATGAACCAAAACAACCCATGTCATGTCGCCCCACATTGCATCAACCCCGTTGCGTCAACCCCGACGTGACACCTGTGGCACGGTGACCCCAACACCATCCACCATCTAAAGACGTGACATGGCTTCCCCGTGGCACAACCACCACCCAAAGGCAAAATGTGGTTTCCTCACATCAACATCCCCAAAAGCCAAGGCACGACTCCCCCCAGACTGCATGGAGGATGACAGAGAGAATGTGCCCATCCCAACAATGGAAGAGAGGAAGAAGAGTAGAGGGCAAGAATGGAGAGTAGCCCAAGAGGAGAAGGTAGTCGGATTAGAGAGGCAATTGGAGGGCATGTCAAGCATGCTGGAGTCAATTTGGAGGAACATGCAGATGAAGGAGAAGAGGAAAGGAGAAGAAAATTAGAAGTGGAGTAGGGCTATAGAGAGTGGGTGTTACAACAACAAGAAGAGGAGAAAATTAAGAAAATACAACAGGAGATTGATAGATTAGGGAGAGAAAAGACTTTTAGGAGGGCACAAGACACAAGAAAAGACATGGAGAAGGTAGTAGGAAGTAAGAAGAAGGACAAAAAACACAACCACAGAGAAGAGGAGGATAGTGAGAGTTCAGAAGATGACTACAAAAAATTCAAGATGCCCCAACCTGCCAAGTACAAAGGAGAGAGGGATGGGTTGGTCCTGAAGAAATGGGTCACAGAAGTGGACAGATACTTGAAGTATGCTAGGATCATTAAAGATAGGAAGGGAGAGGTTGCAACAATCTACTTGGAGGAGGAGGCTCCTAGTTGGTACTTGCTCGAACAAGAGCAGGGACGCACCATCTTTTCATGGGAAGAACTCCAAGAGGAACTCAAAGATTGCTTTATTCCAAAGATGGAGAAATTCAAAGTCAGAGATGAATGGAGAAACCTCAAGCAAACACAAGGGAAGATAAAAGCGCATGTCAACAAATACAAGCAACTCATGCTACAACTACCCAACATGGACACTGACACCAAATTGCATGGATTCTTATTTGGGATGCAAGAATGTGCCAAAAGAGATGTAGAGAGGCGGTAGCCAACTAGCTTAGCCAAGGCCATGAGAATGGCTAAAAGACTTGTGGATCTAGAAGGTAGGAGGACAACCCATGGGAACCAGAATAGATTCAACACCAACCTCAACAACAATTCATGGACCCCAAGACCCAATGCTCCTAGGGTCCCATTCACGGAGACATGGAGCTAGACCTCAAGCATAACCCCAGCTGCATCACAATCTGCCTTAGTACCAAGAGGAGTAGTTGGTAGAAGGGGGAACAACCACTACAGGCCAACCCCAAGTTCATCATATGGTCCCACGGGATCAAACACATCATGGTGGAGACCCCCAAGCCCAACCATAGGGATCAGATGTTTCAAATGCGAGGGACCACACTATCAAAACAAATGCCCCATGGAAGACACAGCCTCATCAAGCAGATTGAGGGTGACAACCACTAGTGCGTATGGAGGAGAGGAACCGCAACCCCCGTGCATCCAAGAAATCCCAAGCAGAAGTGATGAAAGCATGGACCACCCAAGAATGGGGACAGTCAGTGCGTGACCTTAATGCATGGCGGCTCGAGTAGCAACAATCCACCACCTATACATCAAGGGCAGAGTGAGCGAAGGGAATCAAGCTATTATGGTGGACACAGGGGCCACCCAGAACTTTATCACACCAAAGTGCACAACCAAACATGGATTGAAATTGTCTAAGGCCCCATAAGGATTAACAGTAACATTCGCACAAGGAGAGGCCAAGGAAGTGAAACAAGTCTTTGCAATACAACAGGAAATGGAAAGCAAAACTCAACTTCTTAGTAATCCCCATGGATGATTTTGAAGTTACCCTAGGCTTGGAATTCCATGATAAATATGTCATCGCAATGTTTAGAAAAGGGAGTCAATGACATGATGTTGGATATGCAAGGAGAAGGCGTCAGAATACCCTGTGAAAGAATGCAGTTGCCAGGCCGAACACCAATCAAAGTGCAAATGAAAGAGAATAAGCCTAAAGTCTCATGCCAAACAGTGAAGTCAAGTCCAAACCAACCAGGAGTACCAACCCAAGCACCACCATGTCAAGTGAACCTATTAGGCCATGCATCATGATGTGCAGTGCCAAGCAAGTGGAGAAATCAATTAAGCAAGTGGACATGGTTTATATATGCATGATTCGACCCATTGAGCAGGAGATCACCAAGAAGCCCAAACCCAAACCAACAGCACAAAAGTAGCAGAAATACTTGAGGAGTTCAAGGATGTAATGCTAGCAGAGCTACCAAAGGGCCTACCACCCAAAAGGGATGTAGATCACAAAATGGAACTCATTCCAAGATCCACCCCACTGTAGCCGAGGCCTTCTTCTCTTCCTTAACCTTCTCCAACTGGGCTAGGAGTTCAACTAAATAGGCATCATAGTCCACAACCAAGGGCATTATTGGCAGTGCTGTGATGGTGGATGCTTCCAACCTTTGCCACTTTGGGTCTTGCCTTGACTCGACGTCTGCTACAGTTGACCTTTTTTGCTCCTGCCCTTGGTACCATCTCTTGTACTTTCGTGACCAGGAACTGCATCATGGACATGAGCTGAGTGGTGTCCATGGGGCACGCACTGGCTCCTGTGTTGTAGAGGTGGTGGTGGCAGTTTGAGGTGTGAGAGCTGAAGGGAGGGGGTGTAGTGCAGCTTTGCCCTTTCCTACAACAACTAGGGTTGCTTTAGCGCTATCACTTAGTTCGCATTCATGCCATGGGCTCAAGGTGGCCATTTCTTCAGCATTGTGGGTCTCCTCTACATACCTGTACATGGCTTCTGCCATGTCTTCATCCTCCTTTCTCCTTAACTCCTCAGCCTCTTCTTTTGCTCCCCTTCTTCTCTCCTACTCGGCTCTCTGTGATTCTTTCCTCACTTTCTTCATTTCTTCTTCCTCTTTTCTCCTTCGTTCTTCTTCCACCCTTTTGGATTCTTTTTGGGCTCTTTTCAAGTCCACCCATTCTTCCTTTGTAATCTCCTCCCTCCTCTACTGCTAGGGTTTTGTGGCCTTCTTCTTCTCTTGTGCCCTGGCCTCCTTCTAGGTCGTCTACACCTCCTACTCTCCCCAGTTCACTAATGGTTCACTTGCTTGATTGCTCTACCTCAAGGCGAGGTGATGGATGGGGTGTCTCTCCCACTTCTTCCTCAACTCCTTCTACCTTCCTCACTGCTTTGTGACCACAGCAAATCTTATTGTGGAGGCCTTGGAGGCAGACTTCTTGCATGCTGACCTAGCTAGTGAGGCTAGGGACTCCCCTCCTACTGCTGGTGCTGTGCCGCAATTCCACTTGACGCTCTTCTTCTCCTGTCATGACTGTTACTGTGCCGCAATTCCTTGCATCATCAAAACTTCTCAGGAACTCTACGTACATGCTGTAGTCAGCTACTTGCCCTACTTTCTCCACGTACTTCCGAAGGGCACATTTGTCCACCAACTACTTTATAGTTGGCTCCTCTAGGATGGCTTCGTCCAGGTTTAGTGTATGTTTGAAGGTGAAATGGCTAAAGCCCCTTGTCTCGACACTTGGGCCGTACCTAGTCTGCTCTTCTTCCGTGAAAGGGAGCTTGCCGCCTTTATCTTGGCCTGCCATTGTGGATACTTGTCATTCATCATAGTCCAACATTAGTATTCCTTAGATGACTTTTCAGTAAGCAGGAAATTGATTTTTCTTCCATGAAGAGAATGAACAAGTTGAATTAAAGACATGAAATTTTTGAACAGTAGCCTATTCATTCCAAAACACTTTTGGCACTTTCTTTTCAACTCTTTATTTTACTCTTTCCTGCTTTTAACTTTGATTAAGCTTTTCGTTTCCTTCTTGCCTATGTTTTTTTAATCTCCTAATCACCTTACCCCCTTTCCCCTCAGCAAACGAGGAGAATCCTTCCAAGGATTAGACATGGGAGAGGCAAGGGCAATTGAGCACATTATGGTGCTATCTACTTTGGCATAAGCCAATCATAAAAATCAGGGTTGTATTCCAAGTGGGCATGACGATTGAGATTACGAGGGCTAATGCATACTTTGGTAATGTAAGTTAGGACATCGGTTCGAAAATCACCCAAGTTAATGCGGCTAGCCACATGTGGCTCCTCTTCCGTAAGGATGCGATCAATGTAAGGGTGGGCCAAGACTTGGTCATCTAGGTGTTTGTTTCGGGTGATGGCCAAGACCTGTTGAATGCTGAAATGACTAGTTTTTTTTGTTGCTTTTTGTTGCTTTTGAGGCATGAATGGTTGATTTTTGATGGATTTTGAGTGATGATTAGTTGTTTTGGAAGTGTTTGAGAGTGTTTTGGATGATATTGATTATGTTTTGGAAGCTCATGATGATTCTCAATAGAAATATGAGGTTATGTGATGTTATGATAGGTTCTATTGAGGTTTTGATTAGTTCCGATACCTTCTGTTTAGCTTCTATTTTGTTTTGATTTTCTTCTGTATGAAGCATGGATTGATGATTGATTAAGGTTGAGGTATTTTGAAAGCTTATTGAATAGTTTTTGATAGTTTTGAATGGCTTTAGTATGAGTTATGAGATTCTGATGTTTTCTATTGACCTTCTGTGTAACCCTCTATTGAGTTTCTGTAGAGCTTCTGTTCCTGCTCTATTCATGTTCTATTCTGTTCTGTAGATCTTCTGTAAGTGTTCTGTGTAATGTATGTGTGACTTTGGGGAAGTTTTCTAGCCTTGGAAAGAGGTGAGTGTACGTTCAAAAGAGCTCAAGGAAGTGGAAGAAGTAGCTGTTGAAGACTCAAGAGAAGACTAGAGTGAAGTGACAATAGTGAGCTATGAAGAGTCACTGTAGTGGCTATGGTGACCTTTCATATCAAACACATCTCTTGGAAGGGGAATCCATACCTAAGAAGGATTATTATGAGTTATTATTGAGTGTTGTAGTAAGGAGATGATGTACTATTGATTGAGAGAGAAAGAGAGAGTCAGAGATAGCCAATTCTATTAAAACAATGTATCTATCTATGAGAGATTGAGAGAGAGAACTATGAAGACAATGAAGATGAATCATATGTGATTATTTTCCATTCAAAAGTGGTGTATTCTTTTACGTTCTTGTTAGTTTTTATGGATTCTATGAAGATATTGAAGATTATGGTTGATTCTATCAAATCTATGGGAGATATCTACTATGATGCTACGTGAAGATTTCTTCTTTTCCTTGTTGTGGTTCTCTAAAGAATGAAACAAAAGCTTGTTGATGTTACAAGATAGATTTTCTTGCAGTAGAGACCCTTTTTCCTTGGTGTCTCTCTTGGGGCACCAAGACCTTGAGAGATGTTGATGCTACATAAGTTGGGTCATACTCAATTGTTTTAATCACATGTCGCTGCTTAGCATTAGTCATTACTTGGCAGCCCCATTTCTCCCATTAGAGACGTAGGTTACACCATTTTTGCAAGAACAATGAGTCAAAGTTAGCAAGGCAAGTGAGTTCCTCAAGCTCGACTGATGACGCAAACCGTTAGGGCTTGCGATATGATGTTATTAGCAGTCTAATGAGCGTGTGCTCTTTTGAGATTTCACCATTATTGATCAACTCCTTTGTGACCTTGGGGAATTTTACGATCATGAACTCGTATTCTTCCCAAGTGTAGGATAAAGAATGAACATCAGATGCAAGGGGTTTATCAAGCAAGGCGAGGTCAAGTCTTTCATAGCTCCTAGAGAACATGGTGAAAGTGTTGTCCAAGAGCTTGATGCAAGTCACCAAGTCATCTCCCGTATTCTCAGCAAGGTCCTTAGCGATCGATAGAAATGAACGTCACTCGTAGGCAAGCCTAAGACCTACTAGTGGTTGCAATGGAATTGGACTAGATAGTGATGGTTCTAATGGTAGTAGACTAGACAGTGGTGTTTCTAAGGGTAGCTCTGTAGTTTGATCCGTGTGTCCAGTGCTACTTTGGGGTACTGAGGGTGGTTCCAGTGGCACAGATGATGCGTTGCCTTCCTCTTGCGTAGCCATTGGAATGCTCAACTCTCTGGACTTAGATGATTCTGGGGTATAAGGCTGCTGCGTTGGTCGATAGATTGGTTGGGGTTTTTTGACCGCAACCATCGTGGATTCTGTGGGTCTTGCAGCTTGGGTTTCGTTTCGTGGGTTATCATTGCCTTAGCAGGAGTGTGGGGGTGGGGTGGCAAGCAATGGTCGTGGTTGGGCTATGCTTCTAGGATTCCCCTTCTTGGGCACCCATATCCAGGTGTTGCCTTCGTAGTATCCTCGGGCTCGCAATAGATCTTTGGGGATCCATCGTAGCTTGATTGTGTGCCTATGTCGATAGCGTCAAGTCAGTCTCTTAGGTTTCAAATGATAGTTGTTATTCCCTTGCAGGGTTGTGTTTGCTTGCTATGAGTAGGTTGCTTTTTGTGCCTTGGCACCCATTTAAACATGGGCTCTGTGGCTTTGGGGATGGTCTTAGTTGGTGATGGTTTTGTAGTCTGGATGGGTTGTGATGACTCACGACCCCCCTCCTTAGGCTTGGTCCTAGGTAGCTCTATTGATTTGCATAGCATGCTTTGGTGAAGCCTTTCTGCCCTTGCTCAAAGCTGTCACGATTTGAACATTGCCACTGGAAAGGTGAATACATTGCAGATTGTAGTCCACGTTGTAGTGTGCTTCCTTCTTGAAAGTGCATCCTAACAGTGATTCTTGACCTGCATCCTTTGTATTTAGCAATACATAGAAGATGATTGTTGGGTAGGCTCTCAAACTCAATAGAGACTATGCTCTTGCACTTCCCAAGGAGTGCATATGACTTGCCCCCGAATGGGCTGAGTTTAGCATTGGTGGGCTATTAACTGTGGCTAACCAATGAGGATCTAATGAGTGTAAGTCAAGACGTTGAAGTCAACTTCCTCATCAATCAAGGCATCAAATGTGTGCATGCATCGGGCGGTGGCCATGATGCACAAGTATGCTAGTGCTACTACCTCCTCATCCTCATCCTCTAGTTCGGTGATGGTGGCTATGCGGACATTGACAGGGGCTTCTCACATCGGGGGCTCACACAATGGATGTGTGGGAGGATAGTACTTCTTCATGCAACTGCTATTAAAGAAGACTATGCCCTCACCTTCAAGGATTTCAAGTTCTATGTTGCCCATCCTACTAATGGTGTGTACTTAGAAGGATCCTAATCCTCAGAATTTCATTTCCTGCTTGTGGCCTTTTATCGAGTAGAGCAAGACAAGGTCTCCCTACTCAAAATCACGTTGTTTGACATGCGTGTTGAACCACATCTTCTATCATGCTTTCTCACAAATTAGGGCAAGGGTAGCTATGAGCCGACGAGTCTCAGAGAGTCGTTCCAATTCCATGAGGTGGTCAATCCAAGCTTCCTTCTCTTCCCATCTCTCCTATATTGTTATCCTCAAGCTAGGGACAAATAATTCTAATGGCAAGATTGCTTCGGTCCCGTAGGTCAGCCTAAAGGTTGTTTGTCCTACATCCGTTTTATAGGCTGTCTGATAAGCCCATAATGCTGCCATAAGTTTGTTGTCCTAGTCACTTCATGAGGTAGAAATTACATTTGTAAGGACATTGACTAAGATCTTGTTCGTGGATTCTACTTGGCCATTAGCTTGAGGGTAGTATGGTGAGGACTTCCTATGGATGAATAAGAAGGTTGAGAGCAGGCAAGCAATCACCTCATTGATGAAGTGAGTGCCTTGGTCGCTTACTAACTCGATATAGGGGAACCAATTTGTGAGATAACCTACTTCCACAAGAACTTCATTGTGGTCCTAGTGTCGTTCTTCCTAGTGGCTCATGCCTCGGCCCATTTTGTAAAATAGTCAGTTGCTACGATGATGTATCTACCCTGTGAGTATTGTGATGCGGGATTGATGGGTCCAATGAAGTCGATTTTCCACTTTTCAAAGGGTTGTCATGCAATCACAGGGGTTAACTCCATCTTATCCTTTCATGGTGGAACTTTAGTCCTCTGGCACTCATCGCAATGCTTTACGAACTTAGCAACATCATGGAATAGGGTGGCCACCACATCTAAAATTGTAGCACCTTATGGGCTATCGTATCCCTGTTGAAGTGCCCTCCAGCAATCCCACCATGCGCTTCGCTCAACACGTCGTGCACCTCGTGCTCGCACACACATCATCATAGCAACTTGTATTGCCCTAACCTATAAAGTTGGCTAGCTACAAATTGGTAATGTTGAATTTTCAAAATAAGTCTTCTAAGCTTGGCCTTCTAGATAGGTCTCTCGAGTAGACTGTGCTCTAGCACGTGGACTATATCATCTGCCCAATACAGCGTTAGATCGGATTTAAAAAAATCTCTCACTAGACAGGCCAAAAAAGATGAGCGTCCAGCAAATCGTCAACTATGCCCTATCCAACGGCTTTTCCTATGGGAATTCAGGCCCTCATTAGCTTATTGATTTCCTCCTTCACAGCTTGGGCATGTTTTGGATTCATAGGGTAAGGTCATTGTTTTACAGACACAACATCAAGGGCCATTGGTATGTTATGCATCACCACTCTAGGGTCCATGCCTTTGAGCTCATCTAAGGACCCAGGCGAACACGTCCACGTACTCTTGCAAGAGTGAAATGAGAATGGCATCTTCCCCCTCGATCAAGTCATCAACTATGAACATAGGTCGAGGCTTCTCGCCTTCCCCTGCCAAGTTGACTTCCTTGACCTTGGTGGCTCCCTCGATTGGCTCACTTGTGTGTCCTTTTCTTTTCGCCCCTAGCAAGATCACTACCTTGAACTTCATAAAGTGTTTCGGTAGGTCCTACGGTTTCTTCTGCTATTCTGTCTTTGACTTGTTAATTTGTCCTCTCCTTTCTTCCTTCAATTGCCTATGCCTCAGGTGGACTGGCAGGTCCCCCTTGGTGCATTTGGTCCTAGGAGGTTGGGGTATCTCTGGGTCACTCTCCGTACTAACCTCCAATTCAGAATTAAACTCACAATCCTCACTAGAGGAGGGAGTCTCCCCTGGTGGTCATATCTCGGTGGGTGCATTCGTCCTAAGCAAGGGTGTTGTGGGTGGTTGGTCTATCCTTGCTTGTTCATAATCTATTGCTCCTATGTGCTCCAACCAGGAGCAATCGCACTCCATCCGCATGACTCCTCTCTCGATCTTGTAAGCACTCCCTTTCTTAGGTTTGGAGTTCGCTCTTATCTACTCTATCACTCTTCCCTCAATGTCGTACTCTATGGTGTCTATCTCTTCTTCACTTTCCTTAGTAACAAAGAGGCAATTTGCATACTCATTGTAAGAAGTGAAAGGTGAGAAGGATCGAAGCTTGCACTCGAGAGCTATGGTGGGAGAGCAAGAGCAAGAAAGAGAGAGACAAGAAATGGAAACTCCAACAATCACAATGTGTGACCGAGCCTTCCTTTATTCAAACTGTCACTAAAAGAATAAAGAATAAAGTGATGGTGATGGCGCCTGCCACCTGCAATGTGCAGTGTGCAGTGGCAGTGATTGTCAATGTAGTAATACATGGGTGGCTAGGCGGAGGTGCCTTTACCCCCAACAACCTCCCACTTAAAGGCGAATCTGCCCTAGTGAGGAGTGTAAAGAAAAAGAAAAAAGATAGTACAACATGTACATATGTAAAACAGGATGAGGAAAGATGTCATCTCATCCCACGCCCATCAACCTCTTGAGGAAGGCAAAGCGCTCTGTAGAGAGGCTTTTCATGAGTAGATCTACAAGATTCTGGTCAATCAAGATCTTGACAAGATCAACAAACTTATCCTCAACGACCCCACGTATGAAGTGATACCTCATCTCAATGTGTTTCATCTTCGCATGGAAGACCGGATTCTTGGCTAACTAAATAGCACTCATAGAATCCGAATGCAATATAGGGATAGAATCAATACCAAGGTCAACAACTAAATGACCCAACCAAATGGCCTCCTTGCAAGCCTCAGTGGTGGCTGGAACATACTCAGCCTCTGTAGTAGAAAGGGTTGTGCATTTCTACACCCTGGACATCCAAGAAATAGCACCTGCAGCATAGGTGAATATATAGCCGGAAGTGGACTTCCTACTATCTGCATATCCTGCATAATCAAAGTCAGTGTACCCCATGACTCCTATATCCTAGCTGCCATAGCATATGCACATATCTACAGTGCCCTTCAGGTACCTCATGATACCCTTCATGGCATCCCAATGCTTCTTGGCAGGTGTAGCCATATAACGTGCCACAACACCAACTACAAAGGCAATATCTGGACGAGTGGCTACATGGCATACATAAAACTGCCCATTGCAGCTACATAGGGAATCTTGGCCATCTTGGCCCTCTGCTCATTTGTCTACAAACAATCAGCCTCTGATACCTTCACATAAGAAGGCAACGGACAGCCAATAGGCTTTATGTCCTACATGCAGAAGCACTCAAGGACTTTATGAATGCACTCCCTCTGTGACAAGTAGAGGAGTCCCTGATACCTATTGCGTCTAATGCGCATACCAAGTATGTGAGCGGCCTGTCCCAGATCTTTCATCTCAAGGCTCTTCTTGAGCTGAGCCTTAAGAGCATCTAGCTCATCATGAGCTTTCCCTACTATCAACATATCATCCACATAGAGTACTAAAATCAATAAAGAACCATCACGGGCTTTCTTCGTGTAAAGACACGAATCCATAGCACTCCTGCTGTAGCCCTGTGATTGCATAAAGGCATCAAACTTATGATACCACTCCCTAGCTGCCTATTTCAAGCCATAAAGACTTTTCTTCAATTTGCACACTAGATGCTCCCTACCAAGTTCTGCAAAGCCCTTAGGCTCCTCCATATAAATCTCATCATGCAAGTCCCCATGTAAGAAAGCCATCTTGATATCCATCTGGTATAAATCCAAGTCAAGCTGAGCAACCAAAGCCAAGACTAAGTGCAAGGTGGTCATCTTAACCACATGAGAAAATACCTCATCAAAGTCCACACCATGCTCTTGCTTAAAACCCTTTGCTACCAGTCTACCCTTATATGCCAGCTTGGGGTGTCCAGGGGTACTTTTCAGCTTGTACACCCACTTGCATGGCAAAGCCTTCTTGCCCTCAGGCAAGGAAACCAAATCCCATGTCTCATTCTTATGCAAGGAGTCTATCTCAGACTGCATAGCCCTCTCCCAAGAGTGATTGTCACCCCTGCGCATAGCCTCATCATAGGTAAAAGGCTCTCCTGCATCTGTAACCAAGACATAATGCATCGAGGGCTGAAATCTATTAGGTGGACATCTGTCTTTAGTAGACCGTCTCACGGCAGGCTCGGTTGCCTGCCCAGCTACCTGTCCAACACCCTGACCATGAGCATCTGCTACAACTGTAGGTTGTCCAACTGGCTGTGCGAAAGCTCTCGGCTCCTCTTGAAATATGGCCCTGCGGATCTCAACAACTCTCTCAGGCTGCCAATGCATCTTGTCTTCATGGAAGACTATATCATGATTGCGGATAACTTTCCACGCTTGCGGATCCCAGAGACGGTAACCCATCTCACCTACATCCCCATAACCAAGGAAAATGCATTTGACACTCTTAGGATCCAGCTTACTTCTCTTGTCCCTGGGCACATGGCAAAATGCCTCACATCCAAAGACACGGAGATGCGCATAAGAGGGAGGTTTTCCAGTCCATACCTCCTCTAGAACTTGGAAATCCAAAACACTAGAAGGTGATCTATTTATGACATGCACAGCTGTACCAATTGCCTCAACCCAAAAGCTCTGTGGTAGGCCTACATGGCTAAGCATACTGCATACACGCTCCTGGATGGTTCTATTCATCCGCTCAGCCAAACCATTCTGGGGGGGATGTAGGGGACGGTCAATTGACGCTTAATACCCCTCTCATCATATAACTGCTCAAAAGCATGTGAGATATACTCACCCCCATTATCTACCCTTAGGCATTTTAGCCTATACCCAGACTGGTTCTCAACCAATGCAATCCATCTCTGAAACACAGCCAAGACATCGGATTTCAACTTAATGGGATAAGCCCAAACTTTTCGTGAAAAATCATCTCTGAATGTAACAAAATACTTTGCACCACACCCATAGACTGACAAGGCATGGGCCCACAGACATCCGAATGTACCAATGCCAAGGGCTCACTCATGCGTGGCCTACCAGACTTCTTATGCATAGACCTAGTCTGCCTGCCATAAAGACAATGCTTACATGAGTCAAAACATGCATAATCAAGGGGCGGTAAGTACTGCAAACTAGAAAGCATTTTCATTCCCTTCAAAGACATATGGCCCAAACGGGCATGCCAAAGAGATACATGTGGAATAGAACCCACAAACAAAACATGATCAAGGGAAGAAGCAGATACAATCAAGGGATAGAGGCTGCCAGCCTTGGCACCTCTCGCAATCAGAAGTCTGCCCACGAGTGATCTTCCATGCAGAGTCTCCAAAAGATACATGATAACCTACGTCATCAAGTTGTCCGACCGGCTAACATGAGATTGCGTGTCAAAGCAGGTACATGACGTACATCCTGCATAACAAAACTGCTCTGCGAGAAGAAAATTGCAGCCTAACATCACCAATGCCCACAATATGAAGAGATTTGTCATCACTCAAGCGCAGAGAACCCGAAACAGTACGGTATGAATGAAACCACTCTCAGCAAGGTGTCGCATGAAAGGACGCACTTGAGTCCAAGAGCCAACATTGTGCATACATAGAGTGTATCTCTGTTATCTGTGAAGCACTAGAAGAAGCTATAAGGATATAATCATCATCAACATCCTCAGGCTGCATAACATTGATCTCTTTAATTTTAACACTAGACTTTGCAAGCACTATGCCGCGATCATAAGACTTATCCTGCACTTTGTCTTTCCCCTTATCTTTGGATAGTTCATGGCATTGTAGCCTAATATTGCCCTTTTTCCCACAATAGTGATAAGTAACATCTGCATTCCTGCCACAGGATTTGCTACGTGACTTCCCACGGGACTTGGGCCAAGATTTCTAAGAATCCCGTGCACGGCCACTGCCACTGCCATGCTTTCCATATCCATCATTCCTACCTTTAATTGTCATAGCATGTGACACACGAGAAGCATCCAAATTCTTACAGTTAACCTCTTCCTGCAGAAGAGCATTCTCAACATCAGATAATTTCAAGGTAGCAGTAAAGGCACATAATGTAGTGTGAAATACATCCCATGACTCATTAAGAGTACCAAGCAAGAAAAGAGGAGTGACATCCTATGCAAAAGTGATGTCCTGCAAAGTCAAGTTCTTGATTATAGCATGGAATTGGCTCAAGTGAGTAGACATGGTCATATTCTCCTTCATGCGCAGATCCATAAGCTGCTTCAGCCAATACATCTGACTTGCTGGACTTTTCTTGTCATAGAGATTCTTGATTTTATCCCACAACTACCATGCACTCTGTTCTTCCTCAAATACATTGTAATGAACCTGTTTTGTGAGAGATAATATAATAGTGGATTTGCATAACTCATCAAGCTCAAACCATTCCTCATCTGGCATAGTTGCAAGCGGATGCCCCGCTGAACCTCAATGGTTTGATGTGCGATTTTTGCACTAATACCTGCCAAATCTGGCTCTTCCAATAAAAGTATTTAATACCATCAAGCTTAGTGATGTTGAAAATAGCATGATCAGTGGACGAACTCACCATAATGCAGGCTGGAAGACTGTAGATAGTTTAAAACTACTTGCTGTTTACTGCAAAAAATGACCAAAAAATCACCAAAATCGAGAGAAAATGGCGAGTAAAGTGTAAGCAAAGCTGCTACCCACCAAGTACTACTAAAAGTACATCATTTCAGAATATTTCAACATGAAAAATCCATGTCAGTCCGGAGTTATATGCTTGCTGTAATAAATGACAGCATGGTACTGTGAAAGTCAATTGCTGACCAAATAACTGCACCAAGTCAATAAATGACAACCAAGACATGACCAGTCATAAAGGGCATAAATTAGCACCAAACAGTCATCAAGACCCTGAGCAAACACCCAAACATGTCGCCAAAGCATCCATCAGTGAGTAGGCATACCCCCTGGACAATAGGGCAAAGTATACATACCACTGGCAAGACTTGACACCAGTAGGTGTATGCTCACTAGAGTGCAAAGCCCAAGCTCAGGTCAAAATCAGTTCCAAGATATCAATGCATGAGCCATGCAACATGTAAGTGTAAGAGATCCCAAAGTCTCAAGTATCTGCAAAATGATCAAATAGCATAAACCTTCTACTCAATGTCGGTCAAGCATACAAGATGCTCCCACTGGCTCAAAAGGCGGATAAACGAGCTCAATAGCTCAAGCAAACCAACTCAAAGTACCAAAGACAGGTAACCAAGTCAATGCCGCAATAGCATCCAAGGTTGTAATGGAAAAAGCCAAGTCGTAACGGAAAAATCCAAGTCAATGTCCAACTGCTCAAGGGAATACTCAAATGAATGTCGAGACGAGCTAAAACAACTGCTATCCACAGCCAAAGCATAAAGCATTCACCAAGACATCATAACCCGTACTGGGTAGCCTAGGCATAAACCATGTCATAGATGAAATGCCAGCTACAAAGAAGTGACAATCAAACCCAAATCGAGCTCTAATCCCAGGTCAAAAGCATTCCAGAGCATAAACAAGAGATGTGGCATAGTCCAAATACATCATGACATCATACCAAGTAGCTGGGAGCACCTCGTAACCAATAGGCATAACCCAACTATAGCATAAATAACTTCAGTCCTGAAGTTTCCAGCAATATATAACCTCTGTAAACTGAGCAAATCAGTGCTCAATCCAAGCTCAAATCCATAGGCAAACCATAGGCATACATTCCCGTATGTATAGGCACCAACCGGGCATAATCGGGCATCAAATGCCAAGACTTGTAAGCACAAAATTGAAGTAACAGGTGGCTGCCCTGTTTTGGACAGATCTGGGATTGTTCAAAACAGTTAATGGCTGAGCTAAATCAGCTCCAAATGCGTCAAACATAAGAGGCATAGCATCCACAAGTGATCCGGTATCAATAGACATCAATAGAAGCATCACATAAGCCATAGCCATACAAATACATGCTGTCTCAGACCTGAAATCTGTTGTAGAATATTTTATCATTAGAATTTGGCAAATTTGACATCACCATCACGTCTGGAGCATGTCAAAACCCCAACTTAGACTCTTATCTTTCCTAAATCGAGTTTCGAATGCCCGAGATATGACAAAAAGAGTGATTTTTTTGCCAGATTTTGAAACAGGTGCAAAAAAAACGTGAGCTGGCTGGGGGGGTCTGCTGTCCCACGTGTCAACAATGGGCCCAAAGAGGGCATAGATGAGGGCCAAAGAAGGCCTACACCAAGTCTCAGCAAGCCTTGATAGGCTAGAAGCAAGATCCAGGTGAAGGAAGCTCCAAGAGGTGTGAGCTATGGCTGCCCACAACCTGTGAAAACCCTGTTTACCTAGACCTGTGGATTGAAGTAAAACTCTGAAATAATGAAGCAATACCTCAATGTCAATGCCTTGATGGTGGCTCAATAGGCCAGGAAGAAGCTCGGGAAGCCGAGGAGTGACAGGAGCTCAAGAGAATGAGCTATGGCTGTCGGGAAGGAGACCCAATGTGAGTGGGGAGTTGATGGAAAGTTGAGAATGCCACGAGCCAAGCTCAAGAGTCGGGAAGCCATGCTCTGATACAAGTTGAAAGGTGAGAAGGATCAAAGCTTGCACTCGAGAGCTATAGCGGGAGAGCAAGAGCAAGAAAGAGAGAGACAAGAAATGGGAACTCCAACAGTCACAATGTGTGACCGGGCCATCCTTTATTCAAACTGTCACTAAAAGAATAAAGAATAAAGTGACCGTGATGGGCGCCCGCCACCTACAATGTGCACTGGCGATGACTGTCAGTGTAGTAATACACGGGCGGCTAGGCGGAGGCGCCTTTACCCCCAACAAGAAGCATCATCTTCTGACCACTCATCATCTCCTAAACTCTCATCTCTAGCTTCTCCCTCGTTGATGACTAAGGCCCAATTATAAATTAAGTTCAGGTAATGCACCTTAGTCCATTCCACTTAGGTTCTTGTCTAAGAGGTTCCTGAGGGGCTTGAGATTAGCGGCGGTGTCACTAGTCAATTTGCATGTTAGATACTCAAGGATCTTGTGAAGTTCCACCTTGTTGCTAGGAACATGGAAAGAGATAGGCCTTGGTTGGCTGCTTGAGCTCCTAGCCATCATGCAGAGTGGCACTCTGGGCTCCCTCTTTGACACGCTCGTAGTTTTTGCAGCCTGTTTATATGTCTCTTCTTCGCCAAAGAATGGGAGATTGATGGTTGCTAGGACGTGCATCCAAATCTCTCTCGTCCTCAGGACAAGGGATGTATTTGCTCAAAGGTCCATAAGACTTCCTTATTGGTGCATCGCCTCTGAGCATGGCAGAGATGGCACCTAGGTCAATGGGGTTGTCTTCCAAGTGTCCATCTCGACCCTCACTGCTTCCATTCAGTTTCCTAAGAATATTAGACTGTTGTCCCAGTCTTCAATTGCTTAAGTGTTCCTCATCCAGGGTCGCCTAGCAGAATGTCGTAGTCCACTTCCTTCATGATGATGAAGTTCACAGAGAACTGGACACTTACAATCTTCACTAGCCAATTCTTTAAGACTCCAAATGGCCTTACTTTCGTTGCGTTAGCTAGAGTGATGTTGAACCTAGCGATTTCGACAGGTGGGTTTTCCCAAGCTAGGAGCAGAGTATGGCTCAACACACTCACTCTACCCCAGTATCTATGATTTCCTTCCGTGTTACATCTCCTAGGGCTAGGATAGGCAAGACTGCATGCATCTCAGTGCCTTGCCAAAAGGTGTTAATGTGTAGTGACTTTGGCATTGAGTGCAGCATCAAACTAGGTATCTATGTGACTACATCATGATCTTGCAAGTCAGTGGCATGCTCCATCAGTTCTTCCACCCAATGTTTCAACTCCTGCCATAGCATGGGTGCTACCCAAGTTGGTCTCCTAAACTCAGAGTCACTGGGGTGGTCACTAACATCACGAGGAGGTTGTTGCTTGCTTGCCTCTCTCCTAGGTTTGCGCTTGTTGGCCATTGGTCTTGATTGACTGGCTGGCTTGCAACATCTAAACTTAGCCTAGGTGGCACCACGTGTGGCATGGGTGCATCTCTTGCGACCTTGGTCATGCAGGTGAGACTGGCGTGCTCACACTAGAGAGATCCTCGATCTTGTCCTCTACGATAGGCTCAGTGTCCTTGAGGTGCTCCTGGGCTTCCCTTACCCACTCCTTGACTTTGGCTATTGCCTTGAGTTGGCACCTAGGGTGAGGATACTCCCCTACCTTGGCACTCCCTTTCTCTATTGTCTTTGGATCAGTGGTCTCTACCTCTACATCCGTGACCTTCTTACCAATCATTAGCATTGTCACATCCTTAGTCTTAAGTGTGACCTTTACATTAGTCTTTTTCTTTCTTCTCCTTTGGCTCTTCTTTCCTATTGCAGCTGCTTCTAAGTTACTAGGCCCTGGCATTGATATGCCTGCTTGCTTCATATGTGCTCTGGTCATGACATGCAGCAGGATGGATATGTCCTCGCTATCAAATGTCTCGACTCCAAATAGCCCCAAAGGCACTGATGGCACAATTGCCGAGCTAGAGCATGGCTTTTGTCTAGGGCAATTGATGAAGAGATGAGTGATGCCGCACTCGACCCATTTGAGGTTGGCTTTTTCCCTATTTACTTGTTCTCTCTCTAGATAGTGTGATGAGATATGGCTCGGATAACCACAAGTCCAACAAGAGATTGAATCTTAGGTGCCCCTGCAAATCCCCTACCCCTACCTCTACCTAATGTCATCACCCCGGTACTGGTCGATAGTCCATAAGGATTGGATTGCGCTCATCGTCATACGAGATGTAAGGGCTCACATAAGCTTAATCTTCGTTAGGCTCCTCCACATAATGGACTAGAGCATCACTCGGTGGACGGGTCATGTAGGGTCCTAAAGACCTAGACATGCCCGTCCGGTTGATCTCCATCTTAGGGATGGCTACTTTTGCATCGTTTGGTGTGGGGAGCACCAATTGGGCTCCTCTTCCAAAGAATTTTGGTAGCATGTTCCCTAGGTATGGTGAATTGTACTACTGGACATAGGGGAATCTCCTAAGCAACCTACAGTGCATGGCATCATGGCTAAACCTACCACAATTCATGCAAGGCCTAGATCTAGGATCCTGGCATTTGGCTAGGAGGTGGTTGCTGCCACAATGCGATCGCGTTGGTTTCCTCACCAATTCTTGTAGTCATGCTAGCTCCATTCTCACCTCGGCTAGCTCCTGGCCTTGAACTACACTCTTCCCCTTGTCCTATGTGCTAGGGGTTGATCCCTCACTATAGGTTGTGGTCCTCTCTAGGGTCCCCTGATTGGAGTTGTCGTGGTTCAAACTTCGAGAGCTTCTCTCTCTCACCTGGTCATCCACCCTAATTGCTTTGTCAAAAACCTTATCTAACACATCTCGCTACAAGCTAGAGTTGCTCGTTAAAGCCTTGTACAACTTCTCATTGTGAATTCCATTTATGAACATGGTGGAGATAGCTCTTTCATTGGGTTGCTCGTTCGCGGGGATTCTCTTGAAGAGGCTACGCACATGAGTGACGTAGTCTCTTATGTCATGCTTGTCCTTTTGACTAGCATTCATCAGTCATGACTATGAGGTTGTCACAATATTGCGCTTCCAAGAATCTCTTAATGAAGAGATCTTTTAGTCAGGCAAAGTTCGCTCACTCCACCACGTCTAAGTTGGTGTACCATGTCCTAGTTTTTTCATCTAAGCAAAGCCCAAAATCCTGGGAGTGTTGTGTAAGGTCCGTGAGATCATTGGCCTCACAAACTTTCTTGAATTGATGTACGAAGCTACATGGGTCGCTACTAGGCTGGTACTTGTCCAGTTGCTTAGCTACTGCAGGGATTTTTTATTGGCTCTTCGCCCCTTGTCTATGAGCCACTTGGTCACAAGCTCGCTCAGTGTGAGGTCTACCTCTAGCGCTCTCTCTACCTCCATGTTTGGTCCTGCCTTGCTTCTATCGGCACATGTAGAGCTTCTACCAGCTAAGGGTAGCGTGTGTCGAGCTCCGTGCACATCTATGTCATGTTGCAGCTTCCTAGCTCTCTACTTGTGGTTGTAGGCAACTATGTCCTATAGCGCTTTATTAACCACGTTCCTCTCTTCCTCTAGGCTTGCCACTACCTCCTCTACTGGCCTACCATCTTGGTTAGCAGGTCATACTCTTGGACCATGTCTTGAACCGTGACAACTGGGAATTCACCCAAGTCCAGCGGATCGTTTCGTTGGTCTACGTTTGCTCCTGACATCGTTCTTGCTTCTCGCTCCACGAGGTTGTTGATTAGTCTAAGCAGCTATGGTAGTGCTTTACCCTCAATCTTGTTGTCCTTTTAACCATGTTGCCATCCCCGAAGTTCCTATCAATGGGGCTCTAGGGCACCCAACTAGGTTATGGGGTCTCCTTCTATTGGTGGGTTCCTTCAAGTTATTATGTTTGAGTGTGTTCCTTATTATTAAAAACAATCCTCAGCTTATGTACACTCAGTGCTAGGTGCTCTATTGTACATGGTGCAAAATCAGGCTTTTTGTCCTTTTCTAGTGCACTCATGTGAAAGAAATCATTGTGGGGTGTGCAAGCAAAACAAAACAATCATACAGGTATGGCTATCCCCTTGGCTTATCTACGACCTAGTATGGCTCTAAGCGCGGTCTCTGGTCGCTCCTAAGGATTGTCCAGGGTCTATGATGTTCCCTCTATGCTCTATAAAGGTTGGGTTACCATATAAATGTTAGTTTTTTGCTCTAAGAGAGGTCGCTTCTAGGCTATATAGTTGTGGTTTTCTCTAGCTTTTGGCTTCGACAAGCCAAATTGAGCATCTAAGGATGTTTGGGAATGTGTCCCAATTGGTCCCAACCTGGGGAGGTGATCCTATTCCTAGGTTTTTGTCTTTTGCCCAACTCGTCTGATTCCCAGAATCAGATGTCCGATTTTGGGTGGTCGTCCGACTTTGGGAGTCAAATAGTCCCAACTAGAGCGTCCAATCAGACCGGGCTGGTCCAACTCAAAGTTTGGTCTGATTTAGGTGGCTATTCGATTGGACAAGTTGTCCGATTGGTTGGTGGGGAGAAAAACTTCAATTCTCGGATAAGGTCAATCTAACTAGACCCATCAATTGGATTGGATTGTTGGATGTCCGATTGACGCAGGGTTTAGGTCCGATCGAACCACATGATCCCTAGACTAATGGCCGACTAGACTAGTCGGGCCACCTATCAATCGGATCGGGTTTAGGTTCGATCGAACCACGTGGTCCGATTGATGGGTGGTCCGACTGCACTAGTTGGATGATCCGACTCTCTGATTCTGGGAGTCGGACCAGGACACAGTGGTTCAATTGTGAGCCCAATGGTGCAACGTGATGATTTTTGGCCAATTTCTCCTAGTGCTCGTCACAGCCCCCTATCATACCTTCCATATCACATCAATGGCATATAAAGAAGATTCTTAGATACCTGGATTAGCTGAAAATACCAAAATCAAAGCACATGATCTCCTTTGTGATCCACATTCTCTCTCTCTCTCTCTCTCTCTCTCTCTCTCTCTCTCTCTCTCTCTCTCTCTCTCTCTCTCTCTCTCTCTCTCTCTCTCTCTCTCTCTCTCTCTCTCTCTCTCTCTCTCTCTCTCTCTCTCGCTCTCTCTTTCACTCTCAGTGTGCAGAAATGAGCCCTTTCCCCCTATCCTTGGGGTTTTAGGATGTTGCCTTACTTAGTCCTTACCTCCCAACTCACCTTGCTTAGTCATTAGGCGTGAAAGCCCATCTTTTTTTAGCTCTTTTCCTGGTTGTGCCCTATTTACAGCAGCAAAACCCTACTATTTTCTCACAATCTTTTGGTCCTATCCTACCTTAATGCAAACAGAAATCACAAGACAATGCTTGGGTTGAATCAATCTACTCAATTACACATCAAAAACCCAAAATACTTGTCTCGAAAATTAAAATGTCTAAATCTCCTATCTACCTCAAGCACCGGTTCAGGGATGAAACCCTACTTCCATGCTCGATTCAAAGTGCGCAGTGCTCCAAGCTCAAATCCGTTTGTTCCCGACAATGGAACCAAAATGAAGGGAGCTCTCTTGCTCAACCCCCGAGACTTATGGGTTGCTTATTGGTCAAGCATTTCAAGCTAAGAGGCCATGGCTACCTCTCACATAGCCAACACACTCTCCCTACCTATGGGGTGTAGTGAGCTTACCTTGATGCTCGATCAAGTACCCTCCCCTTTCTTGCACACTGGTAGCTCCATGATTCTCAATGCAAGCTCAAGCAACCTTAATCCCTCTCCATTAAGATCCATCCTCCATAGCTGCACGAGACAAGAGAAGAGAAGAGAAGAAAAGAAAAGAAGATGTAGAGAGGAGATGGGGAGATTCTTCTCCTCAATCCCTCACTCTCACAAACTCACTCTCTCACTCTCTCACACTCCCTCACTCAAGCACACACAAGAAGGCAAGAAGAAGAGAAAAAGAAGAAGAAGCCTTTTGCCACACACCAAGAATGAGAGTTTCCATTAACTTTTTGGCTTATATACATGCCCTCTTTCCCTTGGGTGGTCATCCCCTTTTTACATGGCCAGTCATGGTCTATAGGCTCTTTTGCCCATTGTTCTCCTATCTTTCTAGCTTCTTTCCTACTGCCCATCTACCTTTACAATTTGCATAGGAGGGAGCCTGGTGCTCTCTTTTACAACAATTTTATGGGCGCCTTGTATTTAAAAATGTGCTTTTGCCTTTGACTTGATTTTTGAGGCCACCCTTGCATTTTTAGTCATTCTCCTTCCTGCCTCTTCTATCATGTCTGATTTCCTCCTAGGCCACCTCTCTTAGGTCCCACCTTGCGCTTTTCCTTTTTTTTCTCACTTTCTTCTTGTGCTGAGGTTAACAAATGAGCAAGTGATTTAGGTTTTGTGGCATTGATTTGCAAATGATTTTGAGCAACCTCCCATGAAGTGTTTTGGAAATTGGGATTGTATTAAAGAGAAGCATAGGTATGAACATTTTGCATCTCAAGTGAGGCAAAAGGTATATCTAATGACATCAAGCATCGTGATGCCTTGTCCCAATTGACTTGCAACATGTAGCTCTTCTTCTAGAAAGGAGTTTCCCACATAAGAGATCTTCTTGGCAAGTTTAGAAAGGTTAACACCACATACAACCATGAGCACTCTCAAGGATGTAGGTGCTACATATATTGGATCGTGCATTGAAGTCTAGAGTGCCATTCGAGGCAACTGCCAAATTGTGCAATTAGACTTGGACTAGAATATTGTTATTGTTCAAATGCAAAACACCCATTTGTGCTAATGCTACAACATAAACTTTCTCCTTGCTTGCCTTGCAATCCCTAGTGTGGAATAAGAGAATCAAGTGATGCTTCTCTTGCTCTGCGCCTTGGTCATTTGCTTCATGACTTCTCCCACAACTACTGGATAACACCAACAGATTTGTGCTTGCTCTGCCCATATGAAATGCCTTTCTAGGAGCTTCTCATGCTCTTCAATTATTCCAATGTTGGCATGAACATATATGTGAGCAAGTGATAACATTATGTCCTCAATTTTCTTTCAATGCTTAGCTCCAATCAATCTTCTTTTTGTATTTTCTTACCCACCTTCTTCATGAGAGATTGCTTAGGCTTCAAATGCGTTGGGGGTTCAAGTTGAGAAGAAAATGACTTGCGAATCATAGGCTTCAAATGCGTTGGGGGTTCAAGTTGAGAAGAAAATGACTTGCGAATCATTGGATTTATTAGGCTTTTTGCTAATGTTCACATTCATTTGTGAGACAGAAGCATTAGAGACTTGTGCCTTAGCTGAAGTGACAATCTTGCTCACAACCAAGGGTTGGGATTATGTGGTTTCCACTTCAAAATTGGAAGCAATAACTACAAAGTTAGTGGATGGGTTAATGATGGCAATCGAAATTTTGTTGATTATTGGATGCTTTTATGATCATCCCTTGTGGATTCTTTTTCTTGGATTGAACAACTACACTAGTAGGCTGCTCTACTATTTCATTTTCCTTTCAGATGACAAAGGTTCTTTGTTTTTGGGGGACTTCAATTTTTTGGATAGACCACATTTGTCTTAACCAGAATTAGCAATGAGCAATCAAGTGTATTGCTTGAAGTTCATTTTAAGGTCCTATGTCAATACCTTAAAGGCACATCTCTCAACTAATCTTCTGGTTAATAAACTAGTGAAACTCACTTGAATTTGGATCAAGGAAAACAAGGCATGGTCAATTAGGACTGATAATGTGGAAAGTTTTTGGCTCAGATTATCAACTTCTCCTCATAGCTCTTTGCTCTCAATGTACTCTTTTTGAATGTGACTTGAAATGACATAAATTCTAGATACTCAATCAACAACATGGTTGCACTCCCCCAACTCGAGTCTAAATGCTAACAATGATGTGGAATGCAACATGGGTGACCTAGGCCTAGTGGTTGTGCATAATGCAATTTGAATTAGATTCTATGTCTAAACCTAGATGTGATCAAGTGTGTCGAATCCAAGTAGTTAGGACCTAAACCTAGAGGGTTGAAGTGTGTCAGTAGATGTGTCTACATGTGTACACTCTCTAAGGTAACTTGCAGGTAGGTTATGAGTGGAATGCCCTAAGGGTGAAGTCTACATGTATGTGTAGATGCCAATGTTACTATGGAATGAGTGTTAGACACTTGTAGTCGAAACCAAGGTCCCCAACTAATCCAAAGGCAAGTCCTAAGGGATGGAAGTGCAAAGAGGATGTAGCTTGCACTTAGTGCAAGGGATTGGGATCCTATTGTGGTTGTAGGTGGTGGATACTCTAATATGCTTGTGCGTAGAGAATCTTGTACCCTTAAGGTGAAAGACTCATGTCAACAATTTGATGCTCTAATATGCTTGTGCGTAGAGAACCCTGAACCCTTAAGGTGAAAGACTCATGTCAACATTTTGATACTCTAATATACTTGTACGCAGAGAACCCTATACCCTTGAGGTGAAAGACTCATATCCTTAATAAAAGGAGGATGCCCCTTAAGCAAGGGAGCACAGTAATGCAAGGACCAATGCAAGAATGCTAGGACAAGTGTGGACTAGATGGTACATGCATGCGTGTGGGAATTGGAGTTAATATGTGAGCAAGGTTGTATGGCTACTCAATTGTGGGACTATTGGTGTGGAAGTGCAAGGGTTACTATGTGGAACTGCTAGTATGCAAGTGGGATAGGGTGGGAGTGTGAGGGTCATGGTGTGGAAGTGCTAGCATGCAAGTGGATAATGTGGAAGTGCTAGTGTGCGAGTGGGACAGTGTGGGAGTGAGGGTATAGTAGATGGGTTAAGTGTGTTAGGTGTGGTGTATATGTGGGTTTAATGAGTGTTTGAGTGGTAAAGTGTATAAGTTTGTAAATGGGTATGTTCATTCTTTATGTGTGATTAGGGTGTATTTGGTGGGTATAAATGTGTATGCATGAGTGTGTATGTGGTGTGTAAAGTGCATAAACAATGCGTGTTTGATGTGTGTGTGAGTTTGTGCGGGTTTTATGTGCATGTTTAGTGCATTTAATATGTGTAAGTGATTTGTTAAATGCGTATGAATGTGTGTTTGGGTAAGTTTAGTGCATAGTTTTGGTGTGTGAGTGGTAGGAGTGTGGAAAAGTATTTTTAGATCAGTTTTCTCTATGTGTAGGTGTAGTGCATTTAGTGGGGTGCAAGGGCATGTGTGACTAATGTGAACGGGTGCATTGGAAGTGGATGCTTACATGTGAACTAACCCTATAACTTGTGCAACAAACATTATAACGGCAAGGCTAATGATGTTCTTATGCAACTAATCTTTTGCCTACACTAATGTGACTCCTACATGGCAACATTGAGGAGGGCATAGCTTGTTGGTGGCAAATCAAAGTTAGCAACATCCTAGAGCAAGCAAAAATCCAATTGTTGTTGGTGGCCAATGTAGGCAACCCAAATGCAATGGCAAGGAGCTAGGCCACATTAGTGAGACGAGAAAGTCAAAGGGTCACCATCTAGCATGGAGTGGCACTAGGAAGTTGAAAAGTCAACCAATGTTACAGTTGAGACAAAAGTAGCCATATGCTTTCTTTATCAATGATGGCATCCAAGTTAGTTGTGATAAGCTCACATAATGCCAACTCAACTAAGAGCGTAGTGAGATGCCATTGGGAATAGCTAAGAGGAGGTTAACCTTTTGACCCTTCTCTTGTTACACCCCATAATGAGTCACTCAACATGCTTAAGTGAGCTTTAAGGAAGATAAGTAGAAATGAAACTCACAATTATTACAGCTTTAAGTCTACACAGTTCTTAAATAGTGGTGCCTCTCTTGTCACATGACCAACAAGAAAGGTCTATATAATTCTATTTAGCCTCTACAAGAATGCATCATTATGAAAATTGGAAATGATGCAAAATGCCCTGATGAGGACATAGGTACTATTTCCTTTGTTGTTGCAAATGGTGAACTCTCTTTGTCCTCCTTTACTAAACTTTCCCCATGTCATTTACCTATACCCTTTCACAAGAATGTAACCATAAAATAGCTAAGCTTGCTATGATGTTGAACCCTTGTATTTTGAGTTGTACATCTTAAGCCAATAGCAAGCAAGAAGAGAAATGATGCATCCATGCATTGTTTCTCTTTATGTCACCCTTATGTTCCTCTCAAATGCAATCATGAGCCATGAGACCCTAAGGTGTGTGGCAATGTTGAATCTCTAATCGAGATGATGTTCAGCAATTGTCATCCTGAGGATTTTAAGTTTATGCTTTACATTTTTGAGTTTTATATACTCTGCTCCCTTCAATGCATACATAATTACCCCTCCATCTCAATTAAGATGCATTTAAAAGTCTCAACAATGTCACACACTTGCTTAAGTAAGAAGGTTTAAGTTTTGCATTTTGTATTCTTGCATTTTTACATTTTGAGTGTTCTATTCCTTTGAAAAATGTTTTTTAGGGTTTTCCTTGTATTTTTAAGTTTGTGTTTTGTGTTTTCTCCTAATCTAATCAAATGCAATCTTTCTAATCTCAATCCAACAACAATAGTTGCACCGTCCTTTGTCTTGGCAATAGAACCAAAATCTTAGGCTAAACATGCAATAGAAAGGAAGAACACAAATTAGCTTCAAGGTGTAATAAACTCACTAACTTACCTTTTTGTGTTATAGTTTGAAAGCTCAAAGGCTCAACGATAGTTTGATGACCCAACCAACCATACATTCTCTCTCTCTCTCTCTCTCTCTCTCTCTCTCTCTCTCTCTCTCTCTCTCTCTCTCTCTCTCTCTCTCTCTCTCTCTCTCTCTCTCTCTCTCTCTCTCTCTCTCTCTCTCTCTCTCCAATAGTTGCACTAATAGAGCTTCCGTAGCATGGATGCATGAAAAGGGTCAATACAATTGAGACCTCCCACCCTTAGGGATTCCATAACAGTGAATTAGGGTTTGCACCCTCTCTTGGATGTCCTATATCCACTTGGGATCTAAGCCATGAAGCATGCTTGTACCTTGACCTAATTAGACCTAGCCTATGTTTTTTTAATTACAAATCCATCCGCGCAATCCAAACAATAGTTACGGGTGTGAGAAATACAACTTCAGGTAACAAATCCATCTGCGCAATCCAAACAATAGTTATGGGTGTGAGAAATACAACTTCAGGTAACAAATACAACGTGCACAAAAGCAACGAGCTCGCTTCTCACAGAAAAATATAACCACAACAATAATAATGCGTCCATGAAGTACCACAATTAATACAAGTGCCCAAAAAATAATATGTTGAAATTCTCCAAAAATAACAATCTACCATAAAATAAAATTGACACGCACTTTGATTGTCTTTGACTTTCACATTTGTTGTTAACAACTACATAGATTTGCACATCAAATAATGAATTTGAGAGGTTATGTATATGTTATACAATTCCTTATTCATCATTAAGGTCATACATAGGTTTACTCTTTTAATCATTGGGATTTAAGCTATGAGCCTTCTTTGTCATCGAGGACATAGTTAGGACTTATTAGAACTTGCCATTCCTTTACATTAAACCATGAAAAATCATTGGGATTTAAGTTATAAGCCTTCTTTGTCACGAAGAATGTAGTTAGTCTTTATTACAATTTACCATTCCTTTACATTAAAATGTGAAATATTATGGATAGGGAAACTGTGCAAGGAAAAATGATCGCATAATATAAAGGGGACCTTGCTAAGAGAAGAGGATAGAGGTCAAAGCATACACTAGGGATGAAACTCAAATTACATTGGGGATAATGCTCAAATCACCATTAAAATCCTATATTTCAAGTTAAGACATTGGAGCCTAAACTCATCCCTTTTAAAACACTAAAAAGGAGGAGATGGGTCTTGCAAACATTGATTACAAGGCCAAAAACCCCCCAAATTTGAGGTTAACCTTAAAGGCTTTGGGCCCATCTTCAACATGGTATTTATGTTCTTCAATAAGGGTAAATAATAAATAAAGTTGCTAAGATCTTAGGGAATAAAGACAAGGACTGTCTTCTACATCTTCAATTTGCTTCCCCCTTGATTTTATATTTGTACAAATTATTTGCAAAGGATTGTCTTCCCCATTTTAGATCGGCTTTCCTTTGATTGTATGCTAGTAACAATTAAGAATATTCATGGATCCAATGGAAGTCTACAACCAAAGGAGGAAAGTTGTGATTCGATTCGAGGATTATGAACAAGCTAGATGTGAGCGGAAGTCATTTGATAATGGATCCATCCTAAGTCCACTAGTTATGCTACCAATAAAGGTGATCAAAACTTCTAAAAGGGCATTGCCCAGGACAATGGCTAAAGGTTGAGTGGTGAAAAGGCCAATATATGCAATTTATTCATGCTTATGGTGCAAAAATTCAATGGTTTTAACCTAGGATAGGGACATGAGTTGCCATGGCATCATAAATCTTGGAAGACCCAAATTTTGACACAAGTGAATTAGGCTCCAAGTTGAGTTAGACTCAGCAATGAGTCAAGGGCACAATTCCCCATCTCGATCAAGAGCATGTGAATAAAGAAATTAAATAGTTACTTTGAAATTATGTTGGATTGTTTTTGTATTGAAGAACATGTAATAAACCTATTTAATAGGCTAATTAAGGAAATTGCTTTTATATGTTTCACTATGTGCTAGTATCACCTATTTAGATTAGTAAAGTCGGTTGATATGTTGAGTTAAGAGCGAGTGAAAGTATTTGCATTCTCTAAGTGTTTTTTAAAGCAATTGCCATTTACATATCTTCACCTAAAAACAAGTGTGGTATATAAACTATTGTGACGTGTCTAGAATGCATATCTCTCATGTTTCATAGTATTCTATTCATTGTTTCGCCTAACAAGGTAAATCTAAGGCTTACTTCGAAAGTGCATGAGCCATTCAAATGTCTTATAGAGTTCCCCCCAAAAAGGGTGTATAAATATGCTAATCATTAAAAAAAGACATTCTTTGACCTAGTAGAAAAAAAAGTGACGACTACCTTTTCCCCCCCACGACTTGGCAATCTTTGGTTTTTTTTCACTGTTGTCTTGTCTCCAAACACTAATCCACACTCTTTAGAGCCAATCAACTACTATTGATTGCACAAACTAGTAGCCTCAAAGTTCACAAATCCCCTTGTCATTGAAATTGAAGGCAATGTCATGTTTCACCCCATTTTTTTCTTGTATTCAACATGTTTGTTTAGAGTGAACACAAACAAGCTCCCTTTCATTGCAAAAGGTTGATTCACCTACTCACATGCTTTCATCCACAATCCATGGACAATTTTCTTTCTTCTTTCTTGGTCTTTAAATATGGATTTTGAAGAATTTTATTCTTTTCCTTTATAGGTTGTCGGGATGGAAAAGGTCAAAAGCCAAGAGTGAGATTTTGTCACCATGAGAAAGACTAGAACATGATCTCCATGTCCAGCAACCATTGGACCCGTGAGAGGCGGCGATGGGGAGCGTAGGACAGAATTAGCTTTAGATTCTACCATTCTAATGATCTCCTTACAAGACATAAAGTCCTAAGCACACTTAATCCTCTTAAGGACAGGTCTTACAAGTGAAGACTATTATAGCACGAAACAATTGGTGATACTTTTTTTTAAAAAATGTGCATGTCATAGAAAGAATATATGCTATGTTATAAAAGAGAAATTTACAACCTCCTTCTCAAAAAAGAGAGTGGGAGAAGGCTATATCTCAAAGAGATTACGGCTAAGAAAATTGAACTATGACAGCACTTGTACTTTGGAGAAGGCTTTCATTGCAATTTGGTAGATATGCTTCTTTCTCATTAGAGAGTTGAAAAGAGCTAAAAGATCATTTACTATCTTCCCATACACATTCTCAATGTCATGCTTGCTGAAATTCCATCTTCCATGGGTTGTATTGTTCCTACACCTCCAAATATTGTTGCAGACCACTACTCTAATCATGGCCCTAGATTAGCAAGCTTCCTCAATCATAGTGCCACGATCCCCTAGAAGATCTTGTTTAAGGTTAATGGTGCTAAAGAAGCCAGCTCTGAACATTAGATTCTCCACTTTTTTCCAAACTCTCCCTAGTCAACTGCACTCCAAGAACAAGTGTGGGATGGTTTCTTCACTTTTGTTGTAGAACGCACAGAGGGGGTTTGAAGCGCGAAAAGAGATGGTCTTTTTCTTGGTTGGGAGGGTCTAGAATAGAATCCTCCACATGAAGAGATTGAATTGGAAGATGGGGGTGGCATTCCAAACTCTTCTACCTCTTCTGTCCCAACTTTCCACTGAGTCAAAGGAAAACATGTTGGACCATCTAGTTTTCAACCTATATAGGTAAATAGGCAAGGGGTTGTGAAAGTGTTTCCTTTTTTTGCCTTTTCCAGGCAGACACTTGATGGGGTTTGGGGCACTCTCAAGGGGGGACATGATAGGAGAGAGGCCATGGGCGAGTCTTCCTTTCTGTGTCCAAAAACTTCTACAACCCAAGCAAGTTCTTCATTTGAAAGGGAGAATTCCTATACTAGTTCCTTGCATGATTTCCATTTGGCTTCATATGCATTCCATAATCTAACTATTGGCTTAGCCCCTTCTCATTTATTTTAGAGGATAGAGGCTTGTTGACTAAAATTGGACAATAATTGCCCTTGTAGGCCCTTTTCTAAGACCAAATTGGCTGGAGCATAGAGGGGTCACGTTTGGGGTTCTCTTTCCAATTTTCTACTATTAAAAAGTACTTCCAATAGAGCAGTAGGTTCCTAGCTACTTCAAAGCCTTTAATTTTGATTATAAGCTCGTCTCCCATCAGGATCTCTATGAAACTTAGGCCCTGCATCTTGGGGGAGCATTGAGCTTGCTGTAGAAAGAAGCTGATGATGGAGTGCCAGGGTTGATTCTAGTCTATATTTTGAAGCAATGAGAAAGAGATTCTTACTGCTCTACAATTGACCTCCACTAATCCCTATCCTCCTTTGTCTTTTGGGGAGCACACTTGGGACTATCTTACCTTGGGGCACGTCTTGTTACCTCTACAACACTAGAGAAATGCTCTAAAGAGTTTATCTAGCCTTTCCTAGCTTGACTTGCTGAATGGGAGAACCGCACCAATGAAGAGGGTGTAGGACATGAGGATGGATTGAATCACCACACCAACCTTCTTGCCAAACCACCTGTAAAACCAGACCACCTTGTTCGTTTTTAGTTTGATTTTATCTAGTACATTGGAACCTTTTAGATGCAGTAATGTTGAAGCCAATCATGCATTTGAGGTACCTAAACACTTGCCCGAAGGAGATTAGTTGACCACCTAATTCTTTCACCCAATCCAGGGTTGGATCCCATGAGAGGAAGATAGCCTCCATTTTGGTCTTATTTATCTTTGAGCCTAAGGCTAGAGAGAAATCTTCATAGGTCTCAAGGAGATTCTGTGCCACTTCTTTAGTAGCTTCTATCACATTGGTATTATTGTTAATAAAAAGCTGCAAGACAAAGGATGAGCTATCGGGGAGAAAAATACATCTTATTAGCCCTCGATCAGCCTTGACCTAGATGGCTCTCAGAAGTGGTTAGATAGCTGTGGCGAAGCGTAGGGGTGCCAAAGGGAAATCCTTTCCTAACTAACCTCTAGAGCTCAAAGCCCCTCCAATAACGTACTATTGATGGGAATGTAAGCAGAGGCGTTTGAGAATAGGGCACTCACCACTCCTTGGAAGTTAGGTCCAAATCCCATCGCTTGGACAACTCCCAAAAGAAAATGCCAAGAGAGCCTATCATAGGCCTTCTCAAAATCCATGTTGATGACTACAAAGCTCCCTTAAGCTTGAAGGGCGCAATCTAGAATGAGGATTAGATTTAGTATCGGATAGTGAATTCTTCTCCCAAAAAGAAAGTAAAACTATTGAGGGTTGACCAAGGAGGGTAACACAAATTTGATCCTAGAGGCCAAATCTTTGGACAAGATTTTGTATGATGTATTTAGCATTGTGATTGGCCTCCAATTGGATGGGGATGCTCTTTTAGTAACTTTGGCAGGAGCTTGATCAGTCCTTTGTTTGTGGCATGATCTAAAGTACATGTCCTGTGAGCCCTATTCAAAAATCTACAAAGATCCTCTCCAAATGACTAGAACCACTAGTAGAATTCTCCCGAGAGGCTGTCAGGACCTAGGGATTTATTGTGCTTCAAGCTTACTATTAGCTCTAGTTTGGCTGTTATAAGACTCGAGATACACGCTCGACCTTCTTATATACTTAAAATATATATGGTGAATATTATGTTGGCGCAGAGAGAGAATAGATGAGAGAAAATAAAGATGCAAATAAAGACAGAGAGATTGCCAACACACTAGGGACTAGAAGATGGGCCAGTCCCCTCCCCCCGCCCCCCCCTTGTGGAGTTGTATTATTGACAAGGAGCAAGCTCCTCCTCCATTACACATAAACCAATTCTTAACTTGTAGATCTTGGGAACAAGATCACGGTTCCTTGCATGGTACACAACCAACTAACACTTGCACAACTTGGAAGTTGGCACCTTTTGATCCTTCTTGAGTCTCTCCTTCTCTCCTACACAATATGTGTAGGGCTTTCCTCTTGGAGCTTGATTTCAGCAGAGCTTCCGCAACACTTGCACCTCTCTTCTCCTCTTGGAACTTGATTTCAACAGAGCTTCCGCAGCACTTGCTCCTTCTCTTCTCCTCTTGGATGCATGCAAAGTGATGCTTCCTTCACCTCTTGGAACTTGATTTCAGCAAAGCTTCCATAGCACTTGCTCCTTCTCTTCTCCTCATGCTTGATTTCAACAGAGCTTCCGTAGCACTTGTTCTTTCTCTTCTCCTCTTAGATGCATGCAAAGCGGTGCTTTCTTCACCTCTTGGAACTTGATTTTAGTAGAGCTTCTGCAGCACTTGCTCCTTCTCTTCTCCTCTTGGATGCATGCAAAGTGATGCTTCCTTCACCTCTTCCACACCCAAGTAGAGCCTTCTCTTTTCTAGGCTTTCAAGAGCTTATTTTCTTGGAGAGATACTTGAGTGCCAAGATTGGAAAGGTTGATCTTCATGCAAGATGTGGCTGTTCTAGGACCTACTCTGCAGGCCTAATTTCGAGATATCTCTCTATGCATTGCTCGGATGGAAAAATGTCCAACACAAAAGTTGTAGATCTCGCCGTTTCCGATAACCTTAGTGGGTTGTTTTTAGAGATCAGCTTTCTATCGTGAGATATTTAAAAAATGGATTTACCATGTCTATTTTAAGAAAAGTAGCTTTTTAAACTCTACTCTTAACTTATGGTCCATGTAACCACCTTGAGCCATAGATAAGGAGAGTTCATTAGATTTCCTTGGGCCTCAACCTTAAGATTGACTTCCCATAAAAGCTTGTGTCATCTTAGACCTTAGAAAGAGAAAATCACTTCTCTCCTCACTTCCAGAGGATCACGTCTCTCGTCTTTCTTAGTGAGAGAATTACCTCTCTCGTTTTTCTTAGTGAAATAATTATTTATCTTCTTAATTCATTAAGAGAGAAAATACCTTAAACCTTGACTTGTAAGAGAGAGGATGACCCCAAATGAATGCAATGCTCATTACACATAAGTAAACATTCCCAGGCATCCCCGGATACACACAAAAATACATATACACAATGCTAATGCAATTCCTCTTCTTAAAACTCAATCCATCTTCATTTATGTGTAACTCCCTGGTTCTTGTGTACACTCTTACACTTGGCAAACACTTCCTTCCCCCTTCATAACTTGTACCTCCATGTACCAGATATCCCCATCACAGTGCTTTGATCACCCCATTAAGTGATGCACTAGGAATACTGGTCTCTAAATGGTTTCATGGCCATGCTAGATCATCATCAACACTTAAAGAAAAGTGAGTCATTAATTTATTGACATAAATTTACTAAAACAGAGAATGCGTAATAAGCTATCAATTTAGTGACATTGGCCATCGAGAATGGACTTTTCAATTTGCACTTCTACTCCCCTTGTATTTTCTTATCAATTAACCCCAAGAGCTCGGCCATTTTATGCATGACTCCCTGAGAAAGATTAGGAGGTGTACCACATGCCTTCAAGGTATTTATCAAAGGTCATTGCTATTTCCCAATCCTCCATGCATTGCTCCCCATTTTCTTGAGCATAGAGATTACCATGTCATGCTTCTACTTTGATTTCAGGACATCGAAATAGAATTTCTTTGGGGTTTCTCCTTCTATTGCCCACTTGCGCTCGAGTTGGATTTTTGAATGCCTCAATCCTCCTTTGTTCCTGTGTTTGCAAGAAGGCCCCAACATTGCCAAGCAATCGCTTCACTATCTGGTCATCCGATGATTTTGTTAGAGCTAGTAGAAGGTCATTCCTCCTCTATACCACTACTTCTTCTAGTTGTCTTCTTCTCCTTGCTTTGTTGCGATCATATCCTTTAGCGAAGCTCATGAAAGCATCAATGCACCTTGCCCAATTGATACCGGAGTCCTCAAGCGGGTTGGAGGTCTCCTACCATATCCTTTGGATGGCCTTGCAATATGCCAATTCTTGCAAAAAGGATGTATATAAATTGAAAGGGGGGCCACTAGAAGATTTTTTATAGCAGATCAAATTAAAACAGAGTACAATTGGGATATGGTTGGAGTCCTTCACCTCATGTAAGTGTAGAAGCCAGCACTTCAACAAACATTGTTATTGCCATAGATCGGTCAAGGCGAGCTCCTCTCCATGTTGTGCCCTGTGGTGATTATGCCATGTGTATTGTACTAGAATATAGAAATGATGGGCAATGTCTTTTAGTCCCTTTCGAGCCACCAGGGTCGACCATGAATGTTGCTCATCCTCGATCATAGTGCTGCATGTGACCTATCATCCTTATCCTCTGTCATATTCCAATCCCCTATTAATAAGGTTGGAGAAGCATTTATTTGATTGAGGAGCCAATGCCAAAGCCTTGCCCTCTGAGCAGACACATTGGGGGCGTAAATCGAGTTGACTACTAATTCCTCACCGTCCCATTTCATTCTAGCCCTAAGATTGCTGAACCATTATGATCTTGCCAAATTACCATCGGGTGGAGATAGCCTTTGATGCATAGGGTAGTACCTCCTTTGCCCTTAGTTCTTGCTTTAATGTAGATTTGGTAGCTTGGTGAAGCTTCTAATGGATCATTGCCTGTTTTGATTTATTGTAGAGCTGTAATGTTAGGTTTGTGCCTTTTAACTAGCCTAAAGCACAAGGTCTTCCTCCTTTCATTACAGAAGCCCCGAACATTCCATGACAATATTTTGATTTTCTTCAATAGCCTATTCATCTTCCTCTTCCATTTGGCCACTTTCTTCATCTGCCATCGAGGCAAATACATTCCTGACCACCAAAGGCTGTTTGCCAAGGGATTTAAGACTTTTTTTTCCTACCTTTCATATGGGCCAATCTAGAGGCTTGAGTTGGTGCCTCGTTTTTTTTATTGATGTCATCCTTAACTTTGCTCCTACTATCAGCGATGGGAATTGATGGTAAGGCATTGCTCGATTTGGATGTGGAGTATTTAGGATTTGGCTTTGCTTGCACGCTCGACGGTGCACTGACCTCCTTAATCAGCTCTTTCCCTTTTGCATTCACTTGTGGCATGGCCTTTGATGACTACTGAGTAATTGCCTAATAGGCAGGGGGACTGAGGGTTTGAGGCTGAGGTTTGCTGGCCAACCTTTGGGGGAATGCTTTGGCAAAGTGCCCACATTCCTTAGAAATATAGCATGAGTCGAGAAAGCTGAAAACTTGAATTTTGTATAGATTTCAATGCCACTGGTATCAAAGAGCTCCAAGAAGTGGGGTATTTCTTTATTCCTATCCCAAAGGATACAAGCTCTCTTTTGAGCTCTGATCTCTCCTAGAAGGCTTGGCGGCACATCGAGGACATTGCCTAGAGATTTAGCCATTGCACGCACTTTGCTATCTAGCCAATCTGGTAGTGTCGGGAAGTGTACCCACACTGGGTACTCTTTCTTGAGTGTTCCTGCTGGATCGAAGGTTGGCGACCATGGTACTGCATAAAGCAATTTCTCGGCAAAGGCGACCGTGCTTCCTAGGACCATGTCTCTATTAGAGTTATTATCCAACAAAGCAAAGTAGAAACCACAGTTAAGCAAAGTAGAAACCACAGTTGACAAAACGATATTGAACAAAATATGCCTTTGCCTAATAGGTGGAGGAAAACCATTTGATGAACTTAGATTCAATAGGAATGAGGCCCCAAAAAATAGAAAAACAACTTGCATTATCAAAATGAGTGAATTTGGCCTTGAGCTTAGGTAGGCTAAAGGCTCTGAGGCTCGTAGGATTTTCTTTCCTTCTCTAAGCGATTTCTTCCTAACTTCATTGTGTTCTTTAAGACTCTTTCTTGATCTCTGTCACATTGATTTGTTGCTTTTGCACTGCCTAACGAAATCCAGCTCCATTGTGTTGCCATTGATTCTAGCGTTCTTCTCAGCTCCCTTCTAATCGACTTCGACTATTCGCTTGAGCAATTGCATGCATGCAGGAAGGGAACCCAAACCCTTGTTTAGTCTCTCATGGGACCAATATCCTTGGATGCTTCCAATGGAAAATATCGAATATTGCTCATTAATTATAGTGCCTCTATCACTTATGCAATACTACTACATATTATTATACATTTTGATTTCTACCTAAGGGCAAAAATCAAGAGTGAGATTTTGTCACCATTCTCCAATTGCTTCTCAAAGGCATGTGTACAATGAAATGCAATACTTGAAGTTTTGATCTTTTCAATGTTTATGGTCTAAACTTAAAGTTTTAGCTTTAGATTCTACCATTTTAGCAATTGCCTTACAGGACATGAAGTCTTAAGCACACTTACTCCTCTTAAGGATAGGTCTCATAAGTGAAGACTATCATAGCATGAAACAAATTGCTAATACATTTGCTCCACTAAATTTCACAAGACCAATATCCTTGCATGCTTCTAGTGGAAAAGATTGAATATTGCTCATTCATTGTAGCGACTCTATCACTTATGCAATACTACTACATATTATTATACATTTTGATTTCTACCTAATGTGGTTATAAGATATGTGATACATATAAAAGACCGAATACATAAAACAAACACACCAACCAACATCCTTACTTTAGACAAAGTTTGATGATAAAGTTGTCCTAGAATACATTCAAAGCACCAATAGTGAAGAGCCAAACGCTTTGGTTGATCCATTGGCAAGTGATCTAGAGCTTTGGCCGTTGTTAAAAAAGTAAGCATCTCCTCGTACCAAGATGAGGGAGGATTCATAGGTCCATGTGCTAGATCGATAGCTATTGCAATGGCAAAGAGCTCAACATTAGGAAAACCATCAACCATACCGATCAGAACTTCATTGGAATCTAGCTGAGAAAGAAAATCAACAACCACATGCTGAACACTTGGTTGATGAATAACCCAAAACTCAGACTCTTGAAGCAATAAGATACATTGAGCCAATCGACCAATAACATTCTATTGCACCAAGGTTGGTTATACATTAAGTGACGAACACCCACTTTGCAATTATTAACTAATGAAAGTGTACATTTAAAGAGAAAGTGAATTGTTGTATACTTACAACTTTGGTAGATTTCTCGCCTACTTTTGGATGGGGAGTCTCCTCTACCCACTTTACAAAGTGATGGACAAGGGTGCACTTTTTGCATGTGTGGCCAAAAAAGAAGAAGTCATTCTTGGTTTTTTTGTAGTGTGTCCTTTTTGGCATGTAATGGTGCCTATGTCCAAGCCCACATTCAGAAAGTATCGGCCCACATTTGGGGCAATGGTTGGGCATCCGTCACTCATTGTGAAACTGCCCTAAGTTACGTTTTGGATTTGCTGCCCTCAACGTAACCTAAAAGGAGTCTTGGACCCGCCTAAGACACAATCAAATTGGAATATGCTTTTGCTTTTGTGGAAATGATAACGATAATAATAAGAATAAGGAGAAATGCTAAATCATCAATGAGGACAAATGATAATAATAATAATAATTACGATACGATACAAGGGGAACAGACCTCATCCTCAAACATATGCCACAGGGGATGGTTTACATCGACCTAAACCCATCTTCCTCCTCCGCTGTCCGCCTAGGGTTTAAGCTCCGGCTATAAGGAAGAGCTACTTACTCAACACGAGCCGAGGTTTCTGGGCGCTCCTGCGTGTTTCTGCTCCCTGCCGTTAGGGTTTTCAGCAGCGTCAACACGGCCCTGCCTTTCAGTGTCACACCAGGTTTTATTGGCCTCAAATTGGATTGCCAGCTCTTAATCACTGCATTGCAGCTGACATTGTAGCATCGAGCAAGTTTACTTCAGGGAATGCAAAGTTCTTTGGCGATTGCGCAAATTCATTGGCAGCTGAGGTCTTTTCACCATTGATACTGCAACCGGAAAATATTGCTTTCTGTTCTTACGGCATTCCTTTCCTGATAGTGAAATTTTGTGCATTTCCGGTGCTGGATGCATTTGCCAGAAATTGGTAGAGTCTCCGTTTTCATTAGCTCAAGCGGGGCTTGACTAACCTTTCTTAATGCAGGTTTGCTCTCAATTGTATGCTATACGAGGGGTCTAGGTAATCGAAGTACTTGCTGTTAGTGCTTCAATTGGAGATTTCATGGCTGGAAAGGCAAATAAAAACAAGAATAAAGGAAAGGCTAGTGCTACCTCAGCAGAGAATGCATCAGGAGGTGTTGATGATGTTATAGCAGCAGATAACTCTGTGTCAAACGAAGCAGGGAACAATGAATCGGCTGTAGTTGACATTAATGATGAAGAAGATGTTAAAGACAGCACAGCAGTAGCAGGTTCAGAGTCTGCGTCAGGTGATAATGTAGGAAAATCCAATGGAGCTAAGAAAGATAGTAAAGATGCCGCAGCTCCATTGTCTGAAACTGAAAGCCATTCAGATGGTATGGGCTGAACTTGTGAGCTAATCTTTTGGGGGAACTTAGAATTATCAACTAAGATGATCAGTTACTCTCCAGTACTTTTAAAGCTTGACTGATACTTTTCTCAGGAGAATTACGACTGTATTCTATGGCTGTGAGAGGGCCGTCTGGAGAAAAGCTTGATTTGCAGGTTTGTTGAACAATTGCTTTCCAATCACATATGGTCTTTTTAGTGAAGCCATATGGTACACTCGCTTGAGTCAACTAGAGGTGTGATTGCTCTGGTGTGCTTGCAAAAATACATGTCAAGCTTGACTATCTGCTGCCCCGTTTCAGGTGAATCCAGTGGATTCTGTGATAGAACTGCGGCAGTTTTTACTGGATGCACCAGAGACGTGTTTCTACACCTGCTATGATCTGATCCTTGTTGCACCAGATGGCACCAGACATCAGTTAGCTGATTTCTATGAAATTGGGGATGTTGCTGATGTGACTTCTGGCCAGTGCTCATTAGAGATGGTGAATGGTGCGTCTTTCACTCAATGATGAGCATTTTTCCCAGCTCTCGTATCCATGTACTCTAATTTGTAAATCGCAACAGGAATTTAGTTATATCCTTAATTCTGTATGGAGTTGGTGCTGTAAGGTGCACTATGTGCTCTTTGATATGATGACTTTTTTCCGTGAAAAAAGTCTTGAAATAAAGGCTGTGAAGGGACATTGTAGTCCTTCACATTCATGTGTCTTGGTGTTTAATCTTTTCAACTGTTTTGACAACATTCATTTTGCAGCTTTGTATGATGATAGGTCTGTGAGGACTCATCTGCGGAGGACAAGAGATCTTCTTTGCACAACAAGTTTTCATTCCTCTTTCTCAACAGCTTTAGCCATGGAAAATGAGTCCAAGAAACAAATTGTTGCAGGTGTGTTAGGTAGAGGCTAGTGCACATGATCATGCCTTTGTGTTAGAATCAGTGCTGGAAGTTAAAGTGTTGTACACAATAGTATCACACTCACCAACTTGATTTTAATTTTGTACACATTACTCTTAGGCACTTGCAGGGTAATAAACTATCCTAGAAACCTACCAATAGTACATACTAGACCATATTTGTCAGTTTTTATTACCAGTTTTGGACACTTGCAGTGGAAATAAACTATCCTGGATACCCACCAATGGCTAGTCAGATTCTATAACCAGTTTTATTAATAAATCGTGTACACGAGATCTGTTTTGAGTGTTCTCACGATAGTGCTTAACTAGCCTTGCTATCTGAGTATATGCGACAAATGGAAGAGTGGCTGAGAGGAGTGTCGCATAGTTACTCTTAAGTGTAGGGGTTTCAGAAAGGCGTGCTTGAGATGAACAGAAGAGTGGTTAAGAGAAGTCTCACATGGTTGCTTGAGTGTAAAAGCCTCAAAGGTGAAGCTACTGAAAGTTTCCAAACGTTAGTGGTTTGCATGAGCACACTTCTAGACACGAATCTACCTGAATGTGTGCATGAATCTGCCCTTTTGATGCATACTTATAGTCTTGTCGCTACATGGGTACCTGCACTTGTGTCTGTTTTCTAGCACAGGCATCGGATATTTGGTGAGTATACTCATAAAGCTAGCCATAAATGAAACTTGCTTATAGAAACACGCTGAAAGCTCTAGCTTAATTGACCAATTAGTCCATCACTTCAAAGGCATCATGATACAAGTTCCCTCTTACTGCCTAACTTGTTCTCGTCATAGCTCTTTGTTTATTCAGCAAAGGTGTAGTTGATGTGTTATATTTGGTCTTGTATGGCTTTGAATGACATGATTCTCTTCTTCTGGATTTAGTGGAGTTCATGTCATTTAAGATTTTGCACATACTAGAGCACTTTACCACCATTTTGAGATGATTTTGAGTGTTAATGTTCTTGATGATGTTTCTTTTTGATTGAATTGAAAAAGTTTCAGAAAAGTGTAGACCTATCAGTTCAAGTTTTGTGAACAAACTGGAATATCTGTGAGCTGACTCTCTCTTTTAAAAAAATTTAATGCAGGAATTACCAAGTCGGAAGCACCTGAGTTAGAAGGCCTGGGCTTTATGGAAGATTCAATGGGACAGCTAGGAAATCTTGTAACTGCTCCCAATTTGCAAGAGATAAAATGTGTTGAAAGCATTGCATTCTCTTCATTTAATCCTGTTCCTGGATTCAGAAGGTGTGTGATGGTTGGTTATTCACTGGCTTTAAAGCATGCATTTTGCTGAAGAGTGCACTTTATTGTCAGTCCTTTTAATTTTATTCTTGGTGCATGCATGCTGCATGTGCAATCTACACACTGCTAGGCTGCGCATACTCTGCTCTTTACAAACAGATGTCTTTTTTGGATTGCTTGTGTTACATTTTGATCATCCTAATGGTGGAGCATGCTATTTTTGAAATTCAATACATTTTCTGAGTTTTGTCTATCACTTGGGACATACATATATACATACATACATACATATGTATGTTTGTATATATATGCATCTCTCTCTCTCTCTCTCTATATATATATATATATATATATATATATATATATATATGTATGTATGTATGTATGTATGTATGTATGTATGTATGTATGTGTTTTGGGGGGGGGGTTTGGGGTGTGTGTGTGTGTGAATAAGCAGAATGTTACATTTGCTAGGCTCTCCGTAGTTGAGTCATGAATAGTTTAGCTGCATGAGGTAAGTTTTATACAAGCGATTGGCTTGAGAAGTCTTGTTTGTTTTATTTTACTTGCTTAGTGTTTGTTTGCTTATGTAACATGCACAACCTTGATTTGACATGGAGTAGGCTGTTTGGCTTTTGTGAAGAAATATGCATGAATGTTTTTTAAAGACTTTGGATTATTGAACAGATTCCGACTTGATTGTTAATGTTTCTTTTGAATGCATGCCCTCTTGTGAAAAAGATAGCGCCTAGGTGAATGTTTATTTTTCCGCAAAAAAAGGTGTAGATACACATATACATATATATGATGGAAAGAAACCATGGAGTGTAACACCTCTTAGGTTGATTTTCTTGTAGGATGTTTTAGGGAGTATGGTGGAAAGAAACAATGGTGGAGTGCAACACCGCTCGGGTTTATTGGCCTATAGGATAAAGAATAGGCTATGATGGTCCAAGTGTACGGAAGCTCTTGCATTTATGGTAGAGTCCCCTTGAAGCTACTCCCAACAATCTTTGAGGGAGTGGGTGATGGATGGCCAGAGCTCAATCAAAGTGACATACTCTAAGAGGCTCTCTCTCACTATTGAAGATCGATTGGCAACAGACTTTCCAAATATATAGTAATTATGTCCCACATTTTTAATTGTGGCATAGTTGGCTTGAGGATTGAAACTAGCCTTTCTTCTTGGATAGGGCGGTAAAACCTAATCAAGCACTTAATTACAATAATTAATGACTGAGCATAAGTTGAAATATACACATTACCTTAACAATCTTGGACAATAGATACCCGGTTGGCCCCAAAATTGGCACCTCTTTTGTATTTCATTATCTTTAATTGCTAATGGATAGTGTACAAGTTGAGATTCCACAATCTCCTTTGCTAATCCAAAAGCCCCTTGTTGCACATCAGTAAGCAAGTTGGGTCAATTGCCCCTTGATTTTCACCTAGGAATTGCACAAATGGAACCTCCAATTGGCCAATTGCCACCGCAATTTACATTGGATAACCTAGCATCCGAAATCCTTGTCATTTCCACGAATCAGGTGCTGATTTTAATGTACAATGTCTATTTTTGTCGGCATGGGTTCCAAGGTGGTGATTAAACCCTAATTTTTGTAGAATTTTAGGGTTTACAGTAGAAATCCTCTTGTTGTCCACCAAACTTGGCAGGGATTTGTTGAGAATGGTTGAGAAATGCTGAGATCTTTCGAGAAATTATTGGAGAAGGTGAGAGAAAACCAAGATGAAAGAGAAGAAAACCTTGAAATCTCCTGTGGCTTACTCCAGCTTGCATTTAATGCAGTCCTACTGCTAGGCACGTGGAAGGTGATTCCTTGCTGTCTCTTGCTTGCTGAGGCCCCTAGATGGCTGTTATATTTATTGTTACATTTATGGTGTAACTAATTGGAAAACAAGTGCGAGAGATGACCCTCCGAGGGTCTTGGGCACCCGAACGGGGTCAAGGGGAGTCTAGGAAGTGAGTGAGTTTTAAAAATAGTATAACTCACGTAAAGGGGACGGTTGGCAAGAGAGTCACGACTTGGGGGGTTCTAGCCAGCAACTTACTAGACGTGGCTGGGGGGAGAATGGAAGCAAGCTCTCGTGCTTGTTTTCCATAGAATACAGTGGGGGCACCGGTAGAAGAGAGTTCTAGATAGGTCATGCATGTGATACTGGTATCAGAGCGATTTTGATCACGTCGTGTTAGAGGCTGCACTTGGGGTCACACCAATGGAGCCGTTGATGCTGTGCCGTTTGCAAGCCGGGTTGTTTTCCGCCGAAATGATCAAGTCTCGCCGAAACAAATATGCCTCATTTCTAGTCAAAACGGTTACGTCCTGCGTTATTACGGGCCATATTAACTATAACTTTGGCCACGACCCTGTTTCCACACAACGTGGCTGTTGTGTTTAATCACACCCTTACCCAACGCCCCTGCCGATAGGTTTTTTTGCGACGCGACCTACACAGATTGGAGGAAAGTCGCATTGTTCCTCACGTTTTTTCTATCACTAAGCTGTAAAGGCCGTCGACATCTGCCCTATCACTGTAATCAGGGAAGTACCTAATCTTTGTATACAAATTTCTTGTATTTGCTTTCCAATTCTAGTGTATAGATGGAGGGGAAAGAGAGAGAGGGGTCCACACAACGTGGCTGTTATGTTTAATCACACCCTTACCCAATGCCCCTGCCGATAGGTTTTGTTGCCACGTGACCTACACAGATTGGAGAAAAGTTGCATTGTTCCTCGCGTTTTTTCTATCACTAAGCTGTAAAGGCTGTCGACATCTGCCCTATCATTGTAATCAGGGAAGTACCTAATCTTTGTACACAAATTTCTTGTATTTGCTTTCCAATTCTAGTGTATAGATGGAGGGGAGAGAGAGAGAGAGGGGGTAATCGAAGGCTCTAGTTCTGGGGACCACCCTATGTTGGATCCCCATGAAACGGAAATACAAGAAGAACAATGGGAAGAATTTTTTGCTACTCAAGAATAATTTGATGATCGAACTGACCCTGTGCAAGCACAGGGGTTCAAATGGAGTTGCTAACTCAAGTACTCACCGAAATAAAATCCCAATTAGCCTTATTACTAGAAAGGGATAAAGGTAAGGTACAAACCTCAGATATTCCATCTTCATCGAAAGATCTTGATGTGACTATGTGAGACCCTAAGGAACCCCACCAAAAGGTAAGGGATAACCTAGTGTTAAAAGATATGAAACCCCCTTAGTTTCACGGGGAGGAAAAAGGCAGAAATAAAGACACTATCTTTAATTTCCTCCAAAAATGGGAAGATTTGCACATATTAAAAAATACTACACCACATCTTGAAGCGTTGGAGGCTAGTTTAACCTTGAGGCCAAAGGCATATAAATGGTGGAGAACTTTAAAGGAGGCAAGTAAAATACCTGAAACTTGGGCTCAATTTGAATAGGTCTTTTTGAAAGAATTCATTCCTGAAAATGAAATGGAAAGAAATTGGGAAGATTAGGATTTTGTTAGACAAAAGGGAAGACCTTTGTTGACATATCTCGAGGAGTATCGTGAGATAATCCTCAAATTGGAAGGAATAGACGAATTTTAAAAGACGAGGATTCATAAGAGGACTAGATAAGGCCTAAAAAAAGGAAGTGAAAAGAAGTTCACCTAAGACGCTTGGAGAGGCAATTAAATTTGCATTAATCAATGAAGATAATATGCATCCAGGTGCACTCACTAGTCTCATTGATACGGAGCCCAAGACTAAGAAATTGGAGGCCTCAAAATTTGTAGGCAAATCTAAAAGAAAAATGCCATTCCTTAAGGGTAAGAAACAGCCCTTTGAAAAGAAACAATACGTAAGGCCAAAGTTATGTCAAGATGACTTTGATAAGGTAAAAAAAGAAAGGCCGTGTTTCAATTGCCTATCTTCTAACCATGTTGCTTGGAATTGCCCTCAAAGGAAAAAGGGGGAAGATAAAGGAAAGGATAAGGACAAGGGCAAGGGAAACGAGAAACAAATCCATGTAGTGCAAACCCTGGAATTAAAGGGGCACGAAAAGTATAAATCTTTAGAGGTCTTGTACAAGAATGTACAACACAGGTGTTGTATGTCAACTTCTATGTGGCAGCCTACCTTTGGGCCACATGATTTAGTTAGAGTGCACGGATTGATAGCGGGAAAGAGGGTTGGAGTCATGATTGATGACTTTGCCACCCACAATTTCATAAATTATGCATTTGTCAAAAAGTTGAAACTTCCCCAATAAAAGAGTGAGTATCAATATGCTGTTCGTATGATGCAAGGTCAGGATAATAAAATATGGGATACAATGGTATCCAATTTGGATTAATTTGGAAATCGAGATCGAAGGATATAAAGATAAGCTTGATTTCCAAATTATGAATATGGAAAGAGCCGATATTGCTTTAGGGAGGGAGTGACTATGGGGACTAGAACCATCCTTAAGCGTAGTTATCATCATAATACATTGGAATTTGAAAGGGATGGTAAGACTTTTGTGATTCATGGTGAACATGAAGTATTTGATAACCCTTTGATTTGTTCCCTTGAAGTTCAGAAGCTAATAAAGAAGGAAGCTTGTGAGGTATATATGTTATGGTCCCTTCCTGTACAGAACACTTTTACTTTTTGTAATATAAAGCAACAATTTTCTTATGTTTGTGAGTTGAATGTAAATAATGAATTAAGTGGATTGTTAGAAGAATTTAAAGATGTGTTTCCTTTTGAGTTACCAAGTGGCCTTCCACCAATTGGGGTGATGTAAATCACCCAATTGACATAGATAGGGATACACACCCTACTTCTAAACCACCTTATAAGCTAAGTGAAACACAACACCAAGAAGTCGAAAGAAAAATTAAGGATTACCTTGATAAAGGGTTTATACAACCCAGCAATTCACCTTGGGCTTTGCCAATTTTATTGGTGAAGAAAAAATATGGTTCTATGCAACTTTGTGTTGATTATAGAGCACTTAATAAAATAACGGTGAAAAATAATTTTCCTATGCTCAGAATGGAAGATCTTTTTGATCAATTATCAGGGGCGAAATTCTTCACAAAGATTGATTTAAGATTAGACAATCACCAAGTAAGAATTAAGGCCTAGGATGTTCCTAAGACGACATTTCGTACTAGATACAGACATTATGATTTTTGGTGATGCCTTTTGGCCTCACTAATGTACCAGCTACTTTTATGAAGTTGATGAATAGTGTGTTACGGCCCTATCTAGGATATTTTGTAGTAGTCTTCTTGGATGATATCTTGATCTTTAGTAAATCAGGAGAAGAACATTTGGAACACTTACGGTTAGTATTCCAATTGTTAAAAACCCATTCCCTTTATGCGAAGAAAACTAACTGTGAATTCATCGCACAGGAGGTCAAATATTTGGGACATATTATCTCGAAAGAGGGAATCAAGATGGATCTAGAAAAAGTAAGGGCAATTATTGAATAGCCATCTCCAAAGAACGTGGAAGAGTTGCAGACCTTCCTAGGTTTATTTGGATCTTATTGTAGATTCATTCGAGATTACGCCAAAACAGCTGTTCTAATGACAGACCAACTTAAAGGAAAAGGGAAGAGCTTTAATTGGGAAACAGACCAAAATGAAAGTTTTCAAAAACTTAAGGTAGCCATTGCTACAACTCTAGTACTATTAATTGTGGATCCCAATAAACCATTCGTGGTTGAAGTTGATGCTAGTGATAGGGCAGTAGGCGCGGTCTTATTACAAGAAGGTCGACCAGTTGCTTTTGAAAGCAAGAAATTAGACCGTGCAAAACGGAATTATTCTGTTTATAAGAGGGAGCTGTATGCAATAGTACATGCAATGAAGAAATGGAGGCACTATTTGTATGGTGCCAAACTTTTGATATTGTCGGATCATGAAAGCATTAAGTGGCTTAATGGCCAACCGGATCTACTTGGGCGTAAAGCCAGATGGGCCGAACTCCTTCAAGAGTTCAACTATGAGATAAGGTATAGAAAAGGGAAGTACAATATAGTGGTTGATGCGCTCAACAGAATGGCCATCATAAATGAATTGAGTTTTACTCAATTCACTTTCGATTTGCTTGAAATCTAAAAGGGAAATGCCAGGTTGATCCGGCATATTACAACATATGGGAAGCAATAGAAAATGGGGATTCAAATGGAAGGGCCTCCATTGAGAAAGGAACATCTAAGGATGCTCAACAAGGAAATGGAGTATGAGGGGTTGCTCAATTGGGATTCAAGTGGAAGAATTTTACCATTGATAATGGTTATTTACTCTACAAGGGTAGGATATGTATCCCGAAAGATGAAGAAATAAGGCGCCAGATACTTACCCCTAGTGCGAGACATCCAGGAGTTAATAAGACTTAATAGTCTTATTAAAAGGTAGTCCTATTGGCCTGGAATGAATAAGGACGTCCTTGACTATGTGGTCAAATGTAGTAAATGCCAGGTTAATAAAGCTGAAAGATTGAAAATGGGAGGACTTCTCCATCAATTAGAGATTCCTTCGGGAAAATGGAAGAGTATCTCCATGGACTTTATTGCTGCATTACCCAAAACACAGAGGGGGCACGACTCTGTGTGGGTGATTGTGGATAGGTTAACCAAAATGGCTAGGTTTATTTCAACTTTAACTGATGCTAAAACGCTAGAATTGGCTAGATTGTTCATAGAGAACATATACCGATTGTATGGCCTTCCGGAAAATATAGTTTCTGATTGGGATAGAAAATTTGATAGTTAATTTTGGCGTGCTATATTTAGGAAATTGGATAACCAAATCCTTGAAGATATGTTGAGAGCATATGCAAGTAAAAGGAAAACTAATTGGGAAGAGTAATTACCGATAGTAGAGTTTGCATATAATAATGCCAAGCACTCTTCCACTGGATATTGCCCATTTATGCTAATGTATGGGTTTCAGCCCATAGCTCCTCATGCAGTAGGATTGCATAAGGAAAAGGTTTAGGCAGCAAAGGATTTTTTGGAGGATATGAGTAGTATGTTAAAATTTGCTCAAGAAAATATTAAGAAAGCTCAAAATCGGGCTAGAGCTTATGTATATCCTCACCGAAGAGACATCTTCTTTGAAGAAGGAGAATTGGTCTATCTTAGGGTGCCTGAACAAACTAAAACCATGAAAATGGGACGATGTCCAAAGCTTTCACCCAGGTATTGTGGTCCATTCACAATACTTAAGAGGGTGGGAAAACAAGCTTACAAGCTCCAACTACCTACTGGTAGTAAAACATATCCAATTTTCCATGTAAGTAAGTTAAGAAAAAAGCTGGGTGATATGGATAATATAATCTTTAATGATACATTGAGGAGCTAATAGGTGACCAATCTATTCCACATGAACCAAAAAGAATTTTAAGTGTTCGTAATAGACGAACGAGGAATACTATTTATTAAGAATATGTGGTGAAATGCAAAGATTGTTCAGAAGAAAGCTCAACATGGAAGCAAGCAAGTAGCTTAGTGAAAAGGTTGTCCAATTCACAGTTGGACCTTCCAAATATCGTTTTGGAGGATGAAACCGATTCTTAAGGGGAAGGAAATGTTACGTTTATTGTTACATTTATGGTGTAACTAATTGGGGAACAAGTGCGAGAGATGACCGTTCGGGGGCCTTGGGCACCCGAATGGGGTCAAGGGGAGTCTAGGAAGTGAGTGAATTATAATAATAGTATAACTCACCTGAAGGGGACGGTTGGCAGGAGAGTCACGACTTGAGGGGTTCTAGCCAGCAACTTACTAGACGTGGTTGGGGGGAGAATGGAAGTAGGCTCTCGTGCTCGTTTTCCATAGAATACAGTGGGGGCACCGGCAGAAGAGAGTTCCGGATAGGTCCTGCATGTAATAATGGCTGTCTTCTATAGCAATTTTTTTTTGTTGATAAAAAAATGAATCAGTAGCTTTCCCCACTCTCTCTCTCTCTCTCTCTCCTAGTTTGTAAACTAATTGAATGGTTGAGACTGAGTCTCCAAAAACGTTTTCTTAGTTTGCATGAGTATTTTTACTAAGTAGCAACCTTCTAAACCCATTTTTCAGCATTATCCGGCTATTTAATTAAATTTTAAGATTAAATCATAACGAAAATTAATTTCAGCCTTGTTGATCATGCCCAAAATTAAATGTGTCCATCCATAATTAAATTGGTTAGGCCATTTGCAACTTGGAGTAGTCCTCACCCTATATTGACCCTTAGATTGTCATTAATTAATTAATTAGTGCTAGTTCCTAGTGTTACCATTGACACTTCTTGACCAAACAATTGTGCTAGGGTCAAAATTGATCCCCAAAGCCCAAATGGTATATAGCTTATCACAAGTTTTACTTTTGACATCTATTCCATCCTTGAGGTCCTTGGGCTGTTATTGTGAGATAATTACCATGTGTATCACATGTGCTAAACAATCTTGCACATTTGATTAATAACTTAATTAAATGTTATCGGCAAGATAAGAGCATCTTAAAATCTTATGTCCCTATGACAGACTCCCCCCTTGAAATCCTTGCAATTGTTTTTGATTGCACTGCATTGTGCAAAAAAAAAATACACTGCACTAGAATTTCCATAAGGCATCATAGTCATAACATTAGCCACTCTTGTTTAACCATGCCACATGCCCCAAACCTTGCTGAAAATTTCTAGCCAACATAAAAATCAGATAATATTGAAAATTAGTGAAGAATTGTTGTTAAAGACCCATTGGATGCATCCATTACTCATGTTTTTTAACTATAATGATTCCACAACCATAGTAAAGCATATTCTAATTGAAACCATGGCTGAAACTGTCAATGGCATTTACTAACATGTTGCTGTCCACTGAACTTGTTGTAAACCATTGAAAACTGAGCATAATGTGATCATAAACTGATCACTTGCTGATTTGAGAACTATAATCACAAATTGTTGCAAATGTGACCTGAAACTGATCACAAACTGATTGCAAAAACTGGTCTGAAATCGATGCAAAACTGATTCCAAAAGTGATCATAAACGGTTCTCAAACTGATAAAAAATTGAGCTGAAATTGATTACAAAACTAAGGCAAAAGCTTATATGCAACTAGCTGATCATGAACTGATCCCAAATTGATGTAAAAGTATGGTCTCAAAGTTGCGGTAACAACCATACTTATCTGCATACATTTGATAATGACTAGTACATTGAGTAGTGACCCGATGACAGACATATTGTCAGTACAGTATTTTGGATGAATTTTGAATACATTTGAGATCCACTACATATAAGAGCTCTCCACAATTGGAGGAGTGGAAGTGCTACCTCCCTCTTGAGCATCAGGTAATACTCTAGATCCTTGCTTTGCTGAATCAGATTGAGCCCGAATTGAAGTCGACTCTATTTGAAAGGCATCTAGGTAAAGCTATAACAATTGAGGATTGTTTGCCAAGCTATGCTTTTCCATCCATTGTGCATCCATTGGTGAATAACCTTTCTTTTCTTATATGCCAAGATCTGCTCAGGTACCAAAATCTCATTCAGCTCTTTAACCTCAGGCTGAATTTCAATAGACATATCTTGTGACACATCACCACGAAAAGGCCTCAACAAACTGACATGAAAGGCATTGTATATTTATCAATGTGGAGAAAATTTCATTTGATATGCCACATTGTTGGTATTTTCTAACACTTGGAAGGGCCCGTAGTATCTCATTCAGAACTTCAGATGCAATCTCTCTCTTTCTTTCATTTTTTTTAGCCTTGCCTTTTTGAATGTAGCAATACATAATCACCCTCTACAAATTGCAAAGCATGTCTATGACCATTAGTTGTTTTCTTTTACTTTTCTTGTGATCTTTGAAGTGCATACTTTATTTTTGCAAAGGCTACAATCAAGTTTTCCACATAAGGGTCTGCCTTGACATCTTATCTTAGTCTGCAAGATAGGTGGTACCTTTTTGCTACCCTCAACCACCTTAAATGGAGCTTGCCAGCCAGTGGAACTGTGCACTGTGTTGTTGCAAGCAAACTCAACTGAGGGCAAATATTACTTCCACTATGTTTTGTGGTCTGAGACATAGTATCTCAAAAGATCTAACACTGTGGAATTCACTTCCTTAGACTAACCATGTGTTTGTGGATGGAAGGACGATGAGAATTTCAACGTGGTATCCATGTTCTCAAACAACTCTTTCCAAAATAAACGGTCATGCGAGGGTCTTAATCATTGATGGTCAACTCTGGCAGACCATGATACTTAAAGATATATTGCAAAAACAAGCGTGTCATATGATCATTCTTTATTTTCTTTCTCACAGGAATGAAATGGATATGTTTGCTAAAGCTGCAAACGATAGTCCATATCCCATCATTCCTTGTAGGTGTCCTAGGAAGCTAAAAAATAAAGTCCATTGTAATGCTTTGCCAAGGCCTATTTGGAATAGGGAAGGGCTCCAACAAGACATCATTTGCCTATCATGTTTTACCTTTTGACATATGATGTATGTCTTGACAAACTGCTCTACATTACACCGCAAAGTTGGCCAATAAAAAAAATGCTCCACTTCCTTGACTGTGGCATCGATATCTTTGTGTCCTGCATACGGAGGAGCACGACTTTCCGTGATAACTCTAGGTCTCAATTGCTTTGTGACACACAATCGTCCATGTATCATTAGAAATCCATCTCTAAGCACAAAGTGCTCGTGTCTCTGGCCATTGCAAAGCTGATCATAAATATTAGCAAAGTCCAAATCAACAATATATTACTCTTTCATGGCATTCAACTTAGTGTGATAAACCATGTTGATGGCTGAAATTTGTAGCTTATGTGACACCATTAATATGTACAATTTGAAAATGGAACATAGAGAGAAAATTCACCCATCTCATATCCTTCTTTGACAACTTTGTCTGTGTCGAAAAGTACTTGAAAGTTTGATGAACTGTTTGCATTGTAAAATTAGCTCCCAACAAATAATGTTTCGACGTAGACAGTGCATGAATTACAATCAAGAGCTTTTTCTCATAGATTTGCAAACTTTTCTCTACACCTTGGAGAATTTGGCTCTCATAAGCCACAACACGGCCATCTTGCATAAGAACAACTCCAATGATATTACCACAAGCATTACACTGAACCACAAATGACTTCCTTAGATTGGGCAATACAAGCATAGGATCTGAAGTCATCCTATCCTTCAACTTTTTGAATGCTGAAATTTCCACAGCTGTCTATCTAAATGGCACATCCTTCTTTTGCAAGGCATGCAATGGAGATACAATTTTAGCAAACCCATGTATATACTTCATGTAGTAAGAACAATTGGCTCAACTTTTGCAAGGTTCATACGAATACTATCAACCGATACAATATGCCCCTACAAAGTGGATTTCATGCAAAAAGAATTCATTTTTCTTATCATTGATAACCAGCCTATGCTCATGTAGTTCATTGAACACAATGTCCAAGTGTCTTTTATGTTTTGTCTTATTCTTTGAACAGACAATCATGTCATCAAAGAAAGTGTCCACAAATTTTTTACCCAGATAGAAAATATGAGCCATCATCCGATTGAAAGTGGTAGAAGTATTTGTAAGCCCAAAAGGCTTGACAAGAAACTCTTATAACCCAAAAGATGTTTTGAAAGCTGTCTTAGCCACATCCTTCAATCGAACGTGTATTTGATAATACCCACTTTTCAAACCTATATGGTTGAATATGGCTGCCCTTGCAATCTATCCATAACATCATTGATCGAAGGGATCAGAAAGCGATTCTTCATCGTGATTTTGTTTAGAGCACAATAATCAATGCTCATATGCCATGAACTATTCTTTTTCTACACCAAAAGCGTTGGAGAATAAAAAGAAGATGAGTTGGGCTGAATCAATCCTTTTTCTAACAACTCATTCACTTGACTCGTAATCTCCTTCTACTAGGTTGCACGACTCTGTAGGGTGGCTTATTAGGTATGCTACTTTGAGGGATAAGATTTGTGCAATGATCATTTGGTCTTTCAAACGGTAGTTGCCTTGGAAGTGAATGAGAGAAGCAATCAACATATATTTTTAGAAATGACATATGATCCTCCTCTAGTTTAGACATATTTCCAACATTCTCACTATCATCTTTATCCTTAGTAAAAACTAAGCACACTAAAAGATGATTTTTCACTACTTTAGAAATGGCAGTTGTAGATACAATGAGGACATATTCACATTTCAATTTTACATTAAGTGTAAATGTCTTTCCCTTAGGCTAAATAGTGATCTCTTTTGTAGGAGAATCAATCACTGCATGTATATAGTGACACCATGGCGTTCCAAGCAATACATCACAATCTTCAAGTGGAGCAATGGAAAACTCTTCGCTGTCCATATATCCTTGTATATGCAACCGAAGCTTTCCAATGAGTGGTGTGATAGGCTTTGCATGGCCTTTATGTGCCATTTCAACTTTCCCCATGGGTCCCATCTCATTCTCTCTGATGCCTAGATAGGCTGCTATGTCAATAGAGATGAAGTTGGCTCGTGTATCATTATTAAAGAAAATCAATGCATGTTGATCCCTAATTTTGCTCCATGCTTTGCACAACTCAGTAGTATCATCATTGGGCTGATCACTAATAACATCAGGTACCAATCCCACTGATGTTTTGGGCTTCTTTTCGTTAAGAGCTCCCCATTCTTTTCGTTAAGAGCTCCCCAATTTTCTGATTTTCCACCTTGCTGCCTATTGGTATAGTCTCTTGCAATGTGACCCTCCTCTTCACAAATGAAGCATTTATTTGCAGCCATCAGTTCCCTATGTTGGGCCAATGTTTTTGAGTCCTTTCTTTGCTGTTTTGGCCTCTTTTTAAGTCGATTTTCATATTTGCCCTTTTTCTTAGCCTTAAACAACTTTTTATTTGGCTTCTTCCCACTCTCTAAGAAGGTTGAATTCTTCCCATGTAGGAAAGTATTTGTTGTAGCAGCAGTCTCTATGAGTTGAGACATGTTAGACATGGTGGATTTAATGCAAAAATCCTTGATTCCTTTGGGCAGCCCACAAACATATTTTTCCACTTGCTCATGAAAGGATCCGGGGCTATAAGAACAGACATGCAACAATGTATCCCAAAACTTCTTATTATATTGCTCCAAATTCTTACATTGCTTAGCATCCAACTTATTCCAAGTTGCCATGATGTCTATCTCAAAGGTACTTGTCAACCAATTTGATGCCAACATTTGCTTGAATTGTATGTATGTTGATGGTGCTGTACCTTGCATTAAAAGAGTGAACCACCATTGCAATGCATTCCCCTTCAAGAAAGTGGCTAGCTTTCGAACTCCAGGACTCGGTGAAGTTTCCTCTTGAATGAAAGTCAAAGCTTTCAGCCTATCTTATGCACCATTGAAGGAATTAAAACTTTCACAGCTTTTCCACCCTCATCATAGTCTTTTGCTACCCCTTTGGGTGTCAAGTTGCCATATATTGGCTACTGCAAAAAGGATGCATTTGTTGAATTCACATCAAAACCAACACCAAATAAAGCGTTTGCGTGACCATTACTCATTTCTTGAGCCCCATAAGCATTCGGAGGTGCAAATACACTACAAAACATACTACTTTGTGTGCCAAGCACGAAGCCAATACACATACACAGGGTTTTGCATATTTCTAGCCATATCTGAATACATTGAGCCTTGCACACCATACAATGGCTATTGCATACCATACGGATTCGTGTCATAGATTCTAGTATGCGGTCCCTGTACAACCATAGCATGAAAAATCGTGCTACCACCAAAGTATCCTGGTCGCCCCATCATACCATGCATGTCTAGTTGTTCAAAATCCATTGGCTGGGCACTCCTATGATGGCCTTGCATTTGCGTTCCTTGCCCCATAGGTACTAATCATCTTGCTTCCATAGCATCTTTAAGAGCTTCAAATGAAGGCTTTGGCATTTCCTTCGATGCACCTTATTATGCTGAAGGTGTAGAAGATGCCTTTTTCTTCTTGCCCTTGTTTTTTTTTTTTTTGGAGCATTGAAAACTGGGTGAATTGAGGATCCTTTGTCAATTCAGTAAAGAGATTTGTTGCTGTGCTCATTCGATTCTTGAATTAGTCATCTAGTTCCTCTTCACTTTGTTGGTCATCAGTCTTATTGTGCCTTGAAGGCCGTGCATCTTGCCTCATAGTAACATTTTCAGCTTGCTGTTCATGATGTGAAATTTGTCCAAGATTAGGCATTACATTTCCGTCTTCCCCATGCGAGTGTTCATAGTGAGAGACATCATCAACTTTGGCTTGCAATTAGGTGCCTTGAGCCCACCAAATCAATGGATTAAGTGGAATCTTGGCAATGGAACCATAACAGTAGTCTTCCTTGGGTAGAGTGGTAAAACCAAATCAAGCACTTCATTATTGCAATTTATGACTGAGCATAAATTGAAATGCACACATTATCTTAACAATCTTGGACAATAGACACTCGATTAGTCCCAAAACTCACATTCCTTTTGGTATTTTGTTATTTTATTTGCTAATGGATAGTGTAGAAGTTGAGATTTCACAATCTCCTTTGTTGATCGAAAAACCTCTTGCTGTAATACAATCAGCAACCAAGTTGGGCCAATTGCCCCTTGATTTTCACCCAAGAATTGCACAAATGGAACCAACAATTGGCCAAATCCCACCCCAATTTACATTGGATGACTTAGCATTTGAAATCCTTGTCAATTCTATGATTTTTTTCAGGTGTTGATTTTAGTGTATGATGCCCATTCCTGTTGGCATGGGTCCCAAGGTGGTTGTTAAACCCTAATATTTGTTCAAATTTAGGGTTTGTAGCAGAATTCTCTTGCATGCCAAAAGCTAGAAGTACCAAAATTAGAGCCACATTTTAACTAATCAATAATCCAATTTCTCATTTTGGTAACCGATTGATTTTTACACATATTGTGTAAAATATCTCTTGTATCAATGTCACTCTCTAGCATAAGCTCATCATTCTTGATATATAAGGTCGTATTATCTTTACTCCTCGGTTTGACTAATGCTCTAGATAGAACTCAACAATGTTTTTTCCACCTTTGATCACTATGTTACAAGTCAACTTGTCCAATGTTGCTGAGACCTTGTTGATATGCTACTATGGAAAGTCCATTCGTGCCATTGTATCCTTTAAAAAGTTTTAATCAACCTTATGATTGGCCTTCTCAAAATCCAAGAGGAGCTTTGCAATTTTTTGCCCATTGTGCTTGGCTCATTTTGTAGCATTGTCCTTTTAGGTGTCTTGAATGGTGTTTGAAAGGAGGTAGTAAAGTTTGCTATTGATCTTTTGGCCAGTGCCTTACAAGCTATTTACAAGAAGGTGATTGGGTACCATTAGGTGAGCTATAGTTGAGACCTCTTTTGGAGAGTTTCAATGGACAATCTACGTGGCATTCATCTTGCCTTACAAGCTATTTACAAGGTGATTGGATACCATTAGGTGAGCTATAGTTGAGACCCCTTTTGGAGAGTTTTAGTAGACAACCTACACGGCATTCGTCTTGAGTTGAAGATCTCTTGATTAGGCTCATCACAAGGGATCCTTGATCTCCTCTTAGAAGGTAAAGAATGTCCTTGAGAGTCTATTCTCTCATAGACACTTTTGCACATCTTTTGAGTAGAAGGCATGAAATAACTCGTGCTTAGTAAATAAGGATTGAGTGCCCATCATCTAGGTAGATGAAACTAGCCTTCCTCCTCGGATAGGGCGGTAAACAACTTGATTAAGTACTAATTATAGCAAGCATAAAATTCACATAAACTGAATATGCACACTTTATATCACCGGATGGTGATACTTTTTGCAGTTGCTTTTCTTATTTACTTATATAATATTTTATTTTTATTTTCTTTAGTTGTTGTTACTTTTTATTCCTAGAGTTCTATTGGATTAATCCGGAATATTTGCATGGCCAGAAGAGGTAGCCATTGGGACAAATTGGACTAATGGTTTGTCTCAATTTTGGGATCGGTTCCATATTGAATGCGCATTGAAGAATAGAATGCCGGTGGTTTGGGATTGTGTGCTTAGCCACTGGAGATGGTGTAGGACATTGAGCCTGGCCAAGATAGAAGATACACATGTGAGAATGCTCACGGAATAAAAGTCACCGTAATTGAGCTACATTACACTTTTTGATATGGTTGCAATGATAAAAGTTGCTCAGCACAACTTGAGGAATGTTGGGGTCACTATCTCTAAAATTTAGGGAGTTACTATTTTTGGACCCCAAAATCTGTTTGTGTCATTATCTTCGTTTTTGTGCGAGAATTGATTCTCTGGTTTATGTTGAGATCAAATTTTGCACCGATCACGGAGAATTTTGGACCGGAAGGTTTAAATGGAAAAATTGTTACATGTATGCCATGTGTCACAATTTGGACATTAATTCCCAAAAGAGAGAGCGCATTAAAAAAAACGTAATAGGCAGGAGGGGCAAATCAGAGCGTGAAGTTTTCAGGGGCTAAGGGCAGATTGTTGTACGTACATCAGCTATGGAGAGTACTTCGTCGTCTCTGACTCCTGTATGGAGATAGAGCTTGTTCCCTTTGATCAACTCTCTCTCTATTCTCAGAGAAAATGCTTTGCATGATGGACTGATTCCATCAAATGCACAATTCTGTGTTTTCTTTACACCTCTGTTGAGGTAAGAGACTAACTGTCCAGGTTTAGGAGTAGCTGATTGCTTCTCCAATGCAAGAACTAAAGAAAGTGATGACCACGCCATACAGGAACAGAGTTTTCAGCTCTGATTTAGTGTTGTTTGTGGGACTGTTTTAGTGTTGGAATGATGTCAGGGTCAAAGGGTTTGTACTCCAATTGGTATGGAACAGATCTGGAATGGAATAAGGTTGATAATATGTCAAGAAATAGGTGAAAAACAGTAAAATACAAAGTTCTGCAGATTGTAATTACACACTTGAATTATTGAGTTATGCTCATAGAAAGTGTTTTCCTACTCAGAAAGGGATGTTGTTCTAGATATGCTGTATTGTCCTAATGCAGCTGAAATTTACTCAGAAAGGGATGTTATTCTAGATATGCTGTACTGTCCTTAAGTAGCTGAAATTTACTCAGAAAAGATGAAAGCCAACTGTTCTCAGGTTTTGTACTTTGGAACTTTTTTTTTTTGGTAACCTTTCATCTTTTAACTGATAAAGAAATGCCGAGAGGGGCATTGGTCTTCGGGGTCAATCTGGTGTTGAGCGAGGGAGTGGGATCTTTGTTTGTGTGTATGTGAAAAGACCAGGTATTAATTGAAGGGACTACTGCTTTATGTGAGTCATAGACCAGTTTCACTTTACCACTTAAATCTTGGACATTGGACACCCTATGGTATTTCTTTATCTTATATTGCAAATGGAAGGGGTATAATTGAGATTCTTTGATCTCCTTCGCTAATCCAAGTGTCTCTTGCCGTCTAAACTAACCAGCAAGCCTTCAAACTAATTTGCCTCTTAGTTTGCTTGGGGATTGGTCTTCACCCTACTCTTTGAAAGAAAATTTTGACCCAAATTTGATATTCGCTTGTTGACTTTTTGAATCTCCTTGAAATTCCTCAATTTTAGTTGTTGGAATTCAAGTCTTAGGCCCTTAATTTTGAGCACTTATCCCAAAGCGGTTGTCAAAACCCTAATTTCTACCCTACATTAGGGTTAACTGTAGAGATGTTTGAAATCTCTTTCTTTGATGGCTCAAGCTGTTGGATAATGCTAAGATAACTTGAGATGGTTGGGTGATGAGAGAGAATGTTGTAGAGAGAAATTTCAGAGTTTTATTGCGAGGAATATTGAAAAGCTATTGCTGTCTTGCTCAAACAGCCATGGAAGTTGTCACCTACAACTTAGGATCACTAGAGAGATTACTGCTCCCTTCTATATATTGTCATTTGCATCAGAAGAACCTTGGGCTGTTGTCACTTGCTCTTTGAGGGCTCAAAATTGTTGTCACATGCTATAGGACTAATCCTTGGTGGTTGCAAATCACAACAATACCTTGTGAAAAAAATTGCTAGGGTTTGCATTGAGGACACACAGAGTGTACTACCACGACAGAAACACAAAGAGACATACATAGATACAGATGGCCAAACTCAAACCCTAAACACAAAACTCAAAACTCAAACACAGAAACTCAAACACAAACAAAAGAAGGGAGAGAGAGAACACAACTCTGAAGTGAATGAATGTTGTAAATGAATGTAAGAGTGTACAGTGTGCTCAAGGGCAGAGCAATGTCGGAGTGTGACGTCCACCGAAGACAGATCCCAAGTTTGTGACCACTAGTAGGAGTGTAGAAGTGCTGAAGAGTGAATGGCAACAAGTTGGTCACCAAAACACAGCAGTTTGGAGACCAGAAATTGGTAAACACAGCAGTGTACCACTGATCGGAGACTGGAAACTACGCACAGTCTGCTGTAAACAGCGGGCTGAAACAGTGTTTGATGTGGTTGGCGATGATTGGATGATTAGATCGCAGCAGATGATGTCGTCGCCAGCAGCAGGAGCAAACATGGATGGAGGGGTAGCAATCTCAAGGGCTGGACAGCCACGTGGGAGAAGGCTGATGGCTGAAATCTGCATGTGAAGTGAGAAACCTGCACTGACGGAATGAGGTTGAATGGGGGCAGCCTGTCTATTTATAGATGTGGAAGGGCGCCCCAAAAATTAGGGTTTCCACTGTACTCTCTTGAACCACTCTCTGTTTTAGGGTTTCCATTGAATTGTCTCGAACTGCTCCCCGTTTTAGGTTTTTACTCTAAAAGAGTATTTTTTAGTGTGTTTTGGGGCTGTTGAAGAAGCGAATCAACAAATAATGCATATTTTAGCTCAACACTCCCTCTCAGACCCAAAACTGAGCCGAAAGGTTAGGCCAACCACTGTGATGTTTATTGACCCCAAGGTATCCCATCCCAAAGTAGCCATGGCATCGGACAAAGGGTGCACGTCGGCTACCCAGTGGCCTACCAAGACTACAGAGGTGATAGTTATCTTTCTAAGGGATTCCAAGTAGTCACCCTAGAGAGGGCAGGGCATCGGACAAAGGGTGCACGTCTACTGCTTAGTGGTCTACCAAGCCCTACAAAGGCAGATAGAACTACATTGATTTTTTTTTTTTTTTTGAATAAGTGAGGTAAATTTTATGGGATGCAGCTGATTGAGTAATAGTGACCCAGAAGACGGGAGTAGAGTGGGTACACCCAACACATCACAAAATAGAACAAGCTAACCTATCCACTCAGGGTGTTGATGACAAGGAAAAATAGGTGATGAGGTGTCCATGTGATGAAGGAAGATGGTGGTGTGGTAACATCTCCGCCGATGGAAACAACTTAGAATCCACTCAAGTGGTGCTTTGCACAATGAGATGCAAAGTATGGTACATGCTGAAGAATGCTCATGTGCAAAGATACAAAGTATGGTACATGTTGAAGAATGCTCATGTAGCAGGTGCCACTTGGACAATGTCCCTCATGGGGAAATTGTTCACTTGCCCAAGTGTCCTAGTACAAAGATGATGAAATCATGCAATGCAAAGGATAAGGTACAACAGGGGAGAGAAGCGATATCGAAGACAAAGTGCTGAAGCCTGTAGAATACCAAGAATGGTAGGAATCTCCTCTCAACTTAGATGTAGATGCCGAAGAAGGAAGAGAAGCCCGATGTCGGTCTTCTATGGTGCCGAGAACCATAAGGAATGAAAGAAGAGGAAGTGGATGAAGCATCCCCTTAGAAGAGCAAGGTAGAAGTCACCGCTATGATAGCATCGAGAGAGATGTTACTCGATCCGCTTCAGGAGGGGAAACTGCCATGCTGGAAGAAAAAGAGCAAGTACTCCTAGGATGATGAAACCATGAAAGCAACGGTGCGCATCCCCATGTCTCTGGCCCAGGTAGGACCAAAGTAGTTTGCAAGTTAGCCCTACACTGAAAGACAAAACCCATGCAAAAGAGAGGAGAATTTGCAAACACAGAGGTCAGTGGTGAGATGCTCCAAAGGAAAACATAACAGAAAGAAAATCTAACTCAAAATAAATGCAATGAATGTGTATGTGTGAGTAAATGCAGCGGAAGACAAAAGAAGGGAAAAGCTAAGGACAATAAATCCCATGGATCCGACTTTAAGAGTGCAAAAAATGAACGCTAGACTGACCTAGGGTATCCGAAAGGACCTAGAGACATGCTAGTCTAAGAATGTGGCCACCATCGTGTACGTCTAGTGGCAGGGCTCTGTCAAGGGAGCGCCCGACGAGGTGAGGAGAAAGGTGAGATAGATGCATGAAGTGCAATGGGATCAGAACCTGCAGATCAATCAGTCAATCCCTTATGAGTAGTGAAAGAGATGGACTGTTGAAGCTGTACTTGAGCCACATGTTGAGCAGTAACAACGGGTGCTAAAGGAGCATATGAAGCAAGAGTGAAAGGCGTAGCCCCATTGGATTGTGCAATTGTAGCGGTTTGCTGAGGCTTTTTAGGTGCAAGACCTTGGGCCTTGGAGCGATACTCCTCGTCCACATGGCGTGCTCTCTAGCAGTGTGTGCAAAATCGGTTTTTCTTAGGAAGTTGCAGCCAAATAGGTCTAGATTCTTTGGTTCCATTTGAGGAAGAGGAGTCACCCTTTGATTGGCTTGCCTTCACATCAGGCGAGTTCTTGCCATTGGTGGTTTTCTCTTCCAAAGAAGAGGCAACCAACCGTCTCTGCTTTGAATAAGGTTGTGATGAGGATTTCTTGTGGACTTGATCATGCAACCTTGCGTAATGCAATAACTGGCACTTTTCAGGCAACTTATTCAAGAAGAATGTAACCTGATCATCATCTAACTCTGAAGAGCTAGTAGTGGCGAACTCGACAAGTAACCGCCTATATTCAGCCAGCTTGACTTTCAGATCATCCCCTTCCTTAATAGAGAACTCTTGAAGCTCAAAGTTGAGATTGATGTGCCGAATACAATCACGAGCCGCATAGCGGTTGAGAAGGTGACTCCAACGCTCTGACGCGAGCGAGAAGTGTTGCAACTGAGAGTGAAACTCAGGAAGCAATCCCTGGATCAACTCAAACATTGGTTGTGGCATTGCGAGCTCTCCATTAACGGATATAATCAGGGTGAGCTAATCGAGGGTCCCACATAGGCTCTAGACCAATGACGAGGTCCCAAAGACCCTGAGACTCAAGCATTTGTTGCATGAATTTAGACCAAGTGGTGAAATATGACTCGTTAAAATGTGTCTTGTCCGTGAAGGCATTATTGGCCGTTGCAACAGGAGTGGTAGTGCTCGGAGATGGATAGTGTGAAAAAGTGTAGTGGGGGTAGGATGGGGGAGTGGAGTACACTTGGGAATGGGTCCCAGAGTGCCCACTTGGCATGTGGGTAGTGCGCAAGGTGGATCCATAGGAAGCGATGGGTTGACTAGGCATGGGCATGGTAGCCATATGAGGAACCCAATGAGGTAGGATGGGAACACGAGGAGCAGAAGAGGGGAATCCCTGCGTAGGTGTAACCCAAGGAGAGTGTGAAAACACACCATAAGCTGAGGATGGAAACCCTTGCGTATGAGTGGTCATGTGAGATGTGAAGCTGGGGATAGTGAGGGGGATGCCCATCATAGTTGACCTAGGAGTTATGGGTGTGCCCATTTGCTGAAAGGTGAGAGACATTGTGTTAAAGGGTGGCATTCCCCCTAACGAAGTACCATGGTACAAAGAGAGAGAGAATGGGGTGGAGAAGGAAAAGGTGCTAGGAGCGAAGATGGAAGATCCAACCCCTAGGGTGTGTGATGCAGATGTGGAGTGTAATCCGAGGTTTTGGAAAGATGATGAGAGGTGATCAAGGTGTGATATAGAAGAGGGTGGGATGGGAGGGAAGTGAGAATTGTGTGTAAAATGCTCAAATGAAACAGAAGCTGTAGATGTACTTGAATTTCGTCTATTTTGTGAGCCCCCTCTATTGAAGTTTGCATACTCAAAGCCATCCGGATCTTGTACCTCAAAAGAAGAAATAGGCGAGGGTTTTGATTCATGCAACACAAAAGAATTGTACAAACCTGGCATTGGACCTGACTGAGATGATGATGATGGATCGCCAGACGTTCCGAATGCCGTATGTTCTCCATGATTAGAGAGGTGGCCAGTCTCACCAACCGGTCCAAATATGGTAGCAAAACTGGTAGGAGGGGTGTAAACATCATTGTACTTGTTGCGATAGTACTCCTCAAAGTCCTTTATTATGTTAGTGAAATCTAGTGAAGGTGGAAGTAGAGTGCCGTCCTCCTCACCGAGTCCATAATGCCGTCTCAGGGCCTCCAATGATGGAGAAGCTTGATAAGACATCATAGGAATTGGTGAAGAAGGTGTTCGGGACATTGTGATTCAGTTACGAGTCGTATTGTGTGCCTCGCACAAAGACTAGCTCTTCACAATATCCGCAGGATACTCTTTACAAGAGCACCAGCTTTGATACCATGTGAAGAAAATTGCTAGGGTTTGCGCTGAGGACACACAGAGTGTACGACCATGACAGAAACACAAAGAGACAGGCACAGACACAAAGGGCAAACTGAAACCCTAAACGCAAAACTCAAAACTCAAACCCTAAACTCAAAACTCAAAACTCAAAACTCAAACACAGAAACTCAAACACAAACAGAAGAAGGGAGAGAGAGAACACAACTCTGATGTGAATGAATGCTGTAAATGAATGTAAAAGAGTGTACTGAGTGCTCAAGGGCAGGGCAATGTCGGAGTGTGACGTCCACCGGAGAAGGATCCCAAGTCTGTGACCACCAGTCGAAGTGTAGGAGTGCTGAATAGTGAATGGCAGCAGGTTGGTAACCAAAACGCAGCAGTCTGGAGGCTGGAAACTGGTAAACGCAGCAGTGTACCACAGATCGGAGACTGGAAACTGCGCACAGTCTGTTGTAAACAGGTATTGTAAACAGCAGGCTGAAACAATGTTTGATGTGGCTGGCGATGATTGGATGATTAGATCGCAGCAGGTGATGATGTCGCCAGCAGTTGATGTCGGCATGGATGAAGGCGCTAGCAGCAGGAGCAAAGATGGATGGAGTGGCAGCAGTCTCGAGGGCTGGATAGCCACGTGGGAGGAGGCTGATGATTGAACTCTGCACAAACAGCATGAGGTTGAATGGGGGCAGCCCGTCTATTTATAGATGTGGAAGGGTGCCCCAAAAATTAGGGTTTCCACTGAACTCTCTCGAACCGCTCCCTGTTTTTAGGTTTTTACTCTAAAAGAGCATTTTTTAGTGTGTTTTGGGGCTATTTAAGAGGCTAATCAGCAAGTAATGCTTATTTTAGCTCAATATAGTCTCTCCTTGCTCTCTAATAGCTTTCTCCTCTCTCACAATGGTTGGAATAAACTTCCACTAGCCCCTAAAAACGTTTTTTTCATTGCATGGGTAAGTTTTGCTAAGTGGCAACCTTCTAATTTCATTATTCAACATTATTCAACTTATTAAAGTAATTTTTAAAATATTAATTTTAAAAATTAATTTAATAATTATTTTAGTTCTCAAAAAGTTTATTTCATTAGTGTTGGGAATGAAGGCCTTGTGCCTTTTAAATGTGCTCGGGTGTGAACCCAGCCTTAGCACTTGCACACACACACACACACACACACACACACACACACACATATATATATATCTAAAAACCTAAAGATACACACTCGTCATTGTACTTGAAAATGTGCTTACTCTCTACTCTGCGCTCTCTCACTCTCTGTCTCTCATTGCGCGTAACAACTGTATGCCTTGTGTTGGGAATAAAGGGCCATCGTGCCTTTTATATATGCACGGGTGTGAACACACCGTTAGCACATTGTACTTTCATACATATATCTATCTAAAACCTAAAGTGGTACTCTTGTCATTGTATTGAAAAACGTGTTCACTCTCTACTATGCTTACTCGCACTCTCTCCGTCTCTCTCACTGGTATCAGGTTTGTCTACCTCGATCTCCGTGCCAGTCGACAGGAGCAACATGCAGAGACAGTTGATTGCAGCAAGAGGAGCAACAGGTTAGTCGCGTGACAGCGACAGCGTGGCAGGCGTGGACCAGATGGTGCGAAGTCTGCAGGGAACATGACTGCACGGCGGGCAAGGCGACCAGTGCTGCATGGTGATAGGTGCCAAACGTGGTGGGTGAGACGGCTGCTCAGCTACGTGACGGGCGACAAGGGCGACCAGCGCGTGATGGCTTCAGCAGGCGTTGACGGCGTGCCTGGGATGGGCTACATTCAAACGACGTTCCACGGGTCAGCAGAACCCTGTCCCGTCACGTTCCTAGTTTTCCTTTTTTTAAGGAAAAAATAAAATCAGATTCTACCTCTTTCTTGACGGGGTTTCGCGCGCCAGGCACAAAAGGCTAGACTTGTGCAATTTTGGCCTAGAAATTTGGGGCTTCTTCAGACTGAGTATTGTTCATGCAAAATTGAGGCATCTGCGTCAAAAATTGCAGACATTGTGCGCATTTGAATTGGGGATCTTGCCAAAATTATTGAAATTTTGCTCATTTGAGTGAAATTTCTCAACATTGGACCCATAAAATTTGGGGCTTTTCCCAGGTTTGGAGAATGTGATGCAAGAAAAGCACATTTGTCTCAGAAATTGCAGGAATTTGTGAAATCTTGCCTCCAACATTTGGGGCTTTTAATGTACATGCACAAATTGGGCTGAAATTTACCCAATTTCTTGACATTGAAGCACATTGGACCCCGTGCAATTTGGGCAAAATTTGTGCAGCATTTGGTCATTTTATGTACATGCAGGTTGAATTCTGTGCAATTTGGACATCAACACTTGGTAAAATTTGGGGGTTTTGCTGAAATTGCTTTATTTTGGCAAAATTGGACAGTCCTATGCATGACAGAGGAAATGCAGATGTGTGTTTGATGCTTTTGAGCACAAAATTTTGGGGCTTTTGACCGTTCGTGTCAAATTTTATGCCCGTGGGTACACGTACAACAGAAATTACAGCTGAAATTTTGGGATTTCTCATGTAATGTGATGGACATGCCCTTTGGAACAGCTGTAATCAGTTGGATAATGCTGTAGCACTTGGTTTGGTGCTTCTGAAAACTGAATTACATATCTGAAATCTGTACTTCTGCGTGGTCATTTATTGCTGATTGGTACTTGTTTGTACCTTGGTCACTTGGGTGACAATTTGGGCTTGCATTTATTGGTTTTTTGGTCACATTTGAGCTGAAAACCATGGCTGGCAGCAATGACAGCAGTAATTTGATGCATATAAAGAAGCTTGAAGGCACACATAATTTTGCAGTGTGGCAAAAACAGTGCTACAATATCCTGTTACAAAAGAATCAGGCAAAGCCGATCAAAACTAAAGGGGCAAAGCTTGCAGACATGAATCAGGACGATTGGGATGAGTTGAATGAGCTTGCACGCTCAACCATAGAGCTACCAATTTTTGATGCCTTGCTCTTCAACATTGAAGGTTTGGATTTTGCATATGCTATATGGACAAGACTGGAAGAACTGTATGCATAGAAGAGCGTTGCAAGTAAAGTGTATTAGCTGAAAAAGCTTATGGATTTGCGTATGAAAGAAGGTACAACAATGTCTACTCACTTGAGTGAGTTCAACTCCATTTTCAGCTAGCTGGTTGCCTTGAAGTTCATGATTGATGAGGAATTTAAGGCTATTTTCTTGCTTTGCACACTACTAGAGAGTTGGGATACATTTAGAGCTGCTATGAGCAATTCTAATGTGATTCTTTTATATGCTAATGTAGAGAGTGCTCTACTTATGGAAGAGATGAATCGGCAGAACAATGCATCCAATAAGTCTTCCAGTGCTTTGCATACTAGGGGCAAATCATTGCAAAAGGGCAAATATGATGGCAAGGGACGCAGTAAATCACGTGAAAAAGATGTTGAATGCTATCATTGTGGCAAGAAGGGTCACTTTAAACATGACTGCTACAAATGGAAGAAAGAGAAAGGAAAAGGCAAGAAGATAGATGACTGTAAGGAAGAGAAGAAGGGCAGTCAGCCTAAGAAAAGCATTGTAAAAATTGAAGAGGTGAATGTAGTCATTCATGACAGTGACAGTGGGAGTGATGTACTCTTTGTCTCTTCATATTTTGGTGCATATGCTCTACTTGCAGATACAGATGATGACATGCATACTTGGATTCTTGATTCCGGTGCTTCCTTTCATGTCACCCTCATCGTGAGTGGTTTTCCGTCTATACAGAGGTCGACATGGTGTTGTCCATCTTGGGGACAACTATGCGTGTGAGATTGCAGGTATTGGCAGTATGCAGTTACAATTTCAGCATGGCTCTGTCTTTACACTTCAGCATGTACGGCATGTACCTCAGCTCAAAAAGAGCTTGATTAGCACAGGGTAGCTAGATGATGATGGTTTTCATACCACCCTTGGTGATGAAAAATGGAAGATCTGTAAGGGATCTAGGGTTATAGCCAGAGGTTGCAAGAGTGATATGTTGTATCCACTTCATGTATCTAGTGTGCGTGACCATGTTGTTGCCATGATTGAGTAGCCAAGCGTTTCTTTGTGGTATGGCTGGTTGGGACACATGAGTTAAACATGAATGAAAGTGCTTTCTCGTTTGGGTTACTTGCCTTGTCTTCGTTATGCTGATTTTGAGCACTGTGATCATTGCATTTATGGCAAACATGCACAGACGTCTCACAAAAAGTCTCTTTCTTTGAAATCTCCTCCTCTAGAGTTAGTACATTTAGATGTATGTCAAATGCCAGGATTATCTTTAGGGGGAAAGAAATCTTTTGTCACCTTTGTCGATGATGCTACACGAAAGGTATGGGTTTATCCCATTCGTAGGAAGGATGAAGTGCTTGATAAGTTTAAAAAATTCTTGGCATTGGTTAAAAATCAGACAGATAAGATACTTAAGTGTCTTCCCTCTGACAATAGTGGGGAATATGTGTCCAAGGCCTTTCAGGCATTTTGTGACAGCAAAGGAATAAAGAGAGAGCTCATTGCCCCTCATAATCCACCCCAAAATGAAGTTGTTGAGTGTATGAATCAGACCATATAGGATAAGGTCTGTAGGATGCGGTCTCATGCTGTATTACCCCATGGTTTTTGGGCAAAGGCTGTTATGACAGTTGTTCACTTGAATCGGTCACCAACAGGTCTTTTGGGGGGGGGGGGGGGAGTTCCCCAAGAAGCGTGGTCGGGCAAGCCACCTTCATATGCTCATCTGAAAGTGTTTGGCTGTGAGACTTTTGTGCACATTCCTAGAGAAAAACGTAGCAAACTTGAGCCAAAGTCCTGTAAATGCATTTTCCTAGGATATGGTGATGAGGGTGAAATGGGGTATAGATTGTGGGATCCTGAGAAAAGGAAAGTAGTACTCAGCAATGACGTTAACTTCCGGGAAGATTGCATACACAAACAGCCCGAAAAGATGGAGGAGCTCCGTAGGGTTGTATTCCAGGAAGAAATACCTTTTGGACAGCAAAATGTACCGGTTGTACAGCAGCAAATACTTGCTGTAAATGAACGTGTAAATGCATGAAATGATCAGCCAGCTATTGCCCATGAAAATGAGCCATTACATGTGCAGGAACAGCTAGGACAACAAGCTGTTAATGCTGATTTGCAGGCTGAAATGCTAGGATAGCATGCCAAAAATGAAAATTTGCAGGAACAATCAGTAAACAATGACCATTGGGTTAGGAGATCGTCTAGGGGATCTTACTTCAAGGAAGCAATGGATAGACGGGACAGTAAGGAATGGTATAAAGCCATGCTATCAGAGATGGAATCTCTTGAAAAAAATGGCACTTGGGACTTGGTGCAATTGCCTAAAGGGCAGAAAACTCTTCCATGCAAATGGGTTTACAAGATGAAGGTCACTTTTGGTTCCTCACGAAAGTACAAAGCAAGATTGGTTGCAAAGGGGTACAACCAGGAGCATGAAATTGACCTTGATGAGATTCTCTCTCCTGTAGTCAAGATGACTACATTGAGAACCATTTTGGGCTTGGTTGCAATTGAGGACATGGAGCTCATACAGATGGATGTAAAGACTGCATTTTTACATGGTGATTTGCATGAGGATATATATATGTAGTAGCCTGAAGAGTTTGTGGAACAAGGGAAAGAAAAGATGGTATGTAAACTCAAAAGGAGTTTGTATGCGCTGAAACAAGCACCAAGAGAATGGTATCATAAGTTTGATACATTCATGCAGTCCCAAGGCTTTCATAGAAGTTAGGTGGATCACTGCTTGTACACCAAGAAGGCAGCAGATGGCAAGCTGATTATCTTAGTTTTGTATGTTGATGACATGCTGATTGCTGACAGGGATACTCATGCCTTGGATTCATTAAAGCAAAGTCTTCATGGCAGCTTTGACATGAAGGATCTTGGTGATGCAAATCATATTCTTGGCATACGAATACTCAGAGATAGATCGAAAGGCTTACTCTATCTATCTCAGCAAGAGTATATCTCCAAAGTTTTGCAGCGTTTCAATATGGAGGGGGAAAAAACAATTGGGGTTTCATTGCCTCCATATGTGAAACTTAGTGCAGAGGACAGCCCTACATCTGATGATGAAAAGGCTGAAATGACCAAGATATCATATGCTTCAGCTGCTGTTGGTACTTTCAGAGAAGGAGCCGTCTCTTGGATCTCTAGGCTACAAAAGTGTGTTGCATTGTCTACTATAGAGGCAGAGTATGTGGCTGCAATTGAGGCATGTAAGGAAGCATTATGGCTTTCACGTCTGGTGGGAGAGCTTGGCATCACAGAGTTACTTGTTTTCCATTGTGATAGTCAGAGTGCTATCATGCTAGCACGGAATCCTGTCTTTGATCCAAAGACAAGGCACATACATGTGAAGTACCACTTCATTAGAGATGTACTTGACAGCAAGAGCATTGAGCTTGTCAAAGTGTATACAAATGATAATCTTGCAGACCTTCTTACGAAGGGTCTTTTAGTAGGGCGGTTTGCTCATTGCCGACAGATGATGGGAGTTGGATAGATATATGTATTTCAGCTTTGTTCATACCTAGATTAGGCTGATTCTTTTCTCCTCTTAAGGCACATTGCCTTTAGGTGGGAGGTTGTTGGGAATAAAGGCGTCGTGTCTTTTAAATGTGCTCGGGTGTAAACACACCTTTAGCACTTTTATGGAGGGCTCATAGCGGTTAGGAGGTTGTCTATCTCTAGTAGAATGCCTCAATGTAGGCTGTGTTGTGTATCCAATATTCTATCTAACATCGTGTGCAACATCTTGCGTAACATCCTGGCCATAAGGATCAGCTGGTGCAAGCTGTCTAGCTAGGTGTGTGGAAGTAGGGGGCTCATCTTGAAAGATAACCTTGCATATCTTAACAAGTTTCTTAGGCTGCATATGTATTTTGTCCTCATAGAACACAACATCGTGGCTGCAGATTACTTTTCACACCTACGGATCCCAAAGATGATATTCCATCTCACATGCCTAAAGGTACACACTCGTCATTGTACCTGAAAACGTGCTTACTCTCTATTGTGCTCTCTCTTACTCTTTGTCTCTCACCGCGCTTAACAACTGTTTGCCTTGATCTCCGTGTCTAATCGGTCCCTACAATTAGCCAATAATTAAATTGTCTAGGCCAATTTGTCTTCCAAGGATCCTTGAGTAGTTATTAATCCTTAGAGTGGTATTAATTAATTAATTAATGTCTAGTCTCTAATATTACCATTGACATTAGTGGCCAATGAATTGGTTTAGGTCAAAATTTGACAACGGGTACCACCTAGTATTTGTGAGACATAACTTATTACAAATTTTGCCTTTGGTATCAGCTGATATCTCAGGGTCTTGGGTACCACATTGTGAAATAAGTAACTTGTAGCTCTCATGTATAGGTCACATTAGCACACTTGAATAACTTTTAATCAAGTGCTAAGCAAAGCAGTTAAATTTCATGTTCTTGTGATAGTAGAGATGGGATATACTCCCATACTTGCTCTCCACAATGAAGCACAACTCAATTTCATAGTTTTTCATATGTTACCATACAACATATACATACATGTATGGAATTATGAAATAAATATGGTTCACTTTTGTACCATCCGTTTCTAAATGTTTGGTATTTCAAACATATGTATATGAAATAGACTGTGGTCAAGACCATTTGGTGCTGATATAGCTTTTTGTAGTAGTCAATGGCTAGCTACATCACCTCCTTAGGACAAGCTTGATTCTTGCATTGATAAAGAGTTTTGTGAATGTGCTTGATAGAGCTATCTAGCACATAGTGTTGCCTTTTTGTGTGTCTAGAAGGTTGCTGAGGTGCAAAAAGAATACTCTATACTCTTGTCCAATGTCCTCCATACTCGCTAATGTAAATGCCCCGAACAACGTAGTATGCTTAACAATTATGATATTCGCTTATTTTCGAGATTTGATATAAAAGAGAATGAACACTTAAAGCTGAAAATGAAAATTACTCACAAAATTACAGCCATGAAAATTTAAAAGTAATGGAGACAAGATTGAGGGTTGAAGATGGGCAACTCCCCCCGGCGAAGGAATGTATTTCTGCTCAACCCAAGTCCCTTAGGGAAGAGCTCAGTTACAATCAACGTGAGAGTAAGGAGAAGTAATTTTCACACTTACAAGATTATGCAAAGATCTACAAACACATGCATTATCTATTATGCAATGATAAGAACTGATTTCTTTACAGTATGAGAGAAGAAAGAGGGGAAATCAGCCTTTCTTCATCGTTGATCAGCAGTACATGGATAGGGCTTGCCTCTTGTTGCTAAAATGGAAGAAAGAGCTCGAGAAGGAAGTGCTGTAATGAATTTACAGGCTTGCTGTTCTGTAAAACAGCAGTGATAGAAGAGGGAATATGGAGGAATTTGATAATGGAGAAGTGGGGGATGGATGGGGCCAATTTCTGGCTATTTGTGGGTGCTGTACATGAGTTTACAGCAAAGAAAAATAATGCTGAATGAAGAAAAACGAGCTCTTATTTATAGGAGAGAGAAGAGCTAATACAAAAGGGGAAAGTGGAGTAGCACAAGACAAGTGTCCAGCCACATGTCATGAGATGTGACAAGTGGTGGGACTCTTGGAAACTTGTGTGACAAGTGTTTTGACACTTGTCTCTTCTCTATGGCCTTCCTTTTTGGGCTGAATACTGTCAAGAATAGAAACAACCAAATTTAGTAAGCACAGTCAGAGTACAGAATTTACTATTTTTAGAATGACATCCTATTTTTTAGGACTAGCATTTTTAGGCTAATTCGAGGCTCCTAAAATTTAGGGACCTCCTAAAATTTAGGGACCCTCCCAATATGGGTGTCTTATGAAAGCTTTTTTCGTGTACATCGCAAAAACGGTATGGGAATCTTCATGTGACTTTCCTATGCAAAGAAATGTGAATTTCAGGCTTTCAGCCCACACATGCACATTGTACAAGCATTTCATGATCATGCCATCTTGTTGATTGCAACTGTCTGTTCTGGCGGATCTAGCCCATACTTCAAGGCATCAATCTTTTCTGTGTGCGAGTCTAACCCTGATATGCGTGAGTTCTGGTCACAGGCGCCTAATCGGGCCATATAGATGGAAGTATGAACTATCTTTTCTCTAACCCAACGCGTGGGTCCACCATAACCTATGACCACTCATCAGTGGCCAGCTCCAATGCACTTTTCTTTATATCTAATTAGTTCAAAGGAAACAAATTTAATAAATCATTGTATAGACAAATTAATGAAAAAGGATACAAATTCTGTTTCTATAGAGTTGTGACAGCCCTCTGGCTTTTATTTGGCTGTCCTCAGCTGAAAAGCTTCTTGATATGGTTGAAGAATGTCTCGGTAATCCTTCATGAATTTTTCATCTACTCATTGTGCATCTGTTGTGGGTAGATTCTTGAATTTTAGTAAGAATTTTCGTGTCACAAGGCCACTTCTTGTGGTTTGATCCTTGTGAAACAAAATCTGTTCAGGTTCCAAGGGTTGCTTTGTTTCTTCAACTTCTGGGGGATCTTCAGTAATGGGTTCCTTCGGTTCTGGTCCTATGTAAGGTTTTAGCAAACTTACATGAAAAGCATTGTGTATTTTTCAATGAGCAGGAAGCTCAAGTCGATAAGAAACTTCATTTATTTTCTCAATCACTTTGAAGGGTCCAAAGCATCTACTAGAGAGCTTTGGAAAAGATGAATTTTGACCGGAACCTTGTTTGAGTCTGCTTTTATCAAACTTTAGCAAGACATATTGACCTTTTTCAAAAGCCAAAGGTCTTCTTCGTTTATCTGCTTGCTTCTTTTGTCGCTCTTGGGCAACTTTGATAGTGGCTCGAACTTGATCCATTGTTGTTTTTAAATCTGAAACAAACTCATCAGCAGCAAAAATCTTATCTTTAGTGCGAATAATTGGAGGAGGAATCACTTTACCCTGTACTATTTCATTCGGAGCTTTCCCTGTGGATGAGTGCACTATATTGTTGTAAGCAAACTCCAATAATGGAAGATATTTCTCCCATTGTGACTTATGTTCACTAACATAAGCTTTCAACATATCCAAAAGAGTGAGATTCATCACCTCTGTTTGGCCGTCAGTTTGAGGATGAAAAGCTGAGAAGAACTTTAAAGTGGTTTCCAAATTCTCAAATAAAGCACGCCAAAAGTTACTTGTGAATTTGAAGTCTCTATCTGAAATGATCTCAGAAGGCATACCATGTAATCTGAAGATATGTTGAATGAAAAGTCTTGCAGCTTGTGCGGATTTCAATATTTTATGACATGGAATAAAATGTGATTGCTTGCTGAATCGATCAATTATGACCCAAATCATATCATGACCTTGAGGTGTTCTTGGAATACCTGAGATGAAATCCATTGTGATAGATTCCCATGGATCTTTGGGCACTGGAAGAGGTTGCAACAATCCTGGAGTCTTCTGCTTATCATACTTGGATTTTTGGCATACTAGACAAGCCTCAATGAAGTTATGTGTATCTCTTTGTAATGTTGGCCAATAAAAGTAGCGCTCAATTGCACTTAGAGTGACTGCACTCCCTCTATGCGCTGCATAAGGGGGTTCATGACTTTCTTTAAGCACCTTTTATCGAATAGGAAGAGTGACACAAAGGTAATGTTCAAAGAAGGTAACCGTCTTTGATGGAATAATCTGGATGAGAACCTCCTTGCTGTAAATTTGACCAAATTGCTGCAAAATCAGTATCTTCGTCATAAGTATTCTTCATCGTTTGAAAATCTTCATGATGAGCCACTGTAATAGTTGCAATGCGAGGCACTCTAGAAAGTGCATCAGCAACTACATTTTGTTTCCCTGGAGTGTACATAATTTGAAAATGAAAGATAGACAAGAAATTTTCCCATCTTGCATGTTTCTCTTGCAAATGCTTTCGAGTCTTAAAATACTTCAAGGTTTGATGATAAGTTTTAATAAGGAATTCATTGCCTAAAAGATAATGTTTCCATATCTTCAAAGCATGAACCACTGCTAAGAGCTTCTTTTTATAAATGTCATATCTTTTTTCCATATCATTTAGACGGCGGCTTTCAAAGGCTACGGCATGGCCTTCTTGATTTAACACTGCACCAATACAATCACCGCAAGCATCTGCTTCCACCACAAATGACTTTACCAAATCTGGAATGATAAGAACAGGTCCAGAAGTAAGAGCTGTTTTCAGCCTTGTGAAGGCTGCTTTCTCTTTTTCCTTTCATTGGAAAGAGGTCTTCTTCTTTGTAAGGTCATGAAGTGGAGAAGCCATATGTGCAAAATGCTTGATGAAGCGGCGGTAATAAGAGCATAAGCCAAGAAACGATTGCATCTCATGTACATCATGAAGATGAGGCTATTTTTGGATTATCTTGATCTTTTCAGGATCCATCTGAATCTTTTAAAAAGAGATGACATGCCTAAGGTAATTTATTTTATGTATGAAAAATTCACTCTTTTTACCATTTACCAAGAGTTGATTTTGTTGAAGTAGTTGTAGAACAATCTCCAAGTGCTGATTATGCTCCTCTTCATTCTTGCTAAAGACAAGAATATCATCAAAGAAAGTATCGACATATTGTCGATGCTCTCTAAAGATGCGCTCCATCATTCGATTAAAGGTGGTTGGTGCATTGGTTAATCTGAAAGGAACCACCAAGAATTCATAAAGACTGTATGAAGTGCGGAAAGCAGTTTTGTGTACATCTTGTGGTATTACCCTAATTTGATGATAACCACTCTTTAGAGCAAAGCTCCATTTCCTTGTTGAACATCCTCAGATATTCCTTCCTTAGTAGAAGCACTTTCATTTGGATCCCCATTTTTTATTGCTTCCCATATGTTGGAATATGCTGGATCAACTTGGCATTTCCCTTTTAAAGATTCAAGCATGTCGGAAGTGAACTGAGTAAAACTCAATTCATTTATGATGGGCATTTTGCTGAGTGTATCAGCTACTATATTATACTTCCCTTTCCTATATCTTATCTCATAGTCTAACTCTTGGAGGAGTTCGGCCCATCTGGCTTTACGTCCTTGTAGAGCCGGTTGGTCATTAAGCCACTTAATGCTTTCATGATCTGACAAGATCAAAAGTTTGGCACCGTACAAATAGTGCCTCCATTTCTTCATTGCATGTACTATTGCATACAACTCCCTCTCATAAACAGAATAATTCTGTTTTGCACGGTCTAATTTCTTGCTTTCAAAAGCAACTGCTCGAGCTTCTTGTAATAAGGCCGCGCCTATCGCCTTATCACTGGCATCGGCTTCAACCACAAATGGTTTATTGGGATCCACAATTAATAGTACTGGAGCTGTAGCAATAGCTACCTTAAGTTTTTGAAAACTTTCATTTTGGTCTGTTTTCCAATTAAAGCTCTTTCCTTTCCCTTTAAGTTGGTCTGTCATTGGAACAGCTATTTTGGCATAATCTCGAATGAATCTACGATAAAATCCAGATAAACCTAGGAAGATCTGCAGCTCTTCCAAGTTCCTTGGAGATGGCCATTCAATAATTGCCCTTACTTTTTCTGGATCTATCTTGATTCCCTCTTTCGAGATAATACGCTCTAAATATTTGATCTCTTGTGCGAAGAATTCACATTTAGTTTTCTTCGCATAAAGGGAATGTGTTCTTAATAGTTGGAATACCAACTGTAAGTGTTTCAAATGTTCTTCTCTTGATTTACTAAAGATCAAGATATCATCCAAGAAGACTACTACAAAATGTTCTAGATAGGGCCGTAACACACTATTCATCAGCTTCATAAAGGTAGCTGGTGCATTAGTGAGGCCAAAAGGCATCACCAAAAAATCATAATATCCTTATCTAGTATGAAATGTTGTCTTAGGAACATCTTGTGCCTTAATTCTTACTTGGTGATAGCCTGATCTTAAATCTATCTTTGTGAAGAATTTTGCCCCTTGTAATTGATCAAAAAGATCTTCCATTCTGGGCATAGGAAATTTATTCTTCACCGTTATTTTATTAAGTGCTCTATAATCCACACAAAGTCGCATAGAACCATCTTTTTTCTTTACTAATAAAATTGGCGAAGCCCAAGGTGAATTACTGGGTTGTATAAACCCTTTATCAAGGTAATCCTTAATTTGTCTTTCAACTTCTTGGTGCTGTGTTTCACTTAATTTATACGGTGGTTTAGAAATAGGGTGTGTATTTTTATTTGTATCAATTGGGTAATTTATATCACCCCTATTTAGTGGAAGGCCACTTGGTAAATTAGAAGGAAACACATCTTTAAATTCATCTAACAAACTACCTAATTCATTATTTACATTCAACTCACAAACATAAGAAAATTGTTGCTTTATATTACAGAAAGTAAAAGTGTTTTGTACAGGAAGAGACCATAACATATATATCTCACAAGCTTCCTTCTTTATCAGCTTTTGAACCTCAGTGAAACACAACAAAGGATTATCAGATATTTCATGTTCACCTTGAATCACAAGAGTCTTACCATCTCTTTCAAATTCCAGTGTATTATGATGATAACTACGTTTTAAGGATGGTTCCAATCCCCATAGCCACTCCCTCCCTAAAGCAATATTGGCTCTTTCCATATTCATAATTTGGAAATCAAGTTTATCTTTATATCCTTGGATCTCAATTTCCAAATTGGATACCATTGTATCCCATATTTTATTATCTTGACCTTGCATCATACGAACAACATATTGATGCCTACTCTTTTGTTGGGGAAGTTTTAATTTTTTGACAAGTGCATAATTTATGAAGTTGTGGATAGTAGAGTCATCATTCATGACTCTAACCCTCTTTCCAGCTATCAATCCATACACTCTAACTAAATCATGTGGCCCAAAGGTAGGCTGCCACGTAGAAGTTGACATACAACACTTGTGTTGTACATCCTTGTGCAATACCTCTAAAGATTTATACCTTTCATGCCCCTTTAATTCTAGGGTCTGCACTACATGGATTTGTTTTTCTTTTCCCTTGCCCTTATCCTTATCCTTTCCTTTGTCTTCCCCCTTTTTCCTTTGAGGGCAATTCCAAGCAACATGGTTAGGGGATAGGCAATTGGAACATAACTTTTATTTTTTGGCCTTATCAAAGTCATCTAGACTTAACTTTGGCCTTACATATTGTTTCTTTTCAAAAGGTTGTTTCTTGCTCTTAAAAAATGGCATTTTTCTTTTAAATTTGCCCATAAATTTTGAGGTTTCCAATTCCTTAGACTTGGGTTTTGTACCAGTGAGACTAGTGAGTGTACCTGGATGCGTACTATCTTCATTAATTAATGCAAATTTAATTGTCTCTTCCAGCGTCTTAGGTGAACTCCTTTTTACTTCCTTTTTATAGGCCTTATCTAGTCCCCTAATGAATCCTCTTGTCTTTTGAAATTCATCTATTCCTTCCAATTTGAGGATTATCTCACGATATTCCTCCAAATACGTCAGCAGGGGTCTTCTCTTTTGTCTGACATAATCCCAATCTTTCCAATTTCTTTCCATTTCATTTTTAGGAAGGAATTCTTTCAAAAAGACGGATTCAAATTGAGCCCAAGTTTTAGGTATTTTATTTGCCTCCTTTAAAGTTCGCCACCATTTATATGCCTTTCGTCCCAAAGTTAAATTGGCCTCCAGTGCTTGGAGATGTGGTGGAGTATTTTTAAGTTTGTGTAAATCTTCCCATTTTTGGAGAAAATTAAAGATAGTGTCTTTATTTCTATCTTTTTCCTCCCCGTGAAATTGAGGGGGTTTCATATATTTTAGAACTGGATTATCCCTCAACTTATGGTGGGGTTCCTTAGGATCTCGTATAGTCACATCTAAATCTTTAGATGAAGATGGGATATCGGAGGTTTCTATCTTATTTTTATCCCTTTCTAGTAATAAAGTTAATTGAGATTTTATTTCGGTGAGTGTTTGAGTTAAAAATTCCATTTGAACCCCCTGTGCCTGCACACAAGCAATTAGATCATCAAATTGTTATCGTGTGGCAAAGAATTCTTCCCACTGTTCTTCTTGCATCTCCGTTTCATGGGGATCTACCATAGGGTGGTCCCCAGAACTAGAACCTTCCATTACTCCTCTCTCCCTTTTTCTGCCATTAATACACTGGAATTGGAAAGCAAAGATAAGAAATTTGCGTACAAAGTAAAGTACTTCCCTGGTTATAATGACAGGGCAACTGTTGTTGGTTTTATTGATAAGCCCGAAGAGTGAGGGATAATTTATCTTCCCAAACTAAGCCAATCACGCTGGAAATGAAGCTTATTGGCAGAAAGGGCTAGTAAGGAGCGGGACTAAATATCCCCCTTCTTAATGGTCACGTGAACCATCAGTACGTCTTCTATGTATGAAACAGGTCTGACTGACTTCAGTCGGCTGGTAACGGGTTTGACTGCCGTTGTATTACTGTTCTCCAAAACAGTCATGTATGACGTGTGGCATGTGGAGTACGGTCTCATGCTATAGTCTCCCTCGGCCAGTTATAATGGATGACGGGTGACGTGTCCGTCAAGTCGCCTGACCCTCGCCTTAGTTGCCTGACCGTCACGCCTTAGTCGCATGACTCTCACGCTTTACGATGCCGAAAAAAAAAACTTCGTGAATAACTGACGAAATCAGGACCCGCTGGCTGAAACAGGACCCAACGGCTCCAGCAGTGGCTCTGATACCAATGTTGTAGTCGTGATGGCGATTCAATGAAGAAAGGAGGTAATATGATGAGGAGAACGGAAGACCACACAATCCTATTCTCAATAGGGGCACGAGATACGTTTTTTTCCTCCCAGCCTTGCCTAGTTAATTGCTAGCAACTCCCCATCGTGATCCGATTGCCAGCCGTCACTTCTTGGTGAGTCCTACTATTCGTGGACTCTCTTTAATTCTAGGCTCCCCTAAACCCCGTTCGGGCGCCCAAGGCCCCGGACGGTCATCCCTTGTGCCTGTTTCCCGTAATTTACCTTGTTAATATAACAGTCTAGAAGGTGAGCAACACTCCCCCATACTCCCTTGTGGCCATAGTACGAGGGTGATGTTTGCCCCTTCAATTCCAAAGCGTGTCTTCAGCAGCCAAGCAGTGAATCAAGCCTCAGTCAACAGGTAGTATTGAACAGCCTGTTGAGCGCAGCCACTCCTTCATCTCTAAGGGCAGACACCACTGCTGTGTGGTGAATGCTTAGGTGAGGAAACTTTGCACTAGACCTCCAATTAATGCCCATCATGCACTTGGGCCACTACTCTAAGAACAACCCCACCCCAACCTGCTAGCCACTAGGGAACATGCTTTGTCACTTAGTTGTGGACGACCACCAACGTGTCTCAGACCATCCACCCTAGCATGAGGCACCATCCATGCTGCCCTATGTTGATCTGTTGGTTAATGACCGATTTCCCATCTTCAGTCTTGAATACGTTTGGGCTTTTTTCTTGACATTTGCAACACAAACCTGTGGTACTCCCATACCTGTCACTGCGTTTGTGAAAGATGCTGGAAGGACAGTGCCAAACAGGGTTGAAGTTCTCCGGCAGTGGGCAACCCTATGGCCGGGCTTGGAAAGAGGATTGTGATAGGATGCCACGGGAACCTGCGATGAGATCCAAAGGTAGAGAGAGTAAGGCTGCTGTACCATGGCACCATAGATAACCCACTTCACAGACATTGCAGCAGAACTGGTGATGAGCTGTTGCGCAGCATCCATGGAGTTCAGAGGTGAGCCTTAAGGATATCATGCCTATCAGAATAGCCAATCTCATAGCTATGTTTGGAAAGGGGAGTTGCCTACAACCTGTCCAAAGATCAATGTCTCCTCCAACTCCTCCATGGCATGAACTGTTTGAAGCTGTTCCTTGCATAAGACCATGTGCAAGGTGCATGACTGGGTGATATCAGTGGCTTTGCCCTTGTTGGATCAGTCATCAGAGGTTGCCATTGTGTGCATTTCTTGTTGGACCACTTGTGCAAGCTGCTGGCCAATTGAATCTGGTGGAATGTTGCTGCAAAGGAAGGGAGCAGCAGAAGAGACTAACGAAAGGGGGGCAGCAGGTAGGAGAGGAGGGGTGTGGCTGTGTCAGCTGCTGGCAGCAGGCTACTGACAGCATGCCCTGAGCCAGGCACAGTGAGCACAGGACAGCAGCATGCCAGGTAAGCAGGCTGCGGCGAGCAGTCAGGCAGGCAGGCGGCAGCTGGGCGTCTGGCAAGGCTGGCAGCAAAAAGCAGGTAGCAAGCAGGTGGGCAGCAATGGTGCAAGGTGGGGTAGGAGGCATAGGGGGTGCAGAGGGTTGCAGGGGGGGTGTGAGGGCAGTGCTAGGGGCATAGTTGCCTAGAGTTTGCGAGTGGGAAAATGGAAACAGGTTTTGGAGTCGCGAAATCGAGTTTCAGCCTGAGTCTGAAATGGTGAAACAAGGAAACAGATTTTATGTCAATTTCTAGGAATGTTTAATATTATACATATATGAAGGGGTAATATTGTGTGTAACTTGAACCTTTGCACCATGGAATGATGATGTCAATAGTCATAGACTTGTATTATGTCATATAGACTTAAAAAGAGTGTCCACCACCATGGCTGTACCTTGCTGGAAATATAGAGGAACAGCAGCAAAAGAGGGGAAAACTAGCTCTAAATGGGTGTGGACAATGAACGGTGAAGAGAGGAGAGCGATAGCTTGCTGCAAAAAATGAAAAATGATTGCAAATCTGAGGGGAAACAGCTATGGATACTGTGGATAGGCAGAGAAAAAGATTAGGGAGTTGAAGGATGAGGGATTCAGGGTTTAAGGACTGTAGACGGCAGTAGATTTGCAGCAAGAGAAGTGAACAATAGCTAAAGAGAGTGAGCAGAAAGTAAAAGAGCATGAAGACCTGAGGAGAACAGGTGGAAACTATCCTGAAATGGCTGTTTTTGGGACTGAAACGTTTCGGTCTGTTTCATCATTTCCTGAAACGATGTTTAAGGACAGGGGGCACAGGATGTGAGATGGCATTGGCAGCAAGCAACAGTGTTGGGGATGGGGGACTTCAACAGTCACACATTCGTTGAATGTTTATTTGGATCAATGAGCATATCGTGGTTTGAAGGTTTAACCAGCTATTGAATGCAGATTCTTCTTCCGGATACATTAATCTCCCTTTTTAAAAGAAACTTGACAGAATAGGAAATGTGATCAACCAGGAATTGTCCAACAATTGAACCCAAAACTTTTCTGCAGGTGGGAGTTTGATTAATCACACACTCTTTTGAAGTTTGAATGCTTATGTGGATCAATAAGCATATCTTGGTTTGAAGGCTTGGCCAGCTAGTTTAATAAACATTCTTCATCCATGTACATGTATTTCCTTCTTTAAGGAAAACTTGACAGGATAGTAAATGTGATCAGTCAAGCTGTCCTGTATTGAGCCCCCAAAATTTTCATTACTCTGTTGACTTTGTTTGGATAGATAAGCACACCTTGATTGATTGTACATTGACCTTAAATCTTCACATTCTCATCCTTCCTTTGAGAAAGATGCACCTCAGTCTTCATGTCATTCACTTAGTAGCTGAATAGATCAACTTCAGTCTTATTTCTGTTGCTATTTGATTTGGATTTGTTTGCACACTGAACCTTAAATCTTCACATTCTGGTCCTTCCTTCGAGAAAGATGCACTTCAGTCTTCATGTCATTCACTTAATAGCTGAATAGATCAACTTCAGTCTTATTTCTGTTGCTATTTGATTTGGATTTGTTTGCACACTGATATACAGGCTGCTTGGAGATCTAATATATCTTGACATCCATACTTTGGAAGGCAAAAACTTCTGTGTGACTGCTCATACCAAAGGATTCTTTGTCAATGCAAGTTCTGGCAGCATACTTGACCCTCGCATGTCCAATTCTTTGCGGCAAGCCACGACTTTAGTGGGCCTTCTGCATCAACTCAGTGAAAAGTTCTCCAAAGGTCTTTGGTTGAACATTCTTGCTCTACTGTAGTCTCTTTTGTTTTGCATATGCCAAGCTTATCAATATCAATATGACCCAGAATCATATGTGAAAATTTATGCGTGCAGGTTTCTCAGATGTACTAGAGCGCAAAGCCCAAGGGCATCCTTTTGAAAACGTTCCTGGGCTTTTACCATTAAATCCATGGCTGGGGCCATATCCTCCTCCTCGTAAGTTTTTAAAGCACTTCTGTGGTATAGTGGGAATCTGATATTCAAATGGTCATGGAAACTTTTACAACCTATGCACTATGTTTGTGCTAGCTCATAAGAGGGATGTTGCACGAGCTGAGGATGCTTTAATGCTCCCCTATGGGACAGAGACCATAGGTATGCAAAGGGATTGGAATGAAGAATTGCAATCCTGCAGGGAGTTTCCTCGAAAAACTCTACAGGACAGGTATTGTCCTGGAGAATAAATTGTCTTATGTCTGGAAACTTTGAGATTTTTATTTTGTCAAACAATGAATATCCCTGAATGCATCTGGTCTCTTTATTTGAAGCAAAGGTCGATTGGGTGGACCATGAGTACTTGAAGTGATGCAAGTTCTCCTGTAAAACCTTGACTAAGTGTATGATTTCTGCCTCTTCTAATCATTCGTTTGTCCACGCTTGTGTTTTTCTTCATAGGATTATGCGCGATCGAGCACTTTACAAGGTGAACTGTGACTTTGTAGATGCTGCAGTGAAGGGTGCAAAGGGAGTGATTGGACGATGTATCCCTCCAATAAATCCGACTGATCCAGAGCGATTTCACATGTAATGCCCATTTCTCACAAGGCATTTGTGCCATAAGCGTAGGTGCCTTTTTGAGTGATGATGAAAGAGAGATTGCTATGGATTCAGGTTTAAAGTGTGGAATATTCTTTTTAACTGGTGCATCAAGGTGAGGTGTTTTTCTGTAAGGTCTGTACTTCTATTAAGGCCATAAGGCACATATCATATGGATCATGTATGGTTCAGAGGATATTGTCATGTTGTATGTGCCTGGAAGGTAGGTAGGAGCTTCACTGTGGTTCTTTTTAAGTTTTTAAAGCTATTTAATGGGACTCTGCCTGCTGCTTCTGCACACCTCTTCTAGTCCTTGAATGATTCTTTTCATTCTACACCTGTATTGACAGTTTCAAGTACTCCATTGATAATTCAAAAGACTTACTTTTATTTCTCATGTCTGCTTTAAAGGTATGTCCACAACAACATCTTTTTCAGTTTTGCTGTTGATGGGGACCTCACACTGATGCAACAAATGCATGAGCAAGGAGCCAAGCCGACTGAAAGCAATGATGGGAAAAGTAATGGCCAACCTGTGTCTGAGTTGGAACCGAAACCTGTGTTGGAAGCAGGATCAATAGAACAGTCTGTTGAAAGCGGAGCTCAGGAGCCTGTGGAGGGGGACAAAGATGCATGTGATGCTGCTGTATCAGGGCTGAGTTCTCTCGACAATAAACTGGATCAACCTAAAGAGTCTTCTAAAGGTGGTGAAGATTCAACAATTGATGAAAGTGCATCCCTCCAAGTTGTAGAAAGTGAGCAAGCTACGTATGCTTCTGCCAACAATGATCTGAAAGGGACGAAGGCTTACAATAATGCAGATATAACAGGGCTTTATACTCTGGCAATGGCTATTGTGGATTACAGGGGTCACAGAATTGTTGCTCAGGTGAAGTGAAAATCTGCAAAGTCTTCAATTGATGTAGGTGTGAGTATATTTATTTTCTAAAATTGCAAAGTTCCATTGTGCCGTAAGTGTTTCTTAAAAAAGCCTTAGTTACCATGTACTCTGTGCATGGTGGGAACTCCTATTTTGGCATGAGACCTTGAAAAAACTTTGATATTTGCCCAGCTTTTTGACCATTAGGAATGAGATCTGAACACAGATATGATGCTTGTCCTGTTACTTGACTTATGCGATTTGTAAAGCCTCTCTTGAAAGTTGATAACGATGTTGAACTTCATTGCGAAGATCTTAAATTCTTCTTGGCCTGCTTCAGAGTATTATTCCCGGTATTCTTCAAGGCGACAAGTCTGACTCTTTATTGTATGGATCTGTTGACAATGGCAAGAAAATATTTTGGAATGACAAATTTCATGAGAAGGTGATCACCTGTTTATAATTGGACAAAATGGTGCCGTATTGCTGCCTTCTAGTTAGGTCTAGTTCCTGACTGTTGGAGCATTTGTCAGGTTTTAGAAGCTTCGAAGCTACTCCATGTAAAAGAACATACAGTTGTTGATGGTTCTGGAAATATGGTGAAGATGGCTGCTCCTGTAGAGTGCAAGGGTATTGTTGGAAGTGATGACAGGTAACTCTGACATCGTACGTGCCGTAACCATGTGGATCAGCTGAGTGAAAGATGTTCTTATAATTAAGATCGGAGTTCTAGTTGCAGAGTCATATGCCTGGGTTACTGGCGGCAGCTATGCTGCTTACTGAACTTGCTGTTTGTGACATATGACATGTGACTTGTTAGGTTGATAATCTTTTTAGGAAATCTTTGAATGTCAAGCTATGTCTGTCACTGAGTATGTGGTCCTTGCAGGCATTATATTTTAGACCTCATGAGAACAACTCCTCGAGATTCGAACTATACAGGGCCAGGTTCTAGGCATGCTGTCCTGCGACCTGAGCTGGTAGCTGCGTTCTGCCAAGTGAGTTGATGTTCTTGCTTTTGCGACAAGGATATACAAGTCTTTGGACTCATAAAGCAGTCCCTCACCTGCCTTCCTGTAGTGACAATCATGCAGACAGAAGCATTAGGAAGAGTGAAAGAGAAGGTGGATGAGAAAGAGGAAGGCGATCACAAGAGCCTCCTACAAGAAGAGCTGCTTTCAATACGCCTTAACCCCAATGCCCTAACGGATTTCAAACTTGCTGGTGACCCTCAGGTATTCATGTTTATATGTGTATATGCTCTTGCATGGACTGGCAGAGGAGTTCCTTTTTGGTTAACAAAAGGGCTTCCACTTTTTTAGGAAATAGCTGCTGATGAAGAAGCTGTAAGAAGAGCTGGAAAGTATTTGATTGATGTTGTCCTTCCCAAGTTTGTTCAAGACCTCAGCAGTCTGGAGGTGTCTCCTATGGATGGACAGACTTTGACAGAGGCACTGCATGCTCATGGGATAAACATGAGATACTTAGGCAAAGTAAGTGATATAAGTTGACTGTTATTTAGTTAGTGATTGAGTGTAGTAACTGCTTTATGCCTGACATTACTCATTGAAGAATTATCTGTATTTTGTAGGTGGCAAGTCTATCTAAGAAACTGCCACACATATGGGACCTTTGTGTTTTGGAAATGGTCACACGAACTGCAAAGCATGTTTTGAAGGTGAGAGAGTAAGTGTAGGGTGAAGCTTAACAGACTGTTAGGTCTCATTTTGTAGTACCCTCTCTTGTCCTCCTAATGAAATTTCCACCTGTCTTAGTTTGAGTACATGGCATGTTTTTAGAGGTTGGAGGTACTCCTTTCTCCTCACTGTGCCTATGCTATGTGATACACAGCTATTCTTAGGTAATTGTATCATGTCACTTTGCAGGGTATCCTTAGAGAGACTCAAGATCATGATGTAGGAGGTGCCATTGCCCATTTCCTCAACTGCTATATTGGTCAGGACTCAGCAGCAGGATCAGGTGAACAACTGGAAAAGGCTGGTGAAGATTCTAACACAAAAGCTTCTGCCAAAGCAGGCTCTTCAGAAAAGAGCAAGAAAAAGAATAAAGGACACGGCAAGAAATCTGCTGAAAGTCCTGACATAGTAAGGCTTGAAATATTTATTCATTAATCTGTCAGTTGAAGTTCGCAGGATCTCTGGCATTACTATTTTTGTCACGACTTCTTGATTTGATTGATCTTGGATGCCTTTTCTAGAAGCTTGGAGGTGGAAAGGATGATGCAAGTCGTCCTTCTTATCTTTGCATCACTTCTGACTTGGTGTGGAAGGATATTCATGATGGAGTAAAGTTCAAATATCAGGTACAGTGAACATTTTTTCAGTTTTGCTCAGCTTGAGTATGCATGTTTTCTTTTGGACTGCAATAGCATTGATTGATCATCCAGGCTTTTGCTGTACCCTGATGCAGTTATCCTATTCTCATGTGCAGTTTGAGCTGACTGATGATGTAAAGGCAAAAGTTTGTAAAATATCGACCATTAGAAACTTGTGTCAAAAGGTGGTAATGGGTTTGTTGTTTATGATCTATAGAAGTGTTGGATGTATGTGGGTTGCCAAAATTCTCTGGATTTGAAGGTTGGCAGTGAAAGCTAACTCTAGGTTCTGTGCGAATCAGGTTGGAGTAACAATTGCTGCTAGAAGCTATGAGTTAAGCAAGTCTGCTCCTTTTCAGATAAGTGATATACTGGATCTACATGCAGTTGTGAAGCACTCAGCACCAATGTGTGCAGATGCTCGTGATCTGTTGGAGAGTGGAAAACTGAGGCTTGCAGAGGTATTGCTATCTTTCTAGCTTTAGTGCATAAAACATCACTCAAACCTTCAGAAGGGTGCTAGTTTATGGGAGGGAGTGTGATGGCTGGTCTACCTTGAGTTTTAAGGAGATTGAAAACTTTTGGGTTGCTCAATATACGGTAGTAATCAGTTTGTCCTGTTTGGTAAGTATTGCTCTTTTGAGGTGGGGTTCTTAAGTAAAAATTCTGTCAAACATGTATATGATTCATAATACTTTCCCTTAATTTTTGATAAAGTTTTGAAACAAGATAGTAATGGGTTCAACTTCTGGAAGAAGTGTTTACAAGAGGTTGTGTGGGTGTGCCATGTTTGAACTATGTTAGGAGCTCACTTCTTGATTTTATTTTAGGCCAAGCTTAATGAAGCCTATGAGCTCTTCACAGAGGGTTTCAGCATCCTTCAACAGGTATTCTTTATAAGGTCTTCCACTGTTTGACATGCACAGCTTTCAATTTACTTTACACAAATTTCCATAGACTATACTAACCATACGCAACAAGCCATACAGGTGTGTGGGCCTATGCACAGGGAAGTTGCAAATTGCTGCAGGTGAATGCATCACTATGAACAATACTTTATTGGTGTTTGGTTTAGTTTCAGTTTGCCCTATATGTTGTGTGGCTTGATTCTTTAGGTACTTGGCCATGGTACTTTACCATGCTGGAGATATGGCTGGTGCCATCATGCAACAACATAAAGAACTGATCATTAATGAACGTTGTCTTGGTTTGGATCATCCAGACACAGCACACAGGTGTCCTTACAACGCCACTTTTTCTGAGGTTTCATAGTGTAGTTGCATAAGATCAGGGAGTATTCTTCGCACATTTTCAAATTAAAACTGTGTCTTTGTTGGACCTTTGCAGCTATGGCAACATGGCTCTGTTCTACCACGGTTTGAATCAGACAGAGCTTGCCTTGCGTCACATGGCACGCACACTGTTGCTACTTAATGTATCCAGTGGACCGGACCATCCAGATGTTGCTGCAACATTTATAAACATAGCTATGATGTACCAGGATATTGGGAATATGAATGTAGCTTTAAGATACCTTCAAGAAGCTTTGCAAAAGAATTTGCGGCTTCTTGGGGAGGACCACATTCAGACTGCTGTTTGTTATCATGCCCTTGCCATTGCCTTCAATTGCATCGGAGCATTCAAGCTATCTCTGCAGGTGATCTTTCTGAATGAGCACATCTGCTTTAACAGTCAGGGTCTTCACTGTTGTTATTTTTTGTAATTCTTTCAACCTCCTATCTCATTTGTTTGTGGTTTCTTCTGTTCTTTGTTTTTCTCAAACGTCCACACAGATATTTACATGAGTCTAGGGTGGGCCAATAATGGAATTGTTTTTTGTTTCTGTCAAACTTATCATATGCTATTAGAGGTTTGTGTTAGAGATTAGGAAAGGAGATGAGTCCTGATTTGGATAAAGAGGGTTCCATTTCTGTAATTGTCACTGGTTCAGCTTTGTAAGCTTGAACTTATGAAAGGTTTCATGCTTGAGCAGCATGAGCGAAGTACGTACAACATACTTGCCAAACAATTGGGTGAGGAGGATACAAGGACACGTGATTCAGCAAACTGGCTGAAGACATTTCAAACGCGTGAGATGGAGGTTGTATGTCAAATACTTACTTTTCAAGCATAATATTTTGCTTTTTTTTTTTGTTCCTAAATGTTTGGCAAAAAAGCAGAAAGGACAGCAAGCAGTGAATTTGGCAGCAGCTCAAAAAGCAGCAGATGTTTTGAAGGTTTGTGACTTAGCATTTTGATGGGACCACTCACAGTTCAACTCTCAAGTATGCTTCATTATTTTAGGGTTTCTCCTGGTTGTAGGCTCGTCCAGATCTTCTACAAGCATTTCAGGCAGCTGCTGGTGGTGGTGGTGTTTCCCGAGGTGCTCTCAATAAGGCTGCTGCTGCTGCTGCCCTAGTTGGGGAGAGAGAGAGTTTACCTAGGTCAAGAGGTATGGACGAACGTGGGGCTCGTGCTGCTGCTGAGGTCCGGAAAAGGGCAGCTGCCAAGTCACGTTCTCAGGGAAGTTCTACACAGGCCCAGGCAATACCTACTGGACTGGAGTTACTTGCTTTAATCAACAATGTAACAAGTAAAGCCTCTGCAGATCAAGTTGCCACCAGCAGGCCTTCAAAAGGCTCTGAAATTGATGCACAGGAACCCACTGTTAGCAGTGAGACAAAAGCTCCAGATGAAATGGGCGGTGTAACCTCCTCTGAGGCTGTGGTTGTGAATAATGGTGTGGTGGAAACTAGGAGTGAGAGTGAGCCCAAAGAACAGACACCTGAAGGGCTTGGTACAGGCCTAGGAGCAAGAAAGTTGAAGCAAAAGGTCAAAACACCAAGTGCTTCTCAGTAAGTATATGGCAGTTTCATGTGGGATTATCCGAGGCAGCCTTGAGTCAAAGAGTTTTGGAACTGTTTGATTGGGAACATGATAGCCTCTGGTAGATCATTCCAAGGAAGCTGGTGCAAGGACTAGGCTTCCATCATTTTTGCAGAAAATACAGTAGTGAAAGGGATCTGCAATTTGCAGGTTTTCCTCCCTTGTACATCATTTTTTTTCCACTTATTTTTCTTGGGTGTGCCATTGAAAGACTGGCCCTGCCGGAATAATACATAAGCTCCAGAAAAATATAGGAAATGGGGAACTTGTAGTTGTGAAGTCTGTAGATGGTGAAACCTAGTCGGGGATGTAGAAGATGTAACCTGGCATTGGATATTCACACTGCACTGCATCATCAATGTTACTCTTTTCCAGAGTCTGCATCTCTCTATCCATTGAGCAAAAGTATCCGTTTTAGATTTGAGTTTCTGCAGTTCTGCGAAGACCTCACCTATTTGTTTTATTCTTTAGCAAACTCACTCTTTCCAGTTTCATTTCAATCTTTATTACATAGTGTTTTGCTTCATTGTATGTAGTGGACTACATAATAGATCCAAGATAATAGGAGTGCAACAAAGGCTGAGCCAGACTGATTTGTTCTATTATCTAGCTTGGGATCCTGGGGGATGGATTCTCTATGGTGGCTTTTAAGGAATTCTCATCAAAGGCTTAGCTGTCTCATGACTGAGCTAATGATTGTAAAACCAGTTTAAATCATGTTTAGCGTTCTTTGGATTTGCATGGCCTATCTACTTTGCATAAGAACATGCACTGCAAAGGATGATCTGTACTCCTACGTCCGGGTGCATTTCTACTTTACATTGCATCAATCTTGGAACAAGTGCACTTGGAACTGGAAGGGTGATTTGTATTTGTATTGGTGCTTTTCCTACTTGGATATTATATATGGAGGAAGAACTCATAAAAGTCCAGGAGTACCAGCTATCTGAAACCTTCTACTATGCTAATAGTCGTGCCACAGCCTTCTATTATGTTAGGAATGCTATCTGAAACCTAGCAAGAGCTACGAAAAGCCATCTTTTACAGACAGTGTAAGAGGCTCAGGTTTTCTTGCAAAAACTTTTGCAAATAGAATGATTTTGTTTTTGGTTGGGTATTATTAAGCAATACTTTAGCTATGCTTACATTGACCTTGATTTTGTTGCGTCCATTCCTAATGTTAAAGGAACAGCTCTAAAACCTGGTGAAAATTTTGAATGACTCTATTTTAGTGAATTTTGAAGGACTCTTGTGAAACCAACTGCTGAAGTGGTTCTGCACAAGTGAACACTAATGAAAATGTAGCTAAATATCTAGTACAATAGTTTTGTGCCGGCTGCTATTGCTTTCTGTTTCTTAATGCAGTATTGTTTATTGTATTTTTGTTGTAATGTGAGATAAATTTCAATCAAGAAAATAGTAAAATAAGTACAACATCCTCAGATGTAGCATGATACTAGATCATCCCAACATCAGTTATAGTTTACTGTAATTGTCGGGCTTCATCCTCCAACATCAGCTATTGTCTGTATCCTCATCTGTAAGGTAGCATCATTGAATTGCCGAGCCAAAAATTAACCAACCATGTCTTCAATCATACATATCTAGAAGATGGGTCACCAAATAAGTTTGAACTTCATTGGTGGAGGCCCCTTTTAACATAGACTTAGCATCCAGAGGTGGGATTTAAGACTTGAGGAATGCACTTTGGGTAGAACCATCTTGTATAATGAGGTACCTTATTCTATCCATTTGTTATGTAGATAAGAATGTAGAGTAATAAATCTAAGATGTAGGAAATAAGCCTAAAACGATCGTTTGTGAAACTTTGATGAAGCCATTGTAAAAGAGTTCAATACACAAAAGTCCCATTATTATGTCCATGGTTTTAAAAGACAAATCCAAAAGTATTAGAGTTACCATGGTAGCCTTAATGATCTATGCCATGGAGGCCTTAATTGTTAAGGCTTAGATATGTTTGTAATCTTCTCATGGAGAATCATCTCCAAAGAACAACTCATAAAGCAACAATAGTTATATTTTAAACTTGAGGAATCTGACCATGACTTTTTCCAAAGTACTAGAAAGTGTGATGGACTATGATAAAGTTAAGATGGGTTTGGTTTTCTTTTCATGAACATAATTGACAGTCTCTGGCTTGTGAAAATAAGCCATGTGACATGAACATGAGATTTGACTTTAACAATTTGCTCCTACCTTGGGAGTTCCCTTAATTCTCACTAAACATTGAAGATTTCATTAACTCACTTCACCATCTCTCACTAAGCGAAAGCAAACTCCCTTTCAATGCTTAGTGACATCTCTCTCTCTCTCTCTCTCTCTCTCTCTCTCTCTCTCTCAAAGCATTGTATGGAGGCCACATTGGAGAGCATTGTGCCTTATACTCTTGTATTCTGTCTCATGTTGATGGTTCAACACTTCATTGCTCATCTTTTGTTCGTGTGTCTTTGTGATATCATATCACAAGCCCTAGCTTCCTTTTAGTGCATGTGTGCTATCGAATCTCAACCATGCAATAAGGGGATTTGTTGGAAATCTAAGAAATTATAGTAGATTTGAGAAGGGTTGCTCATCTACCAGAGTGACTTCCATGCAAGTGTAAAAGACCCAATTTGTGTATGCATCTATTTCAACTCAAGAGGCAAATTTGGAAATTCAGTTTGGTCCCTATTTGATGTCTAAATTACACAAATTGCTCTATTCTTAGTAGATACTCTTTAATCTTTGATAATCTTTGAAGCATTCTCAACCATTTTGTAAGGTACCTCATTTTTCCTATCTGACTCTCTAACCACTACTATTCTAAACACTCATTCCACTTGCCTCCTATTCCGCCTCTCAATGGATCATACTTTGCCAACTTCATCCAATTTCTCCAAGGCACAGCCTTCGTAGGGAAATTTGATATGTACTAGGTCTTTTGTCCCAACATCATTTATTATGATACCATCTTGTGGCATGTTTCACACTCGCAACACTCTATTGAATACATGATTACCTACCTTTGAGATTACACTATGGTCTTTGAGGATCCTAACAAGGATTGGGTGCCCTGTGACTTAAATACATCAACATCATGGTGGCCTTTTGCAAATGACCATGCCATCATTGTAAAACTCTCACCCCCACCTATTTTAAGAAGCTCATTGTTGGGTAGGTGAGGGTATACAAAATTGATCAACATGACATTGACTTTCTCTCTTGGATGGCTACCTTTGTGTTGGTGCTTAGTGAAGGTGAGGATCTCCCTCTAGTTTATAGTGAGTGCTCAAGAGTAGGTGGGAGGGTTGCTGAAAGATGCCCCTGACCCAAAGTCTTTACCACTGGATAAGGCAAAAGAAGAAGTTGAGGCTATAGAAGAACAAAAGCTCTAGACCTTATGGTCAACAAAGCTATAGTGGCCATGGAGACTAGCATGGGGAGTAGCTCATGTGAATAAAAGGACACATCGCCTACAATCAATATAGACTATTGGGTGTACGTTGACTTGTGCAGTAAAATGCCAACACAATTCTTGGGGGGATCTTATTTTATGTTAAATGTTGACAACTATAGTAGGAAGATGTGGGTGTACTTCCTTTGTGATAATGCTCAATTATTGTCGGCAACTACAATAAGAAAATGTGAGCGTACTTTCTTTGTGAAAAGGCTCAAGTTTTTGGTAAGTTTAAAGAATGACTAAAACTTGTTGAGAATAAGGGAAAAGTATGAAAAAGTTTAGAATTGATAGTGGTGATGATTTTAACTCAAATGAGTTTGAAGATTTTTGCAAGAGCAAAGAAATTAAGTGCCTTATACAACTTAGTAGAATGGTGTTGTTGAATGCCAAAATCGCACTGTTGTGGAAATGGAAAGGTGCATGCTTAAGGGCAAGGGATTGCCTAAGCAATTTTGGATGAAAGCTATTTAGATTGCAGTTTATATTCTCAATCAAAGTTAGAAAAAGATCCTTAATGGCAAAACTTCTCATGAGGTCTATAACTTTTGGATGTGAATGCTATACACATGCTCCAAAGGATAAGATGAAAAAATTAAAACAAAAAAACACCAAATCTATCTTCTTGGGTTATAGTGATAAGCAAAAGGCTTACAAATTGTATGACCAAGAGGCAAAGAAGATCACAGTGAGCCATGATGTAGTGTTCAAGGACCCACATATAGTGGAGGAGAAGAATGCAAGTTCTTCCACTTTATCATCAAGCAAAGAAGCGGTCCATTGTGAACCTGCCTTAAGAGCTATCCCTATCCTTAAGGAGGAGGAAAAATAGTCTTTGGATGATAAGGAGAAAGTTCACCAATCTATAATCATGCCACCGAAAAAGCCATTGCCAGGACGGGCGAAGCAACTCTATGATCATAGTAATCTTATGCCTACAAGTGTTGAGGAAATGGCAGATGGACCAAGAAGGTCTCAAATAATAGAGGAGCAAAGAAAGACTTCTGCTCACATAAGGCGACCTTGATGTGGCTAAGATTATTGAGAGAAGGAAAGGAGCTAGTGGACTTGGAAGAAGCACTTGGTGATCTTGCATGAAGAGTAGCTATGGAAGCTGAGTATGTTAACAGAATGAAGAATGACACTTGGGAGCTAGTGGTTTGGTAAAAATTAGTAAGATTATTGGCACCAATTGGGTTTTGAATGTAAGTACAAGGCTGATGGTAGCTTAGAAAAGTACAAAGCTAAATTAGTTGCAACAAAAATTTCACAGGTTGAATGATTTGATTTTCAAGAATCATTTGCTCCAATTGCTAGAATGACCAATATTCTCACAATACTTGTAGGGTCCACTCATAAGAATAGGGAGATATTGAAAGCATTTAGCATGACCGAATGCAAGGAGATAGCTACACCTATGGAGGTAAATGGGAAGTCATCCATTGAGGATGCATCAGCACTAGCAGACTTTGGGAGATATAGGAGGTTGCTTAGTAGTCTCATTATTTGTGCAACACTAGGCTAGATATTAGTTTTTATGTTGGTGTTTTGAGTGGGTTCTCAAACAAACCCTGAGAAAGTTAGTGTAAAGCTAAGATCTAGGTGCTCAAATCTTTGAAGGGAATTGTGACTTAAATTGGACAGATGACAGTGATTCCAAGAAATAAATTTGTTGATATTGTTTCTCTTTGGATTTAGGAATCTTCTCTTGGATTAGTATGTTATAACCAATAGAAGCATTATCTTCTACCAAAGTAGAGTAGCTTGTTTTGTTGCATATGAAGCATCTGTTTAAGGAGGATCTTGTGGCATATAGGAGTGCAAGATGAAGATTCAATAGTGCTTAGTTGTGATGATTAGAGTTGCATTGCCATTGCCAAAAATCTAGTGTTTCATGCATGTACCAAACACATTGAAATCCAATATCACTATGTACGTGATTTTGATCAAGGAAAGGATAGTAGAACTTTGTCTACTATCCAAACGGAGGAGAATGGAGCATATATATTCACCAAATCTTTTACAACGGATTTTCTTTGAGTCCATCTTTAAAGACTCTGCATTGGGCCAAGAATGTAGTTCACTTGTAGGTGGACATTGAGGGGGGGTTGTTACATATACTTAATGTCCTACCCTCATAAGTTGCCATCGGTGATCCATGGTGCTCTAAGTTGTAAAACTCCCATTATGAGGAGAAGCCGTGTGTGAGCCCAAATTGATTGGATTCTAACATATGTGTAAGGTGAGCTCTATGTATCCAGGTGGCAAAAATGTGAACTTTGTGGACCTAGACTTTGGGTTAGATAGAGTAGTTATGTTGGTGGCAACATGAGGCATAATGTATCGATTTGCAAGGTGTGGGAGTTATCAAGGACCCCTATTTTCGGGGTCTAGGGACATCACAGGAAACCTCTAGTTGGGGGGTGTTAGGAAGGGCAGCGGCCCCCCTGATGGGGGTCCAATGCCGAGGGCATAGCCCTTAGCCCAATGGTAAAGGAAATATTCCCCAACCAACTAGAGAAGATTCATAATATAGTTGAATTGGCCAACCAAACTATCTTCTTAGGCTATATAAGGAAGAGACCTCCAAAGCCATCATCAATCTATCTTTTACCCAATGTGAGCTCTTTTAGCCAGCCTTAAGCTCTTCGCCGATTATCTTTCTAGATCGCCATCTAAGCTTCAAAGTGGAAGTGCATGGGTGGATAGAGCCATCTTTATATCCCTTTGTTTGGAATTAAAGAAGTTTTTATTCTATTTGCTATGTATTTCCTACTCCTTGCCCAGATTCTCTTTGTTGTGCTACACAATTTTTATATGATGAGAGAGAGAGAGAGAGAGAGAGAGAGAGAGAGAGAGAGAGAGAGAGAGAGAGAGAGAGAGAGAGAGAGAGAGAGAGAGAGAGAGAGAGAGAGAGAGAGAGAGAGAGAGAGAGAGAGAGAGAGAGAGAGAGAGAGTGAGAGAGAGAGAGAGGAGAAGAGGTTGGTATCCAAATCTTAGAGGATTGACTTACTTGCGGATCTCCTCACCTCCACAAAATCATTGTCCTTACTCCATTCATCTACTTTCAAATTAATCCTTATAACTTCCCAACTATCTATACCAACTCCCTCTCCATTCCTACCCTTGTCACATCTCAAAATCTACCCAAGGACAGATAAATCTTTGATCTAGCATCACCTCTTATAAGCCAAGACTCTCTTCTTAGCCGAAGCTCACTCCCTATAAGCCAAGACTCTCTTCTTAACCAAGTCTATATTTCCTTTGAGCTTATCCTCTTGCCTCAATAAGATGTGACTCATGATATACAAGCTTAAGAAGACCAACAAAGACCCATAGGAGAAGCAAGTCAAGCAACGTGGTAGGAGAATTAATGTGTGCAAGATGGTCCCAATACAAAGGAATGTCAAAGCTAGACGAGAAATAAAATGTATAGAAATATTGGTTAGAAAACGATAATGAACTAGGACACAACTACTTGAGTTCGAGGATCCTTGTGGACAACTTAAGAGAGAGTCTAAGTAGGTGGACAAAAACAAAGGCTCTTAGGAGGAAAGTCCCTATAGGAATAACCCCTCCCATGATAGTACCTAGTCCATGGTTAGAAAATTCTAAATAAGTTGGATGTTTATATTGCAATGGTTAAATGATTGATTAGGTAAAGTATAAGAGAATTTGCAAAAATTAGAGTTAACTCCCATCCTTTGAAAGGAATTCTTCATTCGATAAAAACTCAAAGAAAGTTAAATAGGGACATTGGTTCGTAACTATCCTAATTATCTCATGAAGTTAATTAGTAGATAGAGATTGATCTATTAAGCTAGCAAGGGTTAGAAAAACATAGACTCTTGCAAACTATCTAGCAAAGTATCTCGGTGAGAATTTTATTCTTAGATAGAAAATGAATCTCGACAAAATTGAAACAAAAAGATACTAGGTTATACTTAAGTCTTTTAAGGAAGCCTTTCAATGTTTGAAATAGAAGTGTCATCTCTTGTTACTTAGATTGGAGATAAAATAGATTAATGAAAGGTGTCTCATCAACAAGCTTAAGATCCAATATCAAAACCATGACTTAAGACAACCAAAACTTATGCTTGTCGGCTCAGGGCTTAGAGTAACACTCATGTATATGTGTACTTATCATAATGCTTATCACATGGAAACAAATGTTTGAATTGTTTATGGATTCTAAGAAACAACTTATCTATCATGAATTAATTCTTGGATGTGCACATTAGACCCCCTCTAAGGTTAGTTATGCTAGCTCTTCACCAAGGAGTAGGATTACTACTCCAGATGCTATGGACCCGCACTAGACACAAGAGGTCTCTTCGTAGAGACTTGTCATTAGGTAGAAGGCACCAAGGAGCCAAGGGGCTATGGCTTTAATTCCTTAGGTGTTCTAGGATCAACTTACTTCCTAGGAGTTTGGGATGGATCTCTTGAACATCCCAATGCTAGTTGAGAACAAGCTAGGTGGTTTTTAAAGCCTTTTGACAGAGTCCTAACATGGATGGATTGAAAAATTATTGTAATCAAGAATAAAGATAATAAATCTAAATAAATATTTTATTTTTGAAAATGACTATTTTCACTTGTATTGGTGTGAATGCTTAAACTTATGTGAAGCAATACTATTTCATGGGTTAATTAATAAAGTTAGCATTATATGTCAAATTAAAATGTGTTAGGATAATTTCAAAACTAAAACTACTCCTTGAGGGAAATGGGATGTGAGATTCTAGACGAATCTTTCCTATGGTAGGGTGGTCTTGATTAGCTAAGAGGCTTCCATAAAAAATTGAAACACTAGATTAGGATAAGTTAGGAAGGGTTGAAAAGTAACTATCCTAACATGTCATCCTAGATCATGATAAATGCCATTCTAGGGGGATTGAAATCTAGATTATACCATATGGGTAGAGGGGTTGACATGTATCACTCCCTTTTGTTTCTCACTCTCTTTAAACCAAGTGTGGGAATGGTTTGTGTCAATTTGAGGGGTGATAGTAGAGTGGTTGCCTCAAGCTAACGCTAGAAAATGTTGATAAAAGACTATACTAATAATTTAGGTCACTTTTCAGGTCTATCCTTGTGTAGTTGAGGTGGAGCTTCTCTTGTAAGTAGGCTCAAGAAGGTGTACATTACAGAGTTTGATTATTCCAAGGGAGTTCTGAACAAAAGTTACATTGATCACCTCTTGATGGACTACCAAAAATTCATTTAATTGATATTCATTAGATATTCATATTATAGTATTGAGAGAACTGGCCACCACCCTTATTCTCTCTCTCTCTCTCTCTCTCTCTCTCTCTCTCTCTCTCTCTCTCTCTCTCTCTCTCTCTCTCTCTCTCTCTCTCTCTCTCTCTCTCTCTCTCTCTCTCTCTCTCTCTCTCTCTCTCCCCCCCCCCCCCCCCCCCATAGCTCAAGCACATGATGCTTAATTTAGACCTTCATAGGGCAGGGGCATGTGTGGTGAGAGGAGGAGTTGGCATGATGTGCAACTATCCATGGTTGGGTGAGTTATGTTGATTGACAGCAGGATTCATGCTTCAACCTATGAAAAATTAACAAAATGTTTCGTGGAAGGCAAAAAGATATTTCCATCTCTTGTGTACCATACATGTACTCCCATCGCTCTATATTGGCAACTTCATCCCTCCTACCTTTTGCCCTTTTAGTAGATTGCTAGACTGCCTATATATATCTCTCTCTATAAAGGGGAAGGTGGTAATTACAAGATTGCAAAGAAGATTACATGTGAAGAATCAAGCATCTTAAAGAATAATAATAAGCCAATCATACATTCCTTTGGACGGCAAGCCATTCTTCAAAATATAATATTTATTAGCCTTTTAGGCCGGTTATACACTCCTCCAAAAGAGGAGGCCATTCTTCAAAAGATAAGGATTATCAACCTTTTAGACATGTCTGGACATAGTTAATATTATTTGAAATGCCTTTGCCATATGTCAATAAATGATTGGATTGCTAGGAAGCAACCTGCTTGAGATCTCAAAGATCGATGGTTTAAATGTTCTCTCCCTCACTTTCTGGATTTCTAGGAAGCAACTTGCTTGATATCTTAGAGATCAATGGTGCAAATGCTATTTGTCAATAAATGATTGGATTGCTAGGAAGCAACTTGCTTGATATTTGAGAGATCGATGGTTCAAATGCTATCTCCCTCACTTTTTGGAAGTCTTAGAATTTCAACGTTGGGTAATTGTGGTCATATTTTTCTCATGCAAAAAGTTTTTTGAACCTCTCTATGCCTAAAACGTCGATTAAACAATCTTGCATGCTTACCCTATCCAAATGAATTTCTCCAACTTCATGACTAGTTCTTGCCACCTAGCATGTCTAAATGCTAGGTCATATGACAAATAGGCCTAGCCTTGTAGGGTGTGGTAGACCCTTTCCAAACCTTGTAGCTAACACACACACACACACACACACACACACACACACACACACACACACACACACACACACACACACACACACACACACACACACACACACACACACACACACACACACACACACACACACACACACACACACACACACACACACACACACACACACACACACACACACACACACACACACACACACACACACACACACACACACACACACACACACACACACACACACACACACACACACACACACACACACACACACACACACACATACACACACACACACACACACACACACACACACACACACACACACACACACATCCTTAACCTTATCTCCCATCATAGAGAGATTCTCCTACTGTACCTTGACTTTGACAACTAATGTTGCTAAGCTTGACTCCATCAACACATATGCCATCTTAGATATGACAATTGACCTTGCTTTCCTTTTCCAATTTTGCTATCCTACAATGACTTTGGTTGCCAATTGGTTTTCTCACTTACTAGCTTCTCTACTTGCCTTATTGACTACTTGTCCACTTGTTGAGAGAGAGAGAGAGAGAGAGAGAGAGAGAGAGAGAGAGAGAGAGAGAGAGAGAGAGAGAGAGAGAGAGAGAGAGAGAGAGAGAGAGAGAGAGAGAGTATTAATGTCTCTAAGAGGCCAATGTGACCTATGAGGCTACAACAAAACATACAAAGAAATGTATCTCTCATCTTAAAAGATAAAAAGCTATGTCTATGAGATTAGATGCTAGGTGATATACATTGTAAGAATATATCTATGGTGCAGATGTAGTGATACTACCAAGAAAGAAGAAAAAGAAATATAGAAATGTTTTGTTCCTCAATGAATTACCTCCCTCAAGTAGAAATGTAGCTCTCTATGGTCGAGGTGCCTTGATATATGTCTTCTATGGTGCTCAATGACAACTCTGATTTGTCTAAGATAAGGGTGTTTGGGCCTCCTTCTAGGTGGGCATGAGTGTCTCCCTTAATTAAGTGACGGTGCTCTATCCAAGGAAATACCCCCATAAAAGTGAAGCTTCTCTATGAATTGGCCTCATTGGCTATCTATCAATGAAAGTCCTTTGTCTAATCATGCTTGGTGTGTGGGTTTCTATTCCATAGAATAGCAACTTTGCACCTTTGAAGGTCCAAAATAAAAAATCCCAGAATCTTTGATCCTCAAATTGCATCACCTTTCACACAAAGAGCAATAAACCTCTCAAAACAAACAATGGTATCTACCTCGAATATCATAATATATTGTGCATCGATGGGTGTAATGCTCCTTAGTCTCTCTAGCTCTTTGCCACAAAGTTGGCACATGTGGTACTCAATTTCCATACCCTCCCATATACTTGTCTTAATCCTTAAGTGACGTGTTGAGGTGTGGATTTGCCTAATACTGTACGTAACCCATGTGGTAGTAAGTATCCATATAGGTTGGTTGGGTGATGAAACCATCTTTAGAGAGTTGGAAATAGATCGATACTATACCATCCTCATGTCATCTAAGAAAATGAGTCTAACCTAAGTCATCTTTGTATCTAATCTCAATATGTTTGCTATGATCACATGGTTTAGCAATGACCGACTAAGCTCAAGTGTAGGGAAATCCACATTCTAATCATAGGGGGTGATTTGTCAATCTACAGACCATGCAAACTCATCCATATACCCATTTGAACATACGTTGAATGTTTGTCACCCTTCACTACTAACTATCTAGATAAAGCAAGTGCTAGTTATGTGTATCTCTTCTAGGCAACTCCCATAACCTATGCAAGAAATTCATGACCCGGAGGAGGGCCTCAATCACCATAGGTGTTGCCCCCATCATTACTCTAATGACATCATGTGGAATTGAGCTCTTTGTTCGCATAATATCATGACTAATGGTTGCTCCATATGCTCCCATATCTGTCACAAAAATTACTCTTTGGTCCATCATGGAGACTGTGAACATGGTTGTCTTCTCTTGTGATAAAAAGGGAGAGAGAGAGGGGGGGACCAATTACAATTATGAAATTGTTGTTGCCCCTTCCTACCATTAAGCACATAGCCAAGCACATTGCCTCACCTACTCTAGGCATAATCATGCCCAACAACTTAGCCTCACTTGATAAGGCACTTGCATTTGTGCTAATCTTTACACATGACACCACTTGTACCTAATCAGGCTAGCTCGTGAAAGGGAGAGACAGATCGAAGCTTGGACTCGAGAGCTATGGCGGGAGAGAAAGAGCAAGAAAGAGAGAGACAAGAAATGGGAACTCCAACAGTCACAATGTGTGATCGGGCCTTCCTTTATTCAAACTGTCACTAAAAGAATAAATAATAAAGTGACGGTGATTGACGCCCGCCAACTGCAGTGTGTAGTGGCGGTGACTATTAGTGTAGTAATACACGGGCGGCTAGGCAGAGGCGCCTTTACCCCCAACAACCTCCCACTTAAAGGCGAATCTGCCCTAGTGAGGAGTGAAAAGAAAAAGAAAAAAGACAGTACAACATGTACACATGTACAACAGGATGAGGAAAGACGTCATATCATCCCACGCCCATCAACCTCCCGAGGAAGGCAAAGCGCTCTGTAGAGAGGCTTTTCGTGAGCAGATCTGCAGGATTCTGGTTAGTCGAGATCTTGACAAGATCAACAGACTTGTCCTCAACGACCCCACGTATGAAGTGATACCTCACCTCAATGTGTTTCGTCTTCGCATGGAAGACCGGATTCTTGGCTAACTGAATAGCACTCATAGAATCCGAATGCAGTGTAGGGATAGCATCAATACCAAGGTCAGAAAAACCAAACGACCCAACCAAATGGCCTCCTTGCAAGCCTTAGTGGCTGCAACATACTCGGCCTCTGTAGTAGAAAGGGTCATACATTTCTGCACCCTGGACATCCAAGAAACAACACCTCTAGCATATGTGAATACATAGCCGGAAGTGGACTTTCTACTATCTGCATGTCCTGCATAATCAGAGTCAGTGTACCCCACGACTCCTGTATCCTGGCTGCCATAGCATATGCACATATCTGTAGTGCCCTTCAGGTACCTCATGATACCCTTCATGGCATCCCAATGCTTCTTGCCATGTGTAGCCATATAGTGTGCCACAACACCAACTACAAAGGCAATATCTGGATGAGTGGCTAACATGGCATACATAAGACTGCTCACTGGCGATGCATAGGGAATCTTGGCCATCTTGGTCCTTTGCTCATCTGTTTGCGGACAATCAGCCTGTGATACCTTCACATAAGAAGGCAACGGACAACCAATAGGCTTTACGTCCTGCATGCGGAAGCGCTCAAGGACTTTATGAATGTACTCCCTCTGTGATAAGTAGAGGAGTCCATGATGCCTGTCGCGTCTAATGCGTATACCAAGTATGTGAGCGGCCTGTTCCAGATCTTTCATCTCAAAGCTTTTCTTGAGCTGAGCCTTAAGAGCATCTAGCTCATCATGAGCTTTCCCTGCTATCAGCATATCATCCACATAGAGTACCAAAATCAATAAAGAACCATCACGGCTTTCTTCGTGTAAAGACATGGATCCATAGCACTCCTGCTATAACCCTATGACTGCATAAAGGCATCAAACTTATGATACTACTCCCTAGGTGCCTGTTTCAAGCCATAAAGACTTTTCTTCAATTTGCACACTAGGTGCTCCCTGCCAAGTTCTGCAAAGCCCTTAGCCTGCTCCATATAAATCTTATCATGCAAGTCCCCATGTAAGAAAGCCGCCTTGACATCCATCTAGTATAAATCCAAGTCAAGCTGAGCAACCAAAGCCAAGACTAAGTGCAGGGTGGTCATCTTAACCACAGGAGAAAAGACCTCATCAAAGTCCACACCATGTTCTTGCTTAAAACCCTTTGCTACCAATCTAGCCTTGTATGCCGGCTTGGGGTGTCCAGGGGTACTTTTTAGCTTGTACACCCACTTGCATGGCAAAGCCTTCTTTGCCTCAGGCAAGGAAACCAAATCCCAAGTGTCATTCTTATGCAAGGAGTCTATCTCAAACTGCATAGCCCTCTCCCAGGAGTGACTGTCACCCTTGCGCATAGCCTCATCATAAGTGAAAGGCTCTCTTGCATCTGTAACCAAGACATAATGCATCGAGGGCTGAAATTTATCAAGTGGACGTCTGTCTCTAGTAGACCGGCTTTGCTGCCTACCCAGCTGCCTGTCCAATGCCCTGAGCATGAGCATCTGCTGTAGTTGTAGGCTGTCCAACTGGCTGTGCTGGAGCTCTCGGCTCTTCCTGAAACATGATCTTGCAGATCTCAACAACTCTCTCAGGCTGCCTATGCATCTTGTCTTCATGGAAGACTACATCATGACTGTGGATGACTTTCCGTGCGCCTATGGATCCCAGAGACAATAACCCATCTCGCCTGCATCCCCATAACCAAGGAAAATGCATTTGACACTCCTAGGATCCAGCTTACTTCTCTTGTCCCTGGACACATGGCAAAATGCTTCACATCCAAAGACACGGAGATGCGCATAAGAGGGAGGTTTTCCAGTCCATACCTCCTCTGCAACCTGGAAATCCAAACCACTAGAGAGTGATCTGTTTATGACATGCACAGCTGTACTCACTGCCTCAGCCCAAAAGCTCTGTGATAGGCATGCATGGCTAAGCATACTACGGACACGCTCCTGGATGGTTCTATTCATACGCTCAGCCAAACCATTTTGGGGTGGGGTGTAGGGGGTGGTCAACTGATGCTTAATACCCCTCTCATCACATAACTGCTCAAAAGTATGTGAGACATACTCACCCCCATTATTTGTTCGTAGGCATTTTAGCCTAGACCCAGACTGGTTCTCAACCAATGCAAGCCATCTCTGAAACACAGGCAAGACATCGGATTTCAGCTTAATGGGATAAGGCCAAACTTTTCGTGAAAAATCATCTCTGAATGTAACAAAATACTTTGCACCACACCCATAGACTGACAAGGCATGGGCCCACAGACATCCGAATGTACCAATGCCAAGGGCTCACTCATGAGTGGCCTACCAGACTTCTTATGCGTAGACCTAGTCTGCCTGCCATAAAGACAATGCTTACATGAGTCAAAACATGCATAATCAAGGGGCGGTAAGTACTGCAAACTAGAAAGCATTTTCATTCCCTTCAAAGACATATGGCCCAAACGAGCATGCCAAAGAGATACATGTGGGATAGAACCCATAGACAAAACATGATCAAGGGAAGAAGCTGATATAACCAAGGGATAGAGGCTGCCAGCCTTGGCACCTCTCGCAATCACAAGTCTGCCACGAGTGATCTTCCATGCAGAGTCTCCAAAACATACATGATATCCTGCATCATCAAGTTGTCCAGCTGACATGAGATTGCTTGTCAAAGCAGGTACATGACGTACATCCTGCATAACAAAATTGCTGCTAGAAGGAAACTACATCCTAACATCACCAATGCCCACAATATCAAGAGAGCTGTCATCACCCAAGCGCACAGAACCCGAAACAGTATGGTATGAATGAAACCACTCTCGACAAGGTGTCACATGAAAGGACACACCTGAGTGCAAGAGCCAACACTATGCATACATAGAGTGTATCTCTGTCATCTAGGAAGCACTAGAAGAAGCTGCTAGGATATAATCATCATCATCAATATCCTCAGGCTGCATAACATTGATCTCTTCAATTTTAACACTAGACTTTGCAGGCACTATGCTGCGATCAGAAGACTTATCTTGCACTTTGTCTTTCCCCTTATCTTTGCGCCTTTCATTGCACAGTTCATGGCATTGTGGCCTAATATGGCCCTTTTTCCCACAATGGTGACAAGTAACATTTGCATTCCTGCCACGGGATTTGCTACGTGACTCCCCACGAGACTTGGACCGAGATTTCTAAGAATCCCGTCCACGGCCACTACCACTGCCATGCTTTCCATATCCATCATTCCTACCTCTAACTGTCATAGCATGCGACACACGAGAGGCATCCAAATTCTTACGGTTAACATCTTCCTGCAGAAGAGCACTCTCAACATAAGATAATTTCAAGGTAGCAGTAGAGGCACATAATGCAGTGCAGAATACATCCCATGACTCATTAAGAGTACCAAGCAAGAAAAGAGGAGTGACATCCTCTGCAAAAGTGATGTCCTGTGAAGTCAAGCTCTTGAGTATAGCATGGAACTGGCTCAAGTGAGCAGACATAGTCACATTCTCCTTCATGCGCAGATCCATAAGCTGCTTCAGCCAATACATCTGACTCATTGGACTTTTCTTGTCATAGAGATTCTTGATCTTATCCCACAATTGCCATGCACTCTGTTCTTCCTCAAAGACATTGTAATAAACCTGTTCTGTGAGAGATAAGACAATAGTGGACTTGCATAACTCATCAAGCTCAAGCCATTCCTCATCTAGCATAGTTGCAGGCGGATGCCCGCTCAACCTCAAAGGTTTGATTTGCGATTTCTACACTAACACCTGCCAAATCTGGCTCTTCCAATAAGAGTAATTCGTACCATCAAGCTTAGTGATGTTGAAAATAACATGATTAGTGGACGAACTCGCCATAATGCAGGCTAGAAGACTGTAGACAGTTCAAAACTGCTTGCTGTTTATTGCAGAAATGACAAAAAAATCACCAAAATCAAGGGAAAATGATAAGAAAAGTGGAACCAAAGCTGCTGCCCACCAAGTATTAGTGAAAGTACATCATTTTAGAGTGTTTCAGCATGAAAAATCCACGTCAGTCCATACATATATGCTTGCTGTAATAAATTACAAATTTCAGTAAAAGAGAGCTAACAGTGCCAAAATCGGATCCCAAGGCAATCAGATACTTCCAAGACCAAGCCGCCATCATGCGGGCATAGCATAAGCATATGATGGTCGATAAGCATGAATCCAATACCCAAGTATGTCATACAAACATCTGCCAGTGAGTAGGCACACCCCCCACTCAACGAGGCAAAGTGTTCCTACCACTACCAAAACTTGACACAAGTAGGTGTCACTTCACAAAGATACGGATCCAAAACTGAGACTTAGCTCATAAGCATACAGTGAACCAAGACATATAATGTATCATCCCAAAGGGTAAGAAATCCCAAAGTCTCAAATGTCTGTAACTACTCAATAGCATGTAACTGCTGTACCGCCTGCTCAATGTCTGATAAGCATTCAAGAATGCTCCCACTGGCACAAAAGCCATATGTACGAGCTCAAGAGCTCAAGCCAAGGCAAGACACAGTGCCAATGACATAAGTCCAAGACAATACATCAATAGTACATCCCGAACATGTAGGCGGTAGAGCATCCGTATGTAGCATCCATAAGCATGTAAGACATCAAATATATCCCAATCCAAACTTTGACAAGCCAAGTAACATCCAAGACAACTCCAGATAATCCAAAATGCATCCAAGGTAGAGCTTCAATGAGCACTCAAGCTCAACGTATGCATAGGGTAATCAACCGTGACATGAGCATCAAGCAATAGGCAATGGATATGCATAAACCCAAGGAACATCATTGTCAAAGCATATACCACTGTCAAGCACGAACCATGTCAATGAGTGCGTAATGTCAAAGCTCTTCCAAAAGCATATACCACTGTCAAGCATGAACCATGTCAATGAGTACGTAATGTCAAAGCTCTTCCAAAAGCATCCGGAATGAAATCCAAGCTCGAAGTCGTACCCCAAAGATCAATATTCATGGCATATATCCAAGACATAGGCCGAAACCAATAGGCATAACCCAAAGCATGTAGAATAGCTTCAGCCCGCTTTTATTACAGCATGAAATGACTATCAAAAACTGAGTAATTTCAGTCCCAAATCAATGCCAAATGGTTGCCAAAAAATAGGCATACATTCCCTTAACATGTAGGCATCATACGTGACCAACCGAGCATCAAATGACAATGCCGGGCAAGCATAACCATCAAATCTTACTGTAGCATTGTTATAAACTATTTGTGGACTGTTATGGCAGTCCCAAAATAGTGCTAAATCAGGCCAAAAGCGGTGTCAATGCTCAACCTTCAATACCAAGCATCAAAGCATATGCAAATGCCTTAGATGAAGCTTGTGGAAGTGCCCAATGGCCTGGAGCTTGAGGAGGACCGGTGTAAAGCAGATGTAGATCAGCCTAGAAATAGGCGCAAATAGTGTGCTACTATCTTGGGGGGCCTACAACCCATGTGGCACTACTGGGGTGGAGTAGGAGCTCAAGTAGGTGCCCAAGGGGGCACACACCAAGCCTCAAGGGTTCTTGAGCATGGGGCAATGAAGATATGAAGCAATGGAGCTTCAATGGTGGCTGCCCAAGCTGTTCACAACCTGTGTGACCAGAGAACTGAAGTAAACCTTGAAGAAAATGATCAAATACCTTTGCTTGAATGCCCTGAGGGTGCCTCAATAGACCGGGAAGAAGCTCGGGAAGCTGGGGAGTGACGGGAGCTCGAAGGAGTCGAATATGGATGCTGGGAAGGAGACCCAATGCGAGTGGGGAGTCAATGGGAAGCTGAGAATGCCACGAACCAAGCTCAAGAGTCGGGAAGCCGAGCTCTAATACCAGTTGAAAGGGAGAGACTAATCGAAGCTTGGACTCCAGAGCTATGGCGGGAGAGCAAGAGCAAGAAAGAGAGAGACAAGAAATGGGAACTCCAACAGCCACAATGTGTGACCAAGCCTTCCTTTATTCAAACTGTCACTAAAAGAATAAAGAATGAAGTGACGGTGACGGACGCCCGCCACCTGCAGTGTGCAGTGGCGGTGACTGTCAGTGTAGTAATACACGAGCCGCTAGGCAGAGGCGCCTTTACCCCCAACAACTCGTGCTCAACATGATTGCCCAAAACCTATTCGGAGAGAGAGAGAGAGAGAGAGAGAGAGAGAGAGAGAGAGAGAGAGAGAGAGAGAGAGAGAGAGAGAGAGAGAGAGAGAGAGAGAGAGAGAGAGAGAGAGAGAGAGAGAGAGAGAGAGAGAGAGAGAGATAGAGCAATTATAGTTATGAAATTTCAACAACTTCTAATAAGGCAAAGAGAGATCTTTCAGGAACCATTAATGAAGAGACGAAGATTTTGGTGGTTCAATGAGAGCGTGTGTAAGTTGGATCAAGTCTAGTTATTTTAATTTAAATTTTGAGAAGTTTGGATATATGCTAGAGGTTCGAGAGGTCTTTTAGAGGTTTTTGATCTCCCTTAGCCAGAGTCAAAATAATGTGATAGAGAAAAATGTGAAATCTCTCAATGTTTTGTGTAACCAATTACAATTATGAAATTTCAATAACTTCTAATAAGGAAAAGGGAGATCTTTCAAGGACCATTAACAAAGAGACAGAGAGTTTGATGGTTCCATCAGAGAGAGTGTGTGAGCTAGCTCAAGTCTAGTTATTTTAATTTAAATTTTGAGAAGTTTGGATACATGCTAGAGGTTTGAGAACCCTTTAGAGGTTTGGGATCTCCCTTAGCCACAATCAAAATAATGTGATAGAGAACAAGGTGAAATCTCTCATAGGTTTCGTACACAACATCATTTGGGAAGAATAGACTCAGAGAGAAGAAAATTGCATGGAGAATTGAGAGTGTAACAAGAATCTTTCCCATTTCAAATCTCCTTCTTGTCTCTTTTGCATGCAAAGACTTGGTTACCCCTCCCTCTCTTGTCACGGTTTGGCTTAAAACTCAAAGCTCAAGTCATATAGAACATAACTTAGTCTCTTCCCTTCGGGGGGGGGGAGAGGAAAGTAGAACCCCACTTTTTGGCATCATGACAAATCTTATATTTGTTTGTACACCACAATTTGCCACCATGATGGCCTTAATCATGACATCAATAGGCACGAATTTCCACATGAAGGGCAAGGAATAGTTGAATCTTTGTGTGCTTCTTTTAACCCACTTTTTAACACAATTTTTTATCACAATGCTAACAATTTGAATTAGAGTATTCGGTAGACCTTTGTCCTAGAGAATGGAGGCAACAATGACTAGGCGACCTATTGAAAAGGTTGTCGACCCCAAGAAGCTCTACACAATCGAACTAAAACTCTTGGATTGGATAATTAACCCCAAGGAGGGACACTGTGACCATGGATACTCAATGCCTCCCCCTCTTTTTAACACAAATGTTTATCACAATGCTAATAGTTTGAGTCAGAGTATCTGGTAGACCTCTGTCCTAGAGAATGGAGGCAACAGTGATTAGGCAACCTATTGAAAAGGTTGTCAACCCCAAGAAGTTCTACGCAACAGAACCAAAAATCTTGGATTGGATAAATAACCCAAGGAGGGCCATTGCAACCATGGACACTCAATGCCTCCTAGAAATCAGCGAGGTAGTGGCAAAGTCGGCTTAGAAGAGAATGAAGCAATATCATTGTTGATTGTAAGCCATCAATAAATGAACCCAAGCCAAGAGTGTGAGAAAGAATTGATAATTCGTGTTATAGTATCTACCAATAGCTTAAAAAAGTGGAACATCAAATTTGAAAGAAGGGCTCTCATTCGTTTATGCCACCTACCGCCCCATTCCCCAACTAAGTTCATGCATGTATGGATTAAAAATCATTGGGAGCTATTAGGATGTAGAATCACAGAAATAAATTACATGGAAAATGATTTCTTCTTTTTCCTATTTGAAAGTGAGGAAATTATTCCAACTATCCTAGGCATAGGCCAATGGATGATCAAGAATTCTCTTTTGACCCTATTCAAATGGACCCCTAAATTTGACCCTAGAACAAATAAACCAGCAAAGATTATTGTCTAGATTGGATTTTTGGACTTACAAAGAGATTTACTTGCATTTTTCCAATCATTAGTAGCACCACTAGGAAAGCTTCTAGGCAAACAACCAACTAGTGTTATCAACCCTAGATGGTTTCCTTAAGTTATGATAGAAATGGATCTAAGCAAGAAATTTTTTTGACTTTCTATTGATTAGGAATATTGAAGGTAATACAATCACAACAACTGTTTACTTACAAGAACTTATCCAATGCATGCTTTAAATGTATGAAAATAGAGCACTTTATCAGATATTGCTTTGAGATGAGGTCAAAGGAGTCTATTGTCCACTAAGAATACACAAAAACTCCTAATGATGGCTTCCAACTAGTGTAGAAAAAAGGTAAAAAGAACAATAACTCTACTAACGATCAAGGTATGAAAAAAGAAGAAGAGTAATAGTAATAGATATTCACCTCTCTTTATGGAAGTCCCTAATGAAATAGCTGGTCAGAGACCTACCTAGGGGAACTTCAAAGAGGGTGACACCCTTTTGGACTAAAAAAATAAACATTTTTGGTGGAACATGTTTTGACAAAGGAAAAATCTAATCTTGATTTGAATGAAAATTGTGATGATGTCTTAATAGAAGATCTAAATGAAACTAAAGAAGAGGCTAATTAATATCAAAACCTTGGAATGTTTATTAACCCCCAAAAAGATTAAGTAGATCAGTCTAACAAGATTGCCAAAATAAGATTCTCCAAAGTTGGAGAGTGTGATACCAACCCATTCTCTAAGATTAAGGAGAGTGCGAGAAAGTACAAATCTAAGAAGACATAATACTAATAATTAATATAATCAAAATAACCTACCTTAATTATAAAGTGTTAACAGGCTCTAATAGACCTAGAATAAAAAAGGGTTGGGTGAAGGATCTCTCGATAGTCCCCAACATAATCTACAAGAGGTTAACATCTTTGGGGATAGTCTGGTTCAAAATCTCAAAGTAATACAATCCACATTTACATGGAGCTTCACCATGCATAATCATAGAAGTTGGGGTGCAGTTATAGATAGTGGGGGTGCAATTATAGACATTAGTGACATTGAAAGCTTTGCTAATTAACATTAGTTTGGATATAGACAATAGATGTGTGGTACCCACTTTAAGGACCAATAATAATTTGTTGTGATTTTCTGTCTATGTTCCTTGTACTGCCCATGAAAGGGCCTTTCTTTGGAAGTCCCTATTATGGCTACAATTCCCTCATTTTGATAGGTGATTAACATTGTTGAAGATGTGAAAGATAGATATTTAATGAAAGGTCAAGTTATTTCAAGAAAAGAAAGAAGGCATGAATGGATTGTGCTTCATATCATGGGCTTATGGACATGATCAAATAAATAGGTCAAATTAGGGGACTTTTGAGGCCTCAAAAATGCCTTTTAGGATGGAGAGAGAGAGAGAGAGAGAGAGAGAGAGAGAGAGAGAGAGAGAGAGAGAGAGAGAGAGAGAGAGAGAGAGAGAGAGAGAGAGAGAGAGAGAGAGAGAGAGAGAGAGAGCTCTAGACCAATGAGAGCAAAGAATTTTTCATGGAATTTTTATTTTTGAAAAAGAAAAAAATTATTTAATAAATAGATATGGATACAATATTACTATGAATTTTATTATGAATATCTATTTTTATCATCTCCTAATTGTGATAATGACATCCTTTACATAATGACATAGGGTCTTGACCACTTTACATTAATGACATTTTTGGGATTGTATAATAATGACAATTGAAACTAAATTCAAATTACCAAAAATTTTAGTGTTCATCTTTTTTCCCTTGTTTTGTGATTCTCATCTCTTTTCCTCCTTGGTGGTAGCTTCTCTCTCTCTCTCTCTCTCTCTCTCTCTCTCTCTCTCTCTCTCTCTCTCTCTCTCTCTCTCTATGTGTGTGTGTGTGTGTGTGCCATAGATATAGAAATTCAACCTTCAACAAGGTGCCCAAGATCTAGAATCACATCCATATCTATGTTTAATTCACTCCAAATAGATGGAAGATGGATTCTTATTATTAATAGCAAAGGTAGCTGAATTACCATGCAACAAGTAAAATGTAGGAAAAGACAAAGATGTGAGAGCTTCTCCATCTCTACTTAAGGATAGGATAAAAAAATATCAGACTTGGAGAAAACAAGAAAAACATAAAAGAGATTTTAGTAAAACATGTAATTATGCATACAGAGCTGCATTTGGAACATGGAGCTTCAAGTCTTCCATTGCATAGGTCAAATTGTAAGTATTTCATCTCAATGCTTTTCTTTTATTGAACTTTGTATTATGTTTTTATTTGTAGATGTCTATCCTTCTAATCTTGAGGAATGATAGCCTGTCGAGTCTATTTTTTATGTTATTGATATTATGCATGGTTTGATTAGGGGCAAAATGTATAAGAGCAATAGAAAAATATAGCTTGCAGATAATAAAATATTTTTTAATGACTATTCTTATATTATCCCTATAGATAATGGCCAATGGAGAGCAATATCCATCCTTCCTTTGCCTGATTTTACAAGCCTTGGGTAGTCTTTACTAGTAAGAGATATAATGTAAAATCTTTTCTAACAATAGAAAATATTAAAACCTAATATCTCAAGTACGCTAAGCAAGATTAATTTGTGATGTCTAATAATGTGTTTATTGTTTTCTTTTTCAATGCTGAGATAAGAAGATCAAAAGCCATGCTGCTAGTCAAGAGGCTACCATATGATTAAATTCTACAATTTGTTGATGAGGGGTGGGATACCAAGATAGAAGGTAAGATAACTTGTAAGATAAATCAAGACTTTGTTGCTTGCAAATACATGCTACTACTCAAAATTTCATACTTAGCTTTTATTACAGTAGATGGCATTATGTTGATGGTACTCTAGTTGCTTTGGATCAGAATATTGAGGATTTTAGCAAAGATTCTATAATGGATCTTGATGTTTGGTTCAATGATGATACTAAATCTTAGATAATCACGTATATTACATCAAGTGAGGCTAGATTTACATAATAAAGACAATGAACTACCATGTTAATTTGCATTCCAACTTAACAGCAAAGGAATAAGTTTGTACATCAAGTTACACACACACACACACACACACACACACACACACACACACACACACACACACACACACACACACACACACACACACACACACACACACACACACACACACACACACACACACACACACACACACACACACACACACACACACACACACACACACACACACACACACACACACACACACACACACACACACACACACACACACACACACAATGCAAGGAGGTTGAAGAAAATATATAATTATTGTCAATACAGATACAAGTTTAGATACTATAGCAAATTGATATTTTCTTTCTTTATGATCTACATAGCTGAGATTTTACAAGACAATATACAAAAGCTATTTCTTTTTGTGAGGAACATTCTTTTTAGAAGTTATTTTTTCCTTCTTTGATACTTTGCTTGCCTTAGGTATTGATGGTCCCTCCTTCTCTACTTCCACACTCTCTACTTCCTCCTCTAGGCCCTTCTTATCTATGCCCTCCTCCTTGTCTCCTTGTTCTTGTTGTATGTAATTGACAAGTATGTACTTGAATTTAGTTGCTCATACATACCAAACATGCTCATTGTTATAATGATCATTGAAAAACTGTCATACATTTGAAAGAAAAGAATGTTAGTCCAATGCTATTTAACAATGCACTCTCTTTTGAGTGAAACAATATCTTAAAATCAAACATATTCCACATTTCCTTTATAAATTTGTCATTATTTAGATACATAAATTGACCAATCTCTTGGCATTTACAATTACCCTCAATTAAGGACTCTATACATAACAACATGAAGCAAAATTGGACAACTTATTCATGGTAGTTTATGGAATAAAGGATCTTGATGTATTTGATAAAAAACTTACCACAACTTGTCTATACTCCATTTGTGCAAGTAGATCAAAAGGCATATGAGGTTTCTTTTGTAAAACTTTAATCAATCTTTTTGTAGCTCTATATTAAAAAATACTAAAATTTAGAGTACTTACAGAAAATAAAGGTTCAAATAATCATGGAACCTTTGGATAATTCAACTTATATCTTAGCACTTCCATATAACCCTTTTGAAGAATTGATTAAAAAACACTGCTATTCACATAGTTTATAGTGGCAATCAAGCTCTAATGATATCTGAAAATAATCATGGGTAAATAATTTAGTAGAATGAAGAATTTTGAAACTAGAAAGAATACCAAACAACTTACTTTTTATGGCATGGAATCATAACAAGCTCTAAGATATCAAAATCAATTGTATCGAGCCAATGGTCAAATGCATTTGCTTCAAACTCACTCTCATATTGTGGAAGATTGAAGGATCAGAAACTCAACCTTTGTTGTATATTAGAAGGGAGTTCATACATCATACACCTAATAAAAGTAGTAAAATAGTGAGTATATAGGAAAAAAATTATTACTAGAAAAATATCATTCTTAAGAATAAACAAATTTAAATATGTTGTATCTCAATCCAGTAAGAAGGATGGAGTCATTTACTTCTCTCCTTCTATTCTTAAGGATATGTACACATTTTGAGTCCAAAGCAGTAACATCATTTTTCTTGGCTCTGTCACCAAGTAAGAAGCAATTTGCATTGAAACCTGTTGGGTTGACACTATCAAGTATATCAAAAAGCTCATCTTCTAGAGGTCCTAATTACTTTCTTTCTCTTATGGTCCCTCCATTTCTTAGCTTATTCCTATGTAGCCTTTTCCTCTACCTCATGCCATCTTGTGTCTCTCTCATGTGTGACAACCTCCACTTTAGGACTTGTGTCCTCCTCCTTCATGTATGGTGGTACATTAAAAATATTATATGTCTTCCCACTGTAAGAGGAATCAACTCTAAAACCTCTTAGAAAATCTATATCTCAATCTTCATAAGATAATTGTATCCTTATCCATAAGTATCACCTTATGTTTGTGGGTAACACATATGTATGCATCTTGAAAACAGTCAATTAAGAAATCCTCTGTAGCCTCTTGATGCAAGTAAGGGTACTTCTTGTCCACTTGTGACTATCAAGACTGTGCTTATCACATATCTCCATCACCACCCTTTGGAATGGAAGCTTTGGAATTGCAGTATCAAGAGCTTTCATTACTTTCTAGATCTCCCTAAGACATCTCACACCCTATGAGAGAATCTCCTTTTATGCTCTTTTGGTGGCTTGGATGGCTTGGAGGATTGATGGATTTTCTCAACAATGTTCCTAGGATCAATCTTTTGCTTCCTTGTGGTAGCCTTAGTTCTAGCCATAGCTCAACAAAATCAAGCACAAGAAAATGATAGGACAATAGAGTTATCAATCACAAAATTCTATTGTAACATATGAAATGTAAAAATGTTACAATCCAATAAAAAGAAGCCCAAAAATCACATTTCATTTGACAGAATAGAAAAATCGACCAACAAATGTATGAAATACGAAAATAGAGCACTTGAAGAATGAACTGGGTAAGCAAATTTGCGATTTACATGACAATAGAAAATCAAGTGAAAATCAACTAGACTGCAACGTATTAAATGAGAGCATTATACTGCATGATGAAGATTGGCTAGTATATTGCATTCCATTCAATAGTTTCATATCAAAAGATTAAAAAAATTAGATTTGTGTATGCATACCTAGTTGATTGCTAAAAATTTTAGCTTGGCATATCGAGTTCTATTTGTAGAGGGGGTTGATCTTGTTTGAATACTCTTGGTAGAGATGGAAAGCTTATTGTATTCAAAATGAGTTTCTCTTGGAATAGCTAGATGAAAGTGGATCTTTACTAGACAGGTTGGGATTAAATCTAAAGTTAACATTGTAGTTATTAATTGGGGTGGTACTTAGTAAGACTTGCTCTCATTAATCAATTTTTGTAGGCCCAAAAAGGAGTCTCATATGTGAAAAGTTGCCTTAAAAATAGCAAAAAATTTAGAGCCCTCATTTTGGGTGAAATAATGTTCTTTTTGGCACAAATTTCAAGAACAATGGCTCTATTATTAAATGACTTTTTTGGAGTCTTTTTAAGAGTAGCATCTTGTAATCATCGCGATAAATTTCATGTGTAATCTCTTCTATCTCCATCAAATTGAAGCTAAGACCTTCTATCTCTATTGAGATGTGATTTTTTCAGCCTTGGATGTGCTTTAGTGACTTATAATAGTGTTTCATCTAAAGTTTTAGTTTGTTAAGATGCTTAGGATTATGCCATCTAAAATGCAAATTCAATGGTGTTGTTGTTTGTTGGGTACTACTAAACTCCTGTTTCACATATCAGACCTTTGTTCAATGCATATATAATATTTGATTTTTCAAAAATTTTTGCTCATAAGAGTATGCTTTGTATTTATTTTCTTTTGCAAAGTTAGGATGCTAAAGAGAAAGCTATCTCTTGAGGGAATGGGGCAAGAGGAGTTGGAGGATAATTATGATGATAGGATTTTTGATTTTTTGCAGAAGACAAGGAACTCATCCAAATTTATATATGTTAGGGATATGCTCAATGTCCTTTTTGATTTGCAAGAGCTCCTGGGAGATTTTAATTAAAATCTTAATGACTACAAAGAATTCTATGTTAGACGTGTTGAATTTCCCACAATTGAAAATTATGTTCAATTTAATGATGTGATCCAAGCAACCAATGCTCTTAGGACACCTTTGATTACCATGTATTATCTTATTGATGAAGAGTTTAGAAGTGTGAAACGAACTACTTTTTCCATAGGGATTAGCAACAATTTCTTTTGATTCAAAAAGACATATGTTTTCTTGTGTTTCTCTAATATATGAATGATTTTCGTTCAGAGAAAGTGTAAGAGAACAAGATTGAAGATGTTGCATATATAGATAAGGAGGTTGAAGAGAAGGTAAATAAATTTCTAGAAGATGTTGAGAACTAGCTGGTGCAAGGTTTTGATCCTGCTATGTTCAAGAGTCAGAAACATTACAAATGTAGAAGAAGAGAAGATGGAACTGAATACAAAGATTAAAGAAGGCCCTCTAGATTATATCCTTACATTTCCTACCTACCTTATCAACAAAAAGAGATATGTATTACTCAATAATATTCAACATCTTTTTGATCTTAGAGAAGTTTACTGCTTAGCCATCCTACAACATGGGGCCAGGATGGATAAGGATTTCATAAGTTGTGAACCATGCCCACTAGTAGCTCTAGATATAAAGGTGGAGAAATTTCAAGACAGCTCCATGGCCTTACACACATGTATTAATGAGATTGTGGAAAATGAAAAGAAAGGGCTACCCATAGAAGAATAGTCATTTGGGGCGCAAAAAAGGTGCGGCATTGAGGGCATGGGATATGAAGACACACTAAAGCAACAGTTAGAGGAGAAGCCAAAGAACTCAATAAATCTTTATGATGAGAACCTTCTTGAAGATGATGAAACCCCAAAGCTATTAAAGATATTTCCAAGATCTTCATAGGCTTAATAGTAGAGTTTTGTTGTGCTTAATGAATAAGTGACCTAAATATTTTCATCTATACTAACAAGGAAAACTATTTTGTTTCTTATGAAGATTGAAATTAAAGATCCTAATAGCTTTCTTGGAAAAGCCAAGGATTCTAGACCATTGAAGCTTGGGAAAAATCAAGGACTTGGCTACTATATTGAAAGCTTAAATAATCAAAACTAGTACAATTTATCACAACAGATTCTCAAGTCTCCAAGTTTGCCAATGATGGATTTGAAAGCTATTTCTAAAGTCATTGGATTTGAAGTTTTTAATAAAGGAGCAGAGAATATAATTTTGGTGGAGAAGGAAGAATCCTTTTTGGCTACATGCTTGGCTACAACGGGTCTAGAGCTAGATACTTTGGAGTTCTTAGCTCCTATTTACTCTCTTATGTAGGAGATGCAAAATATTTGAAGCTTCTCACTGGCTATAGAAAGCAAAAGTTTTCAAAATATAGAGGTCCTATTGAGTGGAATAAAGCCAAGGATTCCTTTGCAATAGAAACCGATTGAAGGATCTTGAAGAATCAAGGGTATGTTTTGCCCTCTCTTTGTGTAGTTTATAACCATTCTAAAAATCTCTGCTTTGAAAAAGAGTTTAGATATCCCTCTTTTCTTTTCTGGGTAACCATTCGTATGGATTTTGCCAAAGATGATGTATTGCATGATGTGGTTGTATCTCTAAGCTGAAATTTATGTCAAATTTGTCTATAAGACCATTAAAAGATTTGTAATATATTGTTTGCTTTGAATCTTCCTCATCCATGTCTTGTGTGCCTAAGGTAATTTGTTCTTTCTTGATAATGTGATTTTTCTATGCGTTGGGTTGACCAAATAGATAGGTTTCCATATTGTTTGATGAAATACGGAGCATGGTTGTATAAAATATGTTGCACAGTTTTAAAAAAACAGTGTTAGTTAAAAATATTATATGAGATAGACAATGAAGAAATATAACATTTTCTTATTGTACAAACATAACAACTTCTTACCACATAGGAAGTGAAGTATTGATTACTCCAAGCTTTTATCATTACCTTTTGAAAAGGTTCAATTGATCTTTGAAGTCTTTGAGATCATCATTTTTTCAATCAATTTTATCATAATTAAAAAATATTTTATCTACTGTTTCTCAAACTTTGGCTTTTCTATTTTGGGCCTATCCATTATCTGTACCTTTTTAGAAAATCTTACCAAGATTTCCATGAAATCCTAGGAACCTTCTAGCCTTCACTCTACCAATATATGGCTATTTGGGGACGCGGTTTACATCCTTGGACTTTTGAAGATCTACTTTAATAACAATATTATCTCCATGTAACCCAATTGCAGATAAAACTTGCTCAGTCTTTGCTATAGCACTTTGTCTAACTGATAAGGGTTTTAGCTTCCAAGAAAACTCTATATAAAGATGAATGAGCTTTTCAATTATTCTAGAGAGAGTACATGAAGTGTACATATATGAGCATCGGCCAAAGGAATATAAGAAACTAGCTTGAAGTGTGGGTCTTTGATATGCCTAGCGGGGGCTCCATTCTAGTTGCTTGAGCTCAATTGTGTAGCTGGGAACATGCAATATAGGCAAGAACATCTTGAGTTTGCTCCTCTAGATACATTGTACATGCATTTGAGTTTCTTTAAGCCACCACCTATGTGCCATTTGACCTTGTAGTTGCTAAATCTCTTGACAAATAGATCTTCTCTTGCTTGTTGGCTCTTACTTACATTAGGTATTGAAGTTTGATGGAAAACCCCCAATAAAATATATCAAAATCCTCTATGTCTACTTCAAAATCTCCTAACAACTAGATATTGTGTCAAATCACTACAATGACTTGATAAAAGTGCTCTATTCATCAAGTAATGGAGACCCTTTCTAATTTTGCACACTTTAAAATCTCACTTTCATCAAGTCTAATCACAAAATTGGCTACTCCTTATGCCTCTTCTAACGGTAAATCATAGAATCTGATCATCAAATGTTGAAAGGTAGCTAGATTAAGAAAAATGTTGTTAAATTCATTGTAAAGACTCTCTTTCTTCTTGCTCTTGAAGTTGGCCTTGATATGGAAAGGCTCACCCAAAACTTCCATCACCTTACCATTAACTCTGTGTTTGATAGTTTTCACTATAGATGGCCTTTGGAAGTAAATAGTTGCATAGCTAACCTTGTTCCATATTTGATTGTATTAGATGAAAAATTTGTGTATATGCATATTGACTAATACCAATACTATCCAAAGTCTTCTACACTAGCTTAGAATCCAAAGAATGATGCCTAATAAAAGAATCCAAGCATTGTCTCTTTACTTTTTTAAACTTATTTTTCTTGAGAATATTCTTTGGGATTGTTGAGGGCAAGAGATGATAATAAAATTGAGATGCCTTTGAAGCATCCCTCTTACTTACATTTGGCTCAAGAAGAGACCTAAACAAGATCAACATCATAACTCATATACTATTATAAGTAAATTTATATTCAATATTTCTTAAGTAAAACTATATATCTTGATGCTTAGATTCTTTTACTACAATCACCTCCTCTTGGTTTGGGATGCTTAATATTTTTTAGATTTCTATGCTTAATATTTTTTAGATTTCTATGTCAATTTTGAAGGTCTAAAATAGTTTGTTTTTGATGGTATGCTTTAATGCGTTTTTCTAATGAATGATTCTTCTATTGAAAATTCTATAGTTTTTGTAACAACTTATCTCTATGTTTTTTAAACAAGTGATTCTCAAATCTAAAAACATCCTTCTTTGTAATAAGATTAAGTGTATAGCCTAAAAATCTATTATAACAATTACCAATAAATTGCATTAGTGAAGAGCTATTATAGAAAGGAGTACTATTTTCAATAGGATCTTTGAGGTATAACCTTCCGTTCAACCAAAGATCAAATTTTTTTTCCCTTCAAATCAAAACACAGGTTTCATAGACTTTGGAAGAATATTTTGTTTTGTTCTTTTCCTTATTGGTTTATACTCATGTTTTAGCTCAACATGAAGATGATAGAGAGCTTTTTTACCAGTGTTACAAGGATCATTGGATGATTGATCCATAGCTAAAGCTGTGATTTGCAACTTTTAGTATGAATACTATGGGAGTTCAAAAAAGTAGAAGAATAAGTAAGTAACTAATAAGGAGAAGAAGGAAAAGAGAGAATGAGAATGGATGGAGGTAACCAAATATTTTTTAAAAAATTGAATATTAGATTTCACTTTTATTAAGACAAGGTAAGATCTTCATTAAGTCAATCATCATCAACTTTATGACAGCCTACATTTCTAAGTTTGATGTAAGCCACGAGAATATTACAATAATGACCTTTTAACAATTTTAGATATGTTTATTTATCAAAATATGAAAAAATTAGAAAAAATCCAAAATGATTTTTATTTCCTAAAATATATTCTCTCTCTAGAATCTCTTATAAGGTATTTTCGAGATCTCAAATCTCCCCTAATGAATAGTAAAAAGAAAAACCTACCCAAAAGACGAGACTAGACATGTCTTATATCTTTGCAAGTCCAAAAGATGAGACTAGACATGTCTTATATCTTTGCAAGTCCACTCTCATCCTTTTTTAATTTAGACATAAACTACATAAAGACTTAGTTCTATCAGATTAGTTCGATGTCTACACTAGTTTATCAAATAATTTTAATGTGATAATGGCAGGTTGGTTTCACACAAACCCATTACTCTTCAAGTCACATGAGGTGAGAGAAAAACTTCAAAATCTATGAGAAAATGTCTTCCACAAGACAACTAGCATAGGCTTGGTTAACCACAATCAAATCTATCCAAGATATTTTGAAACAAGCTAAAAAGGAAAAATAATTACAAGGAAAGAGTTGAGACTACAAAAATATTCCTAGGCTATCAAGCTAGAACATGAAATTAGCAAGGGGAGAGTGGATCTACAAAAAGAGCTATTGATCGTTAAAAGATACCTCAGGATCCTAGAAAAAGAGGAAGCTAACAATGTAATACTATTTACGAGGACATGGTAGGCAGCCAAGATAGATCGCCCAACCAAAGAAATGTTCAATATGATTAAGAAAAAAAAGGAAAAAAACTTGGTCATCATGCAGATGAAGAAAGATGGGAGTCTAGCAATAAGAAAAGAAGTTGTTGGACCATGGGAAGGGTTTTGAATTTTCACAAAAGAAACACTAAGATTTTATATTCTTCAAAATAGACATTGATAAAACCTATTATAGACTAGATTGGTGCTTTGCACTTTATTTTCTTCGCGATATGGGATTGGGCAATAAATTCATTAAATATGTGAGTATGCTTTTTGGCAATGCTAATCCCAAAGTTGTAGTAAATGGGGAATTATAATCCTTTTTCCCTCTGTTCACATCCATAATGAAAGAGTGCTCCTTACTCCCTCTACTCTTTACAATTACTCGATGCCATTTGCCGATAGATAGGTAATGCTAAAGCAAAGTCCCACACATTGGGAAGCATTGACAAAGTAGATAGATGAACTAATGCAACTAGAAGTAGCAATCATGCAAGGCCATGGTGGTGAACATGAATATACCTAGCCTAACTATAAACCCTATGTCAAGAACTCTATAAGTAAGCACCTTTTGGGAAGGGAAAAAGATGCAGCTAGTCCTTCCCATTGTTGCATTGGGGATACAATCCAAAAAAGAATTGTTGACATAGGGTCAAGAGTTAGCATTCTTGGCCATACAGTTTTGAAAGGATTAGCCTATCAAATTCGTCAGAATCTAGTTCTCTGTGAACTTCATTGTCATGAAGTGAGTGGACTATAATATCTTGATTGGTCGACCTTGGATAAGGAACACACAAGCAATCAAGGATTGGAGCAACAACCTAATTATACTTGGACAATCACATGGAGGCAGTTAGGATCAAGATAGACACATGGAAAACCTCACCATTCAACCTAGATGCCATCTCTGTAGAAGGGTGATACTAAAAGCATGCCAAACTATGATTTGTTCATGAAATACATATCTTGTCTTGATGATGAGTGCGATTGGATGCATCTACTTACTACAATTGACTTTTCCTTTTCAAATGATGAGGATGACTACAAGAGAGAAGCCAATAAAGTAAGCAATGAGGAAGAATGAAGAAAAGAAACAAACACACATAGCTAAGATCCACCATCAATCCCAATTTGTATGATGGCAAGAAGCACAGAAATAGCTCCTAGCATGACCTATCATGTGCCTACAAACAAACTAGATTTTATCAATATTTTAGAATTCTTGAAATGTAAACTATGAAACAACCTTGGTGCAAACATGAGACCACTCAATGAGCTCTTGGAAGTTCAATATTGGAAGTGGACTAAAGTACACTACCCAAATCTACTCTATAATTGGGTTCTCCTAGAGCAAAAAACTATTTTGAAGAAAGAGGCAATATTTGATAATGAAATTTCCAATGCAACAAAGATAGAAAGCACTTACCCTGTCTATGAATTTGGAGCCTCAAATACTACAAAGTTTGAGATGATTGACTATGACATTGATAGATGCATGCTAGAGTGAACTATTGTTGATTCAAAACCTAGGGAGACATGAAAGGGTGAGCAAAAGCAAGAGAGAAGAGTAAAGAGAAAGCAAGAGCACGAGCTATAAGGGTTGAACTAAAGAGAGCAAGACTAGTGTGTGGAAACTTCTAATAGTCACAATGTGTGACTTGCCTTCCTTTATTATTCTATCAAAATAAAGATGATAATAATGGGTAGTCACCATGTGCAATGTACATGTATACAACACTGATTACAAGGTAAACACATGCAACTAGGCACAAGCGGCATTTAACCCCTAACAACCTCCCACTTAAAGGCAAATGTGCATGAAGTAAGGACATAAGTACAATATATGCATATGAATACAACTCAATAGGGGAAATCATCATCTTGTCCTATGTTGATTGTCCTATGCTGAAGGAAGGCATAACATTCCACTGGGAGACTTTTAAGATTCTCATCTATAGAGATCTTGACAATCTCTATGTGCTTGTCCAATCACCTCTCTAATGAAGTGATAACACACCTCAATGTGCTTGGTTTGTGCATGAAAGACTGGATTGCATGCCAACTGGATGGCATTCATAGAATTTGAATATAAGTTAGAAGTCACAGAAATAATACCAAGGTCTACAACCAAATGGCCTAACCATAGGGCCTCATTGCAAGCCTTAATGGATTAATTTACTACAAGGGAAGATCTCATTAAAGGCAACTTTCTTTTCTTATTTAAAACCCTTTGCAACCAAACGGGCTGTATATGCTAGCTTAGGACGACCAGGGGTGCTCTTCGGCTCTTACACCCACTTGCATGGAAACACATATTTTCCACTAGGTATGGTTTTTCTACAATGAGTTAAACTTAGATTGCATAGCCCTCTCCCAAGAAGAATTGTCATCTGTATACATAGCCTCCTCAAAAGTAAGAGATCCGAAGAAGACATAATTCATAGAGGTCTCATAACGATCACGAGGATGCAAGGCTCCAATAGTTTGTCAAAAAACTAATTGTGGAGTTTATACTCATGTCCTCTATGTTCAATACCAATATAATCTTGTACAATAGGCATATCCTAGGCCATTGGAGCATCAACAATAACTGAAAGTTGTCCAATGGAGATTGGTTGTACATTAACAAGAGGTTCCTCCTAAAAGATAATCCTACACACCTCAATCACCTACTTAGTTTCTTTCTTATGCATCTTATCCTCATGTAACATAACATCATGGTTGTGGATAAGTGTCCTAGTCTACAAATCCCAAAGATGTGAGCCCATCTCACCTGCATCACCAAATCTAAGAAAGATGCATTTGATAGACTTTGAATTTAATTTGTTGCGCTTGTCTTTGGAAATATGGAAAAATGCCCCACATCTAAAGACGAGTAAGTCTGCTTATGAAGAGGGTTTATTAGACCATACCCCCTCCGCAACTCTAGACCAAGAGCAGTGCATGGGGATGTGTTAATCAAATGAATTGTAGTAATATAATTGCCTCAATCCAAAATGTATGGGGTAAGATAACATGACTATGGACCCTCTTCTGATGAATGGCCCTATTCATGCGCTTGACCACACCTTTCTGAGGTGTGATATGAGGAGCAATCAATTAACGCTTAATGCCTCAATCATCATAGAATTTTTGAAAAGCATGGGACACATACTCACCCCTATTATTTGATCTTAGGCGTTTCAGCTTATGCCCATATTGCTTCTCAACCAAAGTAACAACGTGCTGAAAAAGTAGCTAAAACATCTGTTTTTTGTTTATGGGATAGACCTAGATTTTATGTGAACAATCATCAATGAGCATGACAAAATACTTAGCACCAACCAAAGATTGATAGGGCATGGGACCACAAACACCAAAATAAACAAGAACCAGCAACTCACCTGTGTGTGTAGAACTAGACTTATTATGAGCATTACGAGCCTGCTTACCATATAAGCAATGATTGCAAGAATCAAAACAAGAATAGTTTAAGAGTAGAAGATAGCACAAAATAGTTAAAACTTTCATTTCTTTAAGCAGCATGTGCCCAAGGCAACATTACATGAGGAAGATGAATGACGGCCAAAACATGCTCTACAAAGCTTGAAACAAGCAAGGAATAAAGACTGCCAACTTTGACACCTCTAGCAAAAGTGAAGTTGCCTCAGTTGCCTCAAGTAATCTTCCAAGAAGAATCACCAAAAGAGATCATGTTAACGAGCATTATCCAACTACCCAATAGAAATAAGGATTTTCCTTAAAGCCAAGACATGAAGTACTTCTTGCAAAGCGAAAGAAGTATATGTAGACAATTGCAAGTGGAGATTACTGATGCTAATGATGTCACATACACGATCATCATCTAGTTGTATATAATCTGAAATGGTATGGTAGGTGTAAAACCAATTGCGATGTGGGGTCACATAAAAAGAAGTCTCCCAAATGAACTAACCAACACTAAGAGAATGAGGAAGATTATCAGTTAAGTGTGTGATAACAAGTGAAGAAGAAACCAATATGTAGTCATATGTTTGGTACTCCAATATATTAATCTTTAACCTTGATAGTGGATTTAGTGATGCATTGATCATTCGATGATTTATCATGATCTTATAGTTTCCCTTTGCCTCCTTGATCATGCCTATCTTGGTGCAGCATATGGCACCATGGCCATATGTGCCCCTGCTACCCACAATAACACATGTAAGTGAAGACTTAGGATCGTGTGATTTATTGCAAGCCTGCTCACATGATTTTAACTTAGATCTATTTCAATATGGTCTCTATCGTGATGGTCATTACTGCCTCTAGCATCATGCTAGCCTCGAAATATGAGAGCATAAGAGGCATAGGTTGCATCAACATTCCTCTTTCTAACCTCTTCAATGAGTAAAGCTCCCTCTACATATGAGCATGTAAAAGCCACCCTCAAGAGCATTAGTGCTTATGGCAATACAATGTGTCCCATGATTCCGGAAGAGTGACAAGCAAGAACATACACTTAATATTGTCATCAAAGATAATGTTCTATGATGTAAACTTGTTGCAAATAGAATGGAACTTATTTAAATAAGTAGACATATAAATTCTTCCTTGATATGAAGGTCCACAAGCTTCTTAAGCTAGTACAACTACAAAGTCAGGTTTTGCTTATAATAAAGATCATATATCTTTTCCCATAATTACCATGCACCACTAGTAGTCTCATCGATATTGAAATAGACTTGCTCAAAGAAAGAAAAATTAATCGTGGACTTACATAGCTCATGAAGTACCTCCTAAGCATCAATATCAAAGTCTTTTGTTTTTATGCCTTTACATTTCAATGGCTTAGCCTATTTTTTTGGACCAAGACTTGCCAAATATGTGTCTTCCAGTAGTTAAAATTGTTGCCATCCAACTTGTTAATGTTGAAGATAGCACTATCATCAGGAGCACTAGAAGTACCTGCCATAACGATTGCAGAACAAAGAGAATGTGGGCTATTGTAATTTTTGTAAAATAGCTCCAAAAATGAGCCAAAAGTGGATGCAAAAGGAGGAGTACAAAGCAATGCATTGCCTTCCACAAAATAGAAGCGCTAAAGTGACCAAAACAAGTGTCTGCCTTCAAAATCACATCTCAAAGGTAAAGTACAATAGTGGTATCTATACAATTCAATAAATGAGAACTCAACTATAAGAAAATGTGCAAAAAAAGACTTCCACTGCTAGGAAAGTCTAGATAACAACCAGACTTACAATACAACTAGCAGTGAACTAGTGAAGAGCATACAACTCCATGTACCAAATACTATTAGAGAATCAAAAAAGTATTAGATACATAGATGCATCCCAAAACAAGGGGTAACAAGTACATGAGTTAATTGTGAATAAGAGATCTCCAAGCAACAAAGTGATCTACCAAGTTGCAACCAACTCATTGCTCATGAATAGTGAATCTTAGTACATAACAAAGTATGTAACCATAACTGACAACCTATCTAGTAGGGGAAAGTACCACGTAACCAAAAATCCAAGTGAAAATCAGCCCACAGCGATTAGTAATTGCAAAGACAATGTTTCATAAATTAATGAGTATATATGAGAGGCTTCCACTATCTCTAAAAGCTAAGCTCTACAATAAAATCTTAAAGTTCTCCCATTGAAAGCAAACCAAAATATCCATGTTGAAGTTCAACTTGCATCATCCACTTAGTACTTTCCACCTTAGTACTTATATGCATGTATGCATAAGTAATCATCATATGTGAAGTGACCTAGAAACATCATGTAACTTCACTTGAAAGGATGGCACATGTCTTGGTATTATTAGTTGTATCTTTTCAAATATTTTAATTGTGAAAATGATAAGATCTTTAGAAAAATGCTAGAATATGATCGACCACTTATGCCTAATTTTATCAATTTATCTTTGTCTCTTGAAAAATAATGTTGTCTATGTCAAGTTATTCATTCACGAATTGTCATGATGATAATAATCTGACTAATATTTTTCAGGAGAGTGGTGTTTTATGGATGATTATAATATGTATTTTATGTTTGCACCTTGTTCTTGAATATTAAATGCCTAATATGGTGGTAAATTGATTCAAGAAGTTGTCTACAACAAAGGGATATTTTAGGCACGTTGATGTTTCTTGTGTTTCTATTGTGGACTTGAGAGGCCATAACACTTTGGTGATACTATTGGTTTCATGGGCATAATTCTCATGATTTACGCATTAGGCCTAGAAAGAAGAAATTTGCAAGAGTAGCATGTGAAAGCACTGGACTATAATATTTAAAGACTATAATATTTAAAGATTGGGTGCAATAGATGATTCGGATCTATTCAAAGATTTTAGTCATGTCTATAAGGCAAATCATTTAAGTTTCATATTCCTTCTTGAAGTTCTTACTATGAGTTCTATTCAAATGCTCTAATTTCAAGATTCATACAATGGAAGCAATGTATTGTTGCAATGTTTTAGTCAATAGTCAGAAGATCCCAATCTATTCAAGAGTACTCAATGCACTGGGTTCAAAGCAGTCTAGTTCAAATTGAAATCTCATATCTATGACAGCCACAGTAGTTTCAAGAGTTCATTTTGGGAGTTTCAAGATGCAGCCTTAATTTCAAGTCTTGAGGTTTCTTCTTCAAAGTTGAAATGCCAATAGAAGAAGATACAAGAGTAGCAAAAGAGGGTGCAATCTATTGAGAGGCAACTGAAGACAATGAGAGAAACATGATCTTTTTTCTAGGAAGATAATATGATTCATTTCTATAAATGGAGGGTATCGAGCTATTCCTTCTTTAAAATGTCTTGCATTTAGGCTATTTTAGAGCAAACAGAGATTCAGGTAGTTTCAGGGTAGACATGCATTCAAACAAATTCTTGCAATTCAGAGAGTTTCCTGCAACTCATGCATATTCCTACAATTTAGGCTACCTGCAACTCAAGTAGTTTCCTACAATTCAGGAATATTAATATAATTTAGAAAAATTCATATAATTTAGATGTTCAGGAGATGGTGGAAAAGAATATGAAGAAGACTAACAAGAAATGTGCTACCAATAAAGAAGGAGATTAGAAGCAACTTCAAGAAAATGTAATAATAAGGAATGGAATGGAAATAAATACTTTTTAGGCTAAGATGATGAAAATAAGATATAGAAGAAGATAAGCTAAAGTATAAGGAGAAGAAATGATTTTTCTTTCAATCCTAAGGGAATAATCTAAAGTGCAAAAGTATCAAGGATTTGTAGAGATCATAAGAATAACATGAATTGCAATAGTTTTAGATATCACTTGAAGTGTAAAAGTGTTATGAGCTATAGTGATGGTAGGAATAATCTGAATTGTCAAAGATCTATTAGAGACTAGCCATGTAACACAAATAAAATAGATCAATATAGGATTTTTTAGGCAATACCTACAAAATAGTTTTTCAAGTAGCTTGAACTACAAAAATTGTAGGAATAACCTAAATATTATAGGCTAAAAACCTACTACTTCATCATGGCAAAAGTTAGGAGGTTGGTTGAAAGAAAAGTAGGTCATTTGCAAATAGTATGCATGTTTTATCATGGATAAATCTAAGAAGAAGCAAAAGAGATGCAAAGTTTGCTCTTTGAGCATGGACATACCTCAAGATGTTGTTCTCATATTTATGAGTCTTGTGAAAGAGGAAAATCCTATAAGTATTTCTACATGATTGATTTATGTAGGCAATTCAATGCTATCTGCAAGAAGCTTTCTTTGTAGCAAATAAAGGTGTAGATTCAAGAATGGATAGAGCATGGGAAAAGTTGAGTTCTTTTGAGAATGTACTTGATGGTTCTTATGAATGGCATGATGACCATAAAGGCCGTAAAGTTAAATCTTGCTCTAGTTTGAAGCATGTTCGGAGGTTGCTTAGAGTAGTTTGGAAGATCAAGGAGAAATATGAAGATGTTCTAGTCTCAAATTTAGATTCAAGTTCAAGTGATGGTTTTGTCAAAGATTGAGGTTGAGAGAGTGAGAGTGAGAGAGGACAAGAGCCAAAGTAACCAAGGATCCTCGAGTGCCCCAAACCCAACAAAGGAGCTTACCAATGAGAGAGTGGAGAATCATACACCTTGCATCAATAAATTGAAGGTATTTTCCATATTTTGGTCTCTTGCAAACTATCATAATCAATCTCCAATCAGTTTTGCTAAAGAAGGAAGAAGTAATGAAATTATCATCAAGAAGGTTAATCATTTTTGTGTTCTAGAAGATGATGTTGTCATGGATGAAAAGCATGAGGATTATGGCTTTCTCAATAAAGATGCTATTATGGATGATTTTCTTGGTTCTCATTTACTGGCTTTGAGAAGGATATTGCAATAAGGAAATCTGATTTCAGTGAAGAGGCTTTGAAAATACTTAAAATTCAATTACATGTAGTGAAAAATGCATAATTTTTAGATGTAGTTTTTTAGGGTGCCTATATTTTCGACATGTTGAATATTATTTGAAGTCATTATAATATTCAACCTAAAGAAATTTAGCAAGTTTAATATGATATTGTAAACTTTTAGGTTGATTGCTTGGTATGAGCAATTTTTAGGACAACAAGTTTCAATATAGCAAGTGATTAGTTTTTAGCCATGTTCAAGTTTACAACAACAGACTAAATGTTAGGAATTATAGAAATCACTTAGTTTTTTTTTCTTGAATATTTGCAAGGGATATGCTCTATGGATCAATCTTCAACTAAGACGGTTCAATGGCTTTCTTCTGAGTTGGAAAAGGAAAGGAATGCATTAGAAATTGCAATAGTTGAGGCTTTGTCTATTATCAATCAGCTTCAAGAAGATAAAGATTTGCTTTTCAACAAGAGGTTTCTCATGTCAAGAATGCAATGGAATTCCAAGTTTCACATTGGTTTGAGGTTATTAATGCTCTTGAGGAAGTTATTTTGCAGAAGGATAATGAAATTGCTAATTTACATACTCAATTAGCATTTTCTTATGTTCCAAGTCAAGATGTTATTCTTGAGGATCTGTATGTTTGTTAGATGATGTAGAGGGTGATGAGGAGGAGTTATTTCTTCAAGAAAATTCTTCAGTGGTTCCAATGTTTAAAATAGATGTTGATAGAATTATTCAAGGGTATCAGGAGCAGCCCAAATGTGCCAGCAAACGGAGTTTTTGGACATCAAACTATTCAACTTGTAGATAAAGTGGTTCATGACCACAGAATTAGTCATCCTAAATTTGAGTAGCAAGGAAACCCTAAAAATCAAGAAATTGAAGAGAACTAGTGTGTGGATAGTTTAGATGTGCAAGATGAGGAAGGACAGAAGGCTATTGTTTAGAGTGAGCAAAGATATGAATATACTATGAGAAGGTCTCCAAGAGTGGTGGAGGATGAAGTATGGGAGGTCAACTTGAATAAGGAAGGAGAGGCTAAACCCATCAAAATGATCATATATGTTGAGGAGGCATTCAAGAAAGATCTCATAAGGCTATGTAAGGAGTTTCAAGATATATTTGATTGGGATTACCCATATATGAGAGGGTTTGATTCCACAGTTTGTCAGCATAGAACTAACTTGAAGAAGGATGCCAAACGAATCATACAAAACTGAAAGCTAAATGTAGCAATAATTTTTTATATGTTCTCGATCCCATTCATAGATTCTCTTTTTGATGATATCATGGGACATGAGATGCTAGGTTTCCATCAAATTTTAATAATTTAGGAGTATTTAGGTTTTCTAGTAGTGTCAAAATTACAGGATGGATTCAGAAACCTGAATTCTTGCAACTTGAATTCCTAAAACAATAGCATGAGTTCTTACAACAACAATGGGAAGTGTTGCAACATTTTAAAATGTAGGATATAAAGGAGGAAGTGCTACAACAATCTTTAAAAAAACAATTAAAGCAACAACCTGAAGTTGAAAAGTTTAAAGAACCTGGAAATATACTTGAATGTCAACAAATATAGGTTCTATCAGTTTGGATCAATACCAAGCAATACTTTGCAGATGCCATGATGTAGATTGAAACTATGGAATATTATAATACAAATGCAAATGTAGTTTTGTATTGTTTTCTTTTGCAAGTTTTTTTGGATTATCTTGCATATTTATTTGGTGATGCTATTTCTTGTTCAAGATTCAAGTTGTGTGGTGCATTGCCATACATTGCTTATGATATAGATGCTAGAGTGTCATTGACATATTTCTTGATTGATTGTCATTAGCATAGTGATCTACTTATTCAGCCATGGTTCTATATCTTCATTCTCTATGATATTCTACGGATGTCATTGTACTTTATGGTTCCCAACCATGGCATGTTGTTTTGGACTGGTTTCATAATATTTCTCTTTGGATGAAGGGAGTATTCTATGTTTGCACCTTGGTCCAAATATTAAATGCTTAATGTGATGGTAAATTGATTCAAAAAGTTGTCTGCAAAAATAGGGATATTTTAGGAAGCTTGGTGTTTCTTCTGTTTTTGTTGTGGTCTTGAGAGGCCATAACAATCCAAGAGCAAAGCAAGCTCAATACATGTATGTCATAACATCCGGAAGCCCAAACATGCCAAATAATACATTCGAGATAATGTAAATAGCAAAAGCATCTAAGCTCATAAATAAGAAATCCTTGGACCATGCAACCTCTACATATTGTTCTAAGAGATCTTAGAATCAAAGGTTAGGTAGGAAATCACATCCATTCATGACTAGTAGTGTGAAGCATATATACAGTCACATTCCCATATCGCATGTAAGCATAGATTGCGCTAATATTTAAAGCATATGATTGTTGTCCACTATTTATGACAACAAATATCCTTCTAATGGATGAGCGAAATGATCTTTAATCAATCGATAGTGCATCCCCAAGAATCAATATATCCTAGCATTAAAATCTCAATGAATGAGCATCGGTGAAGCATAAATATTCAAATACTCACTTACCCAAATTGTGAACAACAGGTCTATCCACAAATGATAGTCAATGGCTAATGATTTTTTTCCCTAATAATGCCAAAGATGGAGCAAAAGTACTAGAAGAAGTTCCCAATAGTTGAGTAAAGACCAAGAGAAAGTGTTGGGGCCAAATGTTTGATGTAAGAGGAGTAGGACATGCCCCCAAAAATGCACTGAAAACTGCAGATTGCTATTTGGGGCCTTTTCTTACTGCTACTGATCATATTGGTTAGTTGGCACAAATCAAAGAAGGTCCTTTGAAAGTTAAGGAACAAGGTGGGGAGAAGATCTTTATCTCAAATGATTGAAGAAATGGCTACCATGGAAGTTGGGGGTTGAAGCTCTCTTTCTCAAGTTGAACTGAAATAGTTGAACCTCCTCAAATGCGCACACTAATACAAGTTGAAAGGGTGAGCAAGAGTGAGAGAGAAGAGCACAAGTGGAAGCAAGAGCAAGAGCAAGAGCTATGGAGCTTTGAACAACGAGAGCAAGACTAGTGTGTGGGAACTTCCAATAGTCATGATGTATGATTTGCATAGTAAAGAATACGGAATAAAGATAACAATGATGGATGGCTAGTCACTTGCAATATACAGGTGTACATGCAACACTGAGTACAAGGTAAATAAATATAGGTGGCAAGACATAAGCGGCCTTTAACCCCCAATAAGACACAAGCCTTTCTCATTAATGGAATAATTAAAATAGATTGTGATAGAACCTGGCTAGCATATCTTGAAGTGTAGATTATGAGTGAGGAGGAATCAGCCAACCAAATTCAATAGCATTATACGATGTAGGGGTTGAATCCGAGCTATGACTACTAGGGAGAGCACCCTTATCCAATGAGGACTGCAAATTCAACTCCATATTAGAAGTCTGCACTATGACCTTGAAATCCCTTTGCTATCTAAGATCAAACACACCAAGAGGGATCTTTTAGTTCACCTATGGTGCCAAAGACTGAAGGAGGAACGGAAAAAAATAGTAAGGAAGTACAACACTAAGAGATAGAAAAAACCCCAAGATCTCCCTAAATGCTTCATGAAGTTTGAGAAAGGAGATCAGATAGTGGTGCTGCTAGGTATAAAACCTCAAGACTAAACTAGCCAACCATTAGCAAAGTAAAGGAAGTCAATTTAGCTAAAGAGAGTGAAAAGCCTAAACTATTCTTTATACCCAAGGACCTTTCTAAAAAGGATGAAGAAAAAAATCTCATAAATCTATTGAAGGAAATCAATGATGTATTGGATTGGTCAATCAAAGGGCTCAAAAGATAGATCCTAGCATCATCACCCACAACATTTCCAAACATGGTCTATAAACAAGCGATACAAGTTGCCACACTCTCAAGTACCATCCAAAGAGGCCATAGTCAAAGGTACAAAAAGATTTGCAATAATAGATGCCGAATCAAAAAAGCATAAGAAATGCATAGGATTAAAGGATTATTAACCTCCATACCTTTGGTCACATTGATTCTAGTGCAATGTTTTGAAGAGCTATTAAAAGAGCTCAAAGATTAGAGAGATCAATTAGATGTAGAAAGAAAGGCGGTAGTCTTAGTCCCATAAAAAAAGAGAAAGAAACTCATGCAACATATTAGTAAAACCAATGAAAAATTTAGTCTAAAGAAGGAATTGGCAATATTGAAGGAGGGCAATGACAAAGGAAAGGGGTGCGAGGAGCTACAGGAGTAATGTGGAGTCGAGAGAGAGAGTTTTGATTGCAACTCAAGAGTCGATATACCCAAGCCATTAAGGAGAAAACCAAGGTGGAAGGAGAGCTAGATGTATTAAAAGCAATTGCAAGGGAAATTAATTATAGATTGAGAGGAGGAAAGAAAAATAACAAAAAATCCTTGCTTTGGAGGAGCAAAAGCTAGGAAGTTTCTTTTAGCACTCGTTACTGAGAGGAAGGAAATGTCACAGTTCATAGGATGTAAGATTACTTACGATATGTAGAAAAAGTTACATACTATGATTCTTGATTGAAGTAATGGAGGTAAAACAAGTTTAGCTAAAGCTAAGGTTTGGATTAGTCTCAATAGATTCACTCCCTTGCTTTGAAAGATGGTGTTTGATAGGCTAGGAAGTTTCTTTTACACCCATCAGTTGAGGAAGGAAATGTCATTGTTCGTAGGTTGCAAGATTACGATAGGTGGAAAAAGTTGAATACTACGATTCTTGATCAAAGTAATGGAGGTAAAACAAGGTTGGCCAAAGCTAAGGTTTGGATTAGTCTCAATAGATTGGCTCCCTTGCTTTGAAAGATGGTATTTGATAATGGAGATAAGCAAGAGTTTATCGATGATGTGCATAGCTTCTATGAAAACATGGTGGAAGCATGAGGCAAAAGTTCTATCACACATTACATTATGTGTCCTAAGTCAAAAATTTAAAAGTGTATGAATTGTATAAATTATTATGCATATATTTACTCATGTGTGATATGTGCGTTTGTAGCATATCCTTGAGGCACATGGGCTACACTTTGCAGAAAAGGGAAGTATCGGAGTTTGGTCCACACAAGGGATGGAATATTCACATAGGATAGCATATGGTGCATGCCAAAGAAAAACCGATCATGGTGGATGGGTGAATGGCAGTAATCCAATGATCCAATTGCTATCTTGGTGGTACATGATCATAGTAGTAGATGAAGCTTAAATCTCACATAAGTGAGCAAATGAAAGTTTTGATCAATTGGATGCAGACGTGATTGAATCACTTTGTGCCACTAAAAGAGTGGGTTATGATGCTGCAAGTGCCAAAGAAAACCATGCCATGTGGCTAGAAACAAGGCTTCAAGAAGGTAGTAAATGGTTTGAAAAGAGCTAAGATAGTAAGATGAAGAATGTATTTAGTGTGAACATAATTCATTATTTAAGAGAGAAAGAGAGAGTGCATCTCTGCGGATGAGTCTTAAAGTTTAAGCACAATATAAGAGGGTTTCACTTTCTATTTTATTCATTGAGATTTCAAATCTCTTGTTGTGTAGGAGAGATAGCTAGGTCTAAGTAGCTGTGAAAAAGCTTTTCCTTAGAGCCCCATATCATATTCAGTTTCATTGAGTATCTACTAGCTTAGATACAATCTTGGGCAATAGCACTTCACAACCTACAAATGGACCAGCCTCTTCTCAACCTAACCCAGCTTCCTCAAGCCATCCTAAGAAGGGTCCTCCTCAACATCCCCACAAAAAACTCAAGTGGAAGTGAGGTATAGTGGCCCTAAGAGAAATCAAGAAGTATTAATTCTCTTTTGATCTCGTCTTCCAAAGGTAAATTTCTCAAGACTTGTTCGCGAGATTGTACAAGACCTCTACTACATAAAAAACAAGAGATGGTTTTTGGCACAGGGTTAGGATAGACCCGATTGCTTCACAAAAGAATGTCTTCATGCTCTGCAGTGTGCTACTGTAGAGGCCTTTTTGGTAGACTTGATTATTGATGCTCAATGTTGTGCGATACATGTGAAGTGTATCACTGTAACTCCCAAGGACTTCCAACTTGTAAAAAATGTTCAAGCAGTGAAGGATGCATTATTTCCAATGGAATGAATATATTTTGTAATGTTATCTTTTTTGGAATAGTGTTCTCCTTATGCACTAGATGTGTGACTATTCCTAGTGTGAAACTATTGTACTCGCCTAAATCTATAAATTAAGTCTTTGTTCTCGTCCTTTACTCTCAACTTCAATGTGCATCTTAACGCTATCAATTTCAATAGGAAAAACATGTGAAAATTTGGAAATTCTAATTGTAAACTTTACTTCTAATACCTCTATAGTCTATGTGGTGCAAAGTTTCTAAGCACTTGCAATCACAACATTCACTTCTCAATTATCGATCCATCCATAATTTTGATGTAAAATAATTTAAAAACATTAAACTATATTGAAATGCTATGAAATTTCACACCACACTCATTAGGTGGCCAAGAGTCTCTTTTTCTTGGCAAAAAAATCCAGGAGATCCTTTGTCCGAAATTTGGCATCTAGAGCCACTTTTCTGGCCCACATGAGCACTCGTTAAGTGGCCAAGAGCCCTTTTTTTTGCCAAAAAAAAGCCAAGAGACACCTTGTCCAAAGCTAGACTTCAAACGAGGGATCTTCTAACTTTTTTTTGCCAAAAAATATGAGCAAGTGCGTGTGTGAAGTTTCATTGCATTCCAATATGAGGCTATGGATTCAGGATCACATGATGGACAATGCATATGAAGCTGCATTAACCCAGTTTTTAGATTTAAATGGGTTAAATTTTTATTATTCTTCACATGTTCACATCTTGCTTCCATTACTTCCTCCATTCTCATACCCCCAACCTTAGTCTCTCCTCCATTCCACCCTACTCGAGCTTGCATGGCATGCACCAAGCAAGCTACTCATTGTTTTACCTTGACGAAGGCACCATGGCCCACTTAGAGCACGAGGTGGATTCTCCTTTGGTGCAGTAGCAGGTGCTCCACCTCAACCACAAAGACCATAATAGGAGAGGAGATAGAGATGTGGGATTTTTTTCCCTTCGAGAGATAAGAAGAATCCAGCATGGGTATGAGCTTCTCGTACCAAAAAGTTCCTTCCAAAAGGTCATTCAAGAAATATTCCAGGACATGCGGTTAAAAGGACTTGGAAGGTTTTGGGTGTGAGTGGATGATAGCCCATTGCCATACAAGTGGACTGACGTAGCCATGGAGACCTTGCAAATAATTATAGAAGGATTTCTCATAGATTTGCATGATGATACACAACTAGTGGCCATCCATCCAAAGCGCGACAAACAATCATAAATAAAGACATGAACTTTATCGTTCCGCTTTGACACTGCAAGGGGACTCTTCTGTAGGTTTTTCCACGAGTTTTACAGAACCATCTTACTTGGAAAGCCAAAACACTTTATATACCATGTAACATTGAAATATATATGTTTTTTTTCTTATGCAATGTACACTCAATTCAGCTAGTTTAAGTAAAGTTATTTTGTTTTGTTTCTTGAAATGCACAGTGCTTATTTTTTGTTTAACATACATGCACATCAAAAATAATAATAGGTATTCAAATACGAGTTACGTTATCGCCTACGCATGATACAAGTATACATACTACATATTGACATAAGTAAATCAAATTATGTTATTGTATGCGAATGAGTCATTAACATACCACACATTATCATCACACTTACACAAACCACACAATTATTCAATGAATATTAATTTATAGGGACAAAGAAAAATGGTGTATATTCATCAAGAAAAATACATGCGATTTCGAATAATGATGACAAATACAAAGAGCCGATAGCTAGCAATAACTCTCATTTTTTCATTGGCTTTTTCATCGATGAACAGGAGAGGTCAGTTTTCCGATGAAAATAGAAGTTCCTTATTTGCTTCAAAAATGATATGCTTTCCCTTTAACTCTTTCTTCAGGAGAAGTGGATCTAACACATTTGCGAGTTCACCTAATGTAGCGAGCACATACATTGCTCAACCACATGCTTGGTCAAATAGGTAGAGAAGCTTTGATCCCTTCACTAGCACCACCTTTTCCAAGCTAGATGTCAGAGGCATTGCTCGAAAAGGTCTAAACTTGGTTAAGGATGGAATTTTCATGATTTTTTTCTCTCCTTATGGTGAGAACTTCTTGTTGAAGACCATTAAATCAATAACAAGGTTGCAAATGTACTCCTTTAGAGCTGAATCCTTCCATCGATATGCATATTGAGATCCTCCTTGCCTCAGTGAAAACTCATATATAGTATTAGTAATTGATCTAGAGTTATTGGGACACAATAAAACTTGACAATAAGGTGCATCGAGCCCCTCAAGGTCCATCAATGAAATATTGATAAGAAAAGTGGCCCCAAATGCTAGACTTCGAATAGCAAGGCAACTACATGCATCATCTTAGCAAGGAAAGTGGTCCCACGTGCTAGTTGCATGCATAATTTTTTGGCAAGATTTCTAGAAAAGTGGCCCTAGATGTTAGACTTCGAACATGGTAGTTGCACGCATCATTTTTTGGCAAGATTTCATTGATGCACTCCACTGGACTTGATGCACCCTAGGGTCAAGTTTCATAATGTAAAAATGTATGATAGTTAGAAATCCCACCTTTTATAGATCATCATGTATCTTTGTTTCCTTGTGTGTCATCGAGGTACCTCTCTAGGTAGAGGAATCCACAAACTCCTTGGTAGGAAATTGGGGCCTTGGTTCGAATAGATCGTGTTGTAGTGCTTGAAACTCAATATTTGATACAACGTAATATTCTTCAAGCAAGGCAATCTGTTCATGTACTACTATGATGGCACTCACTGCACAGCTAAGCTTGTACCATCATGTCTTCTAGCCTCTACCATCATTGGGTCCATATCCACATAATCATAATTGATGAGATCTTCCATCGAATCCCTGAGTATGATGGAAAGCGACTATTTTTTATTCATTTTCAAGTATTGTAGCACATCCAAGAGAAGCAATTACTACATGCCATCTACTTCAATGGGTGTCAAGGAGGCAAGGTTGGGTTTGTCGACTTGTGGCTCTTCCAAAGAGGATGGCACGGTGAGAGCCAACCCTTGCTCCACCCCACCTGGCATTTCTCTTGAATATTTCAGAATTTATTGGCTAATGGAATATTATTTCTTTTTGAAATCATACACTTGTAATATTTTAACTTTTTATTATATTTTGACTTGTCATTATTTATATAATTATATTCAAAACTATTCGAACATGTGTATGTGTCTATATACTTGAAATTTTGAGATAAGATACATACACCCAATTGCACACTAAAGGAGAGAAACGCCTACCTTAACCTTGATTCTTTTGAACACATGTACACATTTTTTGAATTGAGATAAGATGCATACATCCAAGCATCCACTTGGGGATGGGGAGAAGGTGCTCCCTTTCCATGTTAATTGATAGAGAGTGTGTGTATTCTTGCAATTTACAATGAAAATTTTAAACATGTATAACACCATTTTATTGGCATTTAATATACTTACACATGTCTACGTAATGGGGGACAAGGGGGCTCCTTGTAGATCATAGCAAATACAACATGCAATTGCCATATCGATATGTTACATATGCATGTGAACTTTACAAATAGATTAAGTAAAGCCATATGTAAACATCATATGCAAATAGTCCTTTAATACTTTTAAAATTAGGGCCTTTAAGGTGGAACTAATTTTATTTTTGTTTCTTTGTTTCATTTTACACTTTCTCTCTACATCTAGTATATCCCTTCTCTTGCTACTGCTGCAATGAAAGCTCGCATACAATTTGATGCATGGATCCATGAGACTCTCTTTGCCAGCTAGAGTGACGAGATCTTGAGGACTTCTCAAAGAATTTCAACCTTGAATGTGTACTCTCACTGTTGGATCCCCCCTTTAGGTCTTGACAGGTTGTTGCTATCACGTGCAAGGGAGAAGAGCTTATTATCTTGGATATTACAACTTGTGGAGTTGAAATTTTAAGGATACTCTATAATTTCTAAAATATGTGGAGCCACACACTTTCCACTAGGAATAATACCCTAAACTCAACTTCAAATGTTTCTACCATCTAATTTAAAATAGAAGCTAGCAATTGGATTCTCCTTTAATATCATGATTTCTTGGCATATTATACTCAAGGACCAATCACCCTCCATATGCAACACTTGGGGTTCGTAGCCCTCATAGATGATAGTAACATCCACATTTGTACTTTCACAAGTGTCTAATCAAGGCACAAACCATTCACCCTTGAGTATCCTCCATCTATGATACTTAAACACTAGGCATAAAGTTTGTCGTAATGAATGACAAATATGTGCAATTGGGAAGGAAAGTTAGTTTATCAATCCCAAAGTAAAAAAATGGTCAACCAAGAGAGTAGAACTTTACCTAAAAGCCATGTTCCTTGTTGTGACTCAATATTCTGTCGTGTTAAGACTGTGAGTAATTTTCGATATCCAAGTTTTGCCTAGAATCCTTGTTACATAATCCTCTGATGCACTTTTCATGACGTACATGTTTTTGGTATGTCTTATACCCTCATATTCCTTGAACATATGCACAAAAAGTGCAATTGGTATGAACCAACTTAGGTGCACATTCTTTGAGCTAGTGTTTGGCTTTATAAAGTTCAATATGTCTACCAATATTTTTGTGCTACACATGTGCAAAATGTTACTACTACACAATGGCCATTCTATACTATTGAAATTTGGTACATATATAGACTCAAGGGTTTCATATTCTTGACCCCCCCCCCCCCCCCCCCTTAGGGAATATGTATTTGGAGTCATACAAAAATACAAGGTTCTTTGTGAGTTCCTTGGCTATATGCCCCTTAAAGAGAAATCTACCAATTTCAAGGTGGTAATACGTAAAAGAACATGTGAAACTCTCAATATTTTTCCACTCACAACAATTCAAAGAGTATACTTCTATAAATAGAAGACAATCAATTACATAGATGTCATGAAATCACTCGTTCTCAATGTGCTACAAAGACTTACTATTTGCAATGTTTTATTGAACGCTTACAATGGATACAATATATATTTGCTTTTGCATGAATACATATTGTATCTAGACCTGTGTTACAAGGTAAGAATCAACCTTTCTTTGTTTGAGAACTAAAATTTTACTCTTGCAGTGCTTTGATATATCTACAATTGCAAATGCTTTTACCCCAAAAGTTCCCTTCATACTTGGATGCATAAGCAATGATACGTGTATGTGATTCAATTTTCTTCTTCATCTTTCCCGTTACATACTTCTATCAAGAGAATGCTTGTTCGTCTATCAAGAATTATAACCTAGGCAATAGATATAAAGAAGTATGGGTTAAGTCCTAAACAATACAGTCCATAATCACCAATATGCCATATAGATCAACATGGCATTAAGAGATGTTTACACTTTTGTAAATAGATACAAACATTGATATGAAAACATATATAGGTATGTACATCGATACAAAGTAAGGATTCAGTTTCAGGGCATTGCTTTACTCATATCATTTACGTGAAATAGAATGGAAAGAGTAGTACAATAATACTCATAGAATTTCATAAAAAGAAATTGCATTATAATGAATAGGAGTGTGATCCAACTCAATACATTTCATAAAAATGTAAGTATTAAAGAGTAGTTGATACGAGGATGTTAGCCACATGACATGAAAATGTGAATAGGCACATTTTGGATTGACACCTGAGATATTCTATGACTCAATACACAACATGTAGGATAAAAAAATCAAAGGATTTTTGAACCTCGACTTCCAGCAGATCCATATCGTCCAGCACAAAGAATCACTCACCATAACAAAATAGTTGATCAAGAGTTTTGTGCTTTACTTTAACCTTACATAATACCTTCATGTCATAGAAACATAACACTTCAAGTATAACTAAAATAACTATTTATTCATGAGTTCTTGCAATATAAAAGAGAGAATTTACCTATAATGTAGAATATCTATATTATGGATGGAAATAACAACAACAGATTTGAAACTTATAATCATAAAAGCCATGAGAAGAATATGTCTAGATTGTTGAATAAAAGTAACACAAAATTGGGAAAATTTACCTATAAGCTAATCTGCTGAAGATAAAATTGAATTGTTGTTGATCAAAACCTAGAGCTATAGAATCTTTATTCTACATTTTATATTGTGTTGCAACAACAATTGATCTGAAAGTTAGAACTAGCTTCAAACCCTACTGTAAAGATAGTAAAGAAGGGAAAACATAGAGAGGGAGAAAGAGAGAGAGAGAGTGTGTGTGTGTGTATGCATGTGAATGGGAGAGAGAAAGCAATGAGCACCTATCCAATCTTACCCAAATTGATCTCTGCAAAAAGACAATAGCAAGAGTTAGTATTTACATGAAGGTATACTGAAAAAACAATAGAAAATAGAGAGATATATATATATATATATATATATATATGCCTTCATCTCTTGCTCAAAATGAGCTCTACAAGAAAACAATAACAATTAGAACCAATATCAAGGTCTATTGAAAACACAACAGAAAAGAGAACACACACATAAGAACATATATCTCCTACTCAAAACAACCTCTATAACAAAATAAAAATAATAGTAAGAAACAACAGAAAAGAGAACACACACACATAAGAACATATGTCTCCTACTCAAAACAACCTCTATAACAACATAAAAATAATAGTAAATAAATAGCGAACAAGAGAAAACACAAAGAGAGATGAGCACCTATGTTTTGCCCAAATTTTGGAGTTGCAAGAAGAAGAAAGTGGAGAGGTAAGTAGAATACTCAAAATCCTAATTATTCTCACCAAAGAATTTCAATTACTAGAATGGAGAAGAGAGGGAAAATAATCTACTGCTAAATTTTTTGGTCAGACTGATTTTGTGATGGGGAAAATCGCCAAAAAATAGGGAGAAAATATGAGGTGGAAGAAACTCAAATTTTGTGTTTTATGCATTAACAGTGAAGATATGACGGAAGTCATACCCACTATGCTTTTTGGAGTCATAGTCAACCTCACAGCTTTTGGGATAAGGCATATAGTTGGGATCCCCTCTTTCACAAAAGATAGCACACTATAGAGTGCTACCCATGCTTCCTTGTTTCCATCCAATACATTCCTCCTCCATCTTGGTTGGAAGTCATAGCTCCTCACAATCCTTGGTACCTTAAACACATTGTCCTATCCTAGTAGTGGAGCCCCGAGAGGAACACCAAGGAAAAGGGAATTCTCTTGCAAGAAAATCTATCTTGTAACATCAACAAGCTTGTTTATCATGTTTCATATGATCACAATGAAGAAAAGAACACCAGGCACAACAAATCTTCATGCAGCATCATGTAGATCTCCCACGGATTTTAATAGAATCAACCATATTCTTCAACATCTTCACAAAATCCATCAATGGAACAAAGAAAGCAAAGGAATACACCATCTTAGAATGGAAATACATCACATAGTATTCATCTTCAATATCTTCATAGTCTTTTCTCTCAATCTCTCATATACAATCACTCTGTTTCAGTAGAATTGGCTATCTCTGACTCTCTCTCTCTCTCTCTCCATCAATAATACATCATATCCTCACTACAATCTCTCAAAATTACTCTCAATAATCACTCTTAGGTCGTGGATACCCCTCCCAAGAGGTATGTCTGATATGAAGGGTCACCAGAGCCACTACAGTGTCTCTTCACAGCTCACTACTATCACTTCACTCTAGTCTTCTCTTGAGTCTTCAGCAGCTACTTCTTCCACTTCTTTTAGCTCTTTTGCACTTGTATTCACCACTTTCCAAGGCTAGAAAACTTTCCCAAGGTCACACATACATTCCACAGAACACTTACAGAAGCATACATAACAGTCTACAGAACAGTACCAGAACAGCTACAGTACAGAACAGAACAGAAGCAGAAGCTCTACAGAAGACCTACAGAAGATTACAGAAGATCATCAAAACCTCATAACTCACTCTCAAACCATTTCAAACTCTCACAAACCATTCAATAAGCTTTCTCAATATCTCATTCTTCATAAATCAATACTTCATCCCTCCTTACAGAAGACAATCAGAACAAAATAAACCAAAACAGAACAAAACAGAAGGTATACAGAACCAATCAGAACCTATCAGAACATCATAGAACCATCAACAAACATCATGAACTTCCAAAACACCATCATTATCATCTAAAACACTCTCAAACCACTTCCAAATCAATCAATCATCCCATAAAATCAACCATTCAGCTCTCAAAACCAACAAAAATCAGCCAAAAAACAAGTCATTTCAACACTCAACATATCCCCACACTTAATAAGGAAGTGTCCTCGCGACCCAGGAAAAAGGGAATACAAGTTTAGGAAAAAGCTCAACTTTGATCTTCAATATCTTTTCACAAAGAATCCATCCACCATGACCCCAACTTATAACCTGCTTCGAAGATAAACATACAAAGAAAGGAAAACCCTTTATACATTAACACCTCTTATCAAACTAAAAATCACAACAAATTTGTAAAGGATATAAGAGTTTGCTTCTTCTTCATCAACATCAGCTTCAACTCTCCATCCACGAACCCATCTCTACAAATCTCCAAAACATAGCTCGTACACGAAATCCAATAGGAAACCACCACGTTCGTTTGACATAAAGGAACTCACAACACAAACACTAATACACAACACAACCATCTGAATGACTTCTTCAAAAAGAGAGTTTTGTATTAAAAGCTTCCACCATCCATTGAAAAGGCATCAATGAAGATGATCCCTCTTAAAAGATTGATGTTGTCGGAATCGATCCATAGATAAGGATTCATCTACAAAGTTTTTGGGAGGATTTTGAAAAATTGGAGACAGCACATCCTTTCCAACAGGACCAGGTATCTGCTAGGCAAACAGAGGGCATGAAAATACAATATCTCCAGCTGCTGGGAATCAATGCTAACATTGACATTCATGCACAACTTTGGAATAGGCTTTGAATCAGTATGAGAGTGCCTATGCATATATGCCAGGTACCAAGCAAAGTGAGCAGTTAATCTCACTGAGGGATCTGCAGACTGTGAATATTGTTGGGCAAAAAGAACATAATTTTGATAAGCTTGACTGGAAGCTGTCCATTCTCCTGGAATTACTGGCCAATTAATCTGCGGTCCTGTAAGGCAATCATCCGAACTCCATCCCCTTCTTCTGGAAATCTGATTATCAAACCCGTCACAGTCACTAACCAACTGAGGTGGATGAGATATGGAAGTGTTAGGAGAGGGTAGTGGAATAAGGGAAAGTGGATGAAGGGAAGGATAGGAAAAATCATAAAAGGAAGAAAAGGTTAAAGAAGGAGTGGCAGAAATTTGTAAGGAATCACTAAGGAACGGTGTTAACTGATAAATAGGAAATGTGGAGGGTACATTAATGAGGGGTGAAGAACAGGGTGGAGAAGGGGAAAATACCCTATCCTCAATAAAGGAACAGTAAGTGAAAATAGGAATTTGAGGGAAATTTGAAGGTTGGAAAAGAAGTGGTAAAATAATTGTGGAATTAGATTGACAAAGGGAAAGATATATAGCATAGCGGTGAGCCATTTGTTGGTAATAGAGGAGAGTAGGAACAGAAGGTCCCAAGAGAGACCGTCTATGATAGGCATCAAAGAAGGTAGCATCAAATGGATTATGTTTGGAAAGATAGGTTAAGAGATCCATCCTCAGTTGGTTAGTACTCTGGGCAAAGGTAGGAGCTGTGTTTTGTCTTTGATTTAGGACCACCGAATCAATCATGGGATGCCACGAATTATCATGACAATCAGCTACTTTGGAGGAATAACTCTGAAACATGTCAGCTATGCGCAACTCCAAATGATGGACATATAAAACAGCCTGTAAGACCACATCCCCCACATACCATGCCATATCTACCTCATCTGGAATTAACAAATCTCCTCGGAGATACATGTATGACATCAACATGGTATCTAGTGTGACATAATCTTCAAAGACCATTCTGACTACCTCTGTCAACAACTCAGCAAACCAAGCCCCACTCCAGCCATCCTCTGGAAAAGGTAAATCCATCGTGGAAAGCTTCATATAGAAAACCAACTTCTGTAAGTGGTAGTGGACAAAGAAAGAATGGTCTGGTAAGACATAGTCCTGAAACTGTTCAAAGGTAGACCATAACAAGTCCATTCTGGACTGCAATCTTTCCACTTTATCTTGGAATAGAGGGCACAAAGTAGCCTGTCTCTGTAGAGCAGCCAAATCCTGCTGTGAAAGAGAAGAAATTAATGGAACAGGAGGGCTTGGAGGAACAGAGCGGGACTTTGCAAGCTGATCTTGCAACTGCTGGATTTGGGAGGCTTGGTTGGCCACTATGTCATTAGCCATCTGTAAAGCTGAAAGCTTGTCATCTAAGATAGCTTGGAATTTCTTCACTTCGCTGGACATCCTCTCCTTCTCGTCTGAAAGGCTAGTAACTTGTGACTGAGCCTCGAATAACTGGGTCTTCAATGAAGAAATCTCATCGCTTTGGATGGCAACCAGTTGGGTTTGCTGTTCCATTTGCCTAAATAAATCTGCTAGGGTATCCTTAGCAGAAGCTAACTCAGATGTTGCCTTATGCAACTGGTCTTTGGACTGCATGAGCTCCTCATAAAAAGACGCGTACAGTTGTTGAACATAGGCTGTCACTGACAACTCAATGGAACTTTGAATATCCTTGCAGAGGAAAGGAATGGCATCTCCTGAGACGAGACTGTTCAGGGAAGGAACTGAGATCTCCAAGGATCCTTCTCGATGTGCTCTGAACAGGTTATTGCAAGTGAGATACCCAGGGAGTTCACGGCCAGAAGTAGCAGGGATAGGCACTGAGGGAAGTACAGTAGGGGCTTTATCCGCTACCCTCTTCAAGCGTTTGCGCTGTATGACCAGGGGAGGCGGAGAATCATCATCCTCAATATCAATGGGTTCTGACTCGTCTGAAGGTGGAGGAGGAGGTACTGGATCTGATGGAGGAGGTGGAGGCACAGTCTTCTGTAAACCTGAATAGGTCAAGAAGGCAGACAAATATGATCCATATGTGACATTGGTAATATTACCCCTGGTGACTTTAACAAAATGCTGATCCATTTTAGTAAGGAGGTAAGTACTCCAATCAATAGCAACTCCTTTCAGCACCATCCTGGAAGCTGTGAAAAGCTCTTTGGACAAATAGTGGGATGGCGTTTTGGCAGGCATAAACATGTCCTGAAGGAACTGACACATCGTCTTCCATACGAGATCAGTGATCATAGAAAAAGAAACTCCTGAAGAGTTTATCACTTTCTTAACATCAAGGACTTCCCTTGTCTGCTTCTGCAACAGCTTTAGAATCTCTACATTAGAGAAGAGCTGACGAGTGGTCACAAAAGGTTCTCCTTTAAAGGGTAAAGATAGAGCCTTCCCTAAGCCTCGAGATGTTAATGTCATAGACAGGCCTTGGACTACGCCTGTCTTCTTGCTGTAAGAGGCCAGGAACTCATCACATAACGACGGATCCTCCGGAAGCAATGGAAAAGGAGTGGCCACAAAAGCAGCAAGTCCCGCCTTCGTGAGAGGCTCAAAAGTAAGTAGGGAAGAGTAATCCCTACTAACTACTGGGACGTACTGGATAGGGGGAGGAGCATGAGAAGGTGCCATTCAGATGGTTACACACACACCACAAACACAGACAATCAAGGAGAATGCCTGCAAAGCAACAGACAAAAACCAAGGATAAGAGAATTACCAATAAAACGTGACTCGACCTACTAACCCCAAGCAAACCACATCCTAGAAAAAATTTGACATGACCTTGAGACAAATGCGACCGAAAGCTTCATGCGATGCATCAGACAAACACCCTGAACCCCGTATCAGGCAACAAAAGAAGAAAAAAAAAACTGCATACCGTACCTGTAACCGTAACTAAGACAGGAAACCAAAATAAGACCACATCCGATACATATCAAGACCATATCTGTGATAAACTAAGACTGGACCATGGAAAACAACTCTAATGACTGCGCAAACCCATCCCACGAAACGGTTCATTAAAAAAAAGGAATTAAGTGCAGTGAGGGGGAATTAATTTAATGAAGGGTTCATTTTAATTAATTATTAAAAATGGGTGAATTTTTATTAGGTGATAAACCTTAGCATGAAAACGGCGGTTCCTTATTATAAATTAAATTACCAATTATTAGGTGAAGCGGTTCTGGTATTCGATTCCCGGACTTCGATTCCCGACTGGGTCTCTAAATGCAATTCATTGATTGCAAATTAAAGTGATGTGGAGCGCTTTTTTGCCAGCGCATGCTCATGTGACGGCTGGTTCTTTTTAATTTAAAATTTAAAGTGCCTCTTTAGCGCACGTAGCGCGTGCTAAGTGAACGGCTGGTTTATTTTAATTAAAAAGTATGTGTGTTTAGCGCGAATGCACGTGGAAACTGTGGGTGAATTAAAGGGTTCATTTTAACAATTAATTTGTGATTAAGGGGGAAAATAAAAATAAATAAAGCACATAAAATAAATACTTGGAAGGGGTGTGTATGTAATGCAGAAATGCGCACGGAAGAGTCCACCAAAAGAAGGGAATCCAGGAAAGGAAAAGTAAAGATCACTGATGAAACAACAAACAACACCTTAGCGGATGTGTGGATTTGATTGTGGTTGGTTTTTGATTTTTTGTTATTTTTATTTTTATTATTTGTTAGGAGTTTTTTATTTATTAATTATTATTATTATTATTATTATTTTGGTGTTAAGTTGTGATTATTTATGGTGGAATAAAGGGAAAATGATGAAGTGAGGTAAGGGGAATTTTTTAGAATTTTTTTAGAATTTTTTAGAATTTTTTTAATGAATTTTCTACATTTATTGGCAATTTGGAGGTGAAATTAGGAAATATTGAATTTTCAGAAATTATAGGGTAGACAATTTCCAGCGGACAAACTCCCAAAAATTGGCAAAAGGCAAAAGGAATTTTTAGAAATTTTTCTGAATTTTTTAGGGAAAAATTAATGTAGTGATTAATTAAATCACCTGAATCACATTAATCAGATAAGTTAGTTAGGCATAAGTCAGTTAAGTCTGGTTAGTGGGGGTAAGTCATGTTAGTCTGTCCAAGTCAAGTCAGGTAGGTTAGGCAGGTTAGGTTAAGTTATTTAGGTTAAGTTAACTAGGTAGGGGTTAATCAACGAGGTTAAGTTAGTTAGGTTAGGGGTTAGGTTAGTTAGGTTAAGTTAGCTAGGTTACTAGGGGTTAATCAACGAGGTTAAGTTAGTTAGGTTAGGGGTTAGGTTAGTTAGGTTAAGTTAGCTAGGTTACCAGGGTTAGTTAACTAGGTTAAGGTTGGGGGGTAGTAACTAACCTAGTTAGGGTTAACTAGGTTAGGGGTTGACTAGCTAGGGTTAACTAGGTTAGGGTTGGGGGGTAGTAACTAACCTAGTTAGGGTTAAGTAGGTTAGGGGTAACTAGCTAGGGGGTGGGGTTAGTTAACTAGGTTAGGTTTAACTAACCTAAGGTGAAGTTAATTTAACTGAGGTTAGGGGAATTAATTAAGATTAATTAAATGAAAAAAAAAACTAACTAACTTGCAGTTAAGGGGGTGGAAGAGGAGGAGGAGGAGGAAGAGAGGGAAGGAGGGGCGGCGGACGCAGGCGAGGTCGGCAGTGGCGGCGACGTTGGAGCTGGCGGCGGCGGCGACGATGTTTCTGGCGCGTTTCTGGGGCGACGGCGGCGTGCCCGGCGCGTTTCTGGGGCGACGGCGGGCTGGAGGATACAGGGCGGGGCCAGAGGCATAGAGGAGGGAGAGGAAGAAGGGCGGGGGGGGTCGGAGCGCTGGGGGGAGGAGGGGAGAAGAAGGGCGGGGGGGGAAGCAGAAGGACGGCGGGGGGGGGGGGGGGGGGGGGGGGGGGCAGGACGAGGGGGGTCGAATGGAGGAGGAGAGGGAGGAGGAGGGGAGGCGGTCGGCGGAAGAGAAGGGGAAGGAGGAGAGGGAGATCGGCTGGGGGAAGGGGAAGGAGGAGAGGGAGAGAGAGAGAGACGCACAGAGAGAGAGAGAGGGAGAGAGAGAGAGAGACGGGCAGTTGGGGGGAAGGGGTGGGCAGTTAGGGGAAAGGGGTGGGGGGCCCATGGGGGGGCCATGGGTTGGGCAGGTGGGGGACAGGGTAGGGGGCAAGGGGGTAAGGGGTGGGTAGGGACAAGGGCGCGTACCCCCGTCCCGCGCACGTGCGCGGGGCGGGGTAAAAAAATTTGTCGTGACGGGATTTAAATGACGTTGGGAAGACGGTACGGGTTATGCGGACACGACCGGGGCGCGTGGAGATTCGTAAAATCGAAAAAGGGCGCGGTCATGCGCAAAACGGGCGCGAGAAAAAACGTAAAAATAAAGAAAAATTAATAACTCCCAATCGGGATGTCAAAACGACATAGTGTAAAAACAAAAAGTGGGCAAGACGACAGAGGGAAAACAACAAAAATATATGAAGGAGCTTCCGGGAGGGGTAAAGGCGGTCACGTGCAAAAAACACAAAAAACGAACCAAAAAACGCAATTAAAAATTAATAGCGAAAAATCCGTACATCGGAATGAGGTGCAAAAAAAAGGAAAACTGTGCAGAAACATGTGCCCGACAATCCTATCACATCAAAACATAATTCCGACGGAGATAAGACGTGTTCACATGGGAAAAACCCAAAAAACAAACCCGAAAATGGGATCGGAAATTAATATCGGACAACCCATTCACCGGAATGACATGCAGTAAGAAGGAAAAATGTCCGCAGGGAGGGGTGGCACAGGGTTATCACGTTAAACCGCAGTTTCGGTGGAAGTAAGAGGGGTTCACATGTGAAAAACTCCAAAAATACTCCCGAAAACTCATTTAAAATTTAATAAGTAAAAATTCGGAAGTCGAAAAAGGGTGGAGGAAAAAGGAAAAAGGTAGGGGAAGGCACAGGGGACACGGCTGTCAAATCAAATTGGAATTCCGATACAAATAGGGCAGGTTCACATGGAAAAATGTCAAAAATACACACGAAAAAAAGTCTTAAAAATCGAAAAATTAATAATGGACAAACCGTGTATCGGAATGATGCCGTATAAAAAGGAAAAATGTCAGGGGAAAAGTGGTTGGCAGGGCTAGGGCGTCAGATCCTAGTTTCGAAGCAAGAAAAGCGTGTTCACATGGGAAACCGGCTAATTTGCGCAAAATGCTTCAAAAATTAATAACTCAAAAACCATGCACCGGAACAGGGGTAGGTAAAAAGAAAAAATTGTCAGTTCAATGGGGGGATCAGGGCTATAAGGTTAGATTTGGATTTTGGTGAACGTAGGGTACATTCACATGGAAAAACCTCAAAATCAGGGAATGAAGAAAAACTGCAAGGGAACAGTCCCAAGAGTGGGTGGAACATAACCGGATGGGTCGAAGGGACCCCAGGAGGGTAAAAGCAAGTCATGGCATTCATGCATGAGCAAGATAAGGCATATGCAGAGGGGTATGCAACATAGACGCGCAGGGACGCGTCCCCACACTTAAGACCTTAACGGATAGGGTTAACCGAGCAACAGGGACCTAGGACCACGCCACAGACCATCCACTAACTTCCCCACACTTAAAACATGACTGGCACGAAGAAACCAAAGTGTAGGGTTAGAAAAACTTGGCCCGTTTCGTCAAGAATCAAGGTTGAGTATTGATGGCACGTCCAGTGTGGTTGTCGGCGCTGGAGGGACCAAGGCATCTTTACAGCGCACGTTCATCATGGCAGGGACCACGCGGCAGTACCCAGGGAGGTAGCTGATGGAAGGAATTGCAGGAAATTCGTCGATGATGAGGGATACTACACTCAACTCACAATCACTCAATTGGAATGAAAGAACAGTCACTCGCCCCATGACTAATATCACTCGCGGAAGAATGATTAAAACCCATATCTCATACCCGGTTGAGAAATCAACAAGGGGGAAATGGTGCAAAGGGAGTATGCCAAGGTGCACAGTTGATGGTGCATTAGTGCGTCTAACCCGTCTGGCATAAATGCAAGGAGGAAGGCAAGGGAGCCTTACAGTGCAGTGTACAGAACAGGGTGATGTGTCTTGAAAGGACGGCAAAGACCCATCCCGTGGGTGCATAGGGAAAGTGGAACATACCTGACTCCAAGTGTCGTAACGCCCCTCAATCTCACCTCTCGGTAATTGATTGAAGAAACTCCAGTCACACTCAGCCCACCCTCTGTCTCACTCTCTGTTGATAGATACAGAAGGGCAGCCTTTTCCTAAAACCCATTGATGTAATCCTCACGGTCGCTTGTGCAAAGGTTGTATGCCTTGTGCGCATTTGATGGTGCAACTGTGCATCCCACCCTGTGCCGGCATACGGTGCAAGAAGGAAGGCAAGGGAGCCTTATGGTGTAGTGCACAGAAACAAATTGTGCTTTGTGCATTGAGAGGCCCATCCCATGCGTGCAACACTTCATTCACACTTCTCACCTCTCATTCGATTTGAAGGGAAAAGACTGGTCTCTCGCCCCACCCTCTGTCTCACGCTGTGTTGATAGATACAGAGGGCAACCGTACTCACTTCCCCATCCGGTTAGGATGAAAGCTCACATCACTCAAGGGGTTGTCGATGAAGATCGCGTCATCAGTTGTTGAAGAGGCGTACCCAGGGAGGTAGCCATCAAATCGATTATTGTATTGGATAGGAACATGTTGCCTGCTAGAGGACAGTTAGACGCTTTGCAGAGAGACCCAGGACGCAGTGTACCAAGGGAGGCAGCTTTGGAATTGGATCCTGGAAATATCAATTAATGAATCCCTTTCTGGACTGCTGGGTGTTACCACCTTTTCCACAGCCAGCTTCTCACCCAAGGGTGTTTACCACCTTTTCCTAGAACGAGGCCTGCTATGACAGGGAATTGCTTCCTTTTCTCTCAGAACAGATTTGTTTTTTTTTTCTTTTTCTTTTTCTTGTTTTCCCCTATTCCCGAGGGTGTTTCCACCTTTTCTCGAAGAAGAGGTCGGCATGACAGGGACCTAAGTCCTTTTCTCCCATGATCGATATGTTTTGTTTTTTTTTTCTTCTTTTTTTTTTTTCAATATTGAGCAAGGGAATGGTAGAAAGACCATTTGTCAGAATCCACCTCGCCACTGTCGCTGGTGGAAAATAGAGGATAAGAGATCAAGGCTGGAAGGGGGGTTTGAGGAGATAGAGGGTTGCGTCCACCTCATCAGAAGTGACTGAAGAACGGCTATCAGAAGTAGCATCATAACAAGTACAGTGCCGCGCCAATGAGGGAAAAGATCAAGTGACCGTAATTGTCAAGATCCCCAAGGAGGGAAGTACTTCTTCAGGCGATATCCATTGATCAGAAAGGGATCATCAGAGGCATCAATGGTCTGTACTTGGACAGAGCCATTAGAGTTGACTGCAAGTACCTTATAGGGGCCCATCCACCGCTGCTGGAGCTTGCCAGGAAACTTGCCAAATCGTGAATCATAGGCTAGGACCAAATCACCTTCTTTGAACTCCTAATGCTTGATGAAACGGTCATGGTAAGCCTTACGTCGAGCTTGCGTGGCTTCCATGCACTGTAGAGCCATCCTACGAATTTCGTCCAAACATTCCAAATGCAGGAGACGGCGTTGCAGTGAATCATCCTCCCCCAAACGCTCTTTGATAGCCACTCTCAAAGAGGGTAGTTCTAGTTCAACAGGAAAAACTGCTTCTGTACCATACACCAACTGGAAAGGTGTCTGTCCCGTTGCTGCTTTATGGGAGGTTCTGTATGCCCAGAGGGCCTCTGTAAGTCGATCATCCCAATCACGATGATGTGCGGCAATTGTTCTTGTCAAAATCGAGCAGAGGATGCGATTGGTGACTTCGACTTGGCCGTTGGCTCTGGGGTAATAAGGAGTGGACTTGCGATGGCGGATCTTATACAACTCTGTCAACTCTTCCATGACTTTGTTAAGGAAATGAGTGCCTCTGTCACTTACCAGCTCGAAGGGACTACCAAAACGGGTGATGATATTCTCGTACATGAACAAGGCCACGCTGTTACCATCGTCCCGCTTTAGGGCTTTAGCTTCACACCACTTTGTGACATAATCCGTACATACGAGGATGTATCTGTTCTGTTTCCTTCTGGTGGGAGGGTCGATCGGACCTACAAAGTCAATGCCCCACTTCTCAAACGGCTTCAACGGAAGGATAGGTTGCAATGGCATGGCACTTGTCTTCGTGGGTTTCCCCATTCTTTGACAAGCATCACATCTTTTACAGTAATCATAGGCATCCTTATGAATGGTAGGCCACCAATAACCTGCTAGCAGAGCCTTCTTGGCTGTAGCTTCTCCTACAAAGTGACCTCCACATGGCTCGTTGTGGCAAGCCTTCAGAACAATCCCAATCTCATCTCCTGCAACACATCTTCTGAGTACTTCATCTTTGTCTTTCTTGTACAGTGCACCGCCTAGCAGGGTGTATGGGGTTGATTCTAGCATGAGCTTCTTCCTTTCCCGACTAGAAATACCAGGAGGGTACTGTTGGGTTGCCAGCAGATTGGCAATGTCTGCATACCAGGGAGTTACAGTTTCTACCAAGAATAGGGAAGCATCAAGGAGGTCTGGATCATCTTGCTCCTCGTCTGCAGTTTGTGGGATGCGCGACAGATGATCAGCCAGAACATGGGAACGACCAGGCTTAGTAATCACCTCAAAGTCGAACTCCTGGAATAAAAGGAGCCATCTCATCATTCGTCCTTTCACATCTGCTTTGTTCATCAAGAAGGACAGGGCCTCATGATCCACATAAAATTTAAAGTGGGTAGATAGGAGGTAATGGCGAAACGTCTCCAGGGCAAACACCATTGCCAAGCACTCCAGCTCGGTCACTGTATAGTTCCGTTCCCTATCAGTGACTTTTTGGCTTGCATAATAGATCGGTTGATCCAGCTTCGAGGAGCCCTTCTGGCATAGGACTGCGCCTAAGCCTTCAATAGATGCATCAGTGTGTACATGGAACTCTTTCGTCCAATCAGGAGGTTGCAGAATGGGTGCCTCTATCAGACACTGCTTCAGAGTGTGAAAGGCTTTGTCACATTCTTCTGTCCAAGTAAACTCTGCATCTTTCCTCATGAGCTTGTGCAAGGAGGTTGCCTTTGTTGCAAAGTGGGCTATGAACCTTCTGTAGTAACCCACATGGCCTAGGAATCCCCTCAACTGTTTGAGGTTGGTGGGTGCTGCTAGAGCTGCGATCTTTTCAATCTTTGCATGGTCTGTTGATATCCCTTGTGCAGAGACAATGTGGCCCAACAGAACTCCAGAAGAAACCCCAAAGATGCATTTGTCAGGGTTGAGGGAAATCCCATACTCCCGGCATCGGTCAAAGCATTGTTCCAAATGTCCCCAGTATTCACTGATCAAACTATAGACACAGAAGTCATCCAAATATACCTCAATAAAGTCGTGTAGATGATTTTGAAATGCAGCCATCATGACTCGTTGGAACGTAGCAGGGGCATTGCAGAGCCCAAATGGCATCACTCGGTAAGCATAGGTCCTCCATTCTGTGGTGAAGGTTATTTTGGATTGGTCTTCTTCTGTGATTTGGACTTGGTTGTATCCGCTGAATCCATCCAAAAGAGAATAAAGCTCATGTCCTGCCACTGTGTCCAACAGTTGGTCTGTGAAAGGGATAGGAAAATGATCCTTCTTCGTTTTGGAATTAAGCTTTCTGAAATCCACACATATTCGCAATTTGCCATTCTTCTTGGGTACAACCACGATGGGTGAAACCCATTCACTATTTGCCACTGGATAGATGAACTCGGCTTCCAGAAGCTTGAGCAGCTCCGCTTTCACCAATGTGGAATAATTCGGGTTCATTTGCCTCTGTCGTTGCCGTACTGGCTTGGCATCAGGCTCCAAGTCAATATGATGTTGACATATTGTGGGATCAATCCCCTTTAGGTCTTTGTAAGACCATGCAAACACGTCCAAATTCTCTTTCAACAAGTTGTACAAGGTTGACAACTCCTCTTCTGGGAGGCTGCTACCCACCTTCAAGTGGCGTTCAGTGCCTTCTGAATCCACAAAGGTTAACTACCTTTCACCTTCTACTTCACGAATGAAGGTCCCACGGACTGCTTCTGGGTACAGATCTGACTCCTTCAAGGGAGTGGTATCCTCTTCTGATGTTCCACTAGAACCGATTTCTTCTTTTGGTGGAGACTTAGGTTGCTCTTTAAGACGTTGGAATGGGATAAGAGCTGTTCCGGGTTTGGTTTCGAAACTAATTACCTCCTGGCTTGAAGACTCCTCTTCTGATGATACATCCAGGAACATCACATAACAGGGACCCTGTGACGCCTGTTGGGTTGGTGGGACTGGTGCTTGTTGGCATGGTGCATCATCATCATCTTTCTTTGGCAAGGATAGGTTAGGACGGCATGAGCCACTGCTAAAAGACGGCTTTTTCTTCTTAATCCACGTCTTATAAAGGTTTTGCATATGAGAAGATCCATTTACCAGACCAAATGGTACCATCACCATTATGTCCCATATCATGAGCTCGTCGGCTTCTGATGCTTCTGGAACTTCTTCCTCAAATATATCCTCTTTAGGTGGGATAGACCCTTCTGGCTCACTTTCATCATTCTCTTCGTCCATATCATATCCATCCTCTTCTGTCTCTGTCTCTGCTTCTGCTTCTGCTTCTGGCTCTGTAGGAGCTCTGTAACAGAAGAACAGATTCTCTGTTTCCTCTCCTGCCTCTGTCTCTGCTTCTGCTTCTGTTCCTGCTTCTGCTTCTGTTCCTGCTGTGACCATGTAATAGGGAGAGCAGTGCATTCATGCTTCTATCTCACTGTCAGAAGTGATTTTAGAAGTCATGCTTGGTTCAAGCAGGAAGTATTCACCCATTGATAATGGCTTTGTCTCTTTTGGAAGTCGGCTTACAGTATCCACTGTTAAGGAATGTGCCACTATTTTCTTGGGAAGGATCTGTTTGACAGCATCTTCGTCTGCTGATGTTCCATCTGTAGCCTCATTAGGGGAATCAGAAGATAATTCCAAGGAGGTGGATCTATGTCCTTTTTGAGAACCATACAGTTTCAGCGCCACTTTGTTGAGTCCTCTACCCAAGGTCAAAGTTCCTTTAAACCAATCCGTCCTTGCTCGGGCTTCAAAAAGCCATGGTCTACCCAGTAACAGAGGATAGGATGTACCATAAGAGTTTGGCTTCACCACCAGATAGGTGAGCCAATAATCTTTCCCAGCCACTGTAGTCTTCACATATGGAAGAATGCCCAAAGGCTTGATTCTACTCTAATCCGCCAGTCTGATGAGCCATTGGGTTGGTTGCACACCTTGTAAGCCTAGATCCTTCATTGTGACATCCGTCATAATGTTTACTGATGAACCTCCATCAATCAGTGCATTTGCAATGAAAGAGCCTTCTATCCATACGCCAGTCTCTGGAGTACCTGGATCTAGGAAAGCATTAGCCACATCCACTTCTTTTACAGGCTCTGGAGCCTTGTTGGACTTTGTCGCTGTTGAGGGAGCAATCCTTAAGCCACGTCTTCTTGTCAGTATACTTTTGAACCTTTTCCAGCAACTGGGAGACAACATCAATAATTGACGGAATGTAAGATTTGGTCTAAAGGTATCTAGATCTCTGACCAGATCGTATTCCTTAATAGGATCCACTGGCTTCTCTAACCGATTAGGGAATGGGGCAACACCTATTTTCATTTTCCCTCTTTCTTCCAACAGAGGAATTACAGGAACTTCTTCTGCCACTTGTGGCACTTCCTCCTCTTCTGTATCCTGGACCTCTGGTCCTATCTCTGTAACTGTCTCTGTAACTCTCTGTGGCACTGTAGGGCTCTGTACGGCACTGTTAGGCTCTGTTCTGTTCTGTTCTTCTGGTGGAAGATTGAACTTCACTGTTCTGACAGGAGGGTTATTTTCTTTCTGGATAGGTGGTTCCTTCTGCTTTGCACGCGTGATGGCAGCAACTTCCAATTCCACCAAATTGAAGGTAGGCTCTTGAGCCTTGGACGGACTATCAATAGCACTGTTTTTCACTGGGGCTGGGCTTGGACAGTCTTTTGCAGTGTGGCCTTCTCCTTTGCATCGACTGCATAAGGGCTTGTAATCCACTGACCTTCGAGGATTTGGACAATTTGGTGAAATGTGTCCCTTTTCTCCGCATCTGTAACACTCCACTTCTGATCTCTGACCACCGCCAGACTGTCTTTCTCTGTAACTTTGAGAGGGAAATCTTCTGGGTCCGAAATTAGGACCAAACTCTCTAGGCTTGGGTCCAATATCTTGTGTTGTCATTTTGGATTCCAGCAAGTTGAATCTTGCGTCTTCTTCCTTCCTTCTCCTATCATGAATCTCCTTCAGAGAGCAAATGTCCTCTGTATAGTTCTTCCGCAAACAGTAGGAATAGAAGGCCCCAGGAATAGTTGGTTTTCGTGTACGTTCAGTGGCTAAATGGCCTGCTTGATGACACTTACCACACCAAGTATTTGGCCGCATCACATCTCTTCCTGCTCCTGCAACGTTGGATATGCTCGTGGTATTCACTTTCAACGTCTGTAGTTGCTCTGTAATCACATCCATCAACTCCTTTTTTATGTTTGCAACTGAGTTGGATAAATAATCCTTCAAGCTTTCTCCTCCTGACGTACTGGTAGGAGGGTTTTGAGGAGTCTCTGTAATCACTGCATAAACTGGTTGGACTGGTACAGAGGGATCTCTGTTCTGGTTCTGATTTAGAGCTCCTGTTTGAACTCTTGGCTGTTGGCTCCAGTTGGTAGGGTTCCACTGTTGCTGCTGATTTGATAATGAAGAAATTGGTTGGGACCATTGTTGTTGTGGTTGAACCATCATTTGAGGCATGGATTGTGGCCACTGTGGATTTGGTGCATTGTACTGTGATACCGAGGGCATCTGTTGGTAGGGGTAGGGAACAGTCCCAGGGACTGCATTAGGTGGGTACATCATTCCTAGCATCAGAGGAGGTAGGACTCCTCTTCCTGTATTCATTGCTAATCGAGCTTCCACTTCATCGTACAGTCTTGCACCTTCTGTTGCAGCTTGCAGGGTGGCTGGTCTTTGTAGCTCCACAAACTTACGGACTTCTGGTTGTAATCCTCTGAGAAACACCCCCTTCTGAATGCCATCATCTAGATTATGGTTAGTCCATCTCTTCAGGATGGATTCCATTCGTGAGACATAGGCTTCTACTCTTTCTCCAGAGGACTGACTTAGGTTCATAAATTCCTCTCGCATCCGCTCTTCAAAACCTTCACGCCTGAATTTAGTGAGGAAGGCCAACTTCAGGTCGTCCCATGTGCCAAAAGTTCCTGCTGCTTGTCTCTCATACCACTGAAACGCCGCGCCCTTGAAAGTGGCGGGGAATATTGCCAACCAATGCTCAGGGGTTCTGGCATTGTTAGCCACACACGCTACCATAAACTCTGCTACATGAAGATCGGGGTCTTCATTGTACTCTCCCTTAAAAACTGGCAATGGGACTACATTCGCTGGCCTGTCATCAATATTTCCAGGACGGATCTGGCTTGGAAGTGGACCTCCAGCAGGAGGAGGAAGGGCTTGATGTGCCATTGGGACTTCTGTAAAGAGTTCCGCAAGGGCATCAAAGGCGACTTCTGCTGCGAGCTTGCTCTCGGCTCTGATTCTTGCTTTCTCTCTTCTCACGTACCTCTGGACTCGTTCTAACGCTTGCCTCTTTATTGCGTCATTCATCAGGGGGTTGGCTCCACTATGTTGTTAGCGCTCCACAGAGGGTTAACAGAAGGCTTCAGTCTCTGGAGGACTCTCTTGCCAACATTTCTTCTACTTCTTTCTTTTCAACGTCCCTGAATTCTGCTTTCATGCCACTGCACAGAGGAAGGTATTCGGTTCTGAAGGTGTCAAAATGCATACGTCTGAGCATTGTGGTGGTGCCATCATCATAGTAATGCCAACTTCTGATGGTTTCAACAGTGTATGTTGTGAAAAACACTCTGTCTACCAGCTTCCAGTGGGTTGCTAATTGAACAAACAGAAGATTATCAGTACACCAAGCATCCCATGTATCTTGCTGTTGAGCATCCACGAACAAATTCCAACTCTTTTCCTTCTTATCTTTGTGAACCTCTACAGACCAAGACTCCTGAAGCTTCTTCACAATCTCCCACTTGATGTTGTCTGGAAACTTCTCAACGAATGCCAAATCTTCCATGGATGTTCATTCTCTCTGTTTCTTCTCTTCAGTTTGTTCCCAAACAGTTTGCCACCAAGATGCAAGTTTCTGCTGCTTCAACAGAAAGAGGAAACTGTCCACCACATAGAGCATGCATCATGATGGTGATGTGTTTCCGCCATTGTGGGATGAACTTCTTGTGGAAAGTGGCTTTGATTATGAGAAATTCCAACTCTTCAGTGGAAGAAGGAACTTTACAAACATCCATTGAATTCTTCTCTTCTTGACAATGCCATTTCCTTCATTTTCAGCCTCTTTTGGTGCTTGTTGATGGCAAGCTTCCCCGGCTGCGCACCAAAAACATGGAGCCCCGAGAGGAACACCAAGGAAAATGGAATTCTCTTGCAAGAAAATCTATCTTGTAACATCAACAAGCTTGTTTATCATGTTTCATATGATCACAATGAAGAAAAGAACACCAGGCACAACAAATCTTCATGTAGCATCATGTAGATCTCCCACGATTTTAATAGAATCAACCATATTCTTCAACATCTTCACAAAATCCATCAATGGAACAAAGAAAGCAAAGGAATACACCATCTTAGAATGGAAATACATCACATAGTATTCATCTTCAATATCTTCATAGTCTTTTCTCTCAATCTCTCATATACAATCACTCTGTTTCAGTAGAATTGGCTATCTCTGACTCTCTCTCTCTCTCTCTCCATCAATAATACATCATATCCTCACTACAATCTCTCAAAATTACTCTCAATAATCACTCTTAGGTCGTGGATACCCCTCCCAAGAGGTATGTCTGATATGAAGGGTCACCAGAGCCACTACAGTGTCTCTTCACAGCTCACTACTGTCACTTCACTCTAGTCTTCTCTTGAGTCTTCAGCAGCTACTTCTTCCACTTCTTTCAGCTCTTTTGCACTTGTATTCACCTCTTTCCAAGGCTAGAAAACTTTCCCAAAGTCACACATACATTCCACAGAACACTTACAGAAGCATACAAAACAGTCTACAGAACAGTACCAGAACAGCTACAGTACAGAACAGAACAGAAGCAGAAGCAGAAGCTCTACAGAAGACCTACAGAAGATCATCAAAACCTCATAACTCACTCTCAAACCATTTCAAACTCTCACAAACCATTCAATAAGCTTTCTCAATATCTCATTCTTCATAAATCAATACTTCATCCCTCCTTACAGAAGACAATCAGAACAAAACAGACCAAAACAGAACAAAACAGAAGGTATACAGAACCTATCAGAACATCATAGAACCATCAACAAACATCATGAACTTCCAAAACACCATCATTATCATCTAAAACACTCTCAAACCACTTCCAAATCAATCAATCATCCCATAAAATCAACCATTCAGCTCTCAAAAACAACAAAAATCAGCCAAAAAACAAGTCATTTCAACACTCAACAAGTAGTCAACTAGTTTTTGCTGCTACTACCACAATTCAAAGACTTGAGTTTTTCACTCAAATTATCTCTTCTCCAATTGTGAGGACACGTGAATCGCTTTTTGCATTATAGTCAATGGTAGCACCTTTTTAAGCCCATGTGGAAAATTGAAGGAGAACTACATTGGGGTTTCTTGGGTCCCCCACTACTCCTATGTGGAGATCTTTCTATCCCAACTAATTGAAATATACTCTCCTCTTTAAGGAAAGGGCACATCTGGTACTAGTAGTAGTAGCTGAGAGGTGGCAATGAGTCTTCTCTTGCTTCTTTATGCCTTCTCTCTTCTTCTTTGTATAGCTTATGTTATTCCTTCTAAGGGAGTGGGTTCCTCTTCATCCCCTACAATGATTTTTGGCTCTTGTGATGTTAGCTCTTTGGGTTCCTCTAGCTTCTAGTTTATCTCAAGTATAAGAGGTGATGCTAGTGGCTCTTTTGTGGCCAAAGTAAGTTCTTTACTAGTCACAACCTCAATTAGTGTTAGGTTTTTGGTCAAGAGTTTGGCTTTTCTCAACCGCCACAACACCTAATCTTCCTTTGTCATCTTGTATTTAGGCTAGGGTATTTTTGTTTCCAAGTTGTGCTTAAGTGCCTTCCTAGTGAGTTGCAACAACATTTTATGATTTTTAATAGAGTCCTCCTCACATGGCTCTAACTCTTCAAGCAATGTGTTGGTGAAGCTTTGCTATTGTATTCACATCACCTTTCTAATGCGCTAGCCTTTGCATTTGCTGAATTCTTCTCACATTCGGCTTAAGCTAGGTAGGTAGCTAAGTCACGCATGGCATCAACATATCTCTCCTCCCATTGGCCTACCTTATCCTTCACCTACTCTAGCCCCCAATTCTACCACTTTGTGAGGATTTCTAGTGTGGTCACTTGCTCCCTCTAGGTTTGTGACTTAAGGTTTTCCTATGTTGCATTTTATATTCTAATTGCATCTGAAGTTGCGTGTAGCTATGTGAGGCTTTTTCTTTTTCTTTTTCTAGCTCCAAGTGATCTCTATTCATGTGTTGCACCATTTTTTCCTAATCTCTTCTCACATTTTTCAATCATTACTTGATGATTGTGTAGCCCAATTTCTTATAACACTCACTCCACATTCCTACACGTTGCAATGGCTTCTTTTTCTTATTACATCTTGTAAGCAAAGCAAATATACTCATATACAATTTTCTCCATGATTGTGACAAAAGCATGCAATGAAAAAATACGAACACGATCCAATGGAATATTCAAAATGGGCTTCTAAGTGGGATCTTATTTATCAAGCATTGGTGCAACACTTGTCACCCTTTGTTAGTTCTTCTTCCTCTCTTTTCCTTCCACCCTCTTTGCCAAGCAAAATAGGCATGGATGCTTTGTATTTTAAAGTTTTCAAGTCTCCTACAAGATACCATTCCACCAAGTATTGACCATACCCTTCAATTGAGAGCATCACGTCGTGTTTTCGATGATGGATGATGATTGAAATGCTTATGTGCATAAAGAATAGTTGTAGCATCTCATATGTTTCATTAGGAACCTCGAGCCACCACACATGGCACTCTGATTGAGCACTTAAGTTCCCCGGGTTGCTCTTGTCGAATTGTAAAGCTCTATTCATCAAAGTTACACTAACTCTTTCAAGATTTACTCCTTTGACAACCTCACTTTCATCTAAGTTTATGACCAATTGCAATTTACTATTACATTCCTCAACTAACATATTGTAGTACATTACCATTGTCATCTACACCTTGTGTAGATCCATATAATAATTGTTGAGTTCAGTGAACTTCACCTCGTATGCATTTTTTGTCCCAACCTTTAGTGTTTCCACACCTTGAGCATGCATGGGATCTCCTATCAGCTCCAAAACTTTTGCATTAAGTTACTATCGGGCCTCTATCAACTTTGATGGTCTAAAAGGAGGCATGATTCTATTTCTCTTCAACACACAACCAAACCTAGACTTCACACTCTTGAATATTTTTTAGTAAGTCATTGTACTCACTATACTGATACCAAACCTATCACAAATGGATTGTGCATCTATTAGTTGAGAAGTTTGATATATCTTTCAATGTGGACTCAATTATCTTCTCCTTCACAACCTTGAACTTTGGATTGCTCAAAGTGTTTTTCCAATATACTTGCATTTAGCAATCTTCTAATGGATGATCCAAGCTTGTACTCACCTAGGTTTTCATTCGAAGCTTCCTTGTGAGCTTTAATACGTCGCTTCTACTGGCCACTATTCATAATTAACTCATTGATTGGCTTCTTTTTTCATTTACGCTCTTGCATTAGCTTGTCGTTGATTTTCATAAGGCCATCCAATTGTGCCTTTACCTCCTCATATGAGATACCAATGTCATGGATAGTGTCATGCATTGTGACAATTTGATTATTTTGTTGAACTATAGTCTCATTTAGCTACACCACTTGTCGTATGAGTTGTTGTATATGAAGTTGATGTGTAACACTTACATCATGACATTTTTTAATGATTGCTTGATAGGTTGTAAACACTTTGAATGCCTGATCATTGAGCCGCTTAGTATAATCAAGCAACATGTTATCACCCTCGTACACATACTTTAAAAATTTTATAATTCTCGAGAAAGTTTGAGGTTTATTGGTTACGGGATCAATCGAGTAGATTCCCCCATCAACCCACAAGTCCATGTGCTTCAATCCCATTTGCATGTAACTGTGTAGAACCTGATGATTGTCACTGGTATGTTTGGTTCCTTTAAACAATGGGGCATATTCTCGGCCTCTATTGCAATATGTAGCTTCTTCTTTCCTATATGCATTTTATTTATTACTTGTGCCCCAGTTTTGTGAATTGATTACACAAAGATGCTAATGAGACTATAAGATTTAGTATTTAGAGAGTTAGCCGCAAGAGGAGCCAAATGACACACTTATATGTTAATAGGAATATGGCTATTGAGTTTACAATGATAAACTAGAGAGGCATAGGCAAAGACACTGAGATAGAAACATAAAGGCATTAATGAAAATAATTGGTTTGGTATCTATATGGAGATAGGTTGGAGGGGATATATAGATATATTAATAGAAATGGAGAGCTAGGCTCGGTTGTCATAGAAGATAGAGTAGAGATGCATGAAAAGCCACACAAAGGTATCAATAGGAAGGAGGTAGGTTAATGTAGTGAGGGAGGATAGATAGATAAACATAGATGGATTACATACAATGATTATGCATGAGTGATTGTGAGCCAAAGAGGTGTAAGAAGTTCTCTATGTTAATGAAGGTTGCATAATCACCAAGAAGAGGTCATAGTAGAGTCATGACAAAGTAAACAAATGGGGGAGAATGGCTTAGAGAGTTCTTGTATTTCAAAAAAATCAATTTTACCTCTAAAAACATCTCCAAAAAATGAAAAAAAATGACCAACTGGTTTTGTTTTTTTACCAAAATCTATGATATAAAAAATCCACAAAATATCTTAAAAGGAACTTCTAAAATTTTATTTTTCTCCTTTTTGATTGAAATATCAATTACTTCGTGTCTACTAATCATTTTGCATTGAAAATCAAGCACTACACTTTCATAACTAACTCATTTTTTAATATAAAGTTTGGTTGAAAAATGGTTCTTGAATGAGAAGAGAGAAAGATTCTGAGCAAATCCTTTGTGGATGATATAAAAAAGGCAAAACAAGATTGCAAAAGTGGAGAGAGAATATGATTATTTTACTATTCTTATCTCCTCTTTTCGTTGTTTTAAGGAGAAGAGGGGATAAAATGCCCATTTTTTAGTTCATTTTTTTCTAATGTTTAATTACCACATGCAAGTACCTATGGTTACTTCTCTAGTTATGTAATCAAAAGAAGGTGACAAAAAAAGAAAGCTTATATCCACTCTTTTTTGACATAAATGTAGGGATAGATAGATATACCATGGTGAGACTACTTCTTTGAGCCTCTCTACTACTTGCATACTGTTTTGAGCTACTAAAGAATATGAATACTAGCAAGCTTACTAGTTGTAGTCACCCCTTCCTTCTAACTACACCCTTAGCTACAAGGGCAGCACGAAAGACCTACACTATAAGTAGGGCATTGTCTGGAAAGATAATTGTGACCACTTCCTTGGCCAACACAAGGGAAATAAAAGGAGACACAATTAAGTTTCTTTTTTTTTAAGAAAAATAATAAAAGAGTGCAAAATCTCCACTATAGGCTAAGTACATCCACAATCACATCACCTAGGGATCCTCAAGTTGAGCACGCCTCATGGCATTAGTAGTTAGTGAGCTCCACTCCCAATCCCCTAGCCCTTCCCCACTTGGACTCAAAGCACATCAAGGGCAAGATGTTCCAAGCCCATTGGCAAATGTCCCATTGTGGGCTTTACACCGCACCTTCCCTTGCACCAACTAGGTCCTCAAGTGTGGCAACACTCCAAGCTCACTTAGGGTTCGACCCATCTCCTAGTTGCACTCTCATTTGCACGAGTAGTCACAATATAATAAGTCATACACACAGCCTTAAGTAGTGTACATTCTTTCCTATTGCAGAATTATGGCTTGAAGATGTGCTTGACTAAACAAACAACATTGGTAGCCCTCGTCATTCAGTTCCCTTCCTTCTCTCCCTTGACTTATAAGACGTCTGCTGAAAATCAAAGCAAGAAATATAACCCCATCCACACCAACAAAAATCCAAGATTGCAATATCATTACTAGTCGCGGGGGGAGGGGGGAGAGAGAGAGAGAGAGAGAGAGAGAGAGAGAGAGAGAGAGGGTATTGATATTAACCCTCTCAAAGAAAGCAAGTAACCCTCTCTGAGAAAGCAAGGACAAAGATAAGATGCACAAGGAGAACTAAAATTTTTTGAAAAAGAGACGCAAAAATAAGCATGTTAATCAAGTGCTTGTAACTTCAATAAGGAAATTGTTTTTTATAAATTATTCAAGATATTCGAGCTCGCTCTCATGCAAACTAGAATAATATTTTGAGTGAGACATGAGCATAATACCCTCGTCTCAATAAGCTGGAAAGGATTTGCAACCAACAGAGTATGCACAAAGTGAAAAAGTACCGATTTAGGACAATAAGTTGAGAGGCTACCCAAAAAATCAAGGCAATGTATAAAAACTAAGAAATGAAAGAATAAGCTCATCCTTGTGGTGTGCAATCTTGTGGAGCTAAGCTCTCTTCTTGCTTGTTGCTTGCATGTTGCATGTGTGTGAGAGAGAGTGTGTGAGGTAGAGTGAGGAACTAGGGTGGAAGAAGCAGCTCTTGCTTCCTCTCCTCCTCCTCCTCCTCCTCCTCCTCCTATGCAAAGCTTGTGTGGCGTTCGAACCATGGAGGTGAAGCTTGCTTAAGGTGCTTTGCTTGAGTCATGGAGCAATCGACAAACCTTATGAAAAATTATTTTTGTAAATTATTTAGGAGTGCCAAGTTTACTCTTGGAAAAAGTGTTAGAATATTTCAAGTGAGGCACCATCATAACACCCTCGACTTAATAAGCTAGAAAGTATTGTAACCAATAGAACATGCACAAAATGGAAAAGAATCAATTTGAGCCAATAAGATGGGAGAGTTTCTAAAATATTAAGGCCATTTATAAAAACTAAGAAATAAATGGATATGCTCATTCTTGTGGTGTGCAATCTTGTGGAGTATATGTGTAAGATAGAGAGAGACTGGTGTGGGAGAAACTCTTTATTCATTTCATCCTTCTTCTCTTACTAAAGCTTGTGTGGTGATCAAGGCCATGGAGGTGATGCTTTCTTGAGGCACATTGCTTGAGTCATAGAGCCATCGACAAACCTTGAAAATAACCTACAATGAGAAGGTAAATCAATGAGTGTGTTATGTTTATTTTGAGAGCATGCAATGGTTATGTGAGAGATAGCCATAGCCACATTGTTCAAAGCACTTAAAATAATAATTGTGCCGTCAAGTTCGATATTCATAGCTTATGAAAGCAATGACAAGATTATACAAGGCCGAAAGGAGGAGGTTTGGGCTTGCCTAACCTTCTTAAAATGGCAAAAAAGCTAGTTGCCTAATGGATAATATGGGCATTCCACCACAAGAAGGAACATTGGGGCATTCTCATTGTGAACAACTGCACTATTTTCCATCTTCATGACTTTCTTAGATGAAAAAACCATGATATAAGAAGAATAGCTTTTAGCTAGATCAAAGTCGCAATCAACGCATGCTCAAGGAGTCTATATAAAAGACAGATTCCTTTTAAACATAGTTTCCCAAAATGGCATTTCAAACTGCCCAAAATGTTTTGTTCCCGAAACGCATTTCAGGGCAAGCGTTTCAACAGACATGGATTTTCAGCCAGTTTCAGGTCCACCACATCGTTTCGCCTTCTGGTATGAGTATTCCGCCTTCTTTCCCTTGATATCCACTCTTTTTCTCAATCAAGTATTCTTCCTACCTACTATTTACTTTTTTCCTTTCACATCAAGTGTTGCCTACATCCCTGAAACTCCACATTCTTGGTTGTCCATTGTATTTCTAACTGATTCTCATTGTTTCCAACGAGCAATCCCTCCCCTCTTCATCCTTTGTTGTCCATATTCATTTGAGTAAGTTTTTCCCACTTTTGTTTTTGGTTTCCTCTATTTTCAACAAGGTACAGCCTCCTCTTCCTCTAGTAGCAGTACTAGTGCTCTTGCTAATAGCCTTGAAGAGGCTAAGACAAAGATGGCTTTGGATGATGTTGAGTGACTCTCATGAGTCACTACATCATAGATCATGATATGATGAATCATAGACTTGTACTTTGCTGACTTGTTAGTTGATCATGTAAATTGATATTTATGGTTTAGTGGCATTTGGATGACTCATGAGATACTATGATACATCATACATCATAGTTTTTTTTATTTTTCATGCATTGTTTACTAAGTTACAACTCACGAGTACTCTCTTTTTTGAGTCTATATGACATAATACAAGTCTATGACTATTCACTTTTGAGCCTTCAATCTTGAGTTTACTTTCTATGACAAGTTATAGAATACTATCTCAATTTTGAATCATGATTCTTGTATACTTTAAACTTGTCAAATCTCAATTCTCTTCTAAGTTCTAATGTTGTATTGTTGAGGAATTTAAGTGTTTTGATGCAGAGGTTCAACTAACAAGGGGGAGTTACTCCATCATATATTTATAGTTTTACTTATTTATTTAATTACTTATACCTACATTTTTTGGATTTCCATTTTGCCATTTCAAACTGGGGTCAAAACTCGATTTCACAACTTTGAAACAAGTTTCTGTTTTGCCATTTTCAAAAATCTTGGAAACTGTGCTTTTAAAGTCTTCATGGCCATTTCCCCATTCACGAACTTTACATTACCCTAGTGTGCGATCTTGTTTAGTTTCTTTCATGGCCGTATGTAACCTGAGAGCTTACCACTAGCCTTTAAAATCTGTAAGATAGGGATTAGAGTTTGTCCAAGACCTAACAAGGGATGATGAGCTCCAACAAATTCAAGAGAGGCTGAGTTGTTGGTGGGGCCCATTTAGCTAGACAAGGGATTTAATCCCCAAGGCTTTTGTTGGTTGAGTGGCCACACCTCAATCTAATATAAGAACCGAATAGAGTGTTAAACACACAAAATGGAGACCACCAAAGTGGAATCATCATTAGTGGAGCCATACATCTTAAACAATTTGGAGCAGCAACATACAACCTAAGGCCTCACCTCATGTCTAATGTGGTGGATCCTCATACACGCAATCTGGACAAACTTAGTACTAGCAACGATCAGTGTGCCCAATTCTCGTCTGTCTCTGAATTCCAAAGCTAACTCTAACCTTCTAAGTTTGCTACAAGTAATGATACTTTCCTTCCATCCTACAAGTCCATCATGCAAAGAAGGATTGCTAGGGGAGAGTTATGAGATACCACCAGTAGTCCAGAACTAGCTCACAAGTTTATGCTTGTGGAATGTGTGGACTTGCAGGACAAAAGCTATATATTTGAGCAGGTTTGGATTGATCCCATTCACAGTTTTATTCGGACTGATCCACACTTGTGGAACGTGTGGATATGCAAGAACCAAGCCATATTCAAGTAGGAACAAAAGCCATGCTGCAAACAAAGGGCTTGCAGAGATTGACATTAAGCAAACTATAGGCCTGGTTGATCTACCATTTGATAGAATATCAACTTCGCAATGTTGAACCTCGACCGGAGTTACGACTTCCTAGCAAAAAGTCTTAAAGTAATGTTCCTACTACAACTCAACATTCCCTTCGCTTGCTTATTTAATATATAGATATAGATTCTCATAAGCACACGCATGTGCTGCGTGCACGCCCCCGAAAGAAAAGTTTAGAGGATGTCAAGCTGGGCCTTCTTGGGATCTGTAAAAGACAGGACTCAATCATACCTTTCATCAACATGAAATTAAAAATTGAAACCTGAAGACATCAATGTGATAGAAACTTCTTACATACTCTAATTTAGTAATGAGATAATCCCAGATGTTGTGTTTTGGCATATAACACATAAGCTTATGCAAATAGCATAATAGTCAATAACTAACCTATCAAAGACTAGAAGCCATGGAATTGCATAACTTACAACCAATGGCATGAGCTAGACAAAGGGCCTATCAACCCTGTTCAAAGTACTATCAAATGGTGTTAGAAATGCATTTCACACGCCATATTGCCATCCAACATCATCTCTTGCTGTATTATAAACCATCGAATATACCAAAAAGTTTCATATCCCTTCATGAGAATGTAGGAACTTTAAAGGCCACGATATCCTTCTTGATGCACTCCATGACTTGAGCGATGACAAAATCAATAGGAATGAATCACATTCTAGTTGGACTTCTCTTCAGTTAGTAACACTTGCACCTCCCCTTTTGTTGGTTCTACAATGTCATCAACATGTGGAGATTTCCCAAAACGAGAGAATGCGAGTCAACAATAAGAGTGATCAAAAACATAAATAGCCCTACAAAGTAGAGATAGATGGCTTAGAATATAGTACTCCCATGATTCTCATTGTTAATCATAGTCATTATGTAAGGAGGCATATGCACATTTCTAAAACCCTACACAACCTTGACACAAAAACAAAAAAAAAATGCATCTTCTTTTTAGATATTGCACCTTAAAAGCCAAAACCTCAAATAAGAGTACATAACATCTCACAAGGAGATGAGAGCCTGAACTTTTTGCCCCTTATTTTGCATGGCCACTACCTAGTGAAAAGAAAAGCATACTCGTCTAATAAAATTAGAGGCATCCTCCTCCCCTATTGCAAACAACCTATGTATAGATATTTTTTAACCAAACATCTGTACTAGTTCCAAGTCTAAGAGTGTAGAAGAATGGGGATATGAAATTAGAATTGTTGCTAGTCTCATATTTTCATGGGTTTTTTTGGAAAAAAAAGCGCACGCACACACGTGTAGCATACAAGTAGCACAAGTAAATTTTTGTCACCAACACTAAAATATTTGAGTTACCAAAGACAAAGTAAAAGGCATAACTAAGTACAATCACTCGCAAGCCATCACAAGTTTGCAAATTTGCGAAGCATTACCATATCGGTATACTATGCTCTACATTACATGCACTAAAAGATATTCCTTCTGCACCAATCCTTATGCAAATTGCCATTCCATAACTTCTGAAAATGACTTGCAGTTTACTTAAATACTGATGAGTAAGCTTTACAGACCAAATGTGACAAGAAACATGTGTACATAGGTACGTAGTGTGTGAGTGTGTTGTGTGTGCATATGTATTTATACACGTACATTCATATGTATGTATATGTGCATGTCTTTAGTGCAACCTCCTCTAACATTACATCCTTATGCAGAGCTTTCATCTCAAGGTGCTTTGGATATACATCTGCTCCAAAATTTGGCTTCTATGGGCATGGGCCAACATGCACCTACGACAAGCAAGTCATCAAACACCTAGACAACGTAATGTTTTCAGATGCAGGATGATTTTCAACATTTCTGCAAAGGTCTAGAGGACACTTCATGCGCTGTAATAGGATCAAAGTGACCTTATCACCTTGCAAGATACTCCTAGTTTTGGCTTTGGTCTTTAGGGCTTCATTCAAGACATATCAGGAGAGTGTGTGGGGGTGTCTTATATCAGGAGAAAATACATGTGACAGAGGGATCGGTGAATGCTTAACATTGAGGCAAGTTGATTTACAGCTAGAAAACTAAACACATTGAGGCAAGTTGATTTAGAGCTAGATATTTTCTTGTTAGCCTGTTTTTGAACTAAGTTGGATTGACTTATTTGACATGGCCTTAGCTTGACTTTTTTAACACGGCCTGTTCTTTCCATCTTTGAACAGCCTTTGTCGCTGCATCTTTGGCCCTTACAAGATTCATGTCAGAGAACTTGTGTTCCAGAATACCCAAAGGCCCAGGTTGCAGCACATTGACCACCTTTTCCAAGTCCTGTTCCCACTGCCTGAAAATAAAGGGGGAAAACATATGAATCATTTCTTCATAAAACAGAATCCAGATATCTAATATCACAGCTGGCTTGTTTAAGATCTGTCCACAAATTGATCAAAAAAGAAAAACTGGCATCCCAGTTTCCATGAACTTCTCTTCTCCCCCCTCCTTGGGGTTGGGGGTTTGTCTGCACAGTTATAATGAACATTGGCATGAACAAATTTTAAACAACAGATGAGTCACACACTTACTTCATGGATGAAGCTGTGATAGAAACACACTGACGCAACAATCTCAGCATCCTCCTCTCGTACCTGTTATGAAACGATCAATCACATTTCATGTTCAATTTGTAATGTTTTATGTTAACTTAACATAAGAAATGCTGCTCAAATAAGTGTAAGCAAGCTATGCCCAGTAACATCTTATGTTGCATTTATGTAATCAGCTAATGTGTATCTCATTAACAGTGATCGACTGCACATCGGACCCCAACAATGTGCAGATATAAGATAACTCCTATGCATAAGGCATGACCACTAAGCAGACACAATGAGATCACGGACTGACTGACTGCACAATTGATTGTGTAGACAGCAGGACCAAGTGGCAAGCAGACCTAGATGACCAGCCAAGATTAGAAGGTTCAATTGCCAGGACAGGGCTAGAACCTTGCCACAAAGGAACCACCATATGTGGATACGTATCTTATAGACCAAGGTTCTTAACCTTATGAGAAATTAGGCCTATACAAAGCTCAGCTTCCTCCTGCATTTGTTTCAGTCTGATCACCATGATCAGACTGAAATTAGGCCTATACAAAGGTTCTTAACCTTATGAGAAATTAGGCCTATACAAAGCTCAGCTTCCTCCTGCATTTGTTTCAGTCTGATCACCATGATCTCAACCTGATACTCCAGGCCTGTAACCATACTGTTGTTTCTCATGCTACTGTGTCCCTGTGTTTTCCTACGGGAATCAAGTGCAAAGGTTGGTACTTCTGAGATGCTTCAGGCCAAAACTGCAAACAGACGGACCTCCCAATTTCTTACCATGAAGAAGCTAATACTCTACTTTTGATCAAGTTTTGCTGGTCATGGTACATGTGCACACAGCAAATTTAGTAGCTAATGACTTTAGGAATAAACCTGTGCATAGTGTGACTTCTCAGTCAGCAGATTATCTGACCAGCTGCTGGCAACCATGAAGCAATCTGTTCAAATATATTCGGTATGAATGTCATCCATAATGCTTCAAATGCACTCAACTGCAGAAGAGCTTATGCTTATAGATTGTGATAGTATGCGTAAGTCCACCATTTTGGGAGTAGCAGAATATCCCTGAAACTGCTCCCACCAAGACACAAGAAGAACCATAAACTATCCCGTTCTTTTGCTATCTATCTTCTGGGTGAGCATTTCAACCTACTAAGACATTCAGTACGAATGTAACCCATAATGCTCCGAAGGCAATCTACTAAGACCTTCAGTACGAATGTAACTCATAATGCTCCAAAGTCACTTGGTTGCAATGGAATTATTGGAGTACAAAAAACAATTTCATCTAAACTTAGATATTTGAAACATAGTGGAAACCTATACAATTGGAAGAGTCGAGTTATGAGTCATGAATAAGAGCACTCCCAATTTTAAGAGTACAATGTCATTATTCACATAACATCATCAATCATGATCCACAACTCAGTTTTCACACCTATGAACTAGCAATTAATTGCAGTCTCAACAATGATTCAAAGCCTCTTTAAAAACCCATATAGAGGACCCAGGTCCCATGGTCATTCCATCTATAATTCACTTGAGCACAGCCCACATTCAAGTAGTCATATGTAGGGTACACATTGTGAAGACAGGAGGATAATGGGCTGTGTGATGCATGACAGGCATGCTACAAGAGCATAAGGTAGCATGCCACGTGGCTAGTTGGCACATGTTGAAACAGGCCTCAGTAAACCAAAGGCAGTGGACTAATGAATCTACTCAAACCTTGGTTCTTGTCAGTTTCTCCATCTACATTGCTACAAAACCCCAGACTAGATAAGATCTCTACTGTTGAGAAACCCATCTCCTCAGTTCATTCTGTTCACTTCTTTCCCTTCAGTTTTAGGGTTTCACTGTGTGTACAGCCCCAAAAAGGGGTTGGGGGCCATTTCTGGGCACCACCCTAGACTGTCTTGGGAGAAACCCTAGACAGTGTTGGCCTATTTATAGGTTGCCTCTGTCATTCATTATTCACAGCTGATTCATTCAGTCAGTCACTCCCACACACACTCCCATCATTATCTCTCTCCTCCCACCGTCTTCGTCTCTTGCTATCAAGAGCCAACCTCCACCATCTCTTGGGCTGTGTTTTGGTGGCAGACACCCTCCTCTTCAGCTAGGTCATCTTCCCTATAGTTAGCAATAGCACTCCTCTCTTGGCATCAGTCCTCCATCGTAGCTGGTGACCAAATCCACCCATCAAGCGTCACCCTTCCCATTGCGTTTGGCAGCTTGGAGGAGTTCTCCTGCAGCGGCTGGGGGCCTCCCTCCATTGTGGCATCAGCATTCTTCATCAGTCTTCATTGTCAAAGTGAGCTGGTGGCTGCGTTTAGCACACTGGCCACCTTCTTCTCCTGGTGACCTCCATCAGACATTAACATTTTCAGCATTTTGGCCTCTGGGATTTGTGTTTCCTGCCCAAGCCATCTTCCTAGTGTAGGACTATGCTTCACTCCCTCGACAGCTGGTGATCATTTTCCTCATCTCCAACAACATCGGAGATGATAAAGTCAAATGTGTGCAAAGAGATTTGCTTGATCTTAAAGAGAAATGGAAAAGATATGGTGCTAGCATTGTTTGTGATGGATGGTCTGATGCGCATCATCAACCCATTATCAATGTAATAATGGTTTTATGCATGTTTGGTTCCACATTCTTGATCAATTGATACAAGTGGTGAGTACAAGTCAAGAGAGTATGTCTTTGAGATTCTTGAGAGTGCCATTCTTGAAGTGGGGCCTCAAAATGCAATCCAAGTGTGCATGGGCAATGTAGTTGTGTTCGTGCTAGTCACTTGGTTGAACAAGAGTTGCCAACCATTTTTTACCCCCGTTGCACATGCCACTGCCTTGATTTGTTGTTTGAGGATATTGGAGAACTTTCTTAGGTGAAGCTTGTTTTGGAAGAAGTTGTGAAAGTGATGACATTTTTCACACCCAAAAATACAGCTCTTGCTTTGTATAGAAAGTTCAGTTAAAAAGAATTCCTTACAGAATCAAAAACTCAGCTTGCATATATGTTTAGCATTTTGGCAAACATGTTAGATGAGAGAGTCTTGACTAGATTGCACCTTATGGTTGTTCGTGATGAGTATTGTAAAAAGAAAGTGAGCAGCAGTACCAAGGCTTTGCAAGTTTCGTCTATTATCTTGGATTCTTCATTTTGAACCAATGCCAAGATGATTGTGAAGCTATGTTCTCCAATTTTAAAGATTTTGCACCTTGCTAATAGAGAGGGTGTCACCATGGGGTTGGTATATGAGCTCACTAATCGCACGATAGAAAAAATTGAGAGTCTTGAGGTTTTTGAAGCTTCTAAGCTACAGCAAGTCAAGGCACTTTGTGTAGACTGATGGAACATAATGCTCTCTCCATTGCATGTTGCTACTTTTGTGCTCCATCCTATTTGGAAAGCAAAGAATCTTGACACTAATAGAGAGGTGAGTAAGGGTTGCATGGATCTGGTTGAAACTGTTTTAAACTATGATGCAAGTGCTCCAGGGGAGTTATATGATGAACCAAATAAGTATAAGTCTGAGTCAAGGGCATTAGTGTTGAGTGTAAAGGCCCTTTGTTCACTTCCCGTGTGTTGCACATATATTATTTATTTGTACATGTTAATGCACCCTTGTGGGTAAAACCCATAAACCCTAACTATAATACATCCTTTAAACTTTGTGTACCAACACACAAAATCATGGAGTCTACACACACACACACACATACTCTCTCTCTCTCTCTTTTTTCGTAATGGATGTTATAATTATAAAGTACTAAACAACAAAAGAGTTACAAAAGTCATGGCAAAGACGCAGAGGAAATTGCCATATGCCAGGGAAGTAAGTCCTCCCGAGGGAGTAAGACAGAGTGCTGAATGAGATCTATCTACCAATGCAAGAGACCTTTAAGCCTAGCAATATGTCCCTGAACATTAGAGGCCGAATCAAAAAGGAAAGCATTCCAAATGGTCCAATTGTGCCAACAACCCCAGTATCTAAGAAAGTGAAACAAGATCTTCATATGCGACTGTGCTTGTGTGGGGTATTTGGGCCGCACAAAAACCTAATCAAAAGGGCTTAGCGAGAAACCAACCACCACTCGCCAAACTGCTGACAAGAGTGACCAAATTTTCTTAGCGAGAGGGCAAGAAATAAATCGATGACGGGCCGATTCCACACTGGTGGTGCAAAAGAAACAATTGCCATTGGAGATTCGACGCTTGGAAAGGGCTGAAGCAAGAGGAAGACCACCAATCATCACCCTCCAAAGAAAGACCTTGCATTTGAAAGGTGTTGTCTTATTCAACCAGCCCTCCATCACGGTTACCTTCCACCATGACTGAGATTTACGCAATCCCCATACAGTATCAGCTTTAGTAACCAGCCATTGATGATCTTTAATCAGAAGATGATACACCTGGTTAGCTGAAGCCTTTTCTAAATTCAGCCGGCCTGCAAGGTCCCAGTCCTGCCACGGACGATCCGAAGCAAGGGCAGGAAAGGGTTGTCTGCTCTGGAGCACCATGAAAAGCTGTCCCCATAAATCACGATATCTACGAGGGATCCTGAAAAGCTGCCTGGCTGTACAAAACGATATCAACACATTGTGACTGGCAAGGGTGGCATCTGCAACTGAAGTCAAGCCCAAACGTGCCATGCGGTTAAATTTTGGTCTGAGCTCATGTTTGCCTTCCCAAGAAAGTAACTGCGAGGCTGCCAACAATTCCAGTTGAAAAGAGTTAGTAGCTAAGCGGTCCTCCGCTGGATGCCACTGAGCCTTCTGGAGAACCAGTTTCCAGGAACATACCAAATGAGTAAGCAGAGATGATGAAGGACTAGAAAACCGAGAGTCTGCATTAAAAACATGCCACCAAGAACTCTGAATTTGGGTATTACCATGCACAAGCCCGTGATCCTCAAGAAAATAACGGGCTATAAAGACCCACGGGTGATGATCCAAGCACATGGCACAAAAAAGAGACCAACGGAGTACCAGCATATGAGTTTCGGCATCTAAAATAGCCCCACCACCCATACGTTTGGGGGTACATGCATGCGACCAAGAAATCCACGAAATGCCTACATACAAGGAGTCCTTCCATAACATGAAACGAATATACTGAGTAAGAGCATTCAATGTAGTAGTAGTCCAAGGCAGCAATGGTAAGAAATATGTGAGCATTGGCAACATAATTGTCTGAGCCACTTTGAGGTGAACATGAAAGGGCCAAGCCTGTGACTTCCAATACAGAAACTTGTCAGAGTGCAGCGGTGCGGAAGCATAGGATTGAGAGAGAGAGAACGCAGAGAGAGGAGAGAGAAAGAGACAGTGAAAGATGAAGATCTGCTATATAAAGTGTGCTGAATACAAAGATATGCAGATATATACACGGGCGCAGTGCGCTGGACTGCGTGTCTCCACCTCGACGATGCAACCTGCTATTCACCTCGAAGTCCGCTACAGTCTGCACTGTCTCCTGTCTGAAATCTGCGAACAGAAACGGAATCTGCACGTGTCACCAGTCTGTAATCTGCAAGCAGAGAAGTGTTGGAGACTGCTGGGGATGTCGGCTATATATAGCCAAAATCTGGACAAAACAAGGCGCCAGAAATATCCTGTCGGCTGCATTAAATGCAGCCGACTGCCCACAGGTCGGACTGCCACGTGGCAGTCCGACTCCACACTGTCTGACTGCACCTGCCTGCCTGCCTGTCTGTCATCTCTAACAAAACTTAGCTGCCAGTTTCTGTGAAATCCACTCTAGTAGTTGCTTTGGCCGAACATCAACACCCAAAGGGTACCCAAGATGCTTGACAATGGAACCACGGGAAACAACCATTCCCTGCTAGTCCAATGACTGCAAATCTGACTCCATGCAGCTGAGAATGGCTGATTTCAAAGCATTGATACGAAGACCAAAAGCATGACCAAAGAGAGTCCAAACATCTAATGCTTTGCGAAGATTATCCTTGTCCGCACGCAAAATCATAAAGCTGTCATCAGCCAAGGATTGACTAATGAAGTGCTGTTCAAAAGGAAGAGACAATCCAGCTAATTGAGTAGAAGCTGCCATATGAGATAACATCGAAAGAACTAGATGAGTCGCAAGGGCAAAAAAGAGAGGACTCAAAGGACAACCCTGTCTCACAGAGCGGGCAAGGACAAATGGCTCGGTAACACCACCATTCAGCATAACTCGCGAAGAAGCTGCAACACTAATGGTGTAGATCAGATGAGACATCCGAGTACCAAAGCCCATAGTAGACATAAGTTCTGCAATGAAAGACCAGTCTAGATAATCAAAAGCCTTTTCCAAGTCCAATTGAATCAGTACCACCTCCTGATTAGAGTGCCTTGCATAGTCAATAGCCAGTTGCACATTTAAGACATTATGTAGAATGTTTCGGCCCTTAATGAAACCATATTGAAGAGGATGCACAATGGCCGGAAGATGCTTGTGGAGCCGATTCGCCATCACTTTGGAAAAGATTTTATACATAGAACCCATCAAAGAAATTGGTCGCCAATGTTTCAACATAGACGGCGAAGGGACTTTTGGAAGCAATTTAATAAGTCCTTTCCATGAGGAAGGCATGAACCCCGTTTCCCAAACCTATTGAAACATAGCCGTCAATGGTTTCACCAGTTGGGTAGCAAAAACCTCAAAGAATTCATTGGTGAGACCATCCCAACTGGGACTTTTATCCTTGGGCAAGTGTAACAAAACATCCATAACCTCCACCTCACAAATATCTATCTCCAAAGTAGTTTGCATGTCATGTGGAACTTAATTGCGGACCAAATCATAGAAAACTGAGCGGGCATGAGAAATTTGGTTTGAAGGTGGAGGAATAGAACCAAGGTCTAGAAAATAATTCCTACACATATTCACAATAGTCTGCGGATCAATGACCATTTGACCTTCTGAATCCTGGAGTCTAGTCATATTCTCTCGAGCAAGAGAGGCATGGAGAGCTCGAAAGAACTTATGAGTCTGACAAGCACTATCTTGCAAATTCTCCGTCGGATTTTGCAATTTGGCTTGCTGATAAGATTTCAACTGAAACTCTTTAATAAGAGCAGAAATCCATCATCTGGAGTCTCCACCAGTAGAGAACGAACCAAAGCCAGTAATTCCTCCACTGCTTGTCGACGCCGCCGACAAAGAGAGGCATGATGGATCCCATACTGCCGAACAACCCGCTGCACATTAGAGAGCAATCGTTCAAAAGAAGCATTGCCCTCCGAGGAGAAGTCCAATAAAAATCTATCAATCAGTTGCTGCATATAACCCTGAAAGATTGAATGCTTCAAATAAGACAAGTTGAAACGCAAAGGGAGTCTATCCAGAAATTGCTTAAAAGGTGCAATGGGTTGTACAAGCATCTCAAGCTGTACAGGAAAATGGTCCAACAAGGCATATTGCTGCAACACTTTCATTTCCAGCATCTCAGGAAGAAAAGCATCACCCTACATAATGTACATGCGGTCCAACCGCGACCAGGTAGCTATATACTGCGCAGAATGAAAAGTAAACCCTGTAGAAGAAGGGTGTAGCCATGACCAGAGATCTTGCTTAAGTACGGCACGAGCAAACGCATTCCACACACGGCTTTCCGGAGCGTCCATCACCGAATGCTCTGATGTGGACTGTCAAGAATCAACACACATATTGAAATCCCCCATCAAAAAACCCCGTCTGCCAAGTGACAAGGAGGTCTGCAAAGTATTCCAAAGATCCCAGCGGGATAAAGGGTCATTTGGAGCATAGAGCCCAAGTAACCATAAGATCTCTCCTTCAAATAAAACTTCAATCACCACAAAACGACCATGTACATCATTTTTAATAAGAATAGACTGATATTTCTCATGTACAATCATACGCACACCACAATAATGCATGGCATGTGTCCCGGCATAAAACAAGCGAAACCCATGGCAATCCACAACTTTTCCTGCTTCACCATGACTCTTGTGCTCAACAGCACACAAGACATCCCACTGATTCTCATGCAATAAACTCCACATGGCATGTTGTTTATTGCGAGAACAAATGCCTCGCACATTCCACGTGGCTATCTTCATGTGTATTCAAAAAGAAAATCAGGAACGAGGCAAAGCTTGCCTCAATTTAACCTTTTCTGCTAAAATGTCAAGGACTCCCTCATCCAAAAAATCAGCTAACACAGCAAAAGAGTTCCAACGGCCAGATTTAGAAGTAGACAGTGTATCCATTGTCTTGGGGATGGAACGGGGATAACGACGATCCCATGGGGTAATCACGTTACCTTTAGCATCAAAAGCCAACTTAGTAGGTAGGCCCTTCGGACCATCCGTATATACTTTCCTAGTGGGCTGATTGCGAGGAGCAGCAGAAACCATAGCATGAGTAGTGTGCTTTGAAGACAACATATCTTTCCTGCGCATATAAGTACGCAAGGAATAAGCATTAGGCACAATATCCACCATGCCAGCATCAAACCTTTTACCATTTTTGGCACGTACATCTACCCAGTCATTGTCACGGGAATCCAAACCCGAAACATGTTGCTTGCCTTTATCCAAAACTTTAGGTGGCTGGGTCGCATCCTGCGACGGAGCATCAAGCACCATATCTTCCATGGGAGGCAAAACATGCTCAACATCTGAAGTCAATTGCTTCGCTGGACACTGGGCCATAAAATGCCCCAATTTTCCACACGAAAAATAATGCCCTGCAAAGTTACCCCATTTCAGACGAAAGTACAAAGGATACATGCCAGAACAATTAAGACGTAACCAAGCAGGCCTTTTCCGATCCATGTCCCATAACATACACAAACGGTTACGATTCGTGGCCCTTAGGCTCGGCAGAACCAAAACAGTGCCCACAACGGCCATGGCATCCTTTAACAATGGCCAATAGATAACCGGACAGTTTTCCACTTCAACCCACACCGGACATTCGCGTTGAAGCAAGCACTGAAAATCTGCCATTGGGCGCCATGGCATAACATGGACCAAATGGCGATCAAAGAACACTGGCAGTTTAGTCAGCAGATCGGCACGATGCTTCTCGGATTTCAACAGCACCTCGTAAAAGCCTCAAGGCCCAACAAAAATCTCTTCAACACACTCCCCTTGTAGGAGACTTTGCAACCACTGGCGAATATAGGACAGCACTGGGATCCGACCAGTAAAGAAGAGTATAACAGCACTTCATAAAACACTAAGAATGAGCACATAACATTTTTAGGATCCACAGTGGCTTCCAGAATAGCTTCAGTTCTCGAGTCAGAGAACGCTTCATGATTATGTTGAACATAATCACCAAGAAAAGTGTTGGCAAACTCCAACAAATGCTCCCAGTCAACATCCTGAGAATCCACAAAATCAGAGGCAACCTGAGCATAAGAACGTTCCTAATGATCCATTGTAGCTTCCGAAGTATGCTTGGTGCGTTTACCCGCAGGTTGGAAGTCAGGACCAAATGGCATCTCCTCTGTGCAAGAAACCATATCGTCTAGTTCCTCTATTTCAGAATCTAGACCAAGGGCTGCCACTGCAGAGTCAATAAAGGCCATGTCCAGACCAGCCATGTTGTATCACCCCTTTAACCAGAGATCTGAAACTATTTGCAAGGCATTTTCTCTCTCTCTCTGCTGCCACAGTCTCTCTCTGCTGCCACAGTCTTCCTGCTGTCCTGTGCATGGTCACAGTCACGCGCTCCCAAATCCTGACAGTTCTCTGATACGCCAACTCCCCCCTCTCTCTCTCTCTCTCTCTCTCTCTCTCTCTCTCTCTCTCTCTCTCTCTCTCTCTCTCTCTCTCTCTCTCTCTCTCTCTCTCTCTCTCTCTCTCTCTCTCTCTCTCTCTCTCTCTCTCTCTCTCTCTCTCTCTCTCTCTCTCTCTCTCTCTCTCTCTCTCTCTCTCAATCGCAAAGTAGGGCTCCCCAGGAAGGATCGACGCACGCCAGATTGCACGATAGGTCAACCAGCTGTTCACAAGCAGGCGAGGGCAGGGCACGAACAGGGCAGAACGGACCCTGCACTAGTCTGATGGAGGCACAGGCAGCGCACGAGACAGGAACACACGTCTGCTAGGCAGGGGAAGCACGTCCGCACGCAGGTAAGCACGTCGCCTCTCTCTCGCTCGCTCGCTCACTTTCTCGTTGTGTGGCTACCTCAGCCTGCGTGCAAAAGCGGGGCAGAATAGCGCAGGCGCAGGCCCGATAGAGCCAGCACACGAGGTCAGGTCGCTGCAGTAGAAGGGTCACGGCAGGTCTCTCTCTCTCTCTCTCTCTCTCTCTCTCTCTCTCTCTCTCTCTCTCTCTCTCTCTCTATCTCTCTCTATCTATATATATATATATATATATATATATATATATATGCCTATCACTTTCACTCCTGCACTTCACACCTGCACATTGCTTCACATTTTGTTGCTACCATTCTCTCTGTTGGGAATAAAGGGCACTCATGCCTTTTATATGTGCTCGGGTGTGAACACACCCTTACTTGTACTTTCAAGTATGTATGTATGTATGTATGTATGTATGTATGTATATATATATAAGTATAAACCTAAAGAGGTACACTCGTCATTGAACCCACAAGTCGTACTCACTCTCCTCTCTACTCTACACACTCTCTCACTCTCTCTGTTGCTAGCAAGCACTGCGTGTCTCGATCCTCGCGCTCCCTCGGAGATCAACAAACTACTATCAGAGTTACGGCTAAGGGGTTCGCACCTCTCGGAGTCCGTGCACGTCAACTTGTCATTGTTCTTCCACGTTTTTCAATCAAGCGACAATCAGAGCATGAGAGAGTTAGAGCAAGTTGAGGAGGAGACGTCAGGTTGCAGGCGGACACGACAGGCAAGCGGACAGGAAGATCGCAAAGGGACGGACAGACTGGACACATCAGCAAGCAGCAAGCAGTCGAAGGCTAGTAGTCAAGTCGTGGGCTGCAGATGGCGACAGCGTGAGTCAGGTGCAGGCATGTGACGGAGCAAGCAACAGCAACACTTGCACGTCGACGGAGCAATAGTCGCGACCAACAAGGCGACACACAACCTAGTTTAGGCTGCCGACGAGATGGCTGACGAGATGGTAGCCACGCTGACGCGGACTAGCAACCAACACCAATTGCCACGAGCGTGGCACATAAGGCTAAGGGACGATAGGCACGTCAACGATTTTTTTTCTCCAGAATTCCTTTTGAATTTTTCCTTGGCTTGACGGGCGTTCACGCGCATAAGCACAGAGTGCAAATTTGTGCAATCTTGGCCCAGAAATTTGGGGCTTTTCTCGGATTTGGGGATTGTAATGCAAGGCAAGACCATTTGTCTCAAAAATTGCAAAAACTTGTAACATTTTGCCTCCGACATTTAGGGCTTTTCATGTACATGCAAAAATTGGGCTGAAATTTACCCAATTTCTCGACATTGATGCACATTGGACCCTGTGCAATTTGGGGCTTTTGCTATTTGGGCAAAATTTGTGTGCCATTTGGTCATTTTATGTACATGTGGGTTTAATTCCATGCAATTTGGACATCTACCACTTGGAAAAATTTGGGGGTTTTGTTGAAATTGCTCTATTTTGGTAAAATTGGTCTATTCTATGCATGTCAATGACAGCGCAGATGTATGGTTGATGCTTTGAGCACAAAAAATTTTGCGGCTTTTGACAGTGCATGTCAAATTTTCTGCCTGTGGGTGCATATACAACAAAAATTGCAGCCAAAATTTGGGACTTCTCATGTAATGTGATATATTTGTCCTTGGAACAGCTGTAATCAGTTGAGTGTTGTAGCACAAGGTTTGATGCTTCTGAAAATTTACTTAGAGATCTGAAATTTCTGTTTCTACCTGGTCATTTATTAATGGTTAGTACTTATTTGTACCTTGGTCACTTGTGTGACAGTTTGGGCTTGCATTTGCTGAATTTTTTGGTCACATTTGGACTGAAAGTCATGGCTGGCAGCAATGACAGCAATAATCTCATGCACATTAAATTGCTCTATTTTGGTAAAATTGGTCTATTCTATGCATGTCAATGACAGCGCAGATGTATGGTTGATGCTTTGAGCACAAAAAATTTTGCGGCTTTTGACAGTGCATGTCAAATTTTCTGCCTGTGGGTGCATATACAACAAAAATTGCAGCCAAAATTTGGGACTTCTCATGTAATGTGATATATTTGTCCTTGGAACAGCTGTAATCAGTTGAGTGTTGTAGCACAAGGTTTGATGCTTCTGAAAATTTACTTAGAGATCTGAAATTTCTGTTTCTACCTGGTCATTTATTAATGGTTAGTACTTATTTGTACCTTGGTCACTTGTGTGACAGTTTGGGCTTGCATTTGCTGAATTTTTTGGTCACATTTGGACTGAAAGTCATGGCTGGCAGCAATGACAGCAATAATCTCATGCACATTAAGAAGCTTGAAGGACCACATAATTTTGCAATCCAGCAAAAACAGTGCTACAATATCCTATTGTAGAAGAAGCAAGCAAAGCCGATTAAGACCGAAGGGGCATAGCCTGCAGACATGGAACAGGATGATTGGGATGAGTTAAAGGAGCTTGCACACACAACCATCGAGCTATCGATTTCTGATGCCTTGTTGTTTAACATTGAAGGTTTGGATTCTGCATATGCTATTTGCACTTGACTGGAAAAACTGTATGCATAGAAGAGTGCCGCAAGCAAAGTGTATTGGCTGAAAAAGCCTATGGATTTACGTATGAAAGAGGGTACAACAATGTCTACTCAATTGAGTGACTTTAACTCCATTTTCAGCCAGCCAGTTGCCCTGAAGTTCTTCATTGATGAAGAATTTAAGGCTACATTCTTGCTTTGCACTTTGCTAGAGAGTTGGGATACATTCAAGACTGCTATGAGCAATTCTAATGTGATTCTTTTGTATACTGATGAGTAGAGAGTGCTCTACTAATGGAAGAAATGAATCGGCAGAACAATACATCCAATAAGTCTTCCAGTGCTTTGCATACTAGGGGCAAATCACAGCAGAAAGGCAAATCTGATAGCAAGGGACGCAGTAAATCACATGGTAAGGATGTTGAATGCCATCATTGTGGCAAGAACGGTCACTTTAACCGTGATTGCTACAAATGGAAGAAAGAGAAAGGAAAGGGCAATAAGACAGATGATAGCAAAGAAGAAAAGAAAGAGAGTCAACCTAAGAAGAGAAGTGTCAAAATTGAAGAGGTGAATGTGGTCACTCATGACTGTGACAATGGGAATGACATACTCTTTGTCTCTTCACACTTTGGTACACATGCTTTACTTGCAAATACGAATGATGACATGCATACTTGGATTCTAGATTCAGGTGCTTCTTTTCATGTCAACCCCTCATCGTGAGTGGTTTTGTGACTATACAGGGGGTTGACATAGTGTTGTTCGTCTTGGGGACAACTATACATGTGACATTGCACGTATTGGCAGTGTGCAATTGCAGTTTCTGCATGGTTCTATCTTCACACTTCAACATGTACGGCATGTACCTCAACTCAAGAGGAGCTTGATTAGCACAAGGCAGCTAGATGACGATGGATTTTATACCACCTTTGGTGATGGGAAATGGAAAATCTGTAAGGGATCTAGAGTGATACAAGAGGTTGTAAAAGTGATACCTTGTATCCCCTCCATATATCTGGTGTGAGTGATCATGTTGCCGTGACCGAGCAGCCAAGTGTTTCTTTGTGGCATGACCGGTTGGAACACATGAGTCAAACTAGAATGAAAGTGCTTTCTCGTTTGGGTTACTTGCATTGTCTTCGTTATGCTGATTTTGAGCATTGTGATCATTGTGTTTATGATAAACATGCACAGATGTCTCATAAGAAGTCTCTTTTGTTGAAATCTTCTCCTCTAGAGTTAGTACATTCCGATATATGTCAGATGCCAGGGTTATCTTTAGGGGGAAAGAAATACTTTGTCACCTTTGTCGATGATGCTACAAGGAAAGTATGGGTTTACCCTGTTTGTGGCAAGGATGAAGTGCTTGACAAGTTTAAAAAATTCTTGGCATTGGTTGAAAATCAGACTGATAAAACACTTAAAGTGTCCTCCCTTTGACAATGGTGGGGAATATGTGTCCAAGGCCTTTCAGGTATTTTGTGACAGCAAAGGGATAAAGAGGAAGCTCACTTCCCATCATAATCCACCCCAAAATGGATTTGCAGAGCGTATGAATCGAACCATACAAAATAAGATCCATACGATGCTATCTCATGCTGCATTACCCCATGGTTTTTGGGCAGAGGCTGTTATGACAACAATTCACTTGATTAATCAATTACCAAACAAGTCTTTTGGGGGAGGGGGGGAGTGTTCCCAAGAAGCGTGGTCACGCAAGCCACCTTAGTATACACACTTGAAAGTGTTTGGCTATGAAGCATTTGTGCACATTCGTAAAGAAAAACGCAACAAACTTGAGCCAAAGTCCTGTAAATGCATTTTCCTAGGATATGGTGACAAGGGTGAAATGGGGTATAGATTACAAGATCCCGAGAAAAGGAAAGTAGTATGCAACAATGATATTATCTTCGAGGAAAATCGCATGCATAAACAGCCCGAAAAGACAGAGGTCCGTAGAATTGTATTCCAGGAAGAAATACCTTTTGGACAGCAAAATGTGCCCGCTATACAGCAACAAATACTTGCTGTAAATGAACCTGTAAATGCAGGAAATGATGCCGGAAATGAGCAGCCAGCTATTGCCCATGAAAATAAGCCATTAATGATTACATGTGCAGGAACAGCCAGGACAGCAAGCTGTTAATACTGATTTGCAAGCTGAAAATGCTCAACAGCCAACAAACAATGATCATTGGGTTAGAAGATCATCTAGGCTACTAGACAACCTGATAGATTTGTTCCTGGTGCAAACAATGTGGCTAATTACGTCATGTTGACAGACTGTGGTGAACCGTCTTGCTTCAAGGAAGCAATGGACAAACAGGACAGCAAGAAATGGTATAAAGCCATGTTGTCAGAGATGAAATCTCTTGAAAAAACTGGCACTTGGGACTTGGTACAGTTGCCTAAAGGGCAGAAAACCCTTCCATGCAAATGGGTTTGCAAATGGGTTTACAAGATGAAGGTCACTTCTGGTTCCTCACCAAAGTACAAAGCAAGATTGGTTGCGAAGGGGTACAAGCAGGAACATGGAGTTGACTTTGATGAGATCTTCTCTCCTATAGTCGAGATGACTACATTGAGAACCATTTTGGGCTTGCTTGCATCTGAAGATATGGAGCTCATATAGATGGATGTAAAGACTGCATTCTTACATGGTGATCTGCATGAAGAAATATATATACAACAGAGCCTGAAGGGTTTGTGGAAAAAGGGAAAGAGAAGACATATATATGCAACAGCCTGAACAGTTTGTATGGGCTGAAACAAGCACCAAGAGAATGGTATCATAAGTTTGATACATTTATGCAGTCTCAAGGTTTTCATCGAAGTCGAGCGGATCACTGCTTGTACACCAAGAAGGCAACAGATGGCAACCTGATTATCTTGGTTCTGTATGTTGATGACATGCTGATTGCTAGCAGGGATACTCAGAGAACAGCCCTACATCTGATGATGAGAAGGCTGAAATGGCCAAGATACCATATGCTTCGGCTATTGGCAGTTTGATGTGTGCTAAGATTGCTATACGTCCTAACATTACCTTTGCAGTGAGAGTGGTTAGCAATTACATGGCAAACCCTGGTAAAAAGCATTGGGAAGCAGTGAAAGGTATTATAAGATATCTCAAAGGCACAAAGAATCTATGCATCTGCTTTGGAAAGCAAAAGGCATCTGTCGTTGGCTTTACGGATGCAAAATATGCTAGTTATGCGGATTGCAGAAAGTCCACTTCTGGGCATGTGTTTACCTTCACAGGAGGAGCAGTCTCTTGGATCCCCAAGCTACAAAAGTGTGTTGCATTGTCTACTACAGAGCAAAGTATGTGGCTGCCACTAAGGCATGCAAGGAGGCTTTATGGCTTTCGCGTCTGGTGGGAGAGCTTGGCATTACAGAGTTATCTATTCTCCATTGTGATAGTCAGAGTGCTATCATGCTAGCACAAAATCCCGTCTTTCATGCAAAGGCAAAGCACATACAAGTGAAGTACCACTTCATTAGGGATGTTCTTGATAGCAAGAGCATTGAGCTTGTCAAAGTGCATACAAATGATAATCCTACACACCTTCTCACAAAGGGTCTTCCAACGGAGCGGTTTGCTCATTGCCGATAGATGATGGGAGTTGGCTAGATATATGTATTTCAGCTTTGTACATACCTAGACTTAGCTGATTCTTTTCTCTCTTAAGGCACATTGCCTTTAGGTGGGAGGTTGTTGGGAATAAAGGACACTCCTGTCTTTTATATGTGCTCGAGTGTTAACACACCCCTAGCACACTTGTACTTTCATAAATATATATCTATCTAAAAACCTAAAGAGGTACACTAATCATTCCTCTCTACTCTGCACTCTCTCTCTCACTCTCTTTGCTACTAGCAAGCACTGCGTGTCTCGATCCTCGCACTCCCTCGGAGCTCAACATCTCTCTTCCACCTTCAACTCGTATCAAAGCACACATTTCGAAGCAATTGGTAGGTATAGCTGTGTATTTGGTAGGTATAGTTGTGTACTTGTTGGTTCAGCCTCTGTATTGGCTGGTTGTGCATAAACAACAATGGTTTATAGAGCAAGGACAGCAAGTGTATTGGTGGTTAAGCTTGGGTATTTGCAATTACTTTCATTGATATATGTAATTTGCAGTTCTCACACAAAAAGTTTAATGGAAATCAAACGATTTGATGGTCAAGGTTTTGATCTTTGGAAAGATGATATGCAAGGTATTCTTTTCCTGAAAGATTGTGAAGATGCTTTGCAACAAAACAAGCCTGCACAAATGTCTGATAAATACTGGACCAAGGTGAACAAGAAAGCCGTGGCCTATATCGAAATGGGTGTCATTGATGATATCCTTACAGATATCAAAGGCTTAAATACAGGTTATGCTATATAGCAAAAGTAGAAGACCACATATGAGATCACCACACCTATCAATTAGGTACATCTGATGCGGAAGTTGGTGAACATGTGGTTGGATGAGTCCAAGCCGGCTACTCATCACTTCAATGCATTTACACGTATTCTAAATCAACTAAAGGATGCAAATCTTGATTTTGATGATAAGCTCAGAGCTATTTTCTTGATCATAACATTGCTAGACTCATGGGAAACACTTGTGGTTTCTTTGAGTAACAATCCTAGCCTCACATATGATGGTGTGAGAGAATCTATTCTCGATGAAGAGATTAGACGAAAATCCGATGGGGAAGGCAGTAGTTCAACATACAATGTCAGAGGCAAAGCTGATAAGAAAAATGCAAATGCAAGACAAAGAAGCAAAAGTAAGAGTAGAGGGAAAGAAAAGCAGCAAGATGTTACATGTTATCAGTGTGGCCGTAAAGTTCATAAGAAGCCTGATTGTAGATACTTTAAGAAGGAACAAGAAAAAAAGAAGAATGCAGGAGACAAGAAGAAGAAAGAGGACAAGGCTGATGAATCTGAGGCTTCGAAGGACAAAGAGAAGATCAATGTGACCTCCATGTTGTCATTGAAGAACTATCTGATGGAGATGGTGATGTACTTTGTGCTATCAACGATGCCCTTGCACTTCATGTTCAGGACATGCAGATTACCAAAGCGGATGTTATTGATGCATTACTAGCAGTCGATGATGGATTGACATAGACATGGATAGTAGACTCTAGTGCTTCATTTCATGTGGCTCCATGCCTGGAGTAATTTGCTATCTTTAATGCACGCAACTATGGCAAGGTTTACCTTGGTAATAATCATGCTTGAAGTATTGATGGGATTGGCACCATACATTTGTCTTTGGACAACGGTCAGGAGCTTGTACTCAGAGATGTTAGATATGCACCTGGTATCAAGAAAAGTTTGTTATCTGTGGAACAACTGGATCTACATGGCTACACCACAATGTTTGGTGGTGGTTTATGAAAACTTAAGAAGGGCTCTATGCTTGTTGTAAAGGGCTGCAAAAAGGGCACACTCTATTGCTTACAATGCAAAGCCTTACCTGGAAAATTACTTGCTATTGCTGAAATCGGCTCTCATTTAGAGCTTTGGCATAAGAGATTGGATCACATGAGCCAAAAAGGACTTGAAGTTCTTTCCTCTTTTAAAAGACTTGATGCTAAGGGCTCAAAGCTCGACTTTTGTAATGATTGTCAATTTGGTAAAGTGAGTGAGAAATTCTTATTATTCTAGTGTCTTTCGGAAACAAAATGTTTTGAATTTCGTGCATTCTAATGTGTGTAGTATGCCTATAAAATCTATGGGAGGTGCTGCATATTTTGTTTCATTCATTGATGACTGTTCTAGAAAAATTTGGGTGTATTTGTTGAAAAAGAAAAGTTATGTATTCGCTACATTTAAGTCATTTCATGCATTTGTGGCCACTCAAACAGAGAAAAAGACGAAATGTCTTAGAACAAATAATGGGGGTGAGTTCACATCTATTGAATTTAAGTCCTTTTGTGATTTCCATGGTATCAAAAGGGAGCTTACAACTTCATACAGCCCTTCTTTGAATGGTGTGGAAGAAAGATATAACAAGACATTGTGTGAGAGAGTGTGGTGCATGATGTCCACTACTAATCTCCCTCATGAATTTTAGGGAGAGGCATTAATCTAGCTAAGAATGCCATGTTTCATTCGTGCACCAAACATATTGATGTGTGGTTCCACTTTATCAAATAGGTTCTGAAAGATGGCCTAGTCACACTAACCAAGATCAAAACACACGATAACCTTGTAGACGTTCTCAATAAAATTCTTGGCAAGGCTCAGCATGAGCATTGCATACAACTAGTGGGAGTTGGTTAAAGGTTCACTTCAGACCTTTAAGTGGAAGGTTGTTGGGTGTAAAAGCCCTTTGTTCACTTCCCATGTATTACACGTGTATTATTTTTTATACATGTGCATGCACCCTTGTGGGTAGAACCCATAAACCCTAAAGTATAAATACATCCTTTAATCTGTGTACCAACACATTGTTGGTACACACACATGCACACACACACGCTCGCTCTCTCTCTCTCTCTCTCTCTCTCTCTCTCTGTCGCTTTCACTCCTACACTTCAAGCATGCACATTACTTCACGTTTTGTCGCTGTCATACTCTCTTCTGCCTTCAATTTGCACATCCAATTGCCAAGGATGAGAAAAGTGTACATCAAGGTGTAAAATGGTGGGAAACTTTTGGGGCAAAGACACCAAATTTACAATGCTTGGCACTTATGAAATTGTCTGGAGGCATTTTTGCTTCACCATGTGAGAGAAATTGGAGCACTTTTTCTCTCATTCATACAAACAAAAGAAATAGGCTTAAGCCAAAGAATACAGAGAAGCTTGTTTTTATATACACCAATTTGTGTCTCATGAGCAAGTTGAAGAAAAGAGGATTTGAGAAGATAGAAGTGACCCTGAAAATACTAAATAAGAAAAAGGATGATGAAAGGCTGCTTGCTTTATAGGAAATGAGAGATGATGAAAATTTAGCTCCTATGACAGTAGATGCATCAAGTGCTAGTACCTCTGGTGTGCCAAAGGATGAGGTCAAGGAGGAGGAGGAGGAGGAGTAGGAGATGAAAATGACTTTATGAGTCAACTTGAGTAGCACATGCCACAGCAAGTCTACAATCTTGAGTCTTGACCCTTGTCTCTTCAATCTCTTGGGTTGTCTCTACAAAGTCTAGAGTACTATGATGTATCATGAGTCATGACATTTTGTGATCTTTGTGGACTCATTATAATCTCAAGATTCACATAGTCCCCTTATCAAATTTCAACGTCTTTTATGCTTGTTTTTCAAAGCTTTGTTGAAATGTCTACAATTCATATTAAGATTCAACATATCATTCTTATATTTTTCTAGTCATTTAAGAAAAAAATTAGTGCAACATATGATTCGGTTGGGGGGTCTAAATCATACTTTCATACTTATATACGTATGGAAGTATGAGACATATGTTATCAACTATGTGTGCAAGTCACATTTGCACAATTGATTAACTGTTAATCGAATGCTAAACAAAGCAATAAAATTTCATGTCCCTATGACACATGGTGATGTGTCAATGGATATATATGTAAAAATTCAGCTAAAGGTTGACGAGTTGGATGAGAAATTGGTATCTGAACAGATTTGGGCACACAAAGAGAGAAAAATTAGAGATAAAGTTTCCAAGAGATACTTGGTGAAATTTCAAAATTATTCACCAATGGATGCTAAATGGATGGAAGACAATCACTTGGCAAGCCATCCAAAGTTGTCCTAGCTTTATCTTGATGCTTTTCAAATAGAGCCGACTTTGGATCACGCTCAATCAGGTTCAACAAAGTAAGGGTCCAAAGTTTTGCTTGATGCTCAAGAGGGAGCACTTCCACTCCCCTAGTGATGGACAACTCAATTATATAGTGGTTCTTGGATGTACACAATTTGCATCCAAGGCACTGTGTGCTGATAATATTTATGCCATGAGGACACTATTCATTCAGTGTACTAGTCATTGCAGTCGATATGCTTATGGATATAGTTCTCACCACAGCTCTCAAACTATACATTTGCATTTGTTTATGATCATCACAAATTCATTACCATTTGTTGGTTTTGCAATGGATGATCATTAGTTTTTAGTAGTATTCAGCTGATCTAATGGACAGCAATGTATTTTATGGATGTCATTGATAGTTCAACTATGGCTTATGCTCAATTTATGCTTTACTATGGTTATTTCATCAGAATAGTCACATATCTTAGTAATGTGTGCATCTTATGGATTTCTAGCAATAGTTTTGGATCCTTTTTTAGTCTTATGTTTCCATTATGCTGGCTAGAAATTTTCGGCAAGTATTTGGCAATAGCGTCTTTAGGCACCAATGGCCAATGTTGTTTTTACAACAATCCAAGCTCAGATTGGGTCTTTGATCTCTTGCATCCATGCCACAATAATTGGTGAATGGGCTACTCCTTGGTTGCACTACAAATCTCTTTCTTGACCTACAACACAAGTGTTGGGTCTTCAGTAATTAGGCATAAATCCCAAGGTGGTTGTGGTTTCCAAGGTTTCCATCTAGTACAACCCCGCATTGCGAATATCCATTATGGTAGATTGGGTAGGGTTTCTAACATGTTTTGTTGTGTTACTATGGAGAAAGTCGACTATTATCAAATGAAGATGGATCCACCTTGTCTCTTCGTTCTTCCTCAAGGCCTTTCATGACTCTGTGTGTGTGTGTGTGTGTGTGGTTGTGGTTTCCAAGGTTTCAATCTAGTACAACCCCGCATTGCGAATATCCATTATGGTAGATTGGGTAGGGCTTCTAACATATTTTGTTGTGTTACTATGGAGGATGTCGACTATTATCAAATGAAGATGGATCCACCTTGTCTCTTTGTTCTTCCTCAAAGCCTTTGACTCTCTCTCTCTCTCTTCCATTTGACATATCATGATGTATTGCCCGGGCGGGGCAGTTTTTGTGAGTCCAACTTGTAGGCTTTTGATGTAGGGGATGGGGAGTTGGGAGTCAGGGAAAGATGCTTTGGGTGGGAGGAAGCATGAAGTATTTGAGATGTGGTTAGGTTTTGAATGGAAAGTTAGGTTGGGGGCTCTAGAATTTTGGATGGGAAGGGAGCATTAAGTGTGGTTAGGTTACCCTAATTTTTTCTCTAAATTAGGGTTTTCAGCAGCAATTTTTGCCTTCATTCTTGGCAAGGGTGGTGATAACCTGCTTTAACTCAAATTATAGCAAGCCTTAAATACACAAATCGGAAAATACACACTTTACCACTTAATCTTGGACAGTTGACACATGATTGGCCCCAACAACTAGCGCCCCTTGCTATATTTCTTAAATCTAGTATTGCTCTAAGGTTGATATACAATAAGATATAATAGATGCAAAGAGAGAAAATTAGCTAAAAGGAGTATTTTTTATCACTAATTTTGATGGCACCAACTTAAGAAAGGGGGGTAAAACCCTAGTACGACTCTAAAGCGCTCCTCTTCTACTCCTGCCTCTCATTGGGGCAGAGAAGAAAACCTGCTACCACTGTCCTGTTGCGCTATGCGATCAGCTCCTCTCTCAACCTCTCAATGCTAGAATGACCCTTAGCAACCACCAAACAACCCTCCTCCAACTTGCATGGGAAGTTTTGACAAGTGGCAGCCTATTTTGTCACTTGGTGGCTTTCGAAAAATAATTTTCAACTTTAATTAATTAATATTCAAATTTGAATTTCTGAAAAGTAATTAATTATTCTTTTGACCCTACCCAAGAATTGGCTAGTACCCATCCACAATTGATGTGCTAATCCCGGTGGAACATTCAATGTCCCAACATTAATTTGTCCTTTGACTTAGCATTAATTTATTAATTAATGCTTAGTCTCTCAAATGTCACCATTAGACATTGAATGGCCTAGACCCAAACTGACATAGAGCACCCACAAGTACCTATCTAGCATAACTTTGTACACCTTTTGCCAATGTCACCCCCACTAATCACCAAGTTACTAAGGTCTCACGGTCACTTAACTAGCTTGCACCTCCCATGTGCACAAATTAAAAATGTCACTAAGCATTAGAAATACACATCATCATGACACCATCTCACATTCCATGGGTCACTGAGATGCAACGATTCTCATACTCCAATTATCATGCAACTATCCATATACCTACTATGTTTCTATGTTAGGGTATTTCTTTACATTAACCAAGGCTAGATCCATTTCTCCACCTTGCAACGAGTTCCTTGACATTTGTAGATAGACATGTGCATTGGTGGCCACACCCTTCAACTAGCACCTTCTAGGTCCCTTAGGGTACACAAGTTAGAATACCCTTAGGCTAGTGACTGTTCTAGTATTACTTATTACTCTTATCTCATTAGACTAATTGAGTCAGGCCCATAAGCTAATTTGTCCTTATGCTACTTCAGGATGTTTATTTATCTTCCACAACACACACATTAAGTTATTTGTTCATCTTTAATTTTCCATTGCGTCTTACTCTTACATTAGCTTTGCAAAAGACAAGCCAATAAAAATTAAAATGCTTGGGCTCCTTAGGAAAGATAGTCATCATCTCGATAGTCTCTGTAGATTCTTGGGCAATTGATGTGCATAAAAGATTGATATCCTAGTTACTTTTGGGTGGGACCTCTTGAGGTACGTACAAGTACCATCCTCATCACCTCGATAGGCTTGGTAGACCATTGGGCAGCCAACATGTAACCTTTGTCCGATACTCTCACTAATTTGGGGTGAGACCTCTCTCAAGAAATGACCAAGCAACCAAAGAGATAGTAGGGTTGGCAAGGAGAAACACAAAGTGTGTACGGCAAACACTGAGAGGAGAAAAGAAGAGAAACTCAAATCAATGAATGAAATAATGAAGTGAATCTATACAAGGGTGCCGTAGCACAAAGGATGCCCTAGAGTAGGGAGACTGCCGAAGAAGTCTCTAAATCTACAAACGCATGGATGATAAGGTGTCGCCTAGACTAGGGAGACTGTCATTGAAGCCTCTGAATCTACGAATGCAAGGATGAAGGTTGGCTAATAAAGTTGACCTCCCGAACAACCCAAACACAAGGTTGGATGCTGCCAAGGACTAGTGCACTGTCACCACATGATGGAGAAGACCCAAAAGCTACAAATACAAGGATGAGCCTTTGATAATGGAAACACCAGATGTGATGTGACACTAAATAGTGGAGCAACCACCAAATGCTCTGAACGCAAACTCCAATAGCCAAGAAAGATGATGCCTAAAGAAGATGAAGGAAGGAGAGAGGAGAGAGAAGAGATGCAAGTCTCAAAAGAAGTGAGTGTGGTGAGATGTTAAGCATGGGGGATGTACCGTATATATAGACACGCAGAAGGATCAAAAGCTGAGGAGCACCCAAAGGTATCTTCTTGAATCTGAGTAGAAGAGGATAGGGTAGAAGGAGGCTCAAGGTGAGCCAATGGTAGGGAACAATCACGAGCACTCAATGGAGTGGATTGTCGAGGAGATGGGGCCATGGAAGCCATTGTATCCAAAAATGGGTGGGGGAAACAGCCATGCAATGTGGTGGTCTCCAAGAGGACTTATCACTGCATGAGGTCTTAAAGCCTCCATCTACTCAAAAGGACTTAGTGAGCGTCAGATGCAGCTTATTGCCTTGAGAATAGTAAGCTAAGAGTTGATGTAAAAGTTAGAACAATCTATGTGGCCCAAAAATGATAGATAGCATAAGAAGTGCCCAGTGGAAGATGTATATACTCCAGTGGGGATAGGGAGCAAAGATGGATGTTGACAAGCTTCGAGGGTGTGACCGTTCTTGCCACAATAGGAGCACCCAGTAGACAAGCAATTGGACAATGGAGATGCCATGATATCATAGGACCAACCTGTAAAAGGGAGGGTCGGAAGGAGAAGAAGGATATCTCTCAGTGACACAATGGAAGTAGAGTAATAATTAGATGTTGATGCCAATCCTACAACCTATAATTGTGTTCACTAATGCAAAGGATCTTCGCAACTCACTAAGCACCTCTAGCTCTGATCACATGTCAAGAAATGACTGAGTAACCAAAGAGACAGTAGGGTTTGCAAGGAGAAACACAGTGTGTGTACGGCAAACACTAAGAGAAGAAAAGAAAAGAAACTCAAATGAATGAATGAAATAATGAAGTGAATCTTATACAAGGGTACTGTAGCACGAAGGATGCCCTAGAGGGCAAGGAGACTCTCGAAGAAGTCTCTAAATTGGCAAACGCAAGGATGATGAGGTGTCGCCTGGAGCAAGGAAACTGTCATTGAAGACTCTGCATCTGCAAACGCAAGGATGAAGAGTGGTTGATAAAGATGACCTCCCGGACAGCCCAAACACAAAGGCTGGATGCTACCAAGGACTAGTGTACTATCGTAGATGATAGAGGAGGGCCAAAACCTGCAAATGCAAGGAGGAAGAGACTCTAATGATGGAAACGCCAGTTGTGATGTGATGCTAGATGGTGGAGCAACTGCCAGATGCTACAAACCCAAAGTAGCCAAGAAAGATGACGCTTGAAGAAGATTAAGGAAGAAGAGAGGAGGGAGAAGAGACGAAAGCCTCAAAAGAAGTGAATGCAGTGAGATGCTAAGAATAGGGGATGTGCCATATATATAGACACGAACTATCTGGAGTCTCGCCCATTAAAATCTCTTGTACAGTGCTCCGACACTCTCAAAAGACCTTAGAAAGCCTTTCTGGGCCTAGAAACTAAAACCAAAAATGGGAATGAAGGAAAACTATACAGAATGATGTGGTTTCTCAACAATCTCTTGGACGAGCTTTGCTTTGCAACCCCTCTTAGCTTGAGTTTCTAGGCTAAGAGGGGGTGTTAAGCAACAAAGGGTTAATTAACTTTAATCCCCTTTTCTCCACTCCTTAAACATCCCCAAACTCAAATATTACATGTACCCAAAGTGTCTTTGCGCCATTAGACACACCTTACACATTACCCTAGACATTTGATTGGCTAATATGTCTATAAATAGAGGGTCTATCTAAGGACCTTTTTTTAGAGTTCTACAGCCCCTCTTTTGAGTGTTCCCATCTGCCACTGTCACAAGACTGTGACAACTAGTACCTTTTTGTTGATTTCTTTATTACATATTTTATTTGGTTTTTCTTTTTGAAAGGATCCCTCTTGAAATCTAAACGCCTGAGTTGCATGGCCGGTTTGTGAAACGGGCAGGAATGTCTAGTGAGTCAAGACTGGACAGTTAAGGTCTAGTATAAGCCTGGAAGAGACAGATGGCACTGTAGATTGACAAGTCTGGAAGAGACTTGTGAAAGTGTATATGGACAAGTGTGTTGAAGAACTAGCCTGGAAGAGACTAGTTCAAAGTGAAGATGGACAAATCTTCAAGAGATTAGTCCATGTGGGGTCATCAGTGGAAATTCACTTTCAGTTGAGCTACATTACAGATTTGGATGTAGTCATAGTCTGCAAAGATGGTCAGAAGACTAGTTGGATGCAATGGAAGCAACTCCTAAAATTTAGGGAGTTACAATTTTTGGACCTCAGAATCTGTTCGCGTCATTATCTTCGTTTTTGCTCGAGGATTAATCCTCTGGTCTGTACCGAGGTCAAATTTTGAACCGAGGATGGAGAATTTTAGACCGAAAGGTTTAAACAGGAAAATTATTACATGTATGCCATGTGTCACAATTTGGGCATAAATTCCCAAAAGAGAGAGAGAGGGCAGCACAAAAACGAGTTTCAATGCATGGGGGGCTCATTTTTGTGAAAGGGAGATGGATTGCTACAGATGGAGAGCTCTTGAGAGCTAGTCTATCTTGTCTATGATGCACAGAGGCTTGAGCCTGCTTCCTACTCTCTCTCTCTCTCTCTCCCTGACAGTTTGGTTATGCTGCAGAATCAAGGGCCTTTCTTCTGATTCAGGTACAGCTGTGTGGAATATGCTGATTTTGCACGAGGCAAGAGCCTCCTTTCTCCAGGAACAGGAGCAGTTGTATGCTGTCCCAGCAAGGACTGGTGAGGGTGGTAACCTCACCAAGCAAGTGCATGAAACAGCACTAAACCAGAACTGATTCTGAACTGTTCAGAGGCTATTTCAGAGCCCAATTGATGCCAGAATCAAGGGGCACTTGGCCCAGATGATGCAGGACAGTGCAGGTGTCAGAACAGGTCTGAACCAGTATTTACAGTGGGCTGAACAGTACAGGGAACAGTATGTGTTGTAAACAGGTCTCGGAACAGGTCTGAACCAGTAATTACAGCAGACTGAAATGGTCAATTCTGCACTCCAACCAGAAGATTCAGACTTGGGCAGAGTTTCCCCTCTTGGTCGGCTTGTTTTGGGTCAGTAATTGTACTGTTATGCTGCCAAATTTCACCTAGAATAGGTGAAAGACAGCCCATTGCACTTTCTCTTTTTCTAAAGATAAAGAAATACCGAAAGGGGCGCCTAACTTAGGGGCCAACAAGGTGTCTGTGTGACAACAGGAGCATTTTAGCTTCCTGTATGTCTTCTTGATTCTGTCTTTAATTTCAGGTAAAGTGGGTGGCTGTTAATTGGGTGAAAGCATTTATGTATTTTGGTTGTACACTACCGCCCTTCCCAGTGAACAGGCCGGTTACATGGTTCCATTGCCGGGATCGAATCACTTTTTCCCTAAAGAGTGAGCCAAGGTTTGTTTGGGTGTAGACACAGAATTGTGCATTATGGCTGATAGAAAGGAAGACACCAGAGAGGAAGCGTCTTCATCACAGGAGATCCCTGTTGTTCATGAGGTGGGAGAGTCTTCTAGACCTCCACAGCTTGTTACTCCTCCTGTTATGGTTGAGCCACAAGTTCTTATGACTTCTTCTATGGATGAAGACATTTTCAAGACTCAGTTAGTTGCTGCTGTGAGTATGTTTACACAAGTGATGCAGAATCCAAGGTTTTTGGCATTTTTGCAGCCATCTGCAAAGATTTTGGATCCAGTAGAAGTCCAGGAGAAGGGTAAGCATGCTGCAGATTCAGTGGAAACACCAAGGCAGCTTGCGGAGTCAATGGAGACTCCAAGATTGGTTCCAACTGTCCAGGAACAGGAGGCGGAAATGCTAGTTACACAGGCGTTGCCAGTTCAGCTCGCCACTTTACAACAGCCAAATGTTGGCTTAAATGGACAGGGAAATTGTTTTCAGGCTTTACCATAGGTTTTCCCACGACCTTTGTACATCCTGGGTACTTTGGAGATGGATCTGTATTTCAGAGTATGGCTGTTTATGCACCTAGAAATCAGATTTATGTACCAGGAACAGTGTTTGGGGGTACACAGGGTTTTATGCCAAACCCCATGTATGGTAATATAGGCATGCAACATGGATTTCAGGGAGTCCAGGGCAGTTTTGGCATGCCACAGGGCCCTTTTGGTATGCCTGGTTATCAAAACCAGCAAGCAAGTATTGTGTCTACAAGCCCTGTAGTAGTCAATGGTCCGGCAACTCCTATGCCACCTGTTAGTGTTCCTATGTTGCACGTTTAGCAAACAGGCTCATTTCATTCCTGTCAGAAAGAAGATAAAACTAGATCAGATGGCACGTTTGTTTATGTGCAATGTCTTCAAGTATCATGGTATGCCACAGTCTGTTGTCAGTGACCGTGATCCACGGATGACAAGTCTATTCTGGAGAGGCATATTTGAGAACATGGGCACAACGCTTAAGATCTCATCGTCATTTCATCCACAGACTGATGGACAGTCAGAAGAGGAAAATTCTACTGTCTTGGATCTGCTTAAGTGCTATGTGTCAGAACACAAGTCAAAGTGGGAGCAGTATTTGCCTTTGGTCGAGTATGCATACAATAATATTGTGCATTCGTCAACAGGCAAAGCCCCTTTTGAAATTGTTGAAGGTGGTAAAAAGGCTCCTCCCATCTTGCATACAAAGGATAAGATCTTTCATGCAGATCAATATGTGCAGAGTATGGGTGAAATGTATCAGAAAGTTAAGCATGCCCTTGAAAGGACTCAGGCAAAGCAAAAGAAAGCTGCTGATCATCACCGTCGTGAATTGATATTTTCACTTGGTGATTGGGTACTGTTGCGGTTTGAAAAGGCACGCTTAAAGAAGCGGAAAGGCAAGGAAAGTCTTTTCACTAAGCTTAGTATGTGATACTATGGGCCTTTTCAAGTAACAGAGAAGATTAGTGATGTCAGCTATAGGCTGAAATTGCCTAACAATTGGAAGATTCATAATGCTTTCCATGTAAGTCTTCTTAGACCATATGTGGGTGATGTGCCAAAAGATATGCCAGCTGAGGAACAGCCCGAAGTTGAGGAACTTGATGAAATTCTTGTTCCAGAACAAGTATTGGCACACAAGGAAAGGAAAGTGAAAGACAAAGTTGCTAGAAGGTATTTGGTTAAGTTCAAGAACTATCCAGCTATAGATGCTAAGTGGATGGACGAAGGTGAACTTGCAGAATCACCTAATGTGTTGGAACTTTACCTTGAAGCATTTTGCTTGCAACCTACCTTGACCCCTTGTATCTCTAAGCTGAAATAGATTGTCAAAGTGACAATTGCTCAAGAAAGAAATTATGTACAGAAACAGATTTTGTACAGCTTAGGACTTATTGTGTCCATATGGTTTTCTCAGTGCTAAAGAAGTAAGTATTGCTTGCAAGAATACAGTTTTTACTTCTATTGAATTGAATACATGTAACAATGGTTACTCGATCGAGCATGTATTTTGTAAATTGACTCAGTGGGGATATCATTTTGATGTACCAACCACTAGATCTCTAGTCAGAGTGATGTGGAGTCATCAAATGAGAATCTGCCACTATGGGGATATCATTGTGGTGTACCGGCCACTATATCTGTAAATAGTGATGTGGAGTCACATAATGATAGTCTGCCATGTTTCACAGTTAGAACATACATGTGTTAACAGTGTGTTCAGTACACAATGTTGACTGATAGCATGTATGTGTTGTACATGTGCTGCCAAGTGTAAGTTCACTGGGTTAGCTGGAAGCATGTATGACATTCATGCAAACGAGGACGTTTGCGATTTCGAGAGGGAGGTATGTCACAAGACTGTGACAACTAGTACCTTTTTGTTGATTTCTTTATTACATACTTTATTTGGTTTTTCTTTTTGGAAAGATCCCTCTTGAAATCTAAACGCCTGAGTTGCATGGCCAGTTTGTGAAACGGACAGGAATGTCTAGTGAGTCAAGATTGGACAGTTAAGGTCCAGTATAAGCCTGGAAGAGACAAATGGCACTGTAGATTGACAAGTCTGGAAGAGACTTGTGAAAGTGTATATGGACAAGTGTGTTGAAGAACTAGCCTGGAAGAGACTAGTTCAAAGTGAAGATGGACAAATCTTTAAGAGACTAGTCCATGTGGGGTCATCAGTGGAAATTCACTTTCAGTTGAGCTACATTACAGATTTGGATATAGCCATAGTCTGCAAAGATGGTTAGAAGACTAGTGGGATGCAATGGAAGCAACTCCTAAAATTTAGGGAGTTACTATTTTTGGACCTCAGAATCTGTTCGCGTCATTATCTTCGTTTTTGCTCGAGGATTAATCCTCTGGTCTGTGCCGAGGTCAAATTTTGAACCGAGGATAGAGAATTTTAGACCGAAAGGTTTAAACAGGAAAATTGTTACATGTATGCCATGTGTCACAATTTGGGTATAAATTTCCAAAAGAGAGAGAGAGGGCAGCACAAAAACGAGTTTCAATGCATGGGGGGCTCATTTTTGTGAAAGAAAGATATGCATGGGGGGCTCATTTTTCAGATGGAGAGCTCTTGAGAGCTGGTCTACCTTGTCTATGATGCACAGAGGCTTGAGCCTGCTTCCTACTCTCTCTCTCTCTCCCTGACAGTTTGGTTATGCTGCAGAATCAAGGGCCTTTCTTCTGATTCAGGTACAACTGTGTGGAATATGCTGATTTTGCACGAGGCAAGAGCCTCCTTTCTCCAGGAACAGGAGCAGTTGTATGCTGTCCCAGCAGGGACTGGTGAGGGTGGTAACCTCACCAAGCAAGTGCCTGAAACAGCACTAAACCAGAACTGATTCTGAACTGTTCAGAGGCTATTTCAGAGCCCAATTGATGCCAGAATCAAGGGGCACTTGGCCCAGATGATGCAGGACAGTGCAGGGAACAATATGAGCTGAGAACAGGTGTCAGAACAGGTCTGAACCAGTATTTACAGTGGGCTGAACAGTACAGGGAACAGTATGTGTTGTAAACAGGTCTCGGAACAGGTCTGAACCAGTAATTACAGCAGACTGAAATGGTCAATTCTGCACTCCAACCAGAAGATTCAGACTTGGGCAGAGTTTCCCCTCCTGGTCGGCTTGTTTTGGGTCAGTAATTGTACTGCTATGCTGCCAAATTTCACCCAAAATAGGTGAAAGACAGCCCATTGCACTTTCTCTTTTTCTAAAAATAAAGAAATACCGAAAGGGGCCAACACGGTGTCTGTGTGACAACAGGAACATTTTAGCTTCCTGTATGTCTTCTTGATTCTGTGTCTTTAAGTTCAGGTAAAGTGGGCGACTGTTAATTGGGTGAAAGCATTTATGTATTTTGGTTGTACACTACCGCCCTTCCCAGTGAACAGGCCGGTTACAGCTACACTTATCATTACAAACCTCATGCTTCCTCCCGATAGGCCCCCCATTGTTGTTTGTCATTTGGAACACCTTTTCAACATCTGCTCAATCTACATGAAATCTCCTGAACTTTCTCTTTCTCCTTTTCTTTGCGCTTATCATCACACATCTTATGGCAGTATGGCCCTATGTGTCCTGCTTTCCCACAATAATAGCATGTAAGATCTGACTTACGTCCATAGGACTTGCTGCGTCCACGTGACATAGACTAGGGCATCTGAGAGTCCTTCCCATGATTATCATTATCTTTCTTGCCACTTCTGCCACCTCTAACGAATAAAGCATATGAACTGCAAGAAGCATCATTGTTTTTCCTGTTAATTTCTTCAATCAAAAGAGCACTCTCTTCATCTTTCAATTTCAGCCCATCAAGTTTGTTGGTACAAATCGCAATGTAAAATGCATCCCAAGACTTAGGTAAAGTGCCAAGTAGAAACAAAGGATGCAGATTATCATGAAACTCGATACCCTGTTGAAGCAAATTCTTTATGATAGAATTGAACTGGCTAAAGTGAACAGACAATGGGGTCCCCTCCTTCATGGGGAGATCCATCAACTATTTAAGCTAATACATCTATGAATCAGGGCTCTGCTTTGCATAAAGTTCCTGAATCTTTTCCCATAGATTCCACACACTCTGATCTTCATCTTCAACAACATTATTGTGGACCTCTTCAGAGAGTGATAAAATGATAGTGGACTTCCATAGTGCATCTAAATCAGCCCAGTCATCATTATCCACATGTTCTCGATTTAATACCCTTGTTTCTTAGTGGCTTAATCTGCAATTTCTACACCAAAATCTGCCATATTTGAGACTTCCAGTAGCCATAGTTGGTGCCATCCAAGTTGGCGATGTTAAAAAAAGCTATACCTTTGAGATGACCAGTCATAACGAGTCAAACAGAGGCAAACTATGCAGAAAACAGGCTGCTGCAATTCACAGTAAATAGGCCAAAACCACTGCCAAAACAAGCTGAAAATAAGAGAAATTGCTAACATGACCAGCTGTCCACCAAATATGACCAAAAGGGTGTCAAACAATAATGATTGCCCTCAATAAATGCTCACAATCTGCAATTTACAGCTTGCTGTAATAAATCACAGCAGTAGGTAAAAGAAGCCAAAAGCGAAGCTATCACTGATACATGACCAACAATAACTGCCAGGAAACAAATACATCTAACACTGAGTAAAAAGGAGCAATGGGCACCAAGAACTGTCAACCAAGCAAGGTGTTAGACAAGATACATCTCATAGACATAAAAGTCATGTATGTAACAAGTCTCGAGGTAACAAAAGAGACCAAGCATAGGCACAACTAAAAGAGCAGTGTAAGTAAAGCTCAATAAAGAGCCATTCAAGATGCATACATAACTGACAACACCATGACAGAGATAGGTGCTTGCCCCAAGAGTAAGGTCAAATCAGCCCACTAAGCATGAACTACATACACGAAGCACAAAGAGAGCAGATACATGTCAATGTCCCACGATCTCAAGCTCAACTACAAAGTCAAAGCTTTATGTACATCTAAATAGGCCAAAATCTCCCATTGGAAGGAAAGTCAAATGCAAACTGAGCAAGCACTGCTCAAATACATCAAGTACATATCATCAGACATCCAACATCCAAGTAGGATACATTTGGAGCATAAATCCCAAAGTAACTCAAGCCCGTAAAGCATTAAGCACTGAAGCTTCCAAAGTCGAGTAGTTGGCAACTAAATAGAGTGTCCAAGTTCTCCAAAATACTCAAATGCAATCAAAGATGAAGCCCAGAAATGTGAGTCAAACATAGACATTCCAAGTAGCATGCTTTTCTAACATAAGCATCAAAGCATGAAGCCTAGATGTCAAGCATAGACAATGGGCATAAACTATCACAAGGAATGCCAATTGTAGTCCATGCCAATTAGTGTAGACCAAAATAGAGCTTAATCACTACTCAAAAGCATTCCATAATCATTGCTCAAAAGCATTCCAAAACCAAAACAAAGCATTTTCCAACCTCCATATGCATCCATATGGTCAAATGAATCACCCGAGAAACACCCATAAGCAATAGGTAGAGCATACACTAACCAAATAGGCTTCAGCCCCTGGGTATTACAACAGTAAATTCACTGTCAAAACTAAGTAAATCAGTCCTCAAATCAAGTTCAAAGCCACCTCAAATCGTGGGCATATGGTATACCAATGTACTAGCATCAATGGTACATATCACTAGTGCATATAGAACACCTAAATCGTAGCCAAGAGCAATAGGCATATAAAATCCATGTTAAAAGAGGTTCAGCCCTGCTGTATATAGGAGTGAATACACTATCAAACCAAGCTATTTCAATACCAAATTCAGCTCCAAATCCAACCCATAACACAAGCATAGCATTCCCACACATGTAGACATCACCCAAGCATAACCGAGCATCATAAGACTAACAAAACTGACCATAGAAGTATCAAACAGGGTGCTGCCTTGTTTTATGATAGTCTATGGATTGTTATAATAGTCCAAAATTAAAGCTTAATGCTCAAATCAAATGCTAAGAGTGGAAAGATCAATACCAAGCATCAAAACTAAGTGTATAAGTGCTTGTATAGCTGCCCAATGAAGAAGATATGTTGTAGGAGATGAAAAACGCGAGTTGCTCCTAGAAAAGCGCATGTTCCACGCAAGTGATGCTACACTAGTAAGGTGAGGGCTCTAGGGGGCTGCTCCAACTTGCTTGAGAAAGCTCAAACAGTGCCCAAGAAGAATACAACTGATAGGAAGCTTGAACGGAGTGGCTATGGCTACCAACAAAGAGATGACTACTGTAAGTATTCGAATGGAAACTGATTGAGAGTGTGCCAGACCAAGCTCAGCTTGCAAAGAAGAAGGCACTGATACCAATTTAAGGAAGGTGAGCCTTGAAGTGGAAGCACGGGCAAGAGCAAAAGCTATGGTGGAAGGAGCAAGAGCAATTTAGAGAGAGAGACTCCAAATGTGGAAACTCCAACAATCACAATGTGTGACATGCCTTCCCTTTATTCAAATGCAATTGAAAGAATAAAGAATGAAGTGACAGTGATGGGTACCCGCCACTTGTAGTGTGCAAGCACGGATACTGTCAATGTAGTAATACACGGGTGGCTAGGCAGAGGCGCCTTTTACCCCCCCCAACAAAATGCACATTAAATACATGGGAAATAATAAATACAAGTGTTTAAAAAGTACATTGAAAATAGAATTTTGCACTTAAATTTTGTATTGACTGAGAATTAAGTAAATAAAGTCCAAGAGAGCCTCATATCAACTTTAGATGCCACTTCTCTTTCAAGAATGAGAAATTGTATTGGCCCATACACCACATGGTCATTTAATATTTCATTTCTGCTTTCTATCTGTGGTATGATTGCTTTTAGTTTTGATTGCAAGTAAGATTCTCTTACATCGAATCTGTGCTTGTGATATGGATGGAAAAAGCATATATTGCCATATACTATTGGGATCCCCACACCACGATGAGTCTTGACCATCTTTTGGGATGCTTAAAAAACACATCTTTCAAGATGAGGATCTTACACTCTTGCGTGAGTAATAAGTGTTTTGTTTGGTTTGATCGCTTGAGTACTTGTTAGGGCAAAGAACCAAGTTGTAAATGCCCTAGTGATGCAAGACAACTCTAGAGGCATAGGAGAGTTTAGGGAGGCTATGAGCTCATAAATCCCCTATGATTGTAGAAGAAATGCAATCACATACAATCAATCATCAAACCCATGCAAGGTTAGAAGGTCCCATCCTAGGTAGGATAGTTTTGGCCACTCTTGCAAAAGTGATGATTTGGTAATAAACGTGTTTATTAATACATTATTGTTTTTTTAAGTGTCTTTTCATGTGATTAGAGATTGTACTAACAAATCCTCTATAACAAATCAGTATAAAGAAGTTGCTTTTGTATATGCTTTGCTTTAATGAGATAACTAGACCAACCCAATTTTAAAAAGTGGAAGATCTTGGTCTTAACTGCTAAGAATTTATGGCTAGATGGACCAAATAAATCAAGTAACTTTTCTAAAGGCAAGATCGAGCTACTAGAATGTGACCTGCCCAATTTTAGTGGAACAGAGACAACTTAACATCATTTTAGGAGACCAGAGTGGAGTTGAGTATTGGCCCTAGTAGACATGGAAGCTTAAAAGGTAGTTCCACTCTCTCTGAACCAATTGTGGTACTCATTCACACTCATCGTTGATTGGTTGCAAAGTGACCCTTCTTAGATGGATGCTAGATTGCTATTAGGAGTGACTATAGCCCATGCACTCTCTATGAAGTAGAACCAAAACTCCCATGTCCAATTATGCTCGTTATTTCTGAAGGGGAGATAAATGGTGTTGTGCATGGACTTGAAGTTTTAATTGACGATTAAAGAGCTCCTATGGGTTTCAAAGGAGGCACATCACACTTTTGGTTGCTAACATTAGCCAATGAAGCAAACAGGGCATGGAAAAATCGATGGACACATGTCTCGAGATCTTCCATAAGAGCAAGACAAAGATTAGGAAAAATCACTCAATTATCCACACTTCGAACTCCTAGAGCCCTACTCTACCATGTGCAATGGTAGATCATCATTTGGAGGTCGACCCCTTGTCTAGATGGAAAACATGTTACAAATACTAGTTTCTATGGGCATGGAAAAATCGATGGACACATGTCTCGAGATCTTCCATAAGAGCAAGACAAAGATTGGGAAAAATCACTCAAATTATCCACACTTCGAACTCCTAGAGCCCTACTCTACCATGTGCAATGGTAGATCATCATTTGGAGGTTGACCCCTTGTCTAGGTGGAAAACATGTTACAAATACTAGTTTCTATGGCCCCAAAGTGATGTAGAGAGATCCTACATGAACCCATCATCATCAAACCATTGCCTAAAGATGAGGCACAACCTAAGGTTGAAGTGCAACTTGAGGATGCTATGGAAGTCCCACAACCTGAAATCACCCAACTCACTTATTAAAAGCCCCATTTTTTCACTGGACCATTTGGAGGCAATCAAAACAACTAAAGGATATCAAAACAAGCCACAAAAATTTAAGCATGCTATTGTAGCCTTGCTCTATCATATGCGATAGTAGATCGTCATTTGGAAGCCAATTCTTTGCATGCATGTAAAAGGAAACTTGAAAACTAGTCTCTACGGCCTAAACAATATAGGGAGATCTTGCACGAACCCATCATCAATAGAATGTTGGTTGATGTAGAGGCACAACTTGATGCTAAAGTGTAACTAAGAGACCATAGAAACCCCACAATCGAACATCACAGCAACCATGCATCAACCCAAGGTTGTGGTAATTTTGCATAGCAACCATTGGCTTGACAATGACAATCAAGTGGGAATAAATTATGGATAAATAATTTTCTATTAATTTCTACTAGTAAATCCTCAATTCTCTCACTTAAATTGATGCAATTGCTCACACACACACATTAAACTAGTGGAAAAATGAGAATATAAGTGTTAGAAAAGCACATTAAAAATATGATTTTGCCTTTAAAATTTATACTGATTGAGAATTAAGTTAAATAAAATTCAAGGGTCTTAGAAAAAAGTTTAGATGTCACCAAGGAGTGACCTTTGTAGTATTTCAAAGGATAATAAACATGTGGAAGTGGATTTCATGTGATTACAACTCCTTTTTGTGGAGGATTTAAGGTGCAAAAATAGGCTGACCCTACACATTCTCTTTTATTACCATGATTACGTACTACCTATTAAGCACCTTTTTTACAATGCTCAATGTTACAATTTAATATAAATCAAGCATAAGAATTTGTAACTATGCTAGGAAGAAGGCTAAATTTTGATACACAAATCTACACACATGTCACAATAATAAATGTCAAGGGCAAAGTTTTTGCTTTATGTATGAAGCTCCCTGTTATACTAGTTGCATAGAACCTATTACACTTTTATGAATTATTGTTATTTTTATATCTAAAAGGCCTTGAATTTTTCAATTTTATTTTTCTAATGCAAAATACACTAGACCAATACAAAGATATTTACATAATCACACTGATGCAACATGGGAAAAAACTACTCAAGCTCTATTTTTCCTAGCTAGAGAAAACCAATTAAAGGCATAAGATTGCTTCCCAAGGTTTCTCAAAGAAAGAAAATTTTTCTCTAGTACAATCAATAAAGAGCTTATTGGTAGACAACCTAGGGAGCTTCTTTTAGAAGTACTCTATTTTTGCATTAGTAAAAAGTGTAGGATCACCATGACCCTTGTTAAGTTCCAAATCTCAAGTGAAGCAAAATTAAGGCTCGAGGGGTTGCCAAAAAGGGCTAGCCTCATAGGTATGTTGGCTTTAAAGTCCTACCCTATTAAGCAACTCCTTTATCTTTTCTAGAGAGCATATGCACCATAGAGTCAAAATAAGTGTGGGATGGATTCTCTCTTGAGAGAGTACATGGGACACAAAGGAGAGATGCTTTTGAACTTAGACAGACTACCTTTGGTTGGTTAACTTGTAGCTACGAGCTTCCACAATAAGAAATTTAGCTTGAGAGAGAGGGTGCATTTCCATGCTCTTTTGCACTTGAACTTACAAGTCAGTACCCACATTTGGACAAGGGTTCTTCCAATCTTCTTTCGTCTTTAAAAAGAGCCAATTGTCACTACTATCAAATACTTCAACGATTTAGGTTTAAGGACTACTTTATCTCCATGATTGATAAAGAACTTGAGTAGGTGAGCCCATTATTTTGCAATGGAAGTGGCCCAAATCCTCTTATTTACACCCTAAATATTCTACCACCTAATCATGCATGTATTGTCAATGGCTTTGGCTAGCTTGCGAATTCATTGCTACATGTGTTTATTGAAGGTAATTAAGGTTGGTTCTAAAGTCCTATAGAAGGGAGGAATAACCTTTTCTACCACCTTTTGACAACCATTGCATGTCCTTCAAGAGGCCGTGCCACTCAAAGAAGATCTTTTCGGCCACCTTAAATTGACAAATTTTGATAGGAAAATCAAGGGGGGTGAAAAATATATCACCCTGATTAAGATAATTCATTTTTCCGCCAACAATTCTAGCTTTGGAAATCCACTTGCTTAGTATGCATGTCCAAGGATGGATCCTTTCAATGTCGTTGAGAAAATAATAAGGGAAATCTCTTATTTCTCATATTTAAATCCTCCATACCTACACCTCTAGTTTCCTTGCAATTTTGCAAGATTTTCTCACAAAATATACCATTTGTGGGATTCTCCAAAGCTCCACAAAAAATCTTTGCACACCTTTTGTTTACATCTAGCCTTTGAAAAGAAACAAACAGTAAAGAGAAAAGAGATTGAGGGGCTCGGTTTACTATAAATAATTATCATATTACTATGATTATTGATAGAAAGAATCCTATATATTTGCACGTTTTCTATTACAAATTATCCAATAATTAACTAAATATTTGCAAAGATGTAACTCCCACTCCAAATGAATAGCCTAAACATTTGAATAGGTAGCCAAGGGTGATTTACTTAAAGCCATACTATGCGATTCACTCTAATAGATCATTGCATGACATGTATATCATCTTCATCTTCAACTTACTTATGGCTAAGTTTGAGACCTCTATGAAGTGCTCATAGATTTCAAGCAACCTATCATGATTACTCTATCAGCTTCTAGAATATTAAAAATATTATCTACGAATAGTTGAGCCTAGAGTTATGATCCAAAAGTGGGAGTCCTCTTAGGTCTCTTGTTTGGTATCTAAACTCAATCATTCTTAGGAGATGGTCAATAGCAATGGCAAACAACAATGGGACTAGGGGACACCCTTGTCCCACTAATCTAGCCAACTCACCCTCCATTTTTGTCAACACAAATTCTGGCTCCTCTATAGTGGAGAGGCAAGATATGAGTAGGGCTATATCAGTAGAGATACATAGTTTGCAAGGGGGCAAGAAATTCTGCAACCTTAGATCATAGTTTTTGTCTCCATAAGCTAAGATCCTACTATGGAGGAGAGATGTTTAATAAATACTCAAGCAATAAGAAGATCATCCATTTGAAGAACCTGTTGCTCATCTTAAATGGAGACAATCATCTCCTTCCTCTAATTGGACTTCCGGGATCAAAATATCACTATCAATCTTTCACCTTGCTTTCAATTATACCCTAAAACCCTTGATTCTATAATCTTCATACATTTTAATATAGTTTTTACATCTTGTGAGAAAGACACGAGATACTTATTAGAAGGATATAGAGTACTAGCATTAAGTTTGTTCTACATGCAACAACATGATAGATATAATTTTCAACCTCTTGTAAGAAAGGCCCAAGATACTTATTAGAAGAATATAGAGTACTAGCACTAAGTTTCTTGTGCACGCAACAACATGAAACATATAAATCTTTCTTCTTTGACCTTTAGTAACTCCATGTTTCTTAGAGAAACCAATCACATCTTCGATACATCTTTACAGTCTAGCTGCCAATGAGGAGGTAGAAGATCTCTTCTCCTACCAAACCTTTTTGGCACCATGAAGATAGATTTGACATCTTAACAAGGTGTTGAGACAAAAAGATGGTGGCTTGCAATCATGAGAGCTAGTGGCTAGTAAGGGACTTGAAATTTCCATAAGGTAATGATCAAAATCAATCCATTGAATACAACCAATAAGTACCTTCAACTTAAATTTCAACCCCATGATCCAACCCCCCTGATTAATGCACATTTCCTACATCTAGCTACCTCCAAGCATCCCCACATTGTCAATTATGCCAAGTTAAGTGATAATCATTATGACATTCTACAATCATGTTGCTATCAAGGGGATTTTCTTTCCACTCCACTCATCAATCATTAGTATTAAAAAATAATTATGGATCAAATGTCAGAACAAGTCCAATTTTTTAAAAGGTTAAAAATCGCTCTTTTGTTTTGTACTAGATCAACGATAGAGAAGATCCCGACTAGCATTTCTTCATAAATAATCATAGTTGCCCCATGGAATATGTCTTTAGTGACTATCTTCTTTTTTTAAGTCTATGGTTGTCCTTGTCATTGATCGATAGCCAAGTGATGACTCACTAGTTTTTTCTTTCTCTAGGCAAGTGAATCCTTTGAAATAGGGGCTCGTTTTGTGGCATAGGTAGCACAAATCACAAAAATAAGTAGACTTCACCTCCACCATGATTTCAAATGTGTTAACATCATAGACTTCTAAAAAGTCTAAAATCTATGCTCTTCAATCTCTTAGTGCACACACTTTTTTTTGTCCAATGACACCATTAAAAGCAATAGATACATAAAGTGCCTTTCCCGAAGCTTAGGTTAATGAGGAAGCTTAAAATCCATTTAGTCAAGTTTGGAGAAGGTAATCCAAATAAGGCACTCATGCATAAGAGAGCCATTAAGAGATAAATGAGAAGACCATGATATTACATGGACATAATTACCTCGGTATCCAATTGAGGAAGCTAGAATATAATCATGCTCTTGTTTGGATGAGAGAAAAGTGATTTAGAAACCTCGACCAATGGATTTGAATTGTTGCAGCATTGCTCTAGCTTGATATGTTTGCTATAACCAATGGGCAAACTCATCTTCAAGGGGAATATGCCCCATGAAGAACAAGTAAACTCCTCTTGCTAAGAAATTAGTATATCTATGCTTAAGCTTGTTGAGGGAGAATGCAATAAGGGCTTTCTTGACTCTAGATTTACCTTCAACTACCTAGGCTTATGCTTCTTAGAAAACAATTTGACATCGTGTCACAATGAGCTCTCCACTTTGCTCGTCAATGCCATAGTCCCTTGTGAAAGACGAATAGTCCAATTCCATTGCTTCATAGCTACACTATGCCTTCCTTTGCTCACCCTTCTACTTTATCACCTAACTATTAGGCAACCTTTTGACCAACAAGGTAAGATGCATGAGGCACTTAAGTTGCCCAATGAGGCAAGACGCATGAGACCCTCTCATATATGTCGTACTGCCGCATTCCCTCTCCACTTCTGTGGAATACAAGTCTCTGAGAATGCCTTATTCAGTGGAAGGATTTCGAAGAGAAGGATGTAATTGCAAGTGACTTTACCCTAACATCAAGGATCTTTTCACTTTGCATTTGTAGGACGTGCCTTGTGTGGGCAGTTCAAAGATTGTCAATCGAGTATATGCTCTACCCTCCAAGTCTCGTCCCTTGTGGAGCATGAAATGCATCTGCTGAATCAAGCTGCCCATTTTGAACTTTCCTTGGAAGCAGAGTTTCGGCTTCATTCGGTTGAGAATCTAGCACAACGACATTCAAGCGACTTCATTCCTAAGACTCGTGCGAGGACTGTGCTAGGAGTGACCTTTGCAATCACCTTCCGCTGTGTGATCAGGTACATATGGAAGAAATTGGGTTGGCATGAAATTACAAATTACAGCATAAATGAACGATCAGTATGATCTATGGAATTTGTGTGGCCTATCTAATCTCCTGTGGCTTTACAAGTCGTGATTTATAAGCTTACAAAACCTAGAGAGACTGAATATTGAAGTAGGCTAGAAGCAGCTTGGTTAAGTACAGTTCGGCCATAAAACCAACTCTTCCTTTAGAGAAAAATAAAAAAGTAGTCCTAAAGCAGGTTAGAACATAATACAAATCCTTGCAAGAAGCATGAATGGGAATCTGTTACACTGTCCCAAGGCAAGACGCTGTTGTGAGCAAAATCAATCACTGTTCACAACCTAGAAGCGTTTTATGTCCAACAAAATATATTTTTGACACTTTTCCATGTGGGAAAGGGGGCTCCTTTCTTTGTTTTCCCTATAGTATAGTTGGCTGGGGCCTAGCAGTCTCCGCCCCCAACTGCACCTAATTAGGTATGTGGTCCTTCACTTGCTCATAATGTTGTTGTAATTCACAAAATGGAAATTATAGCGGGAATTTGTCAAAAATCTCTTGTGCAAAGAGGAACTTCTCTTTAGCTGTTTTGAACTTGGCATATCTGGTCTCAAGGATAAAGTTTAACAATACAAAAAAGAAAGTAAGCAGTAGTAAATTCCACTTTTAAGTTCCTTTGCTCTTAGTTCTATGTGGGAACTCTGAACTAGCTAATAAGCCAATTTCCAAAGGTAACTTGACAAACTTCCAAGGATTTGAACTAGACACAAGACTTGAAGTAGAGATTGCTCAAACTAGCTAATGTACAAGATGATAGTTTGTTTCAAGGACTGTTCTATGTTCTTTCACTTCTAGCAGGTGATTCTCATGCCAACTCTCAAAAGGTAAGGCACCACTTCAAGTCTTAATATTAGAGATGAGCTGCCAAATCTCTCTTTGGTATCCATGTATCACTATTATGACACATTCACATGGTGCAGACAATGTCATAGTAGACGACCAACTAGAGCACAAGAAACCAACTACCACTGACTGAATCCACTTGGTACTCATTGCAGATGTAACCATAGATGTAAGTTTGGGCTTTTTAAGACAAAATGTAAAAAAAACTCAAAGCATAAGTGCTAGTACTATTTTTTGGTGGATTATTACTTTGGAAGTGCTTCAATGTATTATTTTTGGGCACTTTTATTATTTGTGGAAATTCATGGACGTATGATTATCAGGGTTAAATTATTTTGTGAGAGCTAGGCTGCCAGCTCACACCTGAGCACATTATATTAATACACGCAGTTGTATTTGTCACAATCAGATAGGTTGTGTGGACTGTACATATGGAAATATAGTTGCAATAGCATGAGCTAGGTCCAGTTAGGCTAAGGTCGAAGCATGCATCAAGCAAGGACTAGGCTTGAGTCCACAAAGTGAATAGAATGTCCAAAAGAGCACATAAATCCTAATTCATAGTGGCAAAAACCCTAAAACACAAAATGGGCACAAATTCTAGAGCACAAACATGGCTTCACCCTATAAAATGGATCTAACCCTAAGGGTGGGAGTTCTCAAAAAATAACAAAGAGACTAGAGAGGTAGTAGGGTTTGTAGGGAGAAACACGGAGTGTTGATGCATAGAATCGAGCTATAAGAAGAAAAATAACAAAGAGACTAGAGAGGCAGTAGGGTTTGTAGGGAGAAACACAGAACGTGTATGGCAAAAAGACACAAAAGAAACTCAGAAACACAAAAGAACACGATGATGATGCATTGAATCATGCTAGAAGAAGAAAAGCTGATACAACGGAGCTGAAGCTCAAAAGATGATTGCACTGCTCTGTTTCAATCAAGTGGCATCACTTATGGGAATTTGCACAATGAAGGTAGCGAAAGCAGTCCTCCAGGAAATGGTCTATCGAAGTAATCACTAGAAAGAGAAGAATAACTGTCAAGGGAGCGAACCGTAGTCCTCTGATGCTGTCAAAGATGTGGAAGATGATCACCAGCTGTTGTCGAGGGAGCGAACCCCGGTCCTCAACTGCCGAGGCCCGAGGAGTTGAGCTAGGGGAGAAAAACGCCATATGAATGATGATGCTTGAGTCTTGAGAGCTGCAAACACAAATGTCTGAAGTAATGGGCTGCAAAACACAGATCAAGAACAGCCCAGAAGTCAACGACTATTGCCAGGGAAGATCACCAAGTGGTAGGAAGTTATTGCAAGGTGCATGATACTGTTGCAAAGCAAAGGACGTTGTTGCCAAGTGATGTGGAGTGGCGCTAGGCAAAAGAAAGCTCCAAAACGCAAAACTTGATGATGTGGAATAGAGTGCTTGAAGCAAAAGAGGAAGGGTAACCACTGTTGGGTATTTGACTCACGCCTCACTTACGCCTACGCTCATATGGGAGTGTCGGTGATCAGTAGGACACTGGGGCACTTTTTACTCTCGGTAGGAGAGGTTTTTTCCCCCAGACTTATGGTCTTATTATCGTATGTACTTATGTGCTTATGTTACACACTTATGGGCACTTAGTGTGTGTCGAGTGTGAACACCCCCTACAACCCTAAGGTTTAAGGGTTGTACTTTGTACTTTCAGGTTACACTCTTTCAGTCTATTCTCTTGGGTGTCGAGTTTCACTCTGTCTCTCACTCTCACACTGTCTACTAAATCCCGACTGCACCTCGATCCTTCCACCTCACATTTGGTATCAGAGCTCAGCTCTGAGCTTAGCTCCTACCTGCAGTGTGCAGTCCTGACCGCACCCGAGCCACCTCTGCTCTGCGTCTGCTCCAAGTCGTCAGTCCTCAGCACGCCAGTGCTGTTCGTCAACAGTCGCCAACGTCAAAGAGCCGCTCGCCTGCTGAGCGCTGCCCACCCGACTGCCCCGTCAGACAACGACCCGTCGTTTCACCGTCTGCCTAGCCACATCAGTCCTCAAGCGTCACGTCAGCTGCTGCAGGTGCAGACGTCTGCCAGCGCGCAGGTTCAGACGACACACGTCCGCTCGCTAGTTGCAGCCATCCTGTTCGTCAGCGCCCAAACGGCCGCCCGTCTGCCCAGTCCACGTCAGCACTGTCGCTTGCTGCACGTCAGCCGTAAAAACGTCTGCTCAACTGTTTGCCCGCCCGACTTCCGTCAGACCAGTGCCCGCCTGTCAGTTTGCCGCCAGTTGCAGACGTTACGCCATCACGTCCTGTCCGCCCGCTGCAGTCCACCTCAGGTGTGTTTTTTTTTTTAACAAAAATATTTAATTTTAGCCCAGAACAAAGTTCTGGAACAGGAGGTTCATATGCGGCACGCACAGCACGAATACATGCGACAAATTTGATGCAAATTTCTAGACTGGATCATCAAAAATTTTGGGGCTTTTGTGTATTTTGAGGATAGTTGCATATGAACTGCTGATACAGTCACAAAAAGACTGTTTTGACAAACATTTTGGCAAAAATTTTGGGGATTTTGATATAACAGTGTTGCTGAGCATTGTTTGCACCTTGGGAAGCGTGCATTAAAAGACAGTTTTTTACAGAGTACGCCCTTGCACATTAATTGCAGAAGCGTGTTTGCTGCAATTTTTGGAAATTTGCAGATTTCCAGTCCATACTGCTTTGACATTGCTCATTTTGTCTTTGGAAATTTGGCATCATGGCAAATCAAGGAGGTGATGTCTTTACGTATGTATCCAAGGAAGACAAATTGGACAGAAACAATTATTCGCTATGGTCATTCATGATGAAATGTATTAGTGGCCAAGAATTTATGGGATTATGTCAGTGGAGAGGAAACTCGACCGGGAGTTGTAGCTCCCATTACTCCTCCCCATGGCGCACGTGAACAACGGGGACTTCAGCCCGCTCCACCTCAGCCACTTCCTCCAAGAACTGCAGCTCAAAAAGCTTGGGATACGCGTGATGCACAAGCCTTGTCGCTGATTGCTCTGGCAGTTCAGCGGTCCATCATCCCTCACATTCGTTCGGCATCTTCTTCATGAGATGCATGGTTGACTTTGGAGCATATGTTTGCAGGAAAGAATGAGACTCGGATCTCTTTCTTGAAGAAAGAGTTGGAAACTTTGAAGATGCATGAGGGTGATTCTATGCAGGATCACTTAAATAAGATTCAGGACTTGAGAGAGCAGCTCATGAATGTAGATGAGTATTTTTCGGATGCACAAATGATATCCACCACCTTGAATTCCTTACCTCCTTCGTACTTGTCTTTTCATACTGCATTGAACCTCACCATGAGGATTGCTGAGCAACCACTCACTTTTATTCAGCTGGTTAGTTTGCTTCTAGAGGAAGAGCAAACATGAAAAAATAGTGGTGTGGATGCTATAGTCTCTGAGCAGGCTTTTGTGGCAAGACAGAAAGGCAAAAACAGCAAGGTGAAAAATGCCCCACAGAGTTCTGGCACTTCGGGCACATCACAGAATCATACACAAGGGGGGACGCAAGCTAAAAAAGGCAAATGTCACTATTGTAAGAAGCCCGGCCACTATATCACTGAGTGCAAGAAGCGTATTGCCAAAGAGAAGAAGAAGGAGTCACGAATGTCTGTTTCTACTACTCCTTCCACTGCTAGTGAGTCCGCGTCCTTTGTTGTGGACAGGGACTATTGTTTTTACACTTGCAGTTATGACATCTCTTGGGCCGATAGAGCACTTAGCTCTACAGAGGATGTTGACACTTGGTTCTTTGACAGTGGTGCTTCTAGACATATTACATCTCGCAGAGATTTGTTTGCCTCAGTTAGTGCACCTCCCGTTGGGAAACCCGTACAGTGTGCCAATAATGCATCATACCCTGTTCGTGGTATTGGGGAGATTCAGCTCATAACCATTGATGGCTCTATTCTCCGCATGCAGGATGCTTTGTTTGTGCCTGGAATCAAGAAGAATTTGCTTTCTATTTCTTCTTTGGCACGTTGTGGTTTGCAGGTCACATTTGATGATGACCGTTGCATGGTTAGAGATAAAGAACACATGACTTTGGTCTTGACAGGATCTTTGTGTCATGATTTATATGAGTTGGATGCTCTTTCAGTAGATCAATCGGCATACTTGACATCCACTCTTACTCTTGCTATGATACAGGCGGAGTTATGGCATGCTCATTTGGGGCATGTAAACTTTGGCAGCTTGATGCTTTTGCAGCGTACTCAGATGCTAGATGGCTTACCTCTCTTGGAGAGACCTCCTGAGCACTTATGCGAGGGATGCATTTTGGGAAAAATGCATCGTTTCTCATTTCCCCGTGATGTTGCTTTCAGAGCAACAACCAAATTGCAGTTGGTGCATTCAGATGTTTGTGGGCCTATGCAAACAATGTCATTGGGCGGTTGTTATTATTTTGTGACATTCATAGATGACTTTACACGTTTTTGCTGGGTCTACTGTTTGAAAAAGAAGTCAGAAGTGTATGATGCATTTTTGGCTTTCAGTGCACTTGTTGAAAATCAATCTGGATGCAAGATTAAGACTCTCTATTCGGACCAAGGGGGGGAATACATGTCCTCTATGCTGAATTCCTTTTTGCAGCAGAAGAGCATAGTCCATCACTATACTACAGCCTATACTCCACAGCAGAATGGGGTAGCAGAGAGAAAGAATCGGTCACTCATGGAGATGGCCAGATGTATGCTGAAGGCAAAGAGCTTGCCTCATAGTTTTTAGATGGAAGCAGTCATGCGTGCTTGCCATATTTTGAACAGATGCCCTACCAAAGCCTTGAAGACCATCACACCTTTTGAGGCTTGGAACAACCGTAAACCTTCTGTTGGTCACTTTCGTACCTTTGGGTGTCTTGCCTACACCTATATTCCACAGGTACTTAGAAAAAAATTGGACAACAAGGCTGTTAAGTGCATTTTCATGGGATATAGCAATGAGAGCAAAGGCTACAGACTCTATGATCCCGTTACAAAGAAGGTTTTTGTCAGCAGGGATGTTGTTTTTGATGAAAAATCAGAATTATCCTTGGCTAGTTTGGACACATATCAAGCTGCCCGTGATGTTTTTGAAGGACTGTTGCCCATTACTTTTGGTGATTCAGCTGGAGCTTCAGAAAATGAACCTAATGTTCAGCCAGCTGCTCCTATGGAAAGTGCAGAAATTCAGCCATTGGCTGATCGGAATATTCAGCATCATGCTGAAACTGAAATTCAGCAAGAGCTTGCACACAATCAGGATGCTAGACAGTTACCTAGATGGTATTTGCAGACTATGCAAGATAGTCCTTTGGATGCACCCATGGCTGGTCGTACTAGAAGGCAAACTCGGTTGCATGATTCAGCACATACCATGGAGTTTGTTATGGCAGCAAGTACTTTTGATAATGAAGAGCCTGAATGTTATGAGGATGCACAACACAATGTGCATTGGATGGCAGCAAAGCAAGCTGAATTAGATTCTATTACTAAGAATCAAACTTGGGATTTGGTGTCCTTGCCATTTGGGAAGAAAGCCATTGGAACGAAATGGGTCTACAAACTCAAAAGAAAAGCAGATGGATCCATTGATAAATACAAGGCACGGCTTGTAGCTAAAGGCTACGCACAGAAAAAGGGCATTGATTATGAGGAGACATTTGCTCCTACTTCCCGTATGACGACCATCAGGTCTATGATTGCTTTGGCTGCACATTATGGTTGGACAGTACAGCAGCCCATTGGTTTTACAGTTGAAGGCTCAGAACATTTGGTATGCAAGCTCAAAAAGGCACGATATGGTTTGAAACAAGCTCCACCTAGAGCTTGGTATGCAAAAATAGATGCTTTCTTGCTTGGTCAGGGGGTTTCTAAACAGCTCATCTGAGTCTACCCTTTACGTATGTAAAGAAGGGGAATCTATGCTGATTATATGTCTTTATGTTGATGACCTTTTGCTCACTAGAACACATGCTGATCAGATTTCAGCATTCAAACAAAATTTGCAACAAACTTTTGACATGTCTGACTTGGGAGTTTTGCATTACTACTTGGGCATCCAGTTCATACATAATGCTCGAGGTATTGGGCTATCACAGTCAAGGTATATTGGGCAGCTTCTTGAGAAGTTTGGCTTACAGGATTGCAAGCCAGTTTGTACTCCCATGGAACCTGGACTGAAACTGTCATTACATGATGACAGTAATTTGTTTGATATACATACATATGCTCCTGCAGTTGGATGTCTTATCTATCTATGCAACACTAGGCCGGACATACAGTTTGTAGTTTCAGCTTTGAGCAGGTATGTCACATTGGCAAGCTGTCAAGCGTGTTTTTCGCTATTTGCAGGGTACTCGATCTCTTGGGTTGCTTTATGCCAAGGGGGGACCACTGCAGTTACATGCTTACAGTGATTCTGATTGGGCTGGTGATTATGATACACGTCACTCCACTAGTGGCAATTGTTTCTTTCTTGGCTCTTCTTGCATTTCTTGGCTTAGCAAGAAACAATCCACTGTTGCCACATCGTCATGTGAAACTGAATACAAGGCAGCTTTCACTACCACAATTGAATGCGTATGGCTTAGACGCTTGCTAGCTGATTTGGATGTATCTGTTACGGGGCTCTTCTTGCATTTCTTGGCTTAGCAAGAAACAATCCACTGTTGCCACATCGTCATGTGAAACTGAATACAAGGCAGCTTTCACTACCACAATTGAATGCGTATGGCTTAGACGCTTGCTAGCTGATTTGGATGTATCTGTTACGGAGCCTACTCCTTTGTTCACTGACAGTCAGAGTGCCATTGCAGTGGCACAGAACCCAGTGTTTCATGCTCGCACGCAACAATCACTTTGTCAAAGAGAGGCTACATGCAGGTGATATCAGCCTTGTCTATTGTCCTACCACCAGTAATGTGGCAGACATCTTCACCAAAGCTCTTCCTCGTGACAAATTTGAAGCATTTCGCGATGCTTTAAATTTGATATCCTTTGGTGGCGGATGATCCTTGTACTCTTGATCACTCTTCACTCCAGGGGGGTTTGTTGGGTATTTGACTCACGCCTCACTTACGCCTACGCTCATATGGGAGTGTCGGTGATCAGTAGGACACTGGGGCACTTTTTACTCTCGGTAGGAGAGGTTTTTTCCCCCAGACTTATGGTCTTCTTGTCGTATGTACTTATGTGCTTATGTTACACACTTATGGGCACTTAGTGTGTGTCGGGTGTGAACACCCCCTACAACCCTAAGGTTTAAGGGTTGTACTTTGTACTTTCAGGTTACACTCTTTCAGTCTATTCTCTTGGGTGTCGTGCTTCACTCTGTCTCTCGCTCTCACACTGTCTACTGAATCCCGACTACACCTCGATCCTTCCACCTCACAACCACGAACTGCAATGTCCTTCAGCAAGGGTATGGGTAGCCATGGAGTGGAGAGAGAAGAGTGTCGAAGTGAGGAAAAAAGAGGGGTAAGTATGATTGAAGTGGGATTAAAGGTGGTGAGGAATGAATGAAGTGATTGCTTATTTAAAGGCATAAGCTATCTAGGGTAGCACACCAGTATGTGGGTACCCACTGAAACAATGGCCAAAATGTAGACACTAGCACTTTTTGGGGCTGTCAGTGCAAAACCCTAAACAAAGTGTGTAAAGTGAAGAAGTGGTTTCTTAACACTCCCTCTCAAGCCCAAAAAGGGATGAAGAAAGAGGAGCAAAGAGAGATACAAAGAAGATGCAGAGGATCGCAGAGATCCAAGATTTCGACCTGCAAGGTAACATGTAGTAAACAATAGTAGATGGGATGAATTGTAGAATCTGACTCCACCTGGAGAGAGAAGCCACTAGCTTTGTAACTCTATGCTCGAAGGAATTCAAAGAGGGCCTCGTCACCAAGTTGTGGCTGAGCCTCCAAGGCCCCAATCTAGGCGGTACCTAAAGATCCTGGGTATTAGTAGGAGTGATGATTGCTCGAAGACAACCATCCCCAAAGAGTAAATTGTGGGTGACAAACTTCATGATGAGTAGGTACCCCCCTAAGGATGGAGACATACAAGTAGAAGCTGCCCTCTTAAAGACCAAAAAAGAGTGTGTCCCCCCTTGGAATCCCCCTCTACGAGAGAGGGAATCTAAAAATTCATGGGTCACACACTCTGAATCATCAGATGAGGAAGGTAGTACTGTTGGTCATTCTAAAGAAGATATTTGGGGTATTGAAGATGTTGAAGAACTCCTAGAGATGGCCTCTTGAACCTATGTAGTCGAGGTTGGGAAAGGTGACCTCTTGAAGACCAAAAAAGAGTGCATCCCCCTTGGAATACCCCTCTATAAGAGAGAGAGAATCTAAAAACTCATGGATCACAGACTCTGAATCATCGGATTAGAAAAGTAGTACTATTGGTCGTGCTAAAGAAGGTATTTGGGGTATTGAAAATGTCGAAGAACTCCTAGAGATGGCCTCTTGAACCAGAGTAGTCGAGGCTGGGGAAAGGTGAGGCTCATGTTGAGCCAAGGGTGGGGAATAGACCATGTCTCTCAATGGAGTGGACTACAGAGCCGAAGTAATGGAAGGTGTCGAATAGGTATTGCCTTGTGAAAGCGCAGATTGCTGAGGGGATGATATCCAACATTCACTATCTCTTGATGAAGCAAACTATAGGACAGTAGGGCATCTAAGTGGCATTCTTGAAACCCTAGAAAAAGTAGAAGCAACCTCCGTAACGCATTGTGGCAGTCGCAAGGAGGCCGTCGTACCAGTTGATCCTCGTGGCTTGAAAGGGCTTAGTGCATATTGGATACGTCTTATTGCCTTGAGCATAAAATAGAAAAGCCGATGCAGAATAAACTTTGTGGCCCAAAAGGGAGAGATGGCACAACGGTGCATCAGATACATCTTATTGCCTCGAGCATAAAATTTTGAAAGCCGATGCAGAATAAAATCTATGGCCCAAAATTTTTTGAAAGCCGATGCAGAATAAAATCTATGGCCCAAAAGGAAGAGGTGGCACAATGAGTGCATCCCCCTTGGAATACCCCTCTACAAGAGATAGAGAATCTAAAAACTCGTGGATCACAGACTTTGAATCATCGGATGAGAAAAGTAGTACTATTGGTCATGCTAAAGAAGGTATTTGGGGTATTGAAGATGTCGAAGAACTCCTAGAGATAGCCTCTTGAGCGAGAGTAGTCGAGGGTGGGGAAAGGTGAGGCTCATGCTGAGCCAAGGGTGGGGAATAGACCATGTCTCTCAATGGAGTGGACTGCAGAGCCAAAGTAATGGAAGGTGTCGAATAGGTATTGCCTTGTGAAAGAGCAGATTGCTGAGGGGATGATATCCAACATTCACTATCTCTTGATGGAGTAGACTATAGGACCGTAGGGCATCTAAGTGGCATTCTTGAAACCCTAGAAGAAGTAGAAGCAACCTCCATAACGCATTGTGGCAGTCGCAAGGAGGCCATCGTACCAGTTGATCCTCATGGCTTGAAAGGGCTTAGTGCATATTGGATACGTCTTATTGCCTTGAGCATAAAAATTTGAAAGCCGATGCAGAATAAACTTTGTGGCCCAAAAGGGAGAGATGGCACAACGGTGCATCGGATACATCTTATTGCCTCGAGCATAAAATTTTGAAAGCCGATGCAGAATAAAATCTATGGCCCAAAAGGAAGAGGTGGCACAATGAGTGCATGGGGGTAGACACATATACTCTAGCAATGTACAAAGCAAAGGTCTATGTCAACAAGCATTGGTGGGGTTTTTGGTGATGCTAGAAGAGAAGCACCTAGTGGTTTGTGCATCTGCTTGTGAAGAAGTCATAGCACTGAAGTGTCAACCTCTAAAAGGGAGGGTGGGTAGGAGAGGAAAAGAAGGTATCTCTGTCTCCTATTGGCTGCAACGGAAATGAAGGGGTGTCAACCTCTAAAAGGGAGGGTGGGTAGGAGAGGAAAAGAAGGTATCTCTGTCTCCTACTGCTGCAACGGAAATGAAGGGGGAAATTAGTAGATGATGTTGAATCCGCAACCTATCTTTGCCTTCTCTAATGAAAAGGATCTTCGTGGCTCACTAAGTGCCTCTAGCTTTGATACCATGTGAAAAAATGACAAAGACCAAAGAGACAATAGGATTTGTGGGGAGAAACACAGAGTGTGTACAGTAAACACTAAGGAAAAAAAGAAACTTAAAAACACGAAAGAATATAATGGTGGTACATTGAATCATGCTATGAGAAGAAAAGTTGATATAGCGGAGCTGAAGCTTAAAAGATAACTGCACTTTCCTGTCTTAATGAGATGGCAGCGCCTGTGATGTTGGGATGTAAAGGTCCTTTATTCACCTCCGTGTATCATACAAGTATATTATTATGTTGTACATGTGAATACACCCTTACGTACCCTAAGTATAAATACATTTTATTCTTTGTGTACCAACACATTTTTGGTACATCTAAAATCATATCGTACTCTCTCTATGTCACTCTCACTCACCTGCACACTGCTCCTACAAATCTTCACGCTTCCTTTATCGGTGCGCTCACAATTGATATCAAAGCACAAGTTGTGCACGCTTCCCGAGGCCGGTAGTTAGGTCGCAACTCAACAAGTCAAGCATGACTTGGCAGGACCAACGACAGGCGCATGCACACCAGACGAACTGCTCGACAAGTCAAGTGTGACCTAACGGGACCGACTGACGAGGCTAATGGCTGATGACCATCGTACGGGTCGATGGGTGGACCAACGACAAAAACAGGAAACACGGGCTACACATACGTGTGACAAGCCGGCACCAACGGGCGATGTGGGTTCCAAGCGATAGGAGGTGTCGCATGACTAACGCAACAGGACGGCGGATTGGACCCGAAAAATTGAGGCTTTTCATGTATTAATGAAATTTTGCTTAGCTAGTGTTATATTAATACCGTAATTATGGGACACAGGCATGAGGGATGACCATCCGGGCCCGAATGGGGACTAGGGGAGCCTAGAGAGTTAGAGAGTCCAAGAATAGTAGGACTCACCTGAAGTGGACGGCTGGCAGAGGAAATGGGGAGAAAGGTGCCAGCACTTATCTAGGCGAGGTTGGGAGGAGAAACAAGCACTCATGCCATTATTTTCAAGATCAGTGAGTTCGTTATCGAGAATTGGTCTGCTACTCATCTGACTGGTTACCACGTCACACTGGTATCAGAGCCGCCGAGTCCTCACGAAGAGTCGCCAGGTCTTTACGAAGAGCTATCAGGTCCTGCTTTCGCCTGTCTCCCATGAAAGCTTTCGACTGTCCTCACATGAAGGCTTTCTCCCATCCGGATGCGAAACAAGACTCGAGACGAGAAGACGGCGCCCACACATCACACGGGTATCAGACTCGAGAAAACGGCACCCACACGTCACACGTCACCCTGGCCCGTACCTCGTCATACACGATTGAGTTCGTGTAGCACAATCGGACGGCAGTATTAAGCCAGTCGAGCGAAGTCCCGTTTGACACATCGCTGGGGTACAGCTGGTTCACGTGACCTGTTAGGAAGGGGGGGTGTTTAGTCCCCTCCTTATTCGGTGTTCCTACCAACAGTCTTCATTTTCAACGCGACTGGCTCAGTTTTGGGAAAGACGAACTATTCCTCACTCTTTGGGGTTATTACTAAAAGCCATCAACAGCTGCCCTATCACTATAATCAGGGAAGTACTTCACTTTGTACGCAAATTTCTTATATTTGCTTTCCAATACCAGTGTATTAATGGAGGGGAAAGGGAGAGAGGGAGTAATTGAGGTTTCTAGTTCTGGGGACCACCCTATGGTAGATCCCCATGAAACGGAGATACAAGAAGAACAATGGGAAGAATTTTTTGCCACACGAGAACAATTTGATGATCTAATTGCTCGTGTGCAAGCACAGGGTATACTCACTAGTCTCGCTGATACGGAACCCAAGACTAAGGAATTGGAAACCTCAAAATTTGTAGGCAAATTTAAAATGAAAATGCCATTTCTTAAGGGCAAGAAACAACCCTTTGAAAAGAAACAATATGTAAGGCCAAAGTTAAGTCCAAATGCCTTTGATAAGGCCAAAAAAGAAAGCTTGTTCTTCAATTGCCTATCCCTAAACCATGCTGCCTGGAATTGCCCTCAAAGGAAAAAGCGGAAAAATAAAGGAAAGAATAAGGACAAGGGTAAGGGTAAGGGAAAAGAAAAATAAATCCATGTAGTGCAGACCCTGGAATTAAAGGGGAATGAAAAGTATAAATCTTTAGAGGTTTTGCACAAGGATGTACAACACAGGTGTTGTATGTCAACTTCTATGTGGCAGCCTACTTTTGGGCCACAAGATTTGGAGTGCATGGATTGATAGCTGGAAAGAGGGTTAGAATCATGATTGATGACTCTGCTACCCACAATTTCATAAATTATACACTTGTCAAAAAATTAAAACTTTCCCAACAAAAAAGTGGGCATCAATATGTTGTTCGTATGATGCAAGGTCAAGATAATAAAATATGGAAATTGAGATCCAAGGATATAAAGATAAACTTGATATCCAAATTATGAATATGGAAATAGCCGATATTGCTTTAGGGAGGGAGTGGCTATGGGGATTGGAACCAGCTTAAAACATAGTTATCATCATAATACACTCAAATTTGAAAGGGATGGTAAGACTTTTGTGATTCAAGGTGAACATGAAGTATCTAATAATCCTTTGCTGTGTTCCACTGAAGTTTAGAAACTGATAAAGAAGGAAGCTTGTGAGGTATATATGTTATGGTCTCTTCCTGTACAAAACACTTTTACTTTCTATAATATAAAGCAATAATTTTCTTATGTTTGTGAGTTGAATGCAAGTAATGAATGTTAGATGAATTTCAAGATGTGTTTCCTTCTGATTTACCAAGTAGCCTTCTACCAGATAGGGGTGATATAAATCACCCAATTGACACAAATAAAGATACACACCCTATTTCTAAACCACCTTATAAGTTAAGTGAAACACAGCACCAAGAAGTTGAAAGACAAATTAAGGATTACCTTAATAAAGGGTTTATACAACCCAGCAATTCACCTTGGGCTTCGCCAATTTTATTGGTAAAGAAAAAAGATGGTTCTATACGACTTTGTGTTGATTATAGAGCACTTAACAAGATGACAGTGAATAATAAATTTCCTATACCCAGAATGGAAGATCTTTTTGATCAATTACAAGGGGCAAATTTCTTCACAAAGATAGACTTAAGATCAGGCTATCACCACGTAAGAATTAAGGCACAGGATGTTCCTAAGACAGCATTTCGTACTAGATACGGGTATTATGATTTTTTGGTGATGCCTTTTTGCCTCACTAATGCACCAGCTACTTTTATGAAGCTGATGAATAGTGTGTTACGGCCCTATCTAGGACATTTTGTAGTAGTCTTCTTGGATGATATCTTGATCTTTAGTAAATCAAGAGAAGAATATTTGGAACACTTACGATTAGTATTCCAATTGTTAAGAACACATTCCCTTTATGCGAAGAAAACTAAATGTGAATTCTTCGCACAAGAGGTCAAATATTTGGGGCATATTATCTCGAAAGAGGGAATCAAGATGGATCCAGAAAAAGTAAGAGCAATTATTGAATGGCCATCTCAAAGGAACTTGGAAGAGATGCAGATCTTCCTAGGAATATCTGGATTTTATCGTAGATTCATTCGAGATTATGCCAAAATAGCTGTTCCAATGGCAGACCAACTTAAAGGGAAAGGAAAGAGCTTTAATTGGGGAACATACCAAAATGAAAGTTTTCAAAAACTTAAGATAGCTATTGCTACAGCTCCAGTACTATTAATTGTGGATCCCAATAAACCATTTGTGGTTGAAGCTAATGCCAGTGATAAGGCGATAAGCGCGGTTTTATTACAAGAACGTCAACCAATTGCTTTTGAAAGCAAGAAGTTAGACCGTGCAAAACGGAATTATTCTGTTTACGAGAGGGAGTTGTATGCAATAGTACATGCAATGAAGAAATCAAGGCACTATCTGTACGGTGCCAAACTTTTGATCTTGTCGGATCATGAAAGCATTAGGTGGCTTAATGACCAACTGGATCTACAAGGGCATAAAGCAAGATGAGCTGAACTCCTCCAAGAGTTCGACTATGAGATAAGGTATAGAAAATGGAAGTATGATATAGTGGCTGATGCACTCAGCAGAATGCCCATCATAAATTAATTGAGTTTTACTCAATTCACTTCTGATTTGTTTGAATCCTTAAACAGGAAATGCCAGGTTGATCCGGTATATTCCAACATATGGAAAGCAATAGTAAATGGGGATCCAAATGGAAGGGCCTCCACTGAGGAAGGAATATCTGAGGATGTTCAACAAGGAAATGAAGCATCAGGGGTTGCTCAAATGAGATTCAAGTGGAAGAATTTTACCATTGATAATGGTCATTTACTCTACAAGGGTAGGGTATGTGTCCCGAAAGATGAAGAAATAAGGCGCCAGATACTCTTTGAGTGTCATGATACCCCTAGCGCGGGACATCCAAGAGTTAATAAGACTTATTGTCTTATTAAAAGGCAGTTCTATTGGCCTGGAATGAATAAGGACGTCCTTGACTATGTGGTCAAATGTAATAAATGCCAGGTTAATAAAGCTGAAAGATTGAAAATGGAAGGACTTCTCCACCCATTAGAGATTTCTTTGGGAAAATGGAAGAGCATCTCCATGGACTTTATTGTTGCATTACCCATAACACAGAGGGGGCACGACTCTGTGTAGGTGATTGTGGATAGGTTAGCCAAAATGGCTAGGTTTATTCCAACTTCAACTGATATTAAAACACCAGAATTGGCTAGATTGTTCGTAGAGAACATATACCGATTGTATGGCCTTCCGACAAATATAGTTTCTGATCGGGATAGAAAATTTAATAGTCAATTTTGGCGTGCGGTATTTAGGAAGTTGGATACTAAACTTAGCATGAGTACGGCAAACCACCCGCAAACTGATGAGCAAACTGAAAGGGTTAACCAAATTTTTGAAGATATGCTTAGGGCATATGTAAGTAAAAGGCAAACTAATTGGGAAGAGTATCTACCGATAGCAAAGTTTGCATATAATAGTACCAAGCACTCTTCCACTGGATATAGTCCATTTATGCTAATGTATGGGTTTCAGCCCAGAGCTCCTCATGCAGTGGGACTGCATAAGGAAAAGGTTCAGGCAGCCAAGGACTTTTTGGATGATATGAATAATATGTTAAAATTTGCTCAAGAAAATATTAAGAAAGCTCAAAATCGAGATAGAGCTTATGCAGATCCTCAGCGAAGAGACATCTCCTTTGAAGAAGGAGAATTGGTCTATCTTAAAGTGCCTGAACAAACTAAAACCATGAAAACAGGACAATGTCCAAAGCTTTCACCCAGGTATTGTGGTCCTTTCACAATACTTAAAAAGGTGGGAGAACAGGCTTACAAGCTCTAACTACTTGCTGGTAGTAAAATACATCCAGTTTTTCATGTAAGTAAGTTAAGGAGGAAGCTGGGTGATTTGGATAATTTGATCTTAAATGATAACATTGAGGAGCTATTAGATGACCAATCTAATCCACATGAACCAGAAAGAATATTAAACGTAACAGACGAACAAGGAATACTATTTATCAAGAATGTTTGGTCAAATGGAAAGATTGTTCAGAAGAAAGCTCAACATGGGAGCGAGTAAGTACCCTAAGGAAAAGGTTTTTCAATTTACAGTTGGACCTTTGAAGTATCATTTTCGAGGACGAAACCAATTCTTAAGGGGAAGGAAATGTTACATTAATACAGTAATTATGGGAGACAGGCGCGAGGGATGACAGTCCGGGGGCCTTGGGCACCCGAACAAGTCTAGGGGAGCGTAGAGAGTTAGAGAGTCCAAGAATAGTAGAACTCACCTAAAGTGGACGGCTGGCAGAGGAAACGGTGAGAGAGGTGCCAGCACTTATCTAGGCGAGGTTGGGAGGAGAAACGAGCACTTGTGCCATTGTTTTCAAGATCAGTGAGTTCGTCATCGAGAATTGGTCTACTGCTCGTCAGACTAGTTACCACATCACAACTGGGTTAGATTGGCTGACATTTATGCATTGTTGGACCTGGAAATTTGGGATTTTGTGCAGCTTTTGGTAAATTTATGTAGTATTTGCCCGTGTGGTGGCTGGTTTATGTAAAAACAGTGGAGGTTTATTTCTAGTTGGGCAAGAACAGCAGTGTATTTGCTGGTTCAGGAAATTTGGGATTTTGTGCAGCTTTTGGTAAATTTATGTAGTATTTGCCCGTGTGGTGGCTGATTTATGTAAAAACAGTAGAGGTTTATTTCTAGTTGGGCAAGAACAGCAGTGTATTTGCTGGTTCAGCTTATGCTCTTGCAATTCATTGCATTTACACTTGGGTTTGTGATAAAAATGGCTGCAACTTCTTCCAATTCTGAAATTAAGAGTTTAATCGAAATCAAACGCTTTGATGGTTAGGGCTTTGACCTTTGAAAAGACCATATTCAGGGCATATTTTTCTTAAAAGATTGTGAGGATGCTTTGTAGGAAGATAAACCCGCACAGATGTTTGATGCAGATTGGGCGAGAGTCAACAAAAAGGCTATGGCTTATATAAAGGTGGGTGTCACTAATGACATTTTGACAGACATTAAGGGCTTAGATACTAGTCACGCAATATGGGAGAAGTTGAAAATACTACCTATGAGATCACAACGCCTGTTAATCAGGTGCATTTAATGCGCCAGTTAGTGAGTATGCGGCTGGACGAGTCCAAGTCTGCAGCTGAGCACTTGAGTGCATTTACTGGTATTTTAAATCATCTCAAGGATGCTAATTTGGATTTTGATGATAAGTTGGCAGCGATCTTTTTGATCATGACACTGTCTGATTCCCGGGAGACCTTGGTAGTTTCTCTTAGTAATAACCCCAATCTCTCATATAATGGTGTGAGGGGTTCAATCTTGAATGAAGGAATCAGATGTAAGTCTAGTGGAGAAGACAGCAACTCAACTTACAATGTTAGAGGCAAGGCTGAAAACAAAAATGCAAAAGTTGGAATTGAAGCAGAAGCAGGAGCAAAGGAAAGGAAAAAAGTGATCTTACTTGGGTGGTCGAAAGGGCCACAAGAAGCCTGATCGCAGGTACTACAAGAAGGAACAAGAGAGAATGAAGAATGCAGGAGACAAAAAGAAGAAAGAGGATTAGACAAATGTATTTGAGGCAGCCAAAGGCACGAAAAAGGCCAATGTGGCCTCCAGTGTAGTCATAGAGGAGCTCTCGGATGCAGAGGCTGATGTATTATGTGCAATAGATTATGATGCCCTTGTATGTCACATGCAGGACATGCAAATTACCAAGGCTGATGTGATTGATGCACTTTTGTCAATTGATGATGATGTCACTCAAACTTGGATTGGAGGCTCTAGTGCCTCTTTCCATGTAACTCCTTGCTTGGAGTGTTTTGCTATGTTCAATGCAGGCAGTTATGGAAAAGTATATATTGGAAATAACCATGTTTGCGGCATTGATGGGATAGACATTGTACACTTGTCTTTGGATAATGGGCACAAGCTTGTGTTGAAAGATGTCAGATATGTGTTTGGCATCAAGAAGAGTTTACCATTTGTTGGTCAACTTGACTTGCATGGTTACACTACACTATTTGGCGATGGTTTATGGAAATTGAAAAAGGATTCCATGCGACTTACAAAAGGAACCAAGAAGGGCACTTTGTATTGTCTCCACTGTAAAGCTTTGAATGGAAAATTTCTTGCAATTGCTGAAATTGGCTATCATTTGGAGTTGTGGCACAAGAGATTAGGCCATATGAGCCAGAAAGGACTTGATGTCCTTACCTCTTTGAAGAGAATTGATGAAAAAGGCTCTAAACATGATCTTTGTAATGACTGTCAGTTTGGAAAGCAAATGAAATTTTCATTCTACTATGGTGTCTCCTATAAGTCCGATGTCTTGGACTTAGTGTGTTCTGCTGTATGTAGTATGCCCGTGAATCATTTGGTGGTGCTACATATTTTCTCTCTTTTATTGATGATTGTTCCGAGACGATTTGGGTTTATCTGTTAAGAAAGAAAAATGAAGCGTTTGCTATTTTTAAAACTTTTCATGCATTTGTGATTTGTGACCACTTAAACAGGTAGAAAGCTGAACTGCTTGAGAACTGATAATGTGGGTGAGTTCACATCAACTGAGTTTAAGTCTTTTTGTGACTTGCATGGAATCAAGAGGGAGCTTACAGCTCCTTACACCCCTTCTTCAAATGGGGTGGCTGAAAGATACAATAGGACTTTATGTAAAAGAGTGCGGTGCAAGTTGTCCATTGCTAATCTCCCTCGTGAATTTTGGGGAGAGGCACTTTAAACCGCAGTTCACCTTTGCAACCACTCTGCAAGCAGGTCCTTAAATAATGGCATCCATGAGGAGGTTTGGTCTGGCAAATCGGCCTCAGATGACCATTTACGAATATTCGGTTGTGATGCTTTTGTGCATGTTAGAGGTGAGTTGAGGAGTAAACTTGACACAAAATCCACCAAAGGCATTTTAATGGGCTATGATGATGAGGGTGAATTTGGCTATAGAGTGTGGTTACCACAGTCCAAGAAATTTGTCAGCAACCGTAATGTTGTGTTTAATGAGGCAAAGTTGCTGAAAAATACTTTGGCCTCTGATGAAGACATGAAAAAGGTTAAATTTCAGAATTCGCAGGCACCTATTCCTTCAAATGATGAGCCTCATGATACTGTACCATAAGCTGAAACTGATGATCAGTCGGTTATTTTTGAGCCAGATGATGATGGACAGCAAATAGAAGCACAAGGAGGTCATGGACAACAAGATAGACTTGCTGATTATGAAAATACAGGTGCTGGAAATGAAAATGAAGGTGCTGTATAGAATGAACAGCATGCTGAAAATGGCTTACAGCAGCCAATAAATGCTGAAATTAACATACCTCCAAATGTAGACCCAATTCCTGAGAATGTAGATCATTGGGTACGCAAGTCTACACGCTTAAGAAGGTAACCACATAGGTATGACCCCTCTTTGCACTATGTGATGCTTACAGATGAAGGCGAGCCCCTTACATATGAAGAGGCCAAGTCATGCAAATTCAGCAGTAAGTGGGAGCTAGCTATGCAGGAAGAGATTAAATCTCTATATGCTAATGATACTTGGGATCTTGTATCGTTGCCCAAAGGAAGAAAGCCTCTTCCAAACAAATGGGTTTACAAAGTAAAGACAGTTGATGGGAAACCCAAGTACAAGGCAAGACTAGTTGCCAAAGCATATGCACAAAAGGAAGGGATTGACTTCCAAGAGGCCTTCTCATCTATTGTGAAGATGACCACTCTACGTGTGCTTTTTGCTCTCACTACTGTATTGGATTTAGAGCTGTACCAAATGGATGTGAAAACAACTTTTCTGCATGGTGACATTGATGAGGAGATCTACATGAAACAGCAAGAGGGCTTTGTAGTTCCTGGAAAAGAGCAGTTGGTGTGTAAACTAAAACGCAGCTAAACGCAGCTTGTATGGGCTGAAGCAAGCACCACGGTAGTAGTAAAAGAAGTTTGACACTTTTATGCTCTCTCATGGGTTTACACGCAACCATGCAAATCATTATTTGTGCATGAAAAAGGATATAGATGGCAACCCCATCATACTTATTTTGTATGTGGATGATATGTTGCTAGCTAGGAAAAGAAAGACTAGCTTGGATGCTCTCAAAGATCAGCTGAAATCAGCTTTCTCCAGGAAAGATTTGGGAAACACAGAGCATATATTGGGCACGAGGATTCGCAGGGATAGAACACAAAAATTCTTGTTCTTATCTCAAGAGAAGTACATTGAAAAGGTACTGGACAAATTAACATGGTTGAAGCTACGTATCTTGGGATGCCCTTACCTCCATATCTTAAGCTTAGTAAAGCCAACAACCCATAAGATGACATGGAAGCCAATGCTATGAAAGGAGTCCCTTATGCATCAGCTTGTGGCTCTCTTATATATGCTATGGTCGTTACTCCTCCAAACATTGCTCATGTAGTGGGAGTTGTCAGCAGGTTTATGTCAAGTCCTAGCAAAACACATTGGGAGGCTGTCAAGTGTATTCTTCGATATCTAAAGGGTACACAAGAAAATGTATTTGCTATGGGCAGGGTGCACTTAGTCTTTAGGGTTATTGTGATGCAAACATAGCAGGTGACTTGGACACTTGTAGGTCCACTAGCGGGTATGTCTTTACAATTACTGGTGGGGCAGTTTCTTGGTGCTCCAGGTTGCAGAACATCGTAGCACTGAGTACTACTGAAGCTAAATACATATCAGCTACTGAAGCTTCTAAGGAAGCCATATTAAAGCACAAAGCATATAGATGTGCAGTATCACTTTATCAGACAAATTCTGAAAGATGGTCAAATCACATTGACCAAGATCAAAACACAAGACAACCCTGCAGATGCACTAAAAGTCTAAGCAAGGCTCAACATGAGCATTGCATACGACTAGTGGGAGTCGGTTAAAGATTCACTTCGGACCTTTAAGTGGGAGGTTGTTGGGATGTAAAGGTCGTTTATTCACCTCTGTGTATCGTACACGTGTATTATTATGTTGTACATGTGAATGCACCCTTACGTTAAGCAAGGCTCAACATGAGCATTGCATACGACTAGTGGGAGTCGGTTAAAGATTCACTTCAGACCTTTAAGTGGGAGGTTGTTGGGATGTAAAGGTCGTTTATTCACCTCTGTGTATCGTACACGTGTATTATTATGTTGTACATGTGAATGCACCCTTACGTGCCCTAAGTATAAATACATTTTATTCTTTGTGTACCAACACAGATGGTACATCTAAAATCATATCGTACTCTCTCTGTCACTCTCACTCACCTACACACTGCCCCTACTACAATGTTGGGGCACCCAAAATCATATCGTACTCTCTCTGTCACTCTCACTCACCTACACACTGCCCCTGCTGCAAATCTTCACGCTTCCTTTGTTTGCGCGTTCACATGTGGGAATGTGCACAATGAAGAGAGTGAAACACAATCCTCCTTGCAATGGGCTATCAATGTAATCACTAGAAAGAGAAGGATAGCTATCGAGGGAGTGAATTGCAGTCCTCTAGTGTCATCAAAGATATGGAAGATGATCACTAGTTGTCAAGGGAGCGAACTACAATCTTCAAATACCGGGGACATGAGCTAGGGCAGCAAAATGCCATATCATAGTTACCTGGAACAGGAACGGGAACAGGAACGAGAACGGGAACGGGGGGAACGTCCAAAGTCAGGGAACGGGGACAAGGGGAACGGTATGTCTTAAGTGCCCCAAATATGCCTTGCATGACCCAAATTGCCCCAAAGAATGTCCCTCTAATTGCTCCAATACGCCTCAATGCTTGAAATTGACCCAAATGTCCCAAAATTGCCCCAATTATCCCAAGTTCCCTTGAAATTAGACAATATAAATGGATGAATACCTTGGAATTGAGGATAGGCTGAAATTTGATTGTGATTTGCAAGAGTTGATAGTGCATCAAATTTGAACTTTGCATGGACTTCTACTTAGCTTGTGGGTTGTCTTGACACATTGAATCTTCAACCCGAGAGAGAGAGAGAGAGAGAGAGAGAGAGAGATTAGTGTGTGCACATTAGGCAATGGAGATGGGTGAACATGTGGTAGGAGTGTGACACATGTTCACCCGTGTGACCCAAGCAAAAAGGAAAAACTGCAAAAAAGGTCAATTTTCCGTCAACAGGCCTGGAACGGCCGTTCCAAACAGGGAACAGCAGGAAACGGTAGGGAACGGCCTTGGGAACGGCAGGGAACATTCCCTGGCCGTTTCACCTCCTTGGAGGGTTTGGAACACATTAGGCCATTCCTACCGGCCGGAACGGCCATTCCCTGTTTCTATGCACCATATGAATGATGTTGCTTGAGTCTTCGGAGTTGCAAACACAAATGTTTGTAGTGATGGGCTGCAAAACATAGATGAGGAATAGCCCAGAAGCTGATGATTGTTGCCAAGGAAGGTTGCCAAGTGAAAGGGAGTGAAAGGTAGTCCTTTGGGTAGTGGACCACCGAAGTAATCGCTGGAAGGAGAAGTCTGAAGGATAGATGTCGAGGGAGCAACCGCAATCCCCTGCTGCTGTCAGAGATATGGAAGATAATCACCAATTGTTGAGGGACGAACCATTGTCTTTAGATACCAAGGAGATGAACCAAGGCAGCAAAAGGCCATATGAACGATGACGCGTGAGTCCTCGCAATTGCAAATGGAGATGTCTATGGCCTCTTGAACCTAAGAAGTCAAGGGTGGAGAAACAGCCCAGAAGCTGATGATTGTTGCCAGGGAAGGTTGCCAAGTGAAAGGGAGTGAAAGGTAGTCCTTTAGGTAGTGGACCACCGAAGTAATCGCTGGAAGGAGAAGGATAGATGTCGAGGGAGCAAACCGCAATCCCCTACTGCTGTCAGAGATATGGAAGATAATCACCAATTGTTGAGGGACGAACCATTGTCTTTAGATACCAAGGAGATGAACCAAGGCAGCAAAAGGCCTGACGCGTGAGTCCTCGCAACTGCAAATGGAGATGTCTATGACCTCTTGAACCTAAGAAGTCAAGGGTGGAGAAAGGTGAGGCTTATGCTAATGGGCAACACGTGATGTCCCTCAATGGAGTGGATTGCAAATCCAAAGTAATGGAAGGTGTTGAGCAACCGCTGTCTCACGTAGGAGTGGACTACCGAGGGAATGGTATCCAACAATCACAGTCTCTCGATGGAGCAGACTATAGAACCACAGGTTGTTGACGTAGTGTTTTGGAAACCCTAGAAAAAGTAGAAGCAACCTCTGTAGCGCATTGCGACAATTGTGAGAGAGTTGTGGTACCAGCCGATCCTCCTAAGGCTCGAAAGGGTTTAATGTGCACTAGATGCATCTTATTGCCTTGAGTATAAAAATCTGAAAGCCAATGTAAAATAAACTTTGTGGCCCAAAAGGGAGAGGTGGCATGATGAGTGCATGAGGGTAGATTCACATACTCCGATGGTGTAGGGAACAAAGGTCTATGTCAGCAAGTATCGATAGGGGTTCCGGTGACGTTGCAAAGAAGCACTCAGTGGTCTCTCCATCTGCTTTTGCACATGCCACCTTGAAGCTCAAAAGATAACTACACTGTCCTGTTTGAATCGGGCAACACCTATGGGAATGTGCACAATGAAGGGAGAGAAACGCAACCCTCCGGGTAGTGGGTTATCGAAGTAATCACTGAAAGGAGAATGATAGCTATCAAGGGAGCGAACTGAAGTCCTCTGGTGCCGTCAAAGATATGGAAGATGATCACTAGCTACTACTGAGGGAGCGAACCATTGTCTTTAGATACCAGGGAGATAAACCAAGGCAACAAAAGACCATATGAATGATGACACCTGAGTCCTAGTTGCAAATGCAAATGTGTGGAGTGACGGGCTGCAAAATGCAAATGAGGAATAGCCTAAAAGCTGGTGATTGTTGCTAGAGAAGGTCGCTAGGTGGTAGGAAGCTGTTGCCAAGTGCAGGATACTATCGCTAGGCAAAGAATGTTGTCGCCAGGTGATGTGGATTGACGTGAGTTAGAAAGGCTCCAAAACACAAAACGGGATGATGTGGAACAAGGTGCCTAAAGTAGAAGAGAGAGGGTGGCCACGAATTGCAATGTCCTCCAATAGGGGTATGGGCAATAGTGGAGTGAAGAGGGAAAAGTGTCGAAGTGACGCAAGCAGAGGGGTGAAGAATGCCTGAAGTGGGGTTCATGTTGGTGAAGAATGAATGGAGTGACTACCTATTTATAGGCATAAGCTGTCTAAGATGATGCACCACTGTGTAGGTGCCCTCTAAAAAAGTGGACAAAATGCAAACACAACCCTTTTTTGGGGCTGTCAATGAGAAATCCTAAATAAAGTGTGGAAAGTAAAGAAGTGATTTCTCAACACCCCCCTCTCAAGCCCAAAAAGGGATGAAGAAAGAGGAGTGAAGAGAGATATGAAGAAGATGTAGAGGATTCTGGAGATCCAAGATTTCCACTTGAAAGGTAACGTGTAGTAAACAATAGTAGACGAGATAAAGTGTGGAACCTGACTCCACCTTGGGAGAGAAGCCACTAGCTTCTTAACTCCATATTGGAAGGAATTTGAAGGCCTTGTTAATCCAAGGCTCCAATCCAGGCGGTACCTGAAGATCTTGCATATCAGTAGTAGTAAGGATTGCTCGAAGACAACCATCATCAATGAGTAAAAGGTAGGTGACGAACGTCATGATGAGTAGGTACCCCCTTGAGAGTGGAGATGTAGGCAGCCCCTCTGAAGCCAAATAAGTAAAAGAAGCCCCCTCGAAGAAAAAAAAGAATACATCCGCCTTGGAATCCCCCTTTACGAGAGAGAGAATCTAAAAGCTCATGGATCAAAGACTCCAAATCATTGGATGAGAAAGGAAGTATTATCAGTCATGCTGAAGAAGCTATCTGGGGTGTCGAAGATGTCGAAGAACTCCTTGAGGTGGCCTCTCAAACCTAAGTAGTTGAGGGTGGGGAAATGTAAGGTTCATGCTAAGCCAAGGATGGGCAATAGGTGATGTCTCTCAATGGAGTGGATTGCGGAGCCAAAGTAATGGAAGGCGTCAAATAGCCACTGTCTCGCGAAGGAGTGGACTATCAAGGGGATGGTATCCAACAGTCACTGTCTCTTGGTGGAGTGGATTGTAGAACTGCCGCTTGTTAAGGCTGCATTCTAGAAACCCTAGAAGAAGCAGAAGCAACCTCCATAGCGCATTTCGACAATCGTGAGAAGACTGTGATACCAGTCGATCCTCCTGTGGCTCAAAAGAGTTTAGTGTGCATCAGATGCATCTCATTCCCTTAAACATAAAAATCTAAAAGCCGATGTAGAATAAACTCTGTGGCACAAAAGGGAGAGGTGGTACAATGAGTGCATGGGGGTAGACACATATACTCCAATGGTGTAGAGAACAAAGGTCTATGTCAACAAGCATCGATGGGGGTTACCATGATGCCAGAAGAGGAGCACCCAGTGGTCTCTCCATCTACCTATGCAGAAGTCATAGCACCAAAGTATCAAGGTGTAAAAGGAAAGGTGGGTGGGAGAGGAAGAGAAGATTATCTCTGTCTTTAGTTGATGCAACAGAAATGAAGGGAAAAATCAGTAGATGATGCTGAATGGGCAATCCTCTTTGCCTTCTTTCATGCAAAGAATCTTCCTGGCTCATTGAGTGCCTCTAGCTTTGATACCATGTCAAAAAATGACAAAGAGACCAACGAGACAGTGGGTTTTGCAAGGAAAAACACAAAGTGTGAACGGCAAACACCAAGGGAGAAGAGAAACCTAGAAACACAAAACAATACGATGATGATGCACTAAATCATGCTGCTATAAGAAGAAACACAAAAACACAAAAGAACATGATGATGATACATTGAATCATGTTATGAGAAGAAAAGCTGATACAGTGGAGTTGAAGCTCAAAAGATAACTGCACTATCCTATCTGAGTCAAACGGTAGCTTTAGTGGGAATCTGCACAGCGAAGGGAGCGATATGCAATCCTTTAGGTAGTGGGCTATTGAAGTAATCACTAGAAGGAGAAGGATAGCTGTCAAGGGAGCGACCGTAGTCCTCTAGTGCCGTCCAAGATATGGAAGATGATTATTAGCTGTCGAGGGAGCGAACCATTGCCCTCGGATACTAGGGAGATGAGCCAAGGCAGCAAAAGGCCATATGAATGATGACGCTTGAGTCGTCAGAGCTGCAAGTGCAGATGTCTGGAGTGATGGGCTGGAAAATGCAGATGAGGAACAACCCAGAAACTGATGATTGTTGCCAAGGAAGGTCGTTAGGTGGTAGGATGCTGTTGCCAAGTGCAGGATACTGTCACAAGGCAAAGGATATTGTCACTAGGTGATGTGGATTGATGCAACACAAAAAGAAGCTCCAAAACGCAAAAGCTGATAATGTGGAACAGGGCACCTGAAGCAGAAGAGGAAGGGTTGTCACCCTTGAACATCTGCTATTGTGGAATCTGCACCATGACTAAGCAGGACCTTAATAGTCTCAATCACATTACTGGATGCACCAGCAGCTGCACAGTGGAGAGCTGTGCTTCCATCTGGACCACCCACTTGATTTATATTACCACCATGAACAGAGATGTGCTTCAAAATGTACCTCAGGACATCCAAACTACCATGTAAGGCAGCAATCATTGCCGGTGTCCTCTGAAGCCACACCATCTTTTTAGATCCATATGACTGGCAGTACCAGATTCCAAAAACATCCACAGGAGTATGATTGTCCTCCACTGCTTCTCAGAATGCTTCAAGGTCATTATTGGCAGCAAGCTCCAACAAATATGATACAGATTCTCCATCAAAAGAGTTTACACTTTCATTGGGGGCTGGGGAAGTATTGCTATCACTATCTGCAGCAGAACTTGAACAGCCCTGAATGCCACACATGCTTTCTTCAGTTCTTGGACACTACTATCAAACTTCGTACCTGCAATGGAAACAGAGCATCAAATACATATACACACAGAGAGTTGAGGCTCTAAAAAATGTATCGATGACCAAGTATGTGGCTGTCAAAAATACATGTTATCTCTTCTAAATCGAAGTTGATTTTCAAGCCAAATAAGTCAGGGACTCCTACTACACCAAATCAACTTCCGCTCAAATTTTATAGGCTATTTACAAGAGCACTTGGAGAATGTCATCATTGCGCTATCCCACCCCAGGTCTTGTATCTTCAATTTCACACCCTGCTGTCCCAGGCAGAAGTCACCAGCTTTATGATATAGAGCTGGTCCGGGAAAATACAAGTTGACACGAACTCACTACAGCCTTATATAAATAGTATAATAGGTAGTAAGTAATCAGGCACATAAAAGAGAATGCGTAGCATCAACCTATTTCTGGGCATTGAATCCCTCACAAAACAGGAGCTGTAATCATATGAACGCTGCTCCCACAGGAGAGTGATCCTCTGCAAGTACAGAGGTCGCTCATCGATGACAAGAGTAACACAACAGAAGATACCCTAAGCTCAGTGATAACAACAGGCTCCGAATGCACGTCATGCAAAATGTTCTAGGCAATCGAACTATGGCCATAAGAATGCATCCAGCTGCAGAGCAGATAAAACATGGCTCAGAAAATAACAGATTTGAGCATATGATCTGATGAAGGAGAAAGCCTGTGAAGTGAGGCAGCTAATAAGTAAAATGGTAGATATGAACAAGCAAGTGTCTCTGGTTTATTAAGATCAAACGGTCTAAAGAAAAATATCGGTTAATAAACCTAGGATTGCTTTGCAATAAGAAATTAACGTATTGCAGTCGCATGAAAACAAAAACTGTTCCCACTTTGGAAGCACCTACAAACCTTGAAGAGGCACAAAGGTGATTAAGCTTGTGCCTGTAGACAAAGGAAAGACGTTTGACGTGAAACAAGATATATGCTTCAAAAATGTAAGAAAGACATAATAAGCTTGTGGCAAGTGGACAAACGCACTAGCTATGCACTGCATAAAGGGAGATGCTATAGAAAAGAGTTTCAAGATTAAACCGATTAAGGGTAGATTTTACGACAGAATACACTGTGATAGGAGCAGAGGTTTAAAGAGTTTCAAGATTAAACCAGTTAAGGGTAAATACTCATGAATTAGGGCAGATTACGCTGATAGGAACAGATGTTTAAAGAGTTTCAAGTTTAAACCAGTTAAGGTCAAATTTTCATGGATTAGGGCAGAGCACACTGTGATAGGAACAGAGGTTGAATGAGTTTCAAGATTAAACCATTCAAAGGTAAATTTTTGAGGATTAGGGCAGAGTACTCTATAACAGGAGCAGAACAGGGCATTTCATGCACTGAAACAGGGGAAATAAGACACGACTATGGCACGCAATGACCTGAGAATTATCAAACACAAACTATAACGAGCAAATACATGAGGATCATCACACCCCGAAAATGTTAGGGTGCAGACTTGCTTGCAAAAAAACTGTGAGTTGGGTACCTGATATTAGAGGCTGTCTGGCCTCTCTCTCTCTCTCTCTCTCTCTCTCTCTCTCTCTGTTTGTGAGTCGGCTAGTTCTGTGTTGTCTGTTTCTTCTTTTGTGAGTCGGCTAGTTCTGTGTTGTCTGCTTCTTCCCTTTTCTCCTTTCTTCCTCTCTGATCTAGTCTTACTCTGTTCCGCCCGCCCTTTCTCGCTCACATAGGCCAACAGTAGCCTTTCAGCTTTCCCAAGACGTGGGTCGCTCCATTATCAACAGTGCAGGCGTGGGTTGACCGTTGGACTCCTTTTTCCGCACACGCAGACGCAGTGACACGTGCACAGGGGTGAATCCCTCTCTCTCTCATGCTACAGAAGAATATTTGAAAAATGGAACGAGATCTGCAGAGCTAAAGTCTAATTCATGAAATTTGACGGCTCTTTTTCCTGTCAAGGGCGATTTTGCCTGTCAAAACAAGCATTTTTGAAAATAGCTTGTCATAATACATGTTCAAGCTTTAAATTTACCTTTTATTTTTCTTAGTATATATATTATACATACGTATACATACATACAAATTACAATAATTTTTCACATTATATAATTTACCTTTCATTTTTCTTAGTATATATATTATACATACGTATACATACATACAAATTACAATAATACATATATACATAATCAAGTTAACTTATTCAATATATTTAAAAAATAGTATTGGTCGGTCTTATTGTGGATTTTTAATTTTAAATACTTGAAGTTAAGGTATTTGCCTGCAATCCCAGACTCCAGTCTCCAGACTTAAAGTTAAGGTATTTGCTCGAGACTCAGGAGTCAGACGCTCTCGAGTCTCCATCTCGCCAGTAGACGAGCAAGGTGTGTGCTCGTAGTCTGCAGAGTCGCAGGTTGCAGGCTGCAGCTCGCTCGCCTGAGTCGCTGCTCCACCATCCAGATTCCACTATCCACTAAGAGTCAAGACTGCCCGCAGCCCGTCTGAGCCTCTCGAGTTCCTGGTGCCACCCTCCCCACGTGAGGGATAGCGGACACCAGGCTCCAGCCACAGACTCACTGAGTCGCCGGCGGCTCCTGGAGTGGCGAATCTCCAGTGTCCGACGTCGGGACTCGGCTATCCAGCCTTCCAGGCTCGAGACTCAGACTCAGACCGTGGTCCGTCAGACACTCCATCTCGCGAGTCACCAGCCGCGTGTCATTCCTGCTGCCGTAGACGAGGAAGGTGTGTGACGTGTCACTGTGTAGTGTAACCGTTAACGTGTTCACTATTCACTGTTCTTCATCCGCCAAGCCCCCTTTGTGTTAAATTTTAATGCACTGCACTCGTTCATAAGACCGTAAGCACTGCACTACCGCATAACATAACCCCTCCATAGTGAGTCGAAGTTGATAAAAACTGGACTGATGCAAGAACTTAAAGGAGTTGCCTAAGCAACCATCAGTCCGCCTGTAGGTGGACTATCTTGTTTGTAAGTAGCTGGCGGATTTGCAATGCATTAAGCACTTGAAAAGGGACTACGAACACTATTCTATGAACTTGAATAATTAAATAATTAAGTTTCAATGAAAATAACTAAATGATGTATTTCTTGTAGATACTATTGCATTTGAGTTTCAATTTCAAAATTTGGACTCGAGAGTTCCTTGTGGATTCAACTACTTTATCAGTTTATCGAGTACAAATCTATATCTCATTTGCTTATTGCCATGCCATTTTCTTAATGCCATGCATGAGATCTATTCGAAAGTGTTTGTATTAACTTTGATAGAAAAGAATTATGTGATACATATACTTATATATTAGATATATGTTACAAAGTTCTTTTATTATGTAGTATGAGATTTATTCAAAGTGCTTATGTATATCAACAAAATGTAATATTTATTTTATGGCTTGTTTATGTACAATTAGATAAATCAAGGATGGATGTATCTGGATCTCAAAAGGGTGCAACTAGAAAAAGAAAGCAAGATCCTTCTATCACATCTTTCTTTTCTAGAACTCAAAATATTTCTGCAAGACAAGAGGATACATTGTTGGGGGGGGAATAGTGACAAGTCTCAAGGGGAATCCAGTGTCGATTTTACTCAAGAAGGATCTAATGTAGAGGATCTAAGTGCAATTATGGAAAATGAGCAAACAAAGAGTGCATCTCATGGTGATCCTTCTTCTAAAAGGGTCAAAAGAAAGTGGCAACACCAATGGACTTTGCTTCATCCATGGGCTTATATATGCAAAAGCATATGTAATGAAGAAAGGATAAAATGTCAGTGGTGTGAAGATGCTGGTAAAGTGAATACCTACACTCAAGCAGGTTCTCAAAGCATCCAACTATCTGCATTAAATGATCATGCGAAAACTTATGATCATCTTAATGCTTCACGTACTCGAATTGCTAAAACAAAAATGAGCAATGATGGCAAAGGACCTATGGATCATGGACTATACACAATAGTCCATAGTGAGCAAAAGTGCATTATATCATGCATGAAGCTCGTATACTTTTGTGCATGTGAAGATTTGCCACAATAGAAATATCCACAATTGTACAGGTTGCAAAGAGAGCTTTCTACTCCAGATATGCCTGCATCCAATGAATATGGATCATATGTCAATCCCGTTTCAGGAAGAGAGATGTTATTGGCTATGAGAGACCATGTAAGGAAGCAAATGTATGCAGAAGTATGCAAAAGTCCCTTCTTTTCTATGCTCATTGATGGGAGCATTGATCACACATTGGAGAAACATTTGATTATTTATATTTTGTATATCAGTGATGGGGGCAAAGGGCATGCATTTTGCAGATTTATGCGATTATTGCCAATGGAAAATGGGACAACAGAGGCAATGTATGATGCTATCAATGCATTCTTTCTAGAGAGCAACTTGGATATGTCTAAACTTGTTGCAATAGCAACAGACGGTGCTTCATCTATGACAGGGCATCGGACTGGAGTTATGGCACGCTTTCAAGCACTAATTCCACGTATTATGGGGATACATTGTATTGCACACCAACAAGCATTAGCAACAAAGGATGGACTTATTTCACATCCTCATGTATTTTCTTTTGTAGATAAAGTTGCAAATAAAGTGTATGCATGGTTAGGTAGATCAACAAACTGCCACTTGGAGCTATGGAAGATCATGCATGAGTATGATATTATGGATGCAAAGATGTTGCAAATTCATGTAGTTCGATGGCTCTCTAGAGGTCAAGTGATGGAAAGGTTTGTGAAGATCATGCATGCTATCCTTGAGCAATGGAAAAGACATGAAAAGAAGTGGTATGGATATGCTACAACTTTTATGGTGCAATTTATCATACATCTTTTGGCAAATGTGCTTGCAAAGTTAAATAAGTTAAACTTCGAATTTCAAAGGCAAGAGATGGATGTCACTATGATTGGTGCACTTATTGACTTGACTTTTGAAAAATTTAAAAGAAGGTATCTTATATGTGAGGATAATCAGTTTGGTGTTGGGTCAAAGCATTTGACTGAATTTCTAAAGATGACAAGCAATGGAAAGCTAGAGTATAAGGATGCAAATGGTGTCGTACATACACATGTATTGAAGTACATTCCAATTCCCAAAGCGTCAAAAAAGAAGGAAAAATCTAAGGCTACAAGTGATTCGAAAAGTGAACATGAGGGATTGAACTTGAATATATCACTTGAATGTGATGCAAGCGAAACAGGTTCTCTAACTGAATGTATCTCTATTGCACAAGCATATGTGCAAAACATTTTGGATGCTCTAACTAGTAGGTTTTTACCGGTCTTCAATGCATTCAAGATATTCAATCCTTCTTCATATCCTATGGATTCAATTGAGAGGGATAAAATCACTCAACAATGGTTAGAAAGACTTATAAACAAACTTAATGTTGACAGTCAAACCGTTGATATTAAAAGGTGTATGAATGAACGGGAGGATTTCATTGGCATGTTATATCGAGTTGCTCGAAATAGAGTTATGCATGATGCTTGGGAAGTATGCAGCACTACAAAGACATGGTGGGACTTATATCCAGGTATGATGCATCTATGGCAGACTAGCATGGTTATCCCAGCAAGCACAGCTTCATGCGAGTGTGGATTTTCACGGCAAAATCTAATAAAAAGTAACTCAAGGTGTAGCTTATGCCTTGACACTTTGGATGCCTTAATGTTGCTATCCATTGATGCATGTGATAGCTCTCAAATTGACTGGAAAGATGTTTGGGACATTTGGATGGGAGCAAAGAATAGGAGGGCAATGCCATTAGAATGATTGAATGGATTATGGATTCATGTTATTGTTAGTTCACCCATGGATTTCATTGAGTAGCTGGATTCATGTTGTTCCTACTAGGATGATTAAATGGAATCGTGTTATTGCTAATATGCAATCGTGTTCATTTTAAAGTCTGAATCATCTAATGTCTATATTGTTACTGAAGTATTAATAGTAAGCTATATAGTTATGCGATTTAAATTGGATTGTTCATTTGATGTTATGACCTATGAACTTTAAAAATCATGAGTATGTCTAGGCATTTGTGAGAAAAGCGTTGGTCAAGTACGATTCGAAGAGAGAGCAACACATCCAGCGCATGAAAAGGCATATTGCCAAGGGGTATGGAGCACATGTAAGTATCTAATCTATTTATCTCGCATGAGTATTGTGATGGTTTTTTTAAATCTTACATGGATTGTGTCGTATGGACTATCTCTTTCTTCTTGCATGAATAATGTCTAATCTCTTTTTTCTCGCATGAATAGTGTAATGTTTTGTTGAAACCTTGGACATAAATTATTCTCATGTATATGTGTTTGTGAATAATTTTCTTGCCTCAGAGACGGCCTCGCACACAGGAGAGGGCGCAGGTTGAGAGACTGATAAGGTGGCTCACAATGAGGGTCATGTCATTAACCCTCATCATGAGTTGCAAACGGTGGAACATCACCCTGATACAATTTTGGAAGGCTTACTTGAGGATGGGTCCCCCCACGCTATTGAGGATGTTGCATTGCAGGTTAGTGGTGAAATATGTTGCTTATTATTTCGAAATGGTCTAATGCTTTTTGGCATCATGTTGCATTTTATTGGTTGCATTGTGTTATGAAAATATAATGCATGACATTGCAAGGTGAGGGGAAGTGGTACACATCACACCTCTTGTCACCGCGATCCTCCCCTATCATTGTCTATTCCCCTCTTGAGCCGACAAGCCTCCCCTCCCATTGTGTGTTCACGATCGGGGGTAGCACCGTTATGTGATCAAGGATGGATCCCTCGCAAAGACAAGGGGGCAAAAGAGTACCACCTCAAGGTGTGTACCTAGAAGCTATGTTGCTTATGATGGCACAAGTTCTGTTTTGTAATCTGATTTGTTTTTTTTTTTTTTTTGCATTTTAGGTTGGATTGTGGTGTGCACATTGAGTTCGTAGCTTGTGTGTCGAAGCTTCGCGTGGACATTGATAGTGGCTTGATAGCTGCATTGGTGAGTGTAGAACAGTCGAGTACTAGGACCATGAATGTATATGCCATGTAAGTAAGGGTTTAGGCATAGTGCATGTTTTCGGCTTTAGGCTTCGAAAGTTTATGTTACTAAATGATGTTTCCTTTCATAGTTGGATGGAGTATGTGCTCCCAAGAGAGCACGTTTTCAATGTTTGCTTCATTGATTCTCTTTGGTATCAATATCTAAACATGATCGAGGAAAATGACAAGGATGTGGCATTACAGAACTCCTTTGATGGTGTTGGCCCTACGCGAGTGATATTTATTTTCATGCTAGTGGTCTTGAGGTACACAATGCTCAATTGCATTCTACTTTTGTGTGGTCTAATTGCACTTGTGGCTCATGTGATTGAAATACTTTCATGTTTCTTAAGGGTTGCAATGTGCTTTTACGTTCACGTAACTCAATTGGCTACATATGAGCTTAGGGCTTGCATCTTGCGCTTACTTGCACATGGCTTGGTTGGTTTCATAAGTAGGGTTTGCAATGTTAATATATGTCTCAATTGCAAAGGGCATTAGACCCTATACATGGTTCATAATCCACGCATCAAAAGAGTGGACCGATTACCCAACAATCGAGGTGTGATCATGTACCTTGATTCATTGGGATGCATGAATGCGATGCAGTGTCTGCAAACCATGCAGAGGTACCTTCAACCCTATACACATCCACATAGCATGTGTTATTGTCATGGATAAATATTTTCTCTAATATGTCTGCATGTTAGGGCCATCATCGCCTTATCAAAGCGTTGTCTAGACCCATAGTGTTTCAAGACATTATTTGCCATTGATGAGATGAAGCTGATCCATATAAAGGTCCTGCAACTAGAGAATGGCATAAAGCTCATTTGCATAAAGCTCACCAACATTGTCTATTGCTTTACTTTTCACTAACCCATCGTCTTATAGTTTCATTCGCATGTCCCCCAACAAACAAATGCGGTTAACTGTGGGTTTTACGTGATGGCATACATGAAGGCCTTTAGTGATAGTGGTGTGGTGGGGAAGCCAACGAGGAATTGGGTATGCATTACTTGTTTTTTAGTATATGTTTTCTTTTGGATTTGTAGCTTGCCTTGCTTAGTTGTTGTAGGCTTTGCTCATTGCAGGAAAGGAGGACATGGTTCGATAGTATGTATGTGGCCAAGATCAGAGAGGACCTTCACAAGTGCTCTCTTGACATGCTAGCAAAGTGAGGATGTGGTGATGGAAAATTGTTCTAGGTTTCTTTCGCATCGTGCCATGTACTTGGTGAGTATTGTTCTAGGTTTTTGCTCTCATGGTGTCTTGAGAAGTTTGGCAAGGTGTGACTTTTTGTGACATTTTTCTCTCAAGGTGTATAAAGAACTTTGAGATAAGGCATTATCTTATGCTCATATGGATTGTCTTTTGGCATGCTCAGATAGATTGTCTTATGCATTGTCTTGCCACCATGTTTACATTGCTTTGTGTGACTTGGGCATGATGCATAGAACATGGATTGAGTTGTACATTTCTACCACACCATTTCTATGACATATAGGATCTTTGACACACACATCACATCTCCCAAAAAGAGTGGACACATTTAGAACATAATTTGATCAAGCACATGATTCTTGAAAAGTAGAGTGTTGCTTGCTATGCGAGGTAATTAATGCTTAGAGTTGGGAATAACTTACCTTTTCCTCAAATTTCCTCTCCATGTTACAAAAAGTTTGATAACTCTTTTGTTCTAGAAACTAATAATACTATGTTAGTTTTAACATGTCCTAAAAATAGGTGGTTGCATGCCTTGGAAGCATAGAAAGTACAATTTAATGGGGTTTCAACCATTCAGTGGCGGATATAGTTGATTGCATGTTTCATAACTATACAAAAATACCATTCTTGATCCTTATGCAGCATGTTACTCCCACTTTATGCAAAGGATTTTCTTAGGCTTGTTACATGTAACACATATAAAAGTTATTTAGTTTACAATCACAATACTCTTCTCAACTTCAAAAGACCCAATGGGCTTGTACAACTCTTTATGGTTCTCAAAAACTACCATGCATTTCCTCCTCTAGTATAATTCCTTTGTATTTAGCTCTTTATACATGATGAGTGACTTCTCACCTAAAAATTTGTGTCCTTTTCATGGGGTTGGTATTGTATTCACATAAAAAAGTAGAACAAATTGCGCCATTGTGTAGATGTGATGCACCATGGTTGCAACAAAAATATTAGTCTTTGTAAGTCGGAGGAGAGGATTGTAGCTTTGAATAAATAAAACATGATTAACATACTAGCTTTTCTATGCATATAATAAACAGTTTAGGGTCTCACGTGCTCCTAGATATAAATGTCAAGCCAATGTAGTCCTCCACAATGCTTAAGTTCATGTACTTATTTGACTACTTGTGTTTCACTATTATGGCACTTCTATTTTATGTCCAATGGTCTACATAAATGTTGGTGGGTGGGTGGATGTTTTTCTGAGCGTACCTTAATACAAAGTGGTATGCTCACATCATTCTAAAATGTAAAGGGAGGACTTAGTACAAGTATCGTATACTTGTGAAAGCAAGTTTAGGAAACCTCTAAAGACCTTTGGAAGAGATGGTCACAAAGAAGAGCTTGTAAACTTCTATTGGCTTCCAAAATTGTTCATTTTTTATAAACCTCAATATGCTTATCTTAAGAATATCATTGGCAATAAACAGAGAGGTTGAGTAAGAACCTTCATTTAAACATTAACACAGTGCGCAGTATTTGGTATTTTATAATGAACACATATGGCTCTTTATATTTGGCAAAAAGAAGATCACAATAAGGAATTTACAAACTCTAACTTAAGAATGTATTACTTAATAGTTAATCGCTTGACATGTTGCATAATGATACTTCTCTTTCACTACTAGCAACTTAGAATTTGATGTTAAAGAGGAGAGCTTTTGAAGAAAAGGACATTATGTGCAAAAAGGTGACACATCCTTGGCTTAAGTCGTAGATTAAAAACTCGTCAATGAAAACATCTCGCTCTTCTCTTATTGAAATCAGAGAGGGCATTTATTTTCGAGGAAATTGTTTGGTTGGGGAAAAAAATGTGATATTTAATCAATGCAAACGGTTGACATATTCTAATCTGGGTTTTGTTTTTTCACATGGATAATGGAGTTGTATTCCCATGTCATACATTTTCATTAAGTTTACATGTTTATTCTCCAAAACCTATGCAAGCTAGTAAGTTCCTCCATGAAATTTTGACATAGGTTAGTTTGCAAATGCTATTATCTCTTGCTAATTCAAAACATGAGTTACATTGGATGATTTTGTCATTGGAAGAGAAGACTTTATTTAGGAGCCTAACAAGCACATGTTGCTTATAGCTTTGTACTTTGCTTTGCCTTGCATAAGCAAGCTCTACTAAGATTGCCAATGACTTGAAGGTCTCTTAAAAACTAGGTGATTTCCAACCGTCCACTTGCAAAAACGAGGGGCAGCACTATGGTTGAAATTGTTGTTTGCAAAATAATTGGTCTCTAGTGGCATACCTATGATACATGAACGCTTGCATGACCAATTATTTGTATCTCTTTGTTAGAGTTCACTTCATTATTCTTTATGATATTTGTCCTAAACAGGTTCCATGTCTTCTCCAACTCAACATTTAAGTTGCCCCTATCACCAAGTATAGCTTACTTCCAAATAATTCTGTCATGCAACCGAGCCTTCCTCACCAAGCCCGTGGTTTCTCACATTAGACATTTCTTGGCTGATTGTCAGGCAGCATACACATTGGGTCTCTTAACTTTCCAATACAGCATGCTACTCCCACTTTTGACATTTCTACCACTAATCATGTCATGCAAATCAGTAGGTCCATATCTACGTGAATCGCCCACACCAAGAAGTCTTGTGATCATCCATAACAATGCCACATTTATTTGAGAAGCACTAATCAATACTAACCATCCATCTACATTGTTGGCACCACATTGCTATATCAGCCAACCAATAAGCTCAATTTTGCATTCAAGTCACTTGATCTAGGTACCAATATGCTTCAAATTGATACATAAAACAAAGAGTGTATCTCAAGGTGAAGAGCGATAAAAAGATTTGGTGCAGGTGATATGCTTGAAAATGATACAAAATACGAAGAGAGTATGTCAACATGAAGAGAAATGAAACAATGCGGCTCATTATGTTGTGCCTTGTTTTCTCATTGTTTGGTCCATTTGGATGTAATGGTAAGAAGCTCTAATAGATGAATATGCTCCACTATATTGCCAACTTCAAGATTGCAGAAACTTAATGTGTCTTGCGTGCTTAACATGTGAAATGAATGTTTACTCAAGCTTAGCTCCGTGTGTAAAATCAACTTGATATAATTGCGTACATTCAAGTCCCGTTCATTTTGGGTTGCATATCTAATTAAGGGGTACCAATCAAGAACTAAGAACCCACCCGAAATCCTTACACAAGGGTTAACTATGCATCCAAAACTTGGCCACCCCCTTGCTTTGAAGCACTTTCAAGCTTGTAAACATTTAACACCCATGACATCATATTCACTCTTACTTGTCATTTGCATGCTTGGTAACTACAAGTACGCAACAAGATTAGCATGCATGTTGACTAGAATTCCTCGCCCACCCTAGACGAAACACACATGTGTCGTGCCAAAAATTATGTGTTGTCCTATTCATTATACACGAGTCATAAAAACAAAATATGCGATGAAATTCCAATGCAAGAGAATGATCCACATAGTAAGGTTTACTCAAGCACCAAACGACATGTGTATCGAGGACTATCCAAATTCCAAAGAGAGCCTCACACTACATCATGCTCAAGGGTGCACTGCTCATGAGTACAATACCAACATCCTGAGTCTAGAGGCCAACACATATGTCACCACTGACCCATTGGGAAATAAGAGAGTGAACTGGCGCTCCTCATTCTCACCATTGTATGCACAATCAAAAATAGTGTAGATGCCCCTATAGCTCTAGTCATAGTTGCGCCATCCTGCCAATCAGGATAGATGCCACTATATGTGGTGCATACCATAAGGTAATGGGAAGCAATGCATGGCAAGTGTGACATGAAAAAATAGCCAAAGGGTCCACCAAGAATGTTTTGGTGTAGTAGTGAGGATAGTATATGTGTGGTTTTGCATTGAATCTCACGCGGCCCCTTTCTCGTTGATGCTTACATCTCAATACACCAGTGGTGTGGGGACTCTTGGGTTGCGAGGAGGATCCACATTCCTTGTTTGGACTAGGATGGTCACTCTTGCCATGTCCCAAGCATGTCTGTGTGACATTTGCCTGGACTTGATAGATCCCACCCTTCGCAGGCATATCAATCTCATGTGGGGCAAACATGCGAACAAAAGACTCCCTCACACTTTGCAATCAACGAATATAAACTTCCCTCTGTGTTGAGGTGTAGGACGGAACCTCAACCTTTTTCAGGAGCCCTCTAAAGTGCTCAATAGAGGACACAAGATCCTCTTTTTGCACACCTCCATCCAGGCATGGCCTCTCCAAGACGGGATTTTCATCACCACAAGGACTATGTGGTGTGTCATCAAAGGCCCGTGCACTATTGATGATGGGAAGAACCTCATGAAGGTGAGGAAAATAGCTCCTCAAGATGAGTTGCAAGCCATAGAGATGTTTACAATCTGCAACCCAATCAGCACAATCACAATAGTTTGCTTGCACACTTACATTATACCATTTGCCTTGTTGTGTTGCACTTACCATTTTGAAGGGCATGCTTCCCTCGTCAATGACTTGAAGAGTCAAGGGATCGACCTTGTACCATTGGAGTATCCTCTCCCCTGCCGCCAATCTAGCTGTGTGGCTCTTGCTCAACCCATAGACTTTGAAGCGCTCAGATCAACTGCCAAAAAATAGTCACTTTCAAGAACATAATGCATCACAACAAAACGATAAATAACATTCCAACTCAAAATCAATCACATTACCTATCTCTTGCTTCTATTTGAAGAACTCAAGCGCGATTCCACCCATTCTCGATCCTGATACAAACTCGTCATCATACCACGTTCGGATGAGAGGAGTAGCTGTGTAGTAGTTGCTAAAACAACTCGTAAAATTGCAATTCTGTTGGATATTGCATGAGATTGGACAAGGATGCGTATACATGATCATGCTCATCCGATGGATCAAGGTGATCCACGAGCACATGGGACATTAATCACTACCAAGCTCATTGAAACACACGAAAAGTAGTTCTCAAAACCAAAACAACCGTAGCAATGTGTACATGTGGGAGAAGATTCTCAACCCAAGCCTTCTTTGTATGGAACCATCAGAGAATAATATGGCATGCAACTTGGTGTCTAGTGCCATCGAGGTAGTTGGCGGTCCAACAATGAGGATCGTCGAAGACAACCTTTGAGAGTGCCTCCAACTCTTGTTGAGACTTATCGATGACAAGTGCAAAAGGGCGAATGCCACCCATTCTAGAGAGAATTGTTTTCATTGTGATCTGCAAAGCGACGACCTCTTGGTTCGACCCATTGTCACATGTGCACAACATAAACCAAATAGGAATGTCCATTCCATGCTGGTTTGGTAGAACCACCGCATAGAGAGGAAGGCGAAACACATTGGTCTTAAACGTGCTATCAATTGCCTAGGCACTGTTCTTTGAGAACCTCTTGCTCATTTCTAGCATCTATTCATCTTGGACAACCAATATTAATGGTCTATCCTTGTCCTCTTTCGCATGTGGATTATATGGTTGGCAATATAGCACCTAAAGGACCCAATATTGCTTTATCAAATAGATGTACTAATCACTATAACATATAAACATTGATAGAAATATGACAAGTACCTTATTTTGGTCTCATAGACGAATCGCCTCCAAGTACATCACACTCCAATCATCTTTAGAAAGTTTGCCTGCAAGATACCAATAGCGTTGATGCTTAAGGTAGCCCAAGACCATCGAACAATAGCTTAAAGGATGAGAGCATGCCTTCATTTCGCATTTGGTAAGATAGTGTTTGCACCTCTTTTGGAATCATGAAGAATCTATATGTCGCGCGATCTAATGGAGAGGCATTTTTGAAATGAAATTTCTCTTTCATCAAGCTCATCTTGGAGACGTGGCAGCATGTCCCCACATCAACCAGATCGTCCTTGCAACAATCAACCACACATGGATGCACAGGCAAGTGATACAAATCACTACGAGAACTAGGTGTATGACCCTCATGCAAAGCATGTACCTGTAGAGTAACCTTGTGGAGACCATCTTTATACTCGATTTGCACCTTGAATGGGCAACCACATTTCTTCGATGTTCTCAATCTGCAAATTTGGGAGCCTTTGCGAGTTGCACTTCCACCACAATGATATGCATATTCCACTATTGTCTTCCCTAAACCATGCATTTTGGTTGAGCAAACCTTGACTAGCTTGGATTTGTGTTGAACCATGATCTCTTAATAAAGTTGGCACTGCATAAGAGATATGTCTAAGGTAAGCTCCAAGATAGGTACTTTTTCGTCAAACCCATTGGGCTTTGTGGATGCCTTGCAAGTACAAGCACCGATGAGCTCTTTCACATAAGTGAGATGGATGCCATGCTTTCTCATGTTTGTACACCAATTGGATTTGATGGAGTCAATTGTGGCATTAATGCATGCATGAGCACATGTAACCCTATTTATGTGATTTGCAAGGAAAATACTCTCTCAGTCCTCTATACATGCAACGTGGAATGATGGCTCCAATTTAAGGGCTAGCACAACTTGTCCATCATAGTTTGTCCCCATGCAAAGACTTTCTTTGATCCTTCTCCACTTCTTCAGGTCTAATAGCTCCCTTTTGTCGTATTGCTTGAGTACCCTCAATGTGATGACTTTTTTTCCATTCAAGTCACTTACCATCAATCCATAGCTCTCCCTGTCGAATGAGAAGTACTTTGATGAGGTGAAATTAAGCGCACTTGGTGCAATGCCATTGCTTTCTTGTATTTTTGAATCATTGCCTTTAGCAAAGAAGTCAATCATCTCAACTTCATCACTTGATGATTTATTTGATGTTTCTTCATCGTTATTGACTTCCTCAATCTCAGGATCACTCTCCATAATCCATAGCTGTTGACTATACGAGCACATATCACCCATATATCACAAAAACATCATCACAACGTTGCAATGCATCCATTGAAAACATAAGAGAAAGAAATAGAGCTATGTGTACCTTGATGGGGAATCCATGACCAACGGATCGCGAATATTTCAACTTGTGATGCCCATGTATGGTTGCGACGTGGACCTCAGAGCTCTTGCACAAAGATTCCTTCAATATGCATTGCATGCAGAGATATTATCTGGGCAATATCGAGAGCGTTTTTTGCGTCGACAGTTTCCCACTGTGCACGCGTATTTGTTGGCTAGGTTTACTATTCAGGTTGGGTTTACTTTTGGTCCCATTTGGAAGTCATACGAACAATGGACTCCCCACGCCGTTCTATTGAGCTCAAATGCGCAAATGTCTTGTTTTTAATCCACCAATCACCCCTCAACTACCATATAATAACCCAAGCCCCACCATATCCATTGAATTTTTCATATCCCCTTCTGTTGTCATGATTACCCTGCCCCATGCAATGTGCCTCGGTAAAAATCGTGGGCCCCATCCACATGCTGCATGACCCACCACCTTTTCCGACAGCCCACCTTTTCGACGGGTTGGGTTTACATGTTGGGCTGGGTTTACTTTTGTGGACGGGTTTACTTTGCCCAAAAAGCAGCGGCTCAGATTGTCTCCATGATCCACGGTTGCCCTCCACCGTCGATCCCGACTCTCACCACCCCATGGCACATAGTGTTGAGGTGCGCCTATACATGTATGATGTCATCAAAACATGCCATATCTAGAACGATTTTAGCCTATGAATAAAATTGTTGTATGAATTTCCAAAATGTATGTTCAAATTTCTTGATTTGTGGGTTTAACCAAGATATCAATGGGATCTACCTGGATGGACATTAGGCTACTATTTATTTATTTTTGAAATTGTATAAATTTCAGAAGGAATGTCCAAATTCATTGATTTGTCAATATAAGAAGAGTTCATTGCATTCAATATAAAATAGTTAATGATGGATGCTAACCCAATTGGTTGGGATTGTGTGTGATTTGTGGGACATCAAAGGTTCAAAACCCACAATTGAGTGGCTTCGAGGTGCTACACCTTTGTGTGAAAGATAGATGTTATTCCCACCAATAAATACCACCAAAAGGCACGAGAATCACATTACAAAAAGAAAGACATGGAATGGTTAGGGAAATCCTCATTCGGTGTTTGATAAACATTAGGAAAAAAACTCAGTGCTACAATAAAATAGACATTGAAGCCACGACTTTACCAACGACCCAAATTCATTATATCAAATAAATAATACATAAACTATAGCTATTTGGTGTGTAAGTTACAAGCACAAACATTCTTTGTGTGTCCAACAATGTATAACTAGTTGTGCATCCTTCTAACTAGATAGAACTTTATGCTTTAGGGTTCTAGTTAGTTCTTATATTTGATCATGTCTTTGGAAGTCAATCATTTGTAGAGGGTTTAGGATTGATACTTAGTACAACCAAGCCCAAGTCACAATGGGCACATAGTGTTCAAGTCAATGATAATGTACTTCAAGTACCTAGAAGGCAAAAGACTACCATTGTAGGTCAATTGCCTGTAAAGGGTTCAACTTCAACCAAGGCCAAGTCACAATGGACACATCCAATAGAAAGATTTAGCTAGCTATTCACCTCAATGTTCAAGTCATTGATAATGTACTTCAAGTAACTAGAAGGCCTAAAGACTTGTTAGAATATCAAGCTCTTGTTACTCTTCAGTTAGTCTATCTTTATGTGTGTGATCGACATACAGCTGTACACGTGTGTGACATTCGAGAAGTCAGTGTAGTCAATGACTTAACCACATTTAGTCTTGGTTAGTCATACCTATGTGTGTAAGTCTCTTTCAGTTAGTATGATCGAAGAATAATGGAAGAACAACAACAATGAGCTGAGACTTATCTTTCGCTCCACTCTATCTCTCCCCCTCTCTTCGAACATGGTATCAGAGCTTGAATGCCTGAAGCCTGAAGGCTTGGCAATGGCCATTTGACATCAAGACATCAGATTTGAAGAAAATGTCATCAAAGGAGACTGTGCCTACAGTCCATTTCTTTGCAGAAGCTATATCTTGCTACAGAAATGTTTTTGGAGAAACGGCTCACAACTCCTGACAGATCTACAACTTTGCAGAAGAAAGTTTTTTCAACAGATTTTGAGATATTCAGCACAGACCTGTGCAGACTAGCTGTTTGCTGCAGCAAACAACAAGTGATTCCAGGGCATTAGTGGCTTTCATCCTAACAATGTATATGTCCTTATTATCATGCATTTGAACATGCTATTGGAGTGTTAAATGCTCAATTTTGGAGCTTATTTGCAGGCTGGAAACAGCGAATTGGTTGCTGTCTTGAATTTGGAAACAATATGCCTACAAGGTTGAAGTATCTGTGATGCTTATTTGCTATTGACAAATGCTTGCATCATACCACTTGAGTGGTAGATGCTTTTTGGGATATTGTGAGTGCTGAAAGTCCAAAGTTTGGACTGATTTGTTGCTGGTTATACTAGGGTATTGACTGGTTATTGTCTGCAAGAAGGATACCTATCATCTTCACTTGACATACATGCAATATATTCTGACCGGTTGGACATGTATCAGCTCCTCCATAGAGTGGCAACTGAATGAGATGTTTTGGGGTTGTTTTGAGGTCTGAATACTCTTGTTTTAACATAGAAAATACTTCTGGTTATAGCAGTGGGCTGGCTGTATTTTGGCACTGCTACTTGCATACAGTACAAACATTGATACTTGTATGGACATAGTTTGTTGCTGGGATGTTTTGCCACTACCATAGAATGTTTTGAACTGATTTGAGCTTGGTTTATGCTCAATTGACTATTTTTTTCATTGTTGGAATATGGTTTATAACAAGCAGGTTGTCAAGAAAACTATCATGAATAGCAGAAAATTGGTCCTGAACTATAGGAAAAGGAGTCAGATACTTACAGGTTGTATACATAACTGAATACCTAAGCTGCAACTATGGCAAATGCTCAAGGCACTGACAATATCACTCAAATTGTGGGAGAAAAGCTGGACAACAAAAATTTTGCTTTATGGAAGTTCCGTATGAAGAATTTTTTGGTTGGGAGAGGTTATTGACAAATGATCAGAAAAGCGCTCATAAGCTATGGACTGAGAGAGCACGCAAGGTGTTACATTGGTTTTCCTTATGTATATCAGATGCTATGGTTATATAGATTACTGGATGTAGTTCCCTAAAGGATGCATTGGACATAGTCATGAAGAATTATGGAAATGTAACACATGCAAGAAAGATTCAACTAAAGTATCGGTTCAATAACATGTCTAAGAATGGCAAAAGCATTCATGCCTACACTACAAACATAGCGGATTAGCTTGCCACCATTAGATCTTTAGTGTTTGAGGATGATATGATTGCAGTGACATTGAATCAACTTGGCAAAGAGTATAAAGCTTTTGATACGTCTATTTCTGTGAGAGTTGAATCCCCTTATTGGGATGAGCTGATTGCTTTGTTGTTGCATGAAGAAGTTAAGCTCGGGCTGAATACATGTTCTAGTACGTCTCAAAGTAGACACATTGTTCTTTATTCTAGCCAGCATGATAGAGGCGGCAGAGGCCGTGGCTCTTTTCAAGGTCGAGGAGACACTCAAAATACTTATGGGATAGCATTAGCAGAATGCTTGGCATGGCACAAATACACAGGGCCAACTTGGATTTGGCGGCTTTAGAGGTAGGGGGAGATCACCCCATGGTAGAGGTGGTGGATCTGGTTCACGGCAGTCAAATGATCAGTCAAACAAAGATAAGGACTGCCATTACTGTGGCAAATATGGACACATTGCAAAGTATTGTTACGAGAAGTAGGGAGATATGAAGGCAAAGGGCAAACAGCATGGGCACTATGCATCTTCTAGTAGTGCTCATGATGAGTAGGTTGACAAATTGTTTGCCATGCATCATGTGTCTAAGAATGCATCTAGGCATAACAAAGATGAGAGATGGTACATTGATTCAGGGGCTTCAAATTATATGACACCCCATGGAGAATGGCTTGATGAGATGGTTGCAGGTTCACATGGTTATGTGTGTATTGGGGATGACACCCAATATGACACGCACAGGAATTGTTCCATTGTTGATGCCTGATGGCAAGAAAAAGAGCTTGCATGATGTACTACATGTACCTACAATAACCAAGAATCTTTTGTCAGTTGGACAAATGGCAGAACTGAATCTGCAGGTGAGATTTAATAGAGATGGATGCTTTGTTGAAGAATATAGTAATGGCTACAAATTGATTGCTAGAGGCCGAAGAGATAGAAGAATGTTTATTTTTGATGTGCCAATTCCAGAATTGAAACCAGTCATGTTTGCACATGATGATGGTGCTATATGGGATGTTGAGATATGGCATAAGCGAATTGGCCATGTGAATGCACAAAATTTGAAATCTATGCAGCATAAGGAGATCGTGCTTGCACTGCCTAAGTTCAAGTATCATGACTTTGGACATGTATGTGATGCATGTCAGTTTGGAAAGCAAGCACAGTTTCCATTTATGAGATATGTATGTAATAGCTCATGACCCTTGCACTTGGTACATTTAGATGTATGGGGTCCATCTCATAATGCTTCGTTTGGTGGTGCTCGTTACTATGTATCATTCATTGATGATTTCAACAGGTATACTTGGCTTTACATACTGAAACATAAGGATGATGTGTTTGATGCATTCAAGGATTTCAAGAAGCATGCTGAAAATGAGTTGAGTTGTAAAATTTCATGTCTTAGATCAAATGGAGGTGGATAATATGTCTCTAATTACTTTGATAGGTACCTTGCTAAACATGGGATCGGAAGATAGTTAACTTGTAGCTATACACCGTAGCAAAATGGTGTACTAGAAAGGAAAGATAGGGTACTGATGGAATCGGCAAGAGCTATGCTGAATGAGAAGAGTTTGCCAAATGGTTATTGGGCTGAAGCAATAGTGACTGATGTTTATGTGTTGAATAGAACCTTTACAATAGGGATTCATGATGTAACTCCATATGAGAGGTTGTATGGTCATAAATCTGACATTTCACACTTGAAGGTATTTGGCAGCATTTCATATGTGTATGTTCTTGATGAAAAGAGGAAGAAATTGGATCCTAAAGCTGTCAAGAGTGTGTTCCTTGGCTATGCACAAGACCGGAAAGCTTACAAGTGTTATGTACTGTCTATACATGAGACATTGATTAGCAAAGATATTGTTTTTTATGAGCTGGCATCATGGTATGGTAATCCTGTTATAGTGGCTATTGATGGATCAGCCAGCACTAGTAATGCTGAAAATACACCTACAGTGAGTGCATCTATGAGTGGTCCTATAGGTGATGGGTCACCTACAGTAAGTCTTTGGTCAGGACGCTTGCGGAGTTGTACTCCTAGGTCCACTGACACGGATATGTCAGTGAGGGGGAGATTGGATAAGGGAAAAGAAAAGATGCTTGAGGATGTGACAGGTCCACTTACAGCAAGTTATGAGTCATCCATCAGTGATAGTTTGGATATTGAGTTGGGCATTCTGTTTGTTACGACGCCTAGAGCAAGGTAGAGTCGTTATGTACCACGTCATGAGAGGCAAGCTCAGAGTAAGCCACAGTTACAGAGATCTAAGAGAGTCGGAAAACTAGTTGACAAGTTTGCATACAATGGTTATTCAGCCCACCATTATGCATGTATGGCTAGTGTGACAGGTTACAAAGAACTTACAAAGTTTGATGATGTAGTTACAGATGATAACTAGTGTGCTACCATGGATGAGGAGTATGCAGCCTTGGCTGAAAATGAGACAAGGAAATTGGTTGAGTTGCCGGAAGGCAAAGTTCCCATTGGCTGCAAATGGGTGTACAAGGTTAAGTGCAAGTTAGATGGTTCATTAGAACGATATAAGGCCAGGCTAGTTGCAAAAGGGAATGCACAACAATATGGCCTTGACTATGAGGAGACTTTCAGTCCGGTGGAAAAAATGGCAATAGTCAGAATTGCCATTGCTTTGGCAATATGCAAAGGCTGGAAATTATGGTAAATGGATGTCAAGAATGCTTTCTTGAATGGTGATTTGGTTGAGGAAGTATATATGGAGTAGTCTGAAGGCTATGTTCACCTGGACTTTCCTACACATGTATGTAAGCTGAAATTGGCTTTATATGGATTGAAATAGGCGGCTAGAGCATGGAATGCTCAGATCAACAATTATTTACAGCAACATAGATTTAGATTGGGTGATGCAGATCACAGTCTGTTCATGAAGAAGACAAATCATGGATATGTATTTCTAGTGGTTTATGTATATGATCTTATCATCACTAGAGATGATGAAGAGGGCATTGCTGAAATTAAATCATGTTTACAGGCTTAATTTAGAGTCAAAGACCTTGGTGAACCAAAGTATTTTCTTGGGATCGAGGTAGTCTCTACACCTCAATGTATATGGTTGCTACATAAGCAGTATGCTCATGACATGTTACAGAAGTATGGTATGGCTGAATGCAAGCCTATGGAGACATCTCTTGATCAAAATGTCAAGCTACAAATTGATGTTGGGAATGACATATAGAATGTGACCATGTGTCAACAGATGGTGGGCAGCTTGATATACTTGACTATTACCCGTCCTGACTTATGTTATGCAGTGGGGCTGATTAGTCAATTCATGTAGAAGCCTCGCAAACCACATTTAGATGCAGTCAGGAGGATCATGAGATATATAAAGGGTACTATAGATTATGGGCTATTTTATGCATATGGAAAATCTCTTGACTTGACAGGGTTTACTGATGTCGATTGGACTAGTTGTGCCTATGACAGGAGGTCAACCAGTGGTTATGCATTTGGATTGGGCAACAGTATGATTAGTTGGCAAAATAAGAAACAACCTACTATTGTATTGTCTAGTACAGAACCTAAGGACAAAGAAGCTGCCTTAGCGGCTTGCGAAGCAGTTTGGTTAATGAAACTGTTGAAAGACTTGGGAATACAACTGGAAAGCATAGTGAGATTGCATTGTGATACCCTTAGCAGTGTTATGTTGGCTAGCAATCTTTTCTACCATGCTAGGTCCATACATATTGAGGTTCACTACCATTTCATTAGAGAAATGGTTCTTACAGGGCAGATTGACTTGATTCATGTGAACACTGAAGACCAAGTAGTAGATATATTTACCAAGTCTCTTGGTAAAGAAAAGTTCATGTATTTTAGACTACTTGGAGTTTATCAGATGGTTTGAGCTTGAGGGGGAGTGTTAGAATATCAAGCTCTCGTTACTATTCAGTTAGTCTATCTTTATGTGTGTGATTAACATTAACTGGATACAATTGTACACGTGTATGACATTCAATAAGTTGGTGTACTTAGTGAGTCTTGGTTAGTCATACCTATGTGTGTAAGTCTCTTTCAGTTAGTATATTGGAAGAATAATGGAAGAAGAACAACAATGAGCTGAGGCTCATCTTCCGCTCCATTATGTCTCTCCCCCTCTCTTCCAACAAGACTATCATTGTTTTCTCAATCATAAGGAGGTCTTTCCTTGCTTCCATCCCAATCAAGATGGTGCCATGATCTAAGAAATCATAGATGTAGAGTTGTGTCTACAAGTTTAAATGTTCCATGCTATCTTTGCCTCACTCTAATCCTCTAGCATGGCATGCATGCTAATATAAGGTCTATGGCATATTTTATCTACTAGCATCAAATATTAGAATTTCAACCCTGACTACTGCCAAAAAACACTAGTAAGATGACCCAATATCCTCATCATTAGATTTGGCCCTGCTCTAACCCCAATATGAAAGCCACATTGGAGGATGCCATGCAATAAAATTATCAAGACTATAACCTATTGGCCAAGGAGTTGAAAGAAGAAAATACCTAGAGGCAAGAGCTAAATATATGAATGACATTACTAAGAAACAACATAAGATGCAAGCTCGCAATAGGGCCATAGCCAAGAGTACAAAGAGAATAAGAATAGGGAAAGTAATGGGAGAAAGAAGACCATCAAAATGACCATGATAATGCACCCTCATGCTTGAAAAGGAGCAAGAACAATTAGAGGCCACCTTGGAGGCCACTTGGTTGGGGAGGATCACTTGAAGTAGTAGGAGAAGGATCAAAAACTAATGCAAACCATGTGTATCCCCATTAAACAATAACTGAGAGCTCATTATGAGCAATACCTTGGCCAAGAAGTGCAAGCAAGTTTAATGAGTAGCTTTCCCAATATCCAAGTTCAAAGTGCTAATGGGAGATGTTTAAATGGAGTAAATCATCTTGTTGCAATTCTAGGAGATGCTCACTCAATACACAAATCACAACACAAACAACTTATGCAAACCCTTTAGGAGCTACAAGTTGCCCCACCACCAACTCCACAAAAGCCAACAAAAGCAACCTCTCCTCCTTACCCAATCAAGAAACAACTATAAGAGATAGGCACCTCACCATCCTACCTGTTGATTTAGATAGCCCAAATATAAGAATAGCTCCAAATCCTTAATGCGTAGCTTAAGAAATAAGCAGTACAATGTGCATATCTCAAGGATTACAAGAGACAAGGTTGCAAGGGGAAGACCTCTAAGCTAGCCTCCAACAAGAATGTGATGAGTCAGCGATCCTTCAAGTTCAACTCCAAGCCTCAAAATGCAAACCATATCTCTTCCAGCATTCCCACCTTCTCCCTTCCTTCCAATCCTTTGTCTTGCTAAATGTCCAAATCCCATGTTCATTGCCACTATAACCCACCTTCATCCCAAGGAAACCCTTATCACCCTTATTTTTTGAGATTAATGTGGGGATAGACCCATAAGTAATGGTGTGGCTCCATTTCTAGCTACTACTCCTCCCATCTACTACTTGAGATTCCTAGAGGACATGAATGAGAACTAGTTCACAATCTAATATGATCCATTTTTCCTAGGCACTCTACTCCATAGCTACCGCTCCCTCAACAACTACCTCGTTAACCATAAAGTCCTATCTAAATCCCCTTGCTTTATCCCTTTGTCCTAGTCATAGCTTCCATGGTCCTCATCTTCTTCCCTATACAAGAAGTTATATCTTATCCAAAGATATATAGAGAAAACAAGGAGAAAAGAAGAGAAAGAGATGAAATACACCTCCTTGACACTACATGCGCAATCATTGACCTAAGGGTCGTCAAACTAGTGATCCCAAGTGGCCTCAATCAATTATGATCCTTCAAAATTCCCCTAAACCATCCCTCATCATCACTATAGGGCAAGGGAAAGACACCTAGATCTTGCTCGAAAGACCTGGACATACTACACAACTTCATAACTACTCACTAATTGGGTCCTCCAGGGTGGGATATATCTTGGGAATTTGGACTCACCTAGCCTTAGATCCATTTCCCGATCAAATCTCACCTAGATGGTGGTAAAAATTAATGCACATGAACCCCCTACGAGGAGCACATATCCCATAACACCTTTTGTTGTAGTGGAATAACCTATGCACTACTACCTCTACCTTCATTGCCTATCTATACCCATCTTTGAAGACCTCTTTGGGCCACTACAAATTGATTATATTCATGGACTAACATATTATAGCAAGGGCTTAAGGTTACTCATCTACAATACATGGTGAAAAGACAAATGAAACATAAGCTACATGCTGAAAATGTACCAAAAGAAGAAACATAAACTTGGTGTCTAACTACGTGAGGAAAAAAAAGCACAAGCATCAAACCCACCCACAAAGCAAAAAGAACTAATAGTACCATTAACATTTGATTTTACTTCTAGTCATTTTTAAATTCCACAAACCATGATGAGTATTCATTGCAAATTTGAATGCCAAGCTCTTTATGTGCACATTGTAAATCCGTTTGAGACACTATTGGGAGGCCTATCACCAATAGTCTCATATCATAACAATAAACAAAGAGGAAAAAGGGAAATAAAAGGTTGGAAACCCTAACCCTATCCGGAAAGTTCACATTCACATAATGACAGTTTAGATTTTGTATGTGATATCCAGTGGAGCTCCCTCTCCATCTTCTTTTCTTTATCTTTATAGTAAGTAGAGCTTCAACGAGAGTGAGGCTTGTTTCTTTTTTCATTTGTGTATGTATATGTGTGGGGATGTGTTTGTACCTTTTTTATTCCATTATGTGCCCTTCTTAAGCTTGAGAGTGTAAGAATTCCTTCTCTTACTCTTAGACGCTCTTCCCTTCTCTTCTTCTTTCTTGCTCACTCATGGGAGTGTAGTGATAGAGATTAAGCAAAGGTAGATCAAGATCCATCAACCTTTGCATTAGGATCAAAAGACCATCAATACCATCTCTCCAACCAATCATGCTACGATCATAGAGAAGAAAGATATGGTGAGTTGTGCACCTCATTGAGCTCTCTTATTTGTGTTATTGCATTCTTGTGGTGGATAAGCACAAAGTACTTGAAGAGAGGGTGAAGGATGTGGAATAGAGCAATTTAGATGAGAGGTAACTGAGTGTTTGAGTGTGGAGAACCCTTTGAAAACTAGGTGGTCTGGTCGAGTTCTTAATCACATGGATAGACACTTTATTCATGCCTAGAATTCACTTAGTTAGAATAAGTGTGGCATATTACATACAATCACCCTCAAATTCCATGCATGTGAAACACTTTAGTTCCTCCTTCATATGCCATGTTGATGCAACCAAGTAGGTGGATTCCAAGGCACTACAATTCAAAATTTGATAGTGTTAGAAAATATCATTTGCACATTGTAATACACCATATCTAGCAATGCATCCATTAACATGAAGTCGATTACCATGTAGTTTTTTACAAATGCATATTAGGGACTTGAACGAATTCCAATGCATATGTCCTAATCAATGCTAGTGAGTATATTCAATTTTAATAACTCTACTTGATAAATATATCCATATATTTAGGTATCTATATTTTTTTCAAGCTATGTATTTTTAATATTACATCTACCTCAATATCATGAGTACAAATTGCTTACTAATATTTAATTTATGTTACATAGTTAATATGTTGTCATTTACATCATTACACCAAACTATATATGCACATGTAGTGTCGATATTTATTTTGATATATAATAGGTTGAAATGCTCACTAGGGTCTACTCTTTCTCATTGTTTGATTTTTTCAAAAATACATGAAATTAATTGTTGACATTGTGAGCAAATTGTGTTACCATTTTTTAGTTAGGCAAGTTCAACATTTTTTTGTAAAATACTAAGTTAGTAAAGGAATTGTTATATGACTATTTTCTTGATTTACAAAGCCATACCCATTTATGAATTATGGGACTTGACAAATAATAATGATGTGTATTTCAATGTGTATCCAGTTTAGCACTATATATTGATTTAGAACTAATAAAGGAACTAGGAATATATTGCCAATGGATTGAAGACTATGAGGGTAATTGTGAGTGGTGAACATGGTAGTTAATGCCATTTATCCCACTTTATCATTATCAACTATCTATGGTAACTTTCAAACATGTCTGTTCAAATGCATAGAACTCGTCCTCTTCCATGCAAGTGATTACATGGAACCTAGCTTAGTCCATTCTAAACATAGCTTCCCAAAAGGATGAGTCTATGGTGAGGGAGAGTGTCAATGATAGCATAATCTTAATTGAGAGTTAAGGAATTGTAAGGGCATCTCATAAGAGAAAGAGGAAGGAAGTTGAGGCAAATGGTGATAATATAGATTCCAAAAACCTTTGAACTAGTGAGTAGGCAGACAAAGAGGTCCCAATCAACTATGAGGAGGATAATAAACTCCATCTTGAAGACAATTTGCAACTAATGTTAGAGATTCTTGTAGAGTTTCTTCAAATGAACATGGAAGGGAAGTCGGTGGGATCGACAAGGAAGATGATGCTTGATGTAGATGTAGTATGTAGCAATGTTCTTAGATTTAACTCAAAAAGCTATTCTAGTATTCATTACTAGAAACCTTAGCTTACAAGCCCCTTTTGGAGTATAATGCACAACAAAAGCAAACCTAAAGTTTTGGATCATGAAGCGCCTTAGATTTGTGAACTTAGGCTTAAAGTGATGTGAAGTAAATTTATAAGAGGGCGCTTCAATTGTGCAATGGAGGGGCATTACTTTAGAGAGTTCCCAAGTATTGTAGATGGAGATGTGCCAAACTGTGAATAGGAAAAGGATCATGGGTTGAGTGGTGAGGGTTAATCTTCGACTTGGAGGTAAAAATAACGAACCTGAAAATACCCAATGAAAGAAGGAATAGGGTTTGAAAATGGTGAAAGTCATAGAGTGAAGAACCAAGTCCCAAGTACAAAATAAAAAAATGTGGTGCTTGATAGAACTTTGGTTGAGCCATCACAAGTCAATAATTGTCGGAGTAAGGTTGCCATTCCAAAGCATAACCGAGGTAATACTAATGGCTTCACATAGCTCGACATAATGTCATTGGATCATCTAGAGAAGGGGTATCCTAGCATGAATGCAAAGATTCAAATGGCCTCCTAGACTTGAAGGTTTGGGGTTTTCGTCACCTTTTTCATGGCAAATAGTAGGTATTGCAAACCTCTATTTGTACATTATAGGTTTCCTCCTATTGAAGAAGACTTTATAGGTGATTTTGTGCAACTTACCAACCAAAATACTCTAGTATCATTTTGTTAACAAAGGTTTTTTCTTGGTCATTGTTGGTTTCTAGGTTGAGTGGAAATAATTCCTCAACTGTGGAGTGGGGCATAAATGGAGCTTCATTTATGCTTTGGTATGGTGATCATCCATTTCCTTGAAGGTATCCACCCAGAACAAATATCATGTGTGAAGCACAGTCACTAAGATTTCCATCTTGATGGATGATAAGGTGCGTAAGCTAGTAGAAACTTTGATAAATTTTCAAAGTCTTGGAGGTAGATGTATGGTTTTGTTGCAAGAATTCACAATAGCTTTGCACAAAATTGAAGAAAATCTATAGAACCACCTATTGCAAAAGAATAGAATTGAGAGACAAGAGACCAATTATGCATACATTTATTTGATTTTATTATTTTTGTGTTTAAAATACAAAAGACATCCCAAAATAGGCCCATACATTTCTCTTCCTTGCAAAGATCTTCTTTCCAAATTCTTTTCTCCAAAGTGGAGTATCTTTCCTAAAAATAGGATCTAAAATATTAATATTGATCTAATCAAGATATACATCAATCAAGTAAGAATCTCAAGCTTTTTGAAATTAGCCCTCAAATAATCACTAGCACTTGTGCACACACAACCATGATGCTAAAGAGCATGCATAAAAAATGTAATAATTCCATGCTACTTGAGCGCCTAATAAATAAATATCCCTTATGCACCATAAGCACTCTTTGAAGAATAATATCTTTACTTAATAATCCACTGAACCAAGCATAAATCACATTAGTTCTCACCATTTAACTACTCATCATGAGCAACCAGTATCACACATGAGCCTATGCACAATAAGTTACAATCATGAGGCAATTAAAAAATATTGAAAATCTACAAAAATAAATTAAATCATCATCTTATTTTCTTATAATTCTTCTTATAACTTTGATCATATGCTAGGGGGCTAAGAAGCAACCATTCTCAATTGAATGAAATAATCCAAAAATAAAAGCAAGAGTGGCCAACCACATGCCAATGCTGCCTCAATGTAGCAAATTTGTACTTAATTAAGGAGAATAAAAGGATTTATATACTACCTCAATGTGGTGAATATATATGTATCGCCAAAGGAAAATAGAGTAGCCATGGATTTTCATAAGTCATTATCTCAATGAGGCAAATCTATGACCTTCAAACTTTTTGTGTGATTGCAAATGATAAGCAACAAATTATAAGTGGGTGATAAATGTAATTTTTGAATCCACTATGATTCGTTAAGAGAATTTTTTTAAATTTGACTAAATATCAATGATACTGATTACTAGTTTGGATAGCGGTCAAATCATGGTCTATTATCTTTTAAGAAACTAAAATCTTAGTATCCTCATCTAATAAAGGGGGATCATCAATGGCATGAGTGGCAGAATGTTACCTTTAAAGGGTTGCAATAAACTGATATGAAAAGAATTATGGATCTGCCAATTTGAAGGTATACTCAACTGGAAAACATTATCATTAGTCTTGTATACAATACAATATGGGCCATCATAGTGAGGAGCCAACCTAATCTTTGGATATCTGTCGATAGATTTTCATTGGCGCTTTTGTATGCACAACCATACCAAATCATTTTCATTGAACTTAGTGGCTCTACATTTCTTATTAGCTTGAATGGTGTAGTGTAATTGAGATTGTTTAATGTGTTTAGTGTCATCCTCTAAAAATTTATTATGGTCATAAACCAAAGTATTGAGACTAAAGGAATATCAAAAGCTATAGTGGTTGTGGGAATAGACAATTTCTTACCATATACAATCTCAAATGGTGGTGTGCGATCAATAGCACAATGTGGTGTATTATTATAAGCAAATTGTAAAATAGGTAGATGTTCGTCCCAATTATTATGTTGATCAATTGTGTAAGATTGAAGGTGGTCTAAGATAGTGCTATTAGTAGCCTCAATCTAACTGCTGCTTTCAAGATGGAAAGTAAATATGAAATTCATTTTAGAAACCAAGTTCTTAAATAAACCAACCCAAAAATGGTTATAGAAGTGATGGTCATGATCAAAGAGAAAATTTGGGAAAAACCATGGTATGGAAAGATAGTACTAATAAAAAGCTTGATGGCTTGAGGAGTAGTTAGAGTCTTTTAACATGGAATAAAATAGCCTTGTTTGCTAAGCCTATCAACAATGGTCAAAATCATATCATTAAAAGCTCAACTAGTAGGTAAATTTGTGATGAAATCCATGGAAATTTGCTTCCATTGATCAGATAGATAAGGCATGAATAAACCAAATATTCTGTCATAATGCCATTTAAATATTAAAAAAATAATACATTCATATATAAATTAGGCTATATCATATTTTAAATCAGGCCAATATAAAATTCTTTGCAAGTAGTTAAAGTAGATTGAATACATCTATAACCCATATAGAGTGATGCATGCATTTCATGCATAGCCTCTCTAAAGTGTGCAGATACACAACTTCTTTTGGAAATACAAAAAACAATTCAAAAGTATAATAATTGAAAATAATAATATTAGAGTAATGCATATGACGTCATATACCACAAAAATCAAGATCAATGAAATCATGGAATGAAAAGATTGAATTGCTATGGAAGAAACATCATTTTAATAGATAGTTTTTATGTTATCAAAACCAAGAATATGATGAGTAGAAGCATGATCATGGGGACAATGGCTAAGGGCATCAGTTACAACATTATCACATCTTGGTTGATATCAAATGATGGGGTGGAAGTTCAGCATAAAGGAAGTCCATTTAATATGCATTAAAAAAATGAACGATTGAGACAAAATATAGTTTATAGCTTGCTTATCAATTTTTGTTAAAAATTCTAAGTCCATAAGATAATCAAATATCTAGAGTATGGACAATAGTTAATACTTCTTTATCATATGTGCTATGATTATGTTTGGAAGGTTCCAATTTGCAACTCTCTTAGATACTGAGATGATTATGTTTGGAAGGTTTCAATTTGTGACTCTCATATATATTTTGAGATGGTCATTCTACATGAGTACAACACTTATTCCTTATCCATTGGCATTACTGACAATAAAAAAGAAAGACTAGTTAAAATCAGGTAATTGTAAGACATAAGCACGATTCAATAAATATGCACCCCCTCCTGCTCTCCACACACACAAAATGAATGGTCGAGAGGCCTTTGTGAAAGTTAAAAAAAGCTTTGAATCGACAAAGCTTAACAAAGCTAAGCTTAGTTAAAGCTTATCTCCACCCAACATATGGCACCTAAAACCAACATGTGGTGACCTCGAATTCCAAGAGGATGTGCCTATTGTCATGTCTTACATGCTATCATGTTGACATTAGTGGTTTGATGCCTGAGATAAAGTAAGAAGAAATATTCAAAGTGGTTTTGGAGATGTTAGGATAGTAGTAACTTGGTCTATGGTCAGATTTCCCTCCTCCCCCTTCATTTTTTAAAACCACCTCAGTAGAAGAAAACCACTTGTAGGTGGTATTGAAGAAAAAGCATGTCTGAGAGGGAAGAATAGCTTGAGAAAGAGACATTTGAAAATGTCTATTTCACCTCAGAAAGGATGAAATTGACATCTCCCATGTCTGAGGCAAGAAATCACTATTATGTAAAAGCTTTATCACACAAATTGTTCAATGATGCTTGATGATAAAGATGGAGGAGATCTTGATGATGGATGGATGCCTTGATCTTGATATTGACCTTGATGGTGATCCATAGGCCAATCACTGCACTATGATATCCATGTTGTAAAAATTCACCATAGCTTTGCATAAATTTGAAGAAAATTCGTAGAACCACTAATTGAAAAAGAACAGAATCGAGAGATAAGAATGCACGAGAGAACAATTGGGTACAATCTTCCCCCCATTCATGGGTGAGCACATCTCCCATAAATGTATTTATTTCATTTTATTATCTTGGTACTCAAAATACAAAGGACATCCCAAAATAGGCCCATACATTTCTCTTCCTTGCAAGACCCTTCTTTCCCAATTGTTTTCTCCAAAGTGGACCATATTTCCTAAAGATAGGATCTAAAGTGTTAATTCTAATCTAATCAATACATATATTAATAAAATAATAATTCCATGCTTTTCTAAATTATCCCTCAAATAATCACTAGAGCTTGTGCACATACAACCATTATGCCAAAGAGCATGCATAAAAAATGTAGTAATTCCACACTACTTGAGTACCCAATAAATAAATATCTCTTGCACACCACAAGTTCTTTGAAGAATGATATATTTATTTAGTAATCCATTGCATCAAGCACAAATCATATTAGTCAGTGCCATTTAACTACCAAGCATGAGCAACCAATGTCACATGTAGGCCCACGCACAACAAGTTACATAACCATGCATTAATTAAATAATATTGAAAAACCAAAAAATAAATTAAATCATCATCTTATTTTTTGTAATTTGTCTTATTATTTTGATAATAGATTTGAATAACGTTGACCTGGTTGTTGATGTTAGATTCCCCCCTTTCCTAAATGCACGCTTTCTATGTAAGGAATGTGGATACTTTGTGTGCAATTTTCCCTACAAGGGGAAAGGAGTAGAAACAAAGGAGATCAAGAAAGTTTGCCCCTCAATTGAGGTGAAGAGAATATATAGGTCAAGGGAATTGAAAAATCAAGCAAATAAAGTGAAGCCTTGTCTTTTGGATTTGGAAAAAAGGAGATCTGAAATGGAAATAATCTAAATCTAATCAGTCTTAAGGTGGAAATAAGGAAGCATGGAGCAAAGGAAAAGGGGTTAGGATCCTAGATGGAAGGATCTTAAAGGTAAAGTGGGATAGCCCACCCTAAAAATCTCACTCAAGAATGGCTTAGATGCTTCTTGTTAAATGTTGACCAAAACCTATATGTTGCTCTTGACCTTGATGAAGACCTCTATGAGGATGCAAACTTCATGTATTGATAGGGTGAAGGAATCATCTAGGTCATCGCATTGACTTTGAGTATGTGGGGTCTTTATTTTGACAAGAGAAATGATATTTCTCATGGCTTGATATTGGGAAGTGAATAGCATATAGGGGGAAGCCTTGAGGGTGTCTTGCCAATGATATCTTAGTCTTACAAGTGCATGTAATCATGGGAATGGGGAACATTGCTATCAATCAAAGAGGCCCTTAAACCAATCTTTGAGTGGAAGTTAGGAGATGGTAGTGATGTGGTAACTAAAATCAATACATGAGGAAATGAAGTAATGGTGCCACAAAGCAATGGGGTGACTGAAAAGTAAGATAGAAAATTGAAGCACTCTCATAATGGGAGATCGAAACATCACTTATGTTGAAGGAAATAGGTCACATGGATGTGGGTTTATGTTATTGGAGGTGAAATAGCCCTAGGACAAAGTACATGCACATATGCTCCATGATCTTGCCTCAACAAAAGATGGTGGATGAGATGTCTTTTGCACATCACCTAAGTACCTAGTGGTCAACCCTCTACATAGATTCTATGTGAATCATAACTCATGGTGGTTAAGTGGAGGACACAAGCTCAAGCCATTGCACGCTATCAACCATATCTAGATTAGATACACATTTCAAATCTTCTTGGATGGTGCAATCATAAGTGGCCTCCCTTTCTTTATATTGAATGTCTTCTTAAAGGACTTAAGGTTTGTTAGTGGTATAGAACAAGATTGTTCAATGGTAATGCTTCACTTCAATTGGGTGTCGTATATGTGGAATACCTTACTGCAAAGAAACATGGCAAGGATCAAGCTATCAATAGAGGAAACACCTTGACAATGGAATGTCTTATTGAGAAGCTATTGTTGGGTGCTCTTAAGTGTAATGAAAAGGACCCTCACCTTCATCTTATGCCATAGGAGATTGAGAATTTCCTACACAACTAGGAGGATACCCAAATCCAAGCCATGAAAGTGCAACTCAATGCTAACATGGAAATAATGGGTGATGCTCTAATTACCTTTACCTTCTTCTTCAGTGATTGAATGTCAAGTATAAGGTAAAAACTATGGCTTTTCTTGAGAATGGCCAATGAGATATGGTCAAACATTACAACATATATCGGTAGTTTTCAAATGCCACCTTGCCTCTATTGTAGGCATTAAGCCTCTTGAAGTGATGAACTATGAAAATAAAGTAGATTTCATTGGTGACATGATCATGCCAATTCCATTGGACATGTCCATGCTTTGAAGAGGCATGTTTTTGAAGAAGATATCAAATTTGTGATTGGAAAATATGAAAGACAGTAAATCCTTAGTAGGGATGGATGCTATCCTGATGGAAATGTTTTGAGAGATGTGGGGTTGTAGGGGTCAGCCGCCAAGACCCACAGACCGCTTATTCTTTCAAGTGTTTCAAGCCGAGCACTAATGGCTACCTCTCACATAGCCGACGCACTATCTCTCTCTATGAGTGTAGTGAGCTTACCTTCATGTGCCCAATTGAGTTACCTCCTCTCCCAAGCACTCCGATAGCTCCACGATCCAAGCAAGCTCAATCCTCAAGCTCCACGCTCCAAGCTCCATTGCCCCCGTGAGCAAGAGAAGAGAAGAGAAGAGAAGAAAAGAAGAGAGGAGAAGATAGAGAGCTTCTCCACCATAGTCCCTCACCCTCACACAGTCACTCCCTTGCACTCTCACACTCCCTCTCTCAAGCATAAGCATAAGCAAGCAAGCAAGAAGAAGAAGAAGAAGAAGAAGAAGAAGAAGGGGAGAGCTACTTTTGGCCACACACAAGACTGAGCTTTTTCATTCACTTTTTGCCTTTTATACAAAACCCTAACCCTAATTCCCTTCGGGCGGTCATCCCCTTTTTGGTCCGAGCTTTGTCCATTCCTCCAACCCTTCTCATTCTCTTCCCTATTAGCATGGCCTCAACCCTTATTTGCCTTTTATATAAAACCCTAACCCTAATTCCCTTTGGGTGGTCATCCCCTTTTTGGTTTGGGGCTTGGTCCATTCCTCCAACCTTTCTCCTCCTCTTCCCTATTAGCATGGCCTCAACCTATGCCTCTAACCATTGACAATTTGCACGGGTGAGAGCCCGGTGCTCTTTTATAAAATAAATCATGGTGCGCCTTGCGCTCTTTAATAAAAGTATTGACTTGCGTTTTTTATGTGCACCTCTCTCCTTGATTTAGGACTTTTTTGCACTTCTTGTACTTCTAGATTTTTATTGGTGCGCCTTTGTCTTCGATTTCACTTTTGCCTTAGCATTGTCTTTTGCTTTAGATTTTTTGGATTTTCCACCTCGTTCATCTAAGGTAAAAATTATCCCCCTCCTAGACAAGTGCCAGTCCCATGGCACTCTCCGTCATAGGTAGCAGGCTTTGGCATGCACCAAAGATGTGGGTGGAAGGGACTGTTGTGGTTTGCCTTGGAGGAGTTTTGGTTGTAGTGTGGATAAAGGTCATTGGTGGCACTTTGTTGACTTGATTGGCTCATGATAGGGTTGTTGGAGTTGGTGATAGGGTTGTTCTTTGTTGGGAGTTGCACTCATGGCTAGGACAAGTGTTGGTGTTCTAGGGATTCTTCTCGTGACGATTCTTTGGTGGGCTTGCATGATGATAAATGATAAGAGTTTAGAGTTGAGTGTTGATGAATAGCTGATAGTATTTCGTTGGAGTCTTCAATACTTGCAATTGAAAACCTTTCATATGGTCTCTCCCTAGGGGTTAATGCTAGTCCTCTTATCGTGCACAAGCTGTAGTTTGATTAGTTTGGGAGATAGGTCAAACTCCAAGCAACTCAAGAGTATTGTCTTGCACTTGAGGACCCAAATTGTGTATAGATTGTGATGTAGATATTATTTGAGTACACATGCATACTTAGATATTACGTAGTTAGAAGACTGTTGGTCTAGTTCCTCATAGCAATGTAGTGTGGATGAAGCAAGGGTTCAATGGGGTGAAAAAAATTGTTGATATTGAGGAGAAGTACACTTGAAGGCTTCTTGAGACATCATTTGTGATTTTAACAATAAGATGTAGCATAATTGAGCTCATTGATGCCTTAGCTTTTGGTAGCTAGTGGCTACTTGTAGTGTTTGAAGAGTATACTTTCCATGGTCTTTCATGCCTTGCTTATCACTATTGATTGCGATGGCACTAAGATGGAGTGCGAAAAAGAATTGTGCATATGGCTCAGGGTGATGGGCGAGACGAGCTTCCTAGGTATGTATTGCCCTTGATGTGCGCCTTGAACAATTGTGGGGGATATATAAAGGGCTAGGGGACTAGGGACGGAGCCAGCTGACTAAGGTCATTGGATGTACCTAATTCGAGGACCCCTAGGTGCTGTGCTGTGATCGTGGGTGCCCCTTTTTTTTCTTTTCTTTTCTTTTTGTTTTCTCTTTTTTTTTTTTGTTTTTTGGATAAAATGAATACAATCAATGCAATATGTTGAGGCTATCAGCCTTTCATTTGGATTGAGAAATATCGAGATCCAAAGGCCGTAAAAAATTGATATTACAAAGATGATTGTGTTACTAGCCTTGATATTAGAGGAACAATTGTTGAGATGAAGAGATACAGTTGAGATTTATACAAACCTCCTGGTAACATGTGAGACATCGGAACAATTGAGGCACTACTGGAGTGAGCTGTGCATGGACAAGGGACAGAGCATCTGGCGAATTGAATCCTGGTTGATGAAGAAACATTTGTCATTATTGAGAGTGTGGCTCCTACCCGGATGTAGAGTTTGGCCAAGAAAGAGAGAGTAGCCAGTGACTATGCTTTGGGCCATGCTCAAATGCAATGTGTGCTTTCCACAGGGGTGATTTTCTCTTCTATCGGGGCTTTCATCATGGCTCTTTATTTCTTGGTATTTCTGTCGCTTTCTCCATAATGGTACTTTGTGGGGTTGGTAGTCTTGTGGTGACTTGGAAATTGAACGCTTACGTACAGATACCTGTGTCGTCCTGTATTCACTTGACAACTTGTGAGAGTACATGCAAGTTATATGCTTCAACCATAATGAATATGCGCAGCTCAAAAAGACATCACTTATCCGAAACCCATAGTGTTGACTTCAATGCATATCACTTGCGCTTGATTATCATTGCTTGTGGGTGTGTTGGCTTTGCTTCTTTTGGTATTATTTATACATATCACAAAACACATTGTTTATTTATGTACATGTCACTTCATATAGGATAAAAACCAATTGTAGAACTCGAGATTGTACTAGAGTGTGGTATACATATCTAGTAATTGTGACAGCCTACTCATTAATAATATATATTTTGCAACATCGAGTAGCATGGTGCCTTGTCTGAGTCTATTGGCAACATGTAGCTCCTCCTCAGTGAAAATTTTACCAATCAGAGAGTTCTCTTGGCTAGTTCCAACTAAGTCCACTCCTCGAATGGTAGTCAGTAGTCAAAAGGAAGTTGATGCCACATAGGTCAGGTCTCTTTGAGACCGCCATTTGGCCAGTCGCTCCTCTAAGACTAGTTCTAGGCTCCAAGTTCGGCCATTGTAGCGCGGTTTTCAAACCAACATTTTTCAAATTGACTTCAACCCTCTGATTGTCACTTTAGTTGCTCTATCTCTAAGAGATTTGGTTGGCAAAGCACTCCATTGAATGTCACAGTTAAGCATAGTTTGTCGACTTCCTCATCAGACATGAGTTGCATGTGTTCATGTAGGAGCTTGTCATAGTGCTTGTTAAGATATTGTTGCTTTTCCCAAGATAGCAGATATGACAAATATTCCTCAAGCTGCTCCCTAGGGAATGTGTCCATGTCCGCAAGGATGTATGCACGTGCGAATAATTTAAGTTTAGTATCCAACTTGGTCAAGCACTTTGTGACACTTCTTTGTTGGATAAGGGCTTGCTCGGTTGCTATCTCATATAAGGTTCTGGGAGTTTCCCTAGGCTTTAGCATTGCTGGGGGCTTAGGCCTAGATGAGCAAGATTGGTCAATGCTAGCATTGCTCATGTCCTTGGGGTTTTCATGTTTCTCTTGAGGCTTAGCTACTATTGTGTCATGGTTTTCCTTGAACGTGATTGGTATAATTTCGTCAACCTGTTGTGACATTGTTGTATCCACTCTTGATTGGTTAATGTAAGTTCTGTTGTTGGTGTATTGAGCATTGCAAGCAACCGTTGATGGTAATGGTTGCTTTGATTTATCATAATACACAGATGTGTCTAAGGTTTCACCATCGTTAGGAGAGATGGAAATGGGTTCATTCATGGGTGGACTCAATGCTTTATTCCTTAGCTCTTCAACACTCTTGGTCTCAATCTTCTTGGCGTCTACAACCACTTGCAACAGCTGTTGTTTTCATTATTTTCTCCTCTTTTTCTTGGGCAATTGAGGTGTATCCTTTAAAGACTCAAGACCCTGAACTAGGTCAGCCATTGATGTGCTTGGTTGGGCCTCAACATTCTCTTTTTTTGGTGTGTCCTCATGGGACATAGTTGCGACTTGCTGAACAACCTTGCTAGGTTGTGAGGGTACAACTGCCTCTCTTTTTGGAGAGTCCAGCTCTTTAGCTAATTCCCTCCATTTAGGCCCTCATCCGATTGCATTGGCAATTGCTCCTGGTTGGACATTTGCTCTAGACTCTTGTCCTTTCCCATTGGAACATGCCTCCATTGCTTATTATCAGAGCGGGTGTTGTGTTTGGGGCTATTTTTATCTTGCTCTAGAGGTTCAGGTGACTCTGGTGTAGAACCAAGAGATGGTTTAGGGTTCCTGTCATGTAGGCTTGGACGAAACCAGCTAAAGAAGTCAGGGTTGTATTGATGGGAAGCATAGAGATCTAGGATTGTAGCGTCTCAAGTGAGGTAGAAGATATATGCGCTAACATCAAGTACCATGCTCCCTACTCCTAGCTTGCTAGCCATGTGTAGATCTTCTTTTAGAAGCAATTTATCGTATGTTTTTGGACAGTGGCAGAAAGCTAGACCTCATGGACCATTGCCATCACTCTTAATGAGGTTAGGGCAACGTACATGGGATCATGTATTGATGTCCAAAGGACTTTCCTTTGCTCAACGAGTGTCATTAGTTGGTGGCTAGTTTTGGCTGCCAAAACTTTGGTTGTAGTACCATTTCTGCACCAAGTTACCTTGTCCTTTCCCTTTTTGTTTGATTGATTTGAGATTTTTCTTGTTTTCTCACATTGAGCAGTATAGAGAGAGGGTATCAAGCGCAATTCTCTAGCTGTGGCTTTTGGGATGTCCTTTATGACTTCTTTAGAGAGAGAGCTACATAGTGAGAGCAAACATGTTGTTGCTCATCCCAAGTCAAGGGCTCGGCTATGAGCTTTGTGTGCTCTAGTATTGGCCTTTTGATGTCCATATGGACATACACACATGTGATGGTTGTTAGCTTTTGATCAAGCTTCATCATGCACTTCATCTCTGGTTCATTGGTCAGATGTGCTATCTCTTTGGCCAAATCTTCGAGAGATTTCTCCTCAAGTCTAGGCTTTAGGTGCTTCAAAAGTGTTGGATGTATCAAGGATTTGGTTGCGATGTCTCTTCCATAGGTGAATTGCTAAGGACACATTTTGCAAGGGGATTCCTGATTGGAAGTAGTAGCAACTAGTTCAGTGGATTGGCTATTTTTGGTAGACTACTGTGGTGTCAAGTCCTTAGGCAAGTCAAAAGTGGTCATGTCTTTTGTTGCCCTTTGTGGGTTCTGTTGGGGGTAAAGGCGCCTCCGCCGTGCCGCCCCGTGTATTACTACACTGACAGTACCCGCCACTGCACACTGCAGGTGGCGGGCGCCCGTCACGTCACTTTATTCTTTATTCTTTTAGTGACAATTTGAATAAAGGAAGGCCCGGTCACACATTGTGACTGTTGGAGTTCCCATTTCTTGTCTCTCTCTTTCTTGCTCTTGCTCTCCCGCCATAGCTCGCGTGCAAGCTTCGATCCTTCTCACCTTTCAACTGGTATCAGAGCTTGGCATTCTCTTGCTCGAGCTCGACTCGGTGCTTCCCGACCTTCGCATTGACTCGCTTCACGCATTGGGTCTCCATCCCGGCAGCCATAGCCGACCTCTTGAGCTCTCGACTCTCCCCGGCTTCCCGAGCTCCATCCTGGCCTTCTTGAGCTTCATCAGGGCCTTGCCCTTGAGGTATTGCTTCAGCATTTGCAGGCATTTGAGTGTATTCTCAGATTGAAACAGGGCAGGAACAAAGGGCAGCCACTCTTCTTGAGCTCCATAGCTCATATCTTCCCTCCCCTTTGCATTGGGCCTTCATGGCTTGGTATGTGCCTACCTTGGGCCATCATTGAGCCCCCCATTACCCCCTTTTCAGCCCATGTGGAGCAGCAACAAGTTCAGCACCAACAGGGCAAATTGCATCATTTTTTCCAGGCTGTGAGCACTCATCTACTTCAGCTCCACACTTGGCCATTGCTTCTTGCTCTCTACCTTGATCAAGAGGGCTATAGACTTCATGTTTGATGTCATTCAAGCTTTGGGCATTGGTCTTGATCTTTCGGGGCTGATTTCTTCAGATTTGGGACTGTCATAAACTGTCATAACAGGCTGAAAACAGGGCAGCACCATTGGCATTAGCATTTGTTGCTTATACTCCATTCCGGTTGTGCTATTTGATGCCCGTATGCGGTCTACATGATGCCTAGTGCCTTGGGAATGTATGCACATGATTATGCCATGATTTTGGCTTGAAATATTGGCTGATTTGGGACTGTTATTTACTGTTATACAGTGCTGGAAACAGGGCAGCCACACTTGGCATTGGCATTTAATGCTTATACTCTACTTCGGTTACCTTGTTTGATGCCCGTATGCGGTCTACTTCCTACCCGGATGTATTGGGGATGTATGCATTTGGTTTGACCATGATTTTGGCTTGAATTTGGGGCTGAAATCTACTGTTTAGAATAGTAAATACATGCTGGAATAACAGTGGGCTGAAGGTACTTTACATGCTTTGGCACTTACCTATCGATACCGGATGTATGCTTTGAGCTTTGGCATGATATCTCTGACATTTGGGGACGACTTGGAGCATATGTATGAGATTATGAGATGCTTTTGAGCTTCGCATTAGCTCCGTCTTCACTGGCTTTTGGACCGACTTGGCATGCTCGTGGACCGCCTATGCCTCATGTCTCTGCTTGACAGTTAGGCTTTTGCATTACATGCTTTGGTTCGTGACATATGCTATTTGGTTCGTGTATGCCATACCGACATTTGGAACTTGGATTTGGATGTATTTGAGCATTCCCGGCTTACTTGATCGCTGATCTTGGTTGCTATTTGGATGTCATTGAGTTGATCGAGAGCTTATTTGGGCTTATGTATTGCTTCATGGTTAATACGACCGGTGCTTCATGTATGTCATGCTCTCTCGGATGCGCTTGATGCATTGACAGGGTCACTTATCACTGGTGCTTTCTCTTGGGTTGTTTGAGCTTCTGAGCTCGCTTTGTACGCCTTTTGTGCCAGTGGGAGCATTTTACATGCTTTCTTGACCTTTGACAGTTGCATGCTATTGGAGCACTTACATGTATTTGGAGCAGTTTATGTCTTGAGCAGCTACATACACATTGAGACTTTGGGATCATACTCCGATCTTTATGGATATGCATTGATGTACTCTTGGTTCACAGGATGCTTATGAGCTGAGTCTCATATTTGGATCTTTCTCTTTGAGCAGATACCTATTTGTGTCAGGTTTTGGCAGTTACAGGAACACTTTGCCTAGAGTGTCTGGGGGTGTGCCTTTCACTGGCAGATGTTATTTTGACATGCTTGGTGTTGAGCTCATGTTCTTTTCACTGTCATTGGCCTTGCTTATGTCCATTTCATGCCGGCTTTGGACCTAGCATTGTTTGCTTGACATTGGATCCTATTTTGGGACAGTTTGCTCTCTAGACTGTATACCTGCAATTTATTACAGCAAGCAGTTATTGGTGGACTGAGGTGTACTTTTCATGCTGAAATATCCTGATTTGGTGTACCGCACCTAGTACTAAGTGGGCAGGCACTTTTGGCACACTTTGCTCGCCCTTTGGACCCCGTTTTGGTCATTTTTGGGCAGTTTCTGTAGTAAAACAGCAAGCAGTTTTGGACTGTTTGGGCATTTCCAGCCTGCATAATGGCGTCATCTTCGCATGATAGTGCCATCTTTAACATTACAAAGTTGGATGGTACCAACTATTCTTACTGGAAGAGTCAAATATGGCAGGTTTTGGTGCAAAAATCTCAGATTAAGCCACTTCGGTTGAGTGGGGAGCAGCCTGAAACTATGGACAATGACGACTGGCTTGAACTTGATGAGCTATGCAAGTCCACGATTGTATTGTCTCTCACTGAACAGGTACATTATAATGTATTTGAGGAAGCACAGAGTGCATGGGATCTATGGAATAAGATCAAGAATCTTTATGATAAGAAAAGTCCGGCGAGTCAGATGTACTGGTTGAAGCAGCTTATGGATCTGCGCATGAAGGATAATGCGACTATGTCTGCTCACTTGAGCCAGTTCCATGCTATACTGAAGAACCTGACTTCGCAGGATATCACCTTTGGAGAGGAAGTAACTCCTCTTTTCTTGCTTGGAACTCTGAATGAGTCATGGGATGTATTCCGCACTGCTCTTTGTGCCTCTAGTGCTACTCTAAAATTGGCAGATGTTGAGAGTGCTCTTCTTCAGGAAGAGGTGAATCGCAAAAACTTGGATGCCTCTCATGGTAGTCATGCTTTGACAGTTAGAGGCAGGAATGACAGGTATGACCGTGGTAATGGCCGAGGCCGTGACTCGCAGAAGGGTCGGTCTAAATCTCGTGGTGGCAAGTCGCGTAGTAAGTCGCGTGGACGCAATGCAAATGTCACTTGTCATCATTGTGGGAAAAAGGGCCATATTAGACCACAGTGTCATGAGTTGCGCAATGAGAAGCGCAAGGATAAGGGGAAAGATAAAGTGCAGGAGAAGTCCTCTGATCGCAGCATAGTACCTGCGAAGTCCAACGTCAGGATTGAGGAAATTAATGTCACGCAGACTGAGGAGTCCGATGGTGGTGATGAGTTTATACTTGCAGCTAGTTCTTCTGATGCTTCACACTTGACTGAGACACCTAGTATGTATGCACAGTGCTGGTTATTGGATTCAGGTGCGTCCTTCCATGTGACGCCTTACCGTGAGTGGTTTCACTTTTACCGTACTGTATCTGGATCAGTCAAACTTGGAGATGACAGGTCTCTTGATATTGTGGGCATGGGTGATATTCAGTTGCAGTTTTCCACTGGCAGTTCATTTTTGCTTAGGGATGTACGTCATGTACCTGCGCTCACGCGCAGTCTTATGTCTGCAGGACAGTTGGATGATGCAGGGTTTCATGTCTGTTTTGGGGATTCTGCCTGGAAAATTACCAAAGGCAGACTTGTGCTTGCTAGAGGCGCCAAGGCTGGCAGCCTCTATCCTCTTGTTGTATCTGGATCCTCAGTTGACCATGTTTTGGCAGTGGGTTCTATCCCACATGTATCACTTTGGCATGCCCGTTTGGGGCATATGTCTTTGAAAGGAATGAAAATGTTATCTGGTTTGCAGTATCTTCCGCCTTTGGATTATGCATGTTTTGACTCGCGTGATCATTGTCTTTATGGTAAGCAGAATAGGTCTACGCATAAGAAATCGGGTAGGCCACGCATGAGTGAGCCCTTGGCATTGGTGCATTCCGATGTTTGTGGGCCTATGCCTTGCATGTCTATGGGTGGCGCGAAGTACTTCGTTACCTTCATTGATGATTTTTCTAGGAAAGTGTGGGCTTATCCCATAAAGCAGAAGTCCGATGTCTTGGCAGTTTTTCAGAGATGGCTTGCTCTTGTTGAGAACCAGACTGGGTATAGGCTGAAATGCCTTAGGACAGATAATGGAGGAGAATATGTCTCGCATGCTTTTGAGCAGTTTTGTGATGACAGGGGTATTAAGCGTCAGTTGACCGCCCCTTACACCCCACCCCAGAATGGTTTGGCTGAGCGCATGAACAGGACTATTCAGGAGCGTGTGCGCTCTATGCTTAGCCATGCAGGCCTACCCCGAGTTTTTGGGCTGAGGCAGTTAGTACGGCAGTGCATGTCATAAACCGATCGCCTTCCAGTGGACTGGATTTCCAGGTTGCAGAGGAAGTTTGGGCTGGTAAGCCACCCTCTTATGCGCATCTCCGTGTCTTTGGATGTGAGGCATTCTGCCATGTGCCCAAGGACAAGAGGAGTAAATTGGATCCAAAGAGCATTAAATGCATATTCCTTGGCTATGGTGAGTCAGGAGAGATGGGCTATCGCCTATGGGATCCGCAGGCGCGGAAAATAGTACGCAGCCATGATGTCGTCTTCCATGAAGACAAGATGCACAGGCAGCCTGAGAAGGTGGTTGAGATCCGCAGAGTGATCTTTCACGAGGAGCCTAGAGCTCCAGCACAGCCAGTAGTACAGCCTGCAGCAGTTCCTCCACATGGCCAGGATGTTGGACAGGCAGTTAGAGAGGCAGCAGAGCCTGCGGTGAGACGGTCTGCTCGAGACAGACGTCCACCTGACAAATTTCAGCCCTCTATGCATTATGTTTTGGTTACAGATGCAGGAGAGCCTTTCACTTATGATGAGGCTATGCACAGGGGTGACAGTCACTCCTGGGAGAGGGCTATGCAGTCTGAGATAGACTCCCTGCATAAGAATGAGACTTGGGATTTGGTTGCCTTGCCTAAGGGCAAGAAGGCTTTGCCATGCAAGTGGGTGTACAAGCTGAAAAGTACCCCTGGACACCCCAAGCCGGCATACAAGGCTAGATTGGTAGCAAAGGGTTTTAAGCAGGAACATGGTGTGGACTTTGATGAGGTCTTCTCTCCTGTGGTTAAGATGACCACCCTGCGCTTAGTCTTGGCTTTGGTTGCACAGCTTGACTTAGATCTATATCAGATGGATGTCAAGACGGCTTTTCTACATGGGGACTTGCATGATGAGATCTATATGGATCAGCCTAAGGGCTTTGCAGAACCTGGCAGGGAGCACCTAGTGTGCAAGTTGAAGAAGAGCTTGTATGGCTTGAAGCAGGCACCTAGGGAATGGTATCATAAGTTTGATGCCTTTATGCAGTCACAGGGCTACAGCAGGAGTGCTATGGATCCGTGTCTTTACACGAAGAAAGCCCGTGATGGCAGTTTGCTTATCTTGGTACTCTATGTTGATGATATGCTGATAGTAGGGAAAGCTCATGATGAGCTAGATGCTCTTAAATCTCAGCTGAAGAAGAGCTTTGAGATGAAGGATTTGGGACAGGCCTCACATATACTTGGGATGCGCATTAAGCGCGATAGGCATCAGGGACTTTTGTATCTCTCACAGTGGGAGTACATTCATAAAGTCCTTGAGCGCTTCCGCATGCAGGACGTAAAGCCTATTGGCTGTCCATTACCTTCTTATGTGAAGGTATCACAGGCCGATTGTCTGCAGACAGATGAGCAGAGGGCCGAGATGGCCAAGATCCCTTATGCATCAGCCGTGGGCAGTTTGATGTATGCCATGATAGCCACTCGTCCAGATATTGCACATGCAGTTGGTGTTGTGGCACGCTATATGGCTACACCTGGCAGCAGACATTGGGATGCCGTGAAGGGTATCATGAGGTACCTGAAGGGCACAGCAGATATGTGTATTTGCTATGGCAGCCAAGATACAGGGGTCGTGGGGTACACTGACTCCGATTATGCAGGACATGCAGATAGTAGGAAGTCCACTTCTGGCTATGTATTCACCTATGTTGGAGGGGCTATCTCTTGGATGTCCAGGGTTCAGAAGTGTACGGCTTTGTCTACCACTGAGGCCGAGTATGTTGCAGCCACTGAGGCTTGCAAGGAGGCCATATGGTTAGGCCGTCTAGTTGCTGACCTTGGGATTGATGCTACACCTACACTGCATTCGGATTCTATGAGTGCCATTCAGTTGGCTAAGAATCCGGTCTTCCATGCGAAGACGAAACACATTGAGGTGAGGTATCACTTCATACGTGGTGTCGTGGAGGACAGGTCTGTTGACCTTGTCAAGATCTCCACTGACGAGAATCCTGCAGATTTGCTCACGAAGAGCCTCACTACTGAGCGCTTTGCCTTCCTCAGGAGGTTGATGGGCGTTGGATGAGATGTCACCTTTCCTCATCCCTTGTACCTATGTACATTTGTACTGTCTTTTTTCTTTTTCTTTTCTCTCTCACTAGGGCAGATTCGCCTTTAAGTGGGAGGTTGTTGGGGGTAAAGGCGCCTCCGCCGTGCCGCCCCGTGTATTACTTCACTGACAGTACCCGCCACTGCACACTGCAAGTGGCGGGCGCCCGTCACGTCACTTTATTCTTTATTCTTTTAGTGACAGTTTGAATAAAGGAAGGCCCGGTCACACATTGTGACTGTTGGAGTTCCCATTTCTTGTCTCTCTCTTTCTTGCTCTTGCTCTCCCGCCATAGCTCGCGTGCAAGCTTCGATCCTTCTCACCTTTCAGGTTCACCTGTGCAGATCGAGCATCTGATCACGGTGGATTGCACATGGATATCCTTCGACTGAAAATTAGAGGTGGTGTCATGTCCCACATCTTGGACATTTGGAAGCTCAGATGGAGATAGAGATTGGGATTGAGCAGCTTCACTTGATGACTACTGTTGTGCTTCTTGTGTCCGTGTAGGGAAAGAGGGTATAGGAGATTTGAGACTTCTAGGTGGACTTGGCACTGGCTGGAAGATTTGCTCGTGGCTATTAGACGATTTTGCCATTTGCTTTGTTGAGCAATCAGCCTTATCATGAGAAACATTGTGCATGTGGTGCTCATTATCATCTTGGGAAGTCAAAGGCTCCTTGGGCACTAGTGGTCTTTGTGCACACTCGACGGTTACATCTGATATCCACTTGTTAAGTGCACTAGGTTGAGAATCTACCTTTTGAATAGTCTTGTTTGGTTTCTCGATTTCAATCGTGAGGGGCTTAGTCACTCCAATGTTGTTGACTCGAGACTTGGATTTTTGTTTAGATTTCCTCATGCACTTCTTCGCTTTTGATATGGTCTGGCCTTCAGTTGTAGAGGAGGTTTAGTAGGGGGTTTTGGTACCCAAATCCATCGGTTACTTGCGTAATACCCTTGAGCACATGTATCAATACTTTGGATATCCATTGCGGCATTGTGCTGGTTCTCCATCGATACCTTCATCTATAAGGCTTGGGCTTATTTTGTGGTCTTCTAGGATATTTGTAAGTCTAAAGCCTATCCTTGGCATTGTCTCCTAAACTTCTTGTTTCAAGCATGGCCTCACTCACTGGTTCTCTTTGTTCAACATGTGTTTGTATAAACTCTTTCAATAAATCCTTGCTCTCGTTACTAGGCTTGCCTAGTATGTCAGAATATTCCTTGTCTTTCCCTCGAGGTTTGATGAGGCCACCCTTGCTAAAGGTTATGACTATCCTCACACCCGGTAGGGTCGAGTGTATCCTCTGTGCTACATAATCAGTCTCACACTTCGTCGCCCTTTTGAAGGGTCTTCCTAGGAGGGTTTCCTTTCCACAATTTACACTATTTAGAGGAACATGGAATAGGATAGGCAAGCTTTATGTTTCGATAGTTACAAGGGTTCTGCACTTTCCTATAAGTACTTGTGGGTGTCCCCCATAAGGATTAAGAGTTGCATTAGTTGATGTGAGCTCTGGTTGGCCTAGTCGAGTCCATGCTTCATAGGTTTACTAAAATCTGCTCCTTCATCAATGAGAGCATCGACACTGTGCTCTCTTTTTCCGATGAGTTTGATCCTAAGATAAGCAGGCGGTACTTGTGGGTGTTCCCCATAAGGATTAAGAGTTGCGTTAGTTGATGTGAGCTCTGGTTGGCCTAGTCGAGCCCATGCTTTATAGGTTTACTAAAATCTGCTCCTTCATCAATGAGAGCATCGACACTGTGCTCTCTTTTTGCGATGAGTTTGATCCTAAGATAAGCAGGCGGTACTATGTTTTCATCTTCTGGGTCTTGGCTTATAAGTTCAAGCCTTCTGATACATGCCTTTCACTTCCCAATTACATGACCAGATGTGGATTCTCTATTGATGTCTTTAGTCATTTGTGCAGTGCCGTTCAAGGTGCATCTATCGTTAGGACTGTCATGTCTATCATCCTTGCAATTGTAGCTTGATGTTGTTGTATTCCACTTTGATTAGATACAACCCGAATGCAACATATACATGTTTTTGTGGTGTGGCCTTTTTGCCCTTATTGGCTAGATTGGCCCATTGAGGCTCTAGGATCTTTGTTTGTCTTTGTTCGGGTATGGGCTTTTGGTTGCTATTTTGCAAGTGAGAATCTATGCTTTTGTAGAGCCATTACTACAGTAGGATCTAATTTGGAGGGCATGTCATGGCACACGTTTTCTCTCCAGAGCCCACTTGGGGGAGGTGCAGAGGGGGACAGAGCCTTCTCCTCTACGAGGGTTTGGGAGGGGAGGACAGTCTCCATCGACCTGCATGGCCGTTACGCTAAACACCATGTGCAATTTGAAGGACCGTGTGTAGCCAAGTTTTGAACTACTTGCTCTAGATTTCGGCCCAATGATAGATCTATGATGTGCTTTGAGCTCTATACGATCTCTGGGTCGATTTCAGGGTTAGATGTGTCAAGTTTGTATTCTGTTCACTTGTCCAATTTTGACATTTTTTTGTCAAATTCTAAGAGGTCCAATTCTTGGGAGTCCAATTATCAGAATTGGAAATTTGGGTCCGATTTTGGTGGTTTGATTATGGGTTGGTCTGATTGTTTGATTGTCCAAACGTCCGAATTGGATGAGTCCCGTGTGTCCAAGATGGGTTTTTAGGGTATCCGAGTTTGAAAATCAGTCCATTCGATTCTAGGAAAGAATCGCACCATCCAAGTCGGATTTTGGGAATCAGACTCTAGTAACAATGTCAAATTCATATGGACAAGTTTCTAGGGATGACGAAAATCAACTCGATTCTAATGATTTTGGTTATGAGGGGTCACACAAACTCTTAAAATGTAAGAATAGACCCTAATGAAGGATTGTATATACTTGGAATAGCAAATAAAATCCAAAACACAAATTGACAAACAAATCAAACCCTCTTGCCCTGTTATGATAGCATAACCCTAATGCTTATTTTCTTTTTTTTTTTCTTTGTTTTTCCCTACCCTAATGCATCCAAATCACAAAGCAAACACCTACACTACTCCAACCTACTTTTCCAAATCCAAAAAACCAAAAGCTTACTTGCTAAGAAGATCGAATACCTCTTCAAACTCGTTCTCTTTCTACCTATCTAGCTCAAGCGTCGGTTTGGGAAAAACCCTATTTCAATGCTTGATTCGGAGCACGCAACACTCAAGGATTGAATCAGTTGGTCTCGGTAAGAGCAGAACCAAAATGTAGAGGTGAGCTCATGCTCAACCGTAGACCCACGGACCGCTTATTTTTTCAAGCGTTTCAAGCGGAGCACTAATGGCTATCTCTCACATGGCTAATGCACACACACTCTCTCTACGAGTGTAGTGAGCTTACCTCCATGCTTGATTGAGTTGCCTCCTCTACCGGGCACTCTGGTAGCTCCACGATCCAAGTACAAGCTTCAAAAAAGCTCGGCCCTCAACCTCCACGCTCCAAGCTCCATTGCTGCAAGTAAGAGAAGAGAAGAGAAGAAGAGAGGAGAAGATGGAGAGCTTCTCCACCATGGTCCCTCACCCTCACCCTCACCCTCACACACACACTCCCTCACACTCTCACACTCCCTCTCTCAAGCACAAGCTCAAGAAGAAGAAGAAGAAGAAGAAGAAGGGGAGAGCTAATTTTGGCCACACACAAGAGTGAGCTTCTTCATTCACTTTTTGCCTTTTATACAAAACCCTAACCCTAATTCCCTTTGGGCGGTCATCCCCTTTTTCGTCCTTCCTCCAACCCTTCTCCTCCTCTTCCCTACTGGCATGGCCTCAACTCGTGGCTTTAACCATTTACAATTTGCACAACACTCTTTTACAAAATAAATGATGGTGTGCCTTATGCTCTTTTACAAAAGTGTTGACTTGCACTTTTTCTTGTGCACCTCTCTCCTTGATTTAGGACTTTTTTGCACTTCTTGTACTTCCAGATTTTTCTTGGCGCGCCTTCATCTTTCGTTTCACTTTTGCGTTGGCCTTGGCTTCTACTTTAGATTTTTTGGATTTTCCACCTTGTTTGTTTGAGGGTTAACAAGGGTGTTTACTCAAGGAACTTGGTGAAATTGCTAGACTGCTTCATGACCTCAAGGGATATGGAAGGGCACATGCTAGAAGAATTCAACCCGGGTTGATGAAGATGGTCCCCCAATCACTAGATCATAGGAAGCCTTGCCATTGGCATCTCCTCTAATGATGCTTAACTTTATTTACAAGATCCTTGCTAATGTGTTGGCCCTTGAGGCCTAGTTCTTCTTTTCCCAAACTATCCATTTGTACCAATCTAGGTTTATATTTGATTGAAGCATTTGGATGCAACCAATTTAAAGAGGAGTTTTACCACAAGTAGGATCTAATAGGAATGGGCAATTTAAAATCTACATCCACAATTAGCACAAGGGCTGGTTAAGGCATAGGCCAAGCTCCTACAAGAAACACTAGAGAAACCCTTAGAATAGGAGAGTAGACCCCTCATTTCTCTAAAAAATATGGCTAAAGCCATTTGCATATACACTAGCTTTTCTTATTGTGTTAGAGAAACCAAGCTCTCAAATTCAAAGCACATCAATTCATAGCTTGGCAAGATATTTCAAAAAGATATGCCCAAGTGATATAGAAGATAGATTGAATTTTGTAATAGTTCTCACTCAATGAAAGCAAAAAAGAGTGGAAGACTCAAGTGTTGTAATAGAAAAAGGGGTGGTTGATTACAAGTTGTACTTTTGGAAAGCACTCAAATAAGTTCCTAATGATAGGGATTAGTAAATCATTGAATAGTACTAGTTCTAGGAAGAACTTATATGAGCCCTCCAATTGACACTTCTTACATTTATAGACTTGTTGAAAAAGGGGGTTTCCTCATAGTAGGCCTAGACCTTTGAAAAGGAGGGCTAGTGGAAGGCTTAATCATTTCCCTGACACAAACTTATTGGAGGGCTAGTGGAAGGCTTAATCATTTCCTCGACACAAACTTATTGGCGTGGACGATGATTATAAAGAAGTGGAAAATACACTATTATTCAAAAAATAAGTGAAAAATACTCTAGCCACATTGGCATGGGCATATAAGATGTAAGAGGCTTATTTTTCCATAATTGAGCAATAACAAGTCCTCTGCCATCTTCAACCTTCTTCTTCACAACTTTAATGGCTTCCACCTCTTTCTATTCCTTTTTCTCTCTTTCTCATTCTCTCTTTTGTTCTAGTATTTCTCTCTCCTCTGCACTCTTTCCGTATTTTCTCTTTCCTGTCTAGGTTTCTCTCTTCAAGTGGTATCATAATCTCAACATTTGATCCATTTTCTATCATTTTCTCCATATCCATTTTCCTATTGTCCATTTGGGATAATCTATGACAATCGGTTTAGGGTGAAGAGTGATTATAGAGTCCTCAAATACTTCCTTTCACAATGCAATCTCACTCTACAATGAACATGGGCAGCTACTTTGCAAAACTATGACTTTGATATCACTCATACTAGGGGCAAATATAATGTTGTGGTTAATTCGCTTTCAAGAATGTGGGTACATAAAGTGTATTCTGTAACATAGTTTCATAGTGATTACATTGAGAAGCTAAAGGAGGCTTACGTTGTAGATGAAGAATACAACCATATCTTTTAGAAATTGTAGCAGAGATGGATGAAGAAGAATTTCTAATTCCTTACACTTCCTACTTCAAGTAATAGATTCTAGAAGAAATGCAATTTTCCCTTACAACTGATCATTGACTAGTTTTCAAAACATATGACAAAATTTCTAAGAGCTTTCATTGGAAAGGCATGTGGAAAGATGTCAAGGATTTTGTGTCAAGATGCATTCCATGTTAGCAAAATAAGGGCATTACTTTTAAGCGAGGTGATGTACTTCAGCCATTGCATATTCTTGAAGGTACATGGGCACACATTATAATGGACTTCATCATAAGCTTACCTACAACCAATAAGGGGTGGGATAGCATTTATGCGGTGGTAGAGAGACTCACAAAATAAGCTCATTTTATTCCCATAACAATTCAAATTTCAATATCTCAAGTAACACACCAATTCATAGAGCATGTGTTCAAGTTGCACCTATTACCTCATGCCATAATCCATGATTGAGACCCAAATTTATGAGTAATTTTTGTCAAGTAGTTTTCATCTCTATGGGGACTAAATTGGCTTTATCTATAACATCCTTAAATGGATGGCCAAATGGAGTAGCTTAATAAATGGCTTGAGATTTATCTTTGACATTGTTTGGAAAGAATGTAGGCCTTACTTCAACAATACAAAGTGAATCTTAGGAAAGTGCTATAGTAAATGAAACTCTATGGTGATGAAAAGAGAAGACCTATGGAGTTTCAAGAAGGAGATTTGGTGCCTCTAAGAGTGCCGAAGTCAAGGTATGCCACTCTTAAGGATGGCTCAAGTAACAAACTTGCACATAGGTATTATGGGCTATATAAGATTATCAAGCATGCTGGTGACTTGGCACATATAGTTTGAAACTTTCTTATTTTACCAAGCTTCACAATGTTTTTCATGCAAGTCGCCTTAAACCTTTCATAAGATCACATGGACTATCTTGAAGAGATACCACCTATGGATGAAGAGGGCATCATTCAATATATTCATGAGGACATCATAGGCTAGTGGGTTAGATCCCAATAAAAAATTGGAATACTTAGTCCAATGTGGGGTCTACCTTTGCAAGAATCTTCTTGGAGGCCAATATCTATTTTGGAGGAATTCCTATACCTTAGATATGCTCTTTTGACTGAAGATTAGTTAGCAGATTTGACCCTTGTTTCATTGTAGACAACTTATTGTTTTAGAACAATTTTCATTTTTATTTTTTGATAGAGAAATACAACTTATAAGGGCTGAAAGTATATGAAATAATATTTTGTTGACATATGATATATTTAATTTGGACCAGCCCATTAAAAAATGTTTTAATTTTACCACATCAAGATTTGTAGTAGACAACATACTCTCTATTGTTTGCAAGAGTCTTTTCATGACGATTTTGTGGCCAGTTTTTTAGATTTATGCTCTATAATAAGTGTATATATAATATACTTAGTCTCTACTTTGAATACAATCCATTCCATGAAGTATTTTCAAGATTCTTATAATCTTGCTAATGTCATAATAGAATAGTAATTTGCCATCTCCATTGTTGGAGTCATCTGTAATAAGCCCATCTCTTTTTATTTTGAGGGGCAAAAGTCTTTGGGTAGGGAATCAAGATCGATTGTAAAGAAGTGAAAAAGACACTATTATTTGGAAAATAAGTGAAATATACTCTAGCCATACTAGCATGGGTATATAAGATGCAAGAGGCTTATTTTTTTCATCATTGAGTAATAAACAAGTCCTTTTTCATCTTCAACCTTCTTCTTTAGCTTTAAAGGCTTCCACCTTCTCTTTCTATTCCTTTTTTCTTTCATTCTCTCTCTCTCTCTCTCTCTCTCGTTCTAGTACTTCTCTCTCCTTTGCACTCTCTTTCTCTTTCTTCTTTCTATTTTCTCTCTCATTTCTAGGTCTCTCCCGTATAGTGGTTATGGTTAAGTTGCCTACCAAGGACAAGATGATTAGGAGAGTGGATGTCTCCCACAATGTCCATGTGTAGAGGACGTGAACAAATAATTTAATTATATTTTTGGGATTATACACAATTTGAACAAAGGTAAAAAGATGATTCAAAATAATGGGGTTTGGGGATAACATCACCCTTAAAATGGCTCTTTTGGAGATAGTTAAAAGATTGCATGTAGAATCCCAAGACACCCCTTGGCCAATTACAAGTTGTGACTTTAAAAAGCATTCAATTTTGATGAGGATATAATGAGGTTAAATAGTGTGATAAGAATAGTGAGTCTTCGATCTATATTAAATATTAGAAAAAAACTTTTCTTTAATAGCATGCGTCACTAGAAAAATCATTTATATTTTATTATTGTGGCAATTTCAAAGTAGATGCGGTGTAACCCTAAAAGGAGGTAAGCACTTTGCCAATGCTTTAAGAGCTTGTATAGGACTTTGTATCTCCTTGAGTTTTCATCTATAAGAGGTGTTGCACATACTATTAATCCTGTTTACTTTACTTAATACAAAATCACATTTAAAAAAATACATTGATTCAATTAAATTACCCTTTCCAAAAGAATACATCAACCATTTCATTGGCATGGCCTTACTTGTATAGCTAATAAAGTGCCTTATGTAGGATATCTTTACACATGTCACTATGATTAACCCATAAGTCTAACTTGATTGCATTCAATCAACTTTTACAACATGAGGGAATGCCTGTTTGGGTGAGAAAAAGTTGGACATTTTAAAGGGACCTCAAATTTATTAGAAAACATTTACACCATCTCTCCATCCTTCTCGTTGCACCCACCAATGAGGCAAATAAAAGTATACTTTTCTTTTATCAATTATAATTTGAGCACTTGAAATTGGACCACTTACAATGCAATCAAAAGATGAATTAGATCTAGCTTCTTATCTAATAGGAAATATTGGAGTTACATTCATGCATGCCATACTTTGGCCTTTATGCCTTTAGTATCTTTAAGAGACATTAATTGATGAGCTAGTTAAGAAGTACTATTGAAATATTAAGTTCCACTGAGCTTTGTAGCATTTGATAGTGAGTTTGCAAATATGATGTGGTATGAAGAAAAAAGTATCTCTATAAGAAAGAAGTGATTGTTTTAAAAACATTCTTAAATGTCACATACATGGATTCTTAAGAATACTCTTTTCTTTTTTGCTCATGCCCATAATGTGTTCCTACAAGTACTTATCACACCACCAGCTCTTTATTCTAACAATAGATTTTACTAGAGATTATGTTGCACTAGTCTTCATAACTATTTAATCATTATGATTCCAATTGATGTGTTGTTTAGATCATGGCAGTTTAACCTTCTAGACCAAATTTACTTTTAAGTTTTGAGAGCATTAAAATGATATAAGGAAATAAGAACTTTATAAATCCCAAAGTGGTTGATAAAAAAAAAGTAGGGGTTACCTTGATTGACTTGGGAAGGAAAATAATATCAACCATGTAGGTGAGGTATTTTGTTGCTTGATGAAAAGGATGGGATTTCTAAATAAGACTAACCGTGTATTGTGAGGATTATCCTTTAGCTAATGCAAAAGTAGTTGTAAAGCCTATTTTGTTTGGATATGTGGATGTAAAGAAGATGGGAATGTGATGGATTTTTTTTTCACAATGCACCTAAGTGGAGACACATTATCATTGAACAAAAGTAGATAGTTATACACTTTTTCAACATCCAAAATGCCATACCAAAGATAAGATGAAAGGCTGAGAAAATATGGGATCCCTAGAACCAATGCATGTGGTGTAAGAAGAAAGGCTTCCAAGTGACCACATGATCTACAAACTAAGGTAGCCTCAAAGCACACATAGGATACCAAGCGTCATGGATTGAGGGGTTTTGAGGCAACATGTGGTGGAAAATGGTAGAAAATCCTTTTAAAGGAATTATCTATTCACATGAAAGCCCATGAGACAAGATAGATGCTTAAGGTTTAAAATTTATAAAGCATCTTAAAAAGTAGAATTGCAAACTAAATAGGTGAGCATGTAAGTTTTTTGCCTAGCTTTGATGATGGTTTTATTTATCATGCTTACACGTGAAAACAAAGCAAACATTTTCCTACTAAGATCTTCTTATTATGACCATATAATGTATACACGAGTGGGCACTATTGCTTAATAAGTTACTTAGTGGCATGCACGTACTAAAGAGATAGACAAGACATGCTTGTAGACAAGAATACTCAAATTTACTTATTTCTTTTTTCTTCTCTATTGAGGAACATGTATTTGCATAAAGTGCACGCACGCACGCACGCACGCACGCACGCACGCACGCACACGCGCACGCACACGCACACGCACACGCACACGCACACGCACACGCACACGCACACGCACACGCACACGCACACGCACACACACACGCACACACACACGCACACACACACACACACACACACACACACACACACACACACACACACACACACACACACACACACACACACACACACACACACACACACACACACACACATGCACGCACGTATGTGCACGCGCACGTGCGCACACACAGAGTGTGAACAAGAACAAATACATGGGAGAAATTGAGAAAACATTGTACTACAAGAGAATGGATACAATCTTCCCCATGTATGAGTGAGTAGTTCCCTCATGCCTATATTTATGGATTTGTATTTCTTGGGTTATTGTGCTCAAAACCCATGAAAAGCATCCTTTTGAGCTTTTTGCTTTCTTGCATGAGCAAGATGCTTTTGTCTAATAATTTCTACCATCTATATAGTAAATCTAACTTTACAAATATAATCTCCTTAGCCTTAGGTTGATAATAGTAAAGTTACATCAAATACCATGAGTGATATGTCTTGCCTTATGTGGCAGTAAATCAATAAGGTAATCAAGAATACCATATGTACTGCTTAATGTGGCAAATCTATACATCCCCTATGAAAATAAGGTGGCCATGGACTTTTCAAATATTGTCTCATGCAATGAATGTGTGTGTTTTTGGACTCAATATGATTGTGAATGGTATGAAAATATTAGATAGTCATAGATCACAATAAGTGATGACTTTCATAGTTAAGGATAACTTTGGATATCTAGATTTTAGTATCTTACTCAAGTAGTGGAGGGTCATCTACAACTATGGGGACAAGTGGTGTTCCCTTAAAGGGTTTAAATAAACTAATATGCAATGACATGAATCTACCAATGAGGAGGTTTGCCCAATTTAAATGCATTAACATTAATCTTGTGTCCAATATGAAGTAGTCCATAATATCTTGGAGGTAATAAAATATTTGCATGCTTTTCACTAGATGTTAGCTTCCTCCTTTTAATACACAATCATACTAAATCATTTTCCTCAAATGACATACTTTCTTTCCATAGATTAGTTGAAATAATTATGAATCAAGATATTGAAGTAGGCATAGTGGAGTTACTCTAAAGCTCATGTAATCAAGGTATTCTAGTGACCTAGTACTCAAGATATTGGAAGGAGGGTTTCAAGGCATAAATGAGTCGACTAGTAAGAGGCTTAGGTCTCAAGGCATCAACATTTGCACAATCCAAAATACCAATAAGTAGATGAGTAATCTCAAAATGATGTTGTAAAAATGTTTTGCTTTGGAAAAGAAAACATAGTCAAGTTGGATATCCTCTTGCACTTAAGTGCTAATATTTGAAATTTTAGTTATATTAGTTTCAGTGAAACTATCTTCTATTGGGACTAAGGGATTCTAAGTAGAAGATGTATTGTTATTATACTACGAGATCTATTTGAGTACATCAAACCTTAACTTCTAAAGTTCTAACATGTAATGCCTTAATGAAAACTCTTAGCCTTGGCTAAGTTTATGTCTCATTAATTAGTCTACAGACAAAAGATGATGAACTATGATAGAAGTGTTATCTAGAATTGTTTTGAAGGTGCAACTAGGCTATAGCTAAATCAATGGTCAACAATGATGGTAGGTTAGCCAAGTGTGGAAAACTGCCATGGGAGGCAAAACCATCGTATGGGTGGTCTTTACAAATAGGCAACAAAGAAAATGTTGAGTGCCATGCTTTAAACCTAGGGGATTTGCTCTCTATAAAGGAGACATGTCACCTATGCGAGTGAAGAGTTTTGGAACCCCCTATTTACAACTAATATATGAGAACTATGACCCCCCTTTCTAGACTTATACAATGTGCAATGAAAATATATTTTGTACCCCTTATATATAAGATTTTGAATGGTTGCCACAAAAACATTATCATTATCTATAATGTAATGTCCCCATTGCTTAGTTTATTTTAAGGTGCGTATATGTGGTGTTGCACATCCACACATGGAAAAAAAACTGCAGAATCTCTACAAGATTTACAGGAAGCAGGACTGGTTTACTAGAATAGTTTGAAATCTCTAGTATCATGTTTAGATGACTTAATTCCCACTTTAGATGGATCCAAATATATACTGTGACTTATTTTGAAGGTAATAAGTCGTCCAAGACAAAATATGGATAAAAATAACACGTTTTACAAAAATTGTCATTTTTACCTATTTTTAATGGATTTTTACAATTCTGCCTGTGTTGGCTTGTTGATTAGATGCGTTCCGATCGTTTTGAGAATCGAATGACTATATTTGGAGTTCATATAACAAAGTTATAATCCAAACAAGTTGCAGGGCACAAAAAACAAAAATAAAAAGCATAAGCACTAAAAGAAAGCGTTCTCTCTTTGTTATTGATGATGCATCCTCTCTTCTAAAACCCCCCCTTGCAAAACTATAAATTGAGGGCTTGGGGTTGACTAGAAAAGTGACAACGAGCAATCTTGACAAGGACAAGACGTTGATCGAGAAGGAGGAGACTCTATTCCAATTCTATCATACCTGTACTCTTGTCTCTATTCTGTCATGGCCTCAAAAAAATAATAATTTAGAATCAAAAATCGCAAATGACCCTACTAACGTGGAAGCAAGAGTTGGAGTTACGAGTACGGGAGCCACTAACGGAGTCACAGGCGCGGATAACAACCCTTTACCAACCGCGATATCACAGGTTTTTCAAAAAAAGTTCTATTCAAATAAGATAAGTCTCTTGAGAAATACTGACTTAAGACCAAGAAGCTTGGTTACAAGAACTGGGAAGTTAGAGACCCCAAAATCAAGATACCTCTAGTTAAATTCCAATGAGAAGATTTCATTATGTGAAACTCAAGTGTCGATTGCTACTAGAATTAAGCATCACTTGAAAGTTGCATGATTGGTTGAAGTCATAATTGCTTGTAGACATCAATCTTGTTTGTGATTTTCTAGATTAGATCTTGATTGAATTAAGAATTGGAACAAATAAGAATCGAGGAGCCCTATACCTCCCCTAAGGATAGGTGCTGAATCCCCATACCAAGAGAGGATGTTTTTACCGTCATGGAAGCATGGACTAGCTTCGATGGCAAGAGGTCTCCCAGTAGGGATCGTATTAATCGCACCTAGGAACTACTTGGTCCCCTGTATGGCCTGAGTTCTACTTGGGACACCTATAAATGCTAGCTATAGGTGGATTTGATCTTAGTGACATGCAGATGTGCCAGATGAGGTAGCACGTGAAATTGTAAATTTTCTCCTGTATGGGCCAAAGAACACACATTATGGAATATAATCAATGAATTTGTTTTATTCTGATTGTATGTCCGTGAGTAAATTACGTAAATGAACAACTATGCATAAAAGGATTTTAATTAATGAAGTTGTTTTTATATGTTTCACGTAATGTGGTAGGTAATTATATAACTAAGAACTCTCATAGAGGAAAGTGGGTGGATGGATTCCCGACGAATCCAGTCCTATGGTAGGGAGGTCTTGAGTAGTTGAGAGGTTTTCCCAAAAACAAACACTAGGAAGAAACTTTAGGAAGGGCCGATTTGCTGACTTACCTAGGGTTTGGTCTTAGAACTTGAACTATAAATTATCTGAGGGGAAAGGTACGACGGCTATGCCAGAGCACTATGAGGGATTTCATAGATCCTTAGTCTGCTATTGGAAAAAAGTGTTGTACTCCATGAACCAAGGGTAATGGTAGTCACTCCTTTTGGACAAGAAGCCTCTTGAAGGACATCTCCAAATGTGAGTTAGTTGTTAATAGGTGATTGTTAGATCAATTTGGAACCTTCAGGTCGGGTCCTTCGTGGGTAATGGTGGGACACTGCCCTTGTGAGGTAGACCTAGGGTTAACCATCCAAACAAAATCCGATCATTTTGGTTAGAGTACAGATGGCGACGACTGGAAGGTAAAATTTGGGCGACTACTAAAACATTACTTATCATGCACATAAAGGTGGGTACATGACAAGTGGTATCAGAGCGAAAAGAAATATAAAATTTTTTGGTATTGTAGCCTGAGATATGAGTTGTTTTCCACTTCTCTTGCTAGCACGTGTTTTTCTCTTACCTAGAGAGACGAAGATTGGGAGCGATTCCTAGTCTTCTGAGTTATGTTTACATCGGCAATGCATTCTACGGATTATGGATGGAGAATGCAAGTGATGCGGATTCTGGATAGTATCTATCCTTCTCCATTATACCAGGAAGACGATGGATGATAAGCAGTGGAATTTGTTATATTGATCCGAGCTGTCTTGCCTTCCTTCAGAACAATTTGAAGAGGATAAGATGGATGGAAAACCTTAAAGTTGTGAAGGTTTATTTATTCCATGAAGCCAGAGTGAATTCAACTTTATTCATTAGAGCCCGGGAGGTTAAACTAAATTGATATATTTACGAGAAAGCGACAAAGGTCATCCCAGCAGACGGAATTGTAGTTGTTGGTCGCTCTAAATGCCGCAATTACGTTAAAGATGGACTTCTTGATCTTCCTTTACAGTTTTGATTTTTAGATATCAATTCTTCAAAGCTTGATTATTACCCAATGGATGTATCCAAATACCATGCCTAGATTGTATTAGGGAAATCTTCTCTCCCAAATAACTAGCCATCCCGAAAATAAATGTATTCATCCCCTACAACAAAAGAAATCATTTTATGAAATTGGTTACCATTCTAGCATTTAAGAATTAGGAGTCAGTAGATTAAAAAAAAATCCATGGTTAGATTCCTTAAGTTCATTCGAAAAAACTCTATCATGATGTAACATTCTTTGAAAATTTAATATAAAGCATTTCTATCCTTTTGAAATGATTTCTCCTTGAAAAGATACAAGCAAATAGCATGATAACATTCGTAGAGCTAACTAGAGAAAATGTTATGATACCATAGGAAGTTGTTCCTACCCTTAATACTGCTGAGATCCAAGAAAAGAAGTTCCTACTTAAGCAAATCAAACTGCTTGAGTTTCATGGCCAAGGCAAAAACATCGAGATTGAAGCAGAAATATGGGTTGAGTCCATGGAAGATTATTTCATTGTTGCTGGAATTACCCAGCTAATCAAGCAATGATCAACAAGTTAAAGCTAACAGGAGAAGCTTGAATTTGGTGGAAACAATGGTGTAAAGACCAAGGAATCTCTGAAGCATACGTTAGTTGGGATGTATTAAAGGATGTAGTGTGAGGCTAGTATCTTCCTCCAGCATATCGCACACAAAAGATGAATGAATTCTTTGGTCTAAAGAAACTTGGAATGACACTGGAAGCCTATTACACGAAGTTTGTTACACTTCTCAAGTATGCACCATCTATGGACATTGTGCAGCAACTATCCCAGTTTTGTCACACATTGGATGATCCCCTGAACACACGGCTTGAAGCAATGCATCCATCCGACCTCCAAGATGCATTGATAAGATTGTACAGGAACTCTAGTTTAAACCAAGAAATGATAAGCCTTGGAATAATAAGTTCCAAAACAGAAATATAACTAGGGGCTATGCAAAAAGAGCCCAAGGTCAATTCCAATCTGCTAATAGAGCAAGAAGGCTAAGACGTTGGCAGTGGAGAACTTTACTGGTGGTAATAAGGACACTTTTAGGTGCTATTATTGTAACGAACCTGGCCACATCCAAAGGCGATGCCCAAAACTCGAACATAATGAATGCCAAAGCGAATTCCGTAACAACCAGAGCCAGACAACCACAGCTAGAGGAAGAGTTGCCGGCATAACCCTCAAGGAAGTAGAAGATGATGAAAGTCCCACCTTGGAAACTGACATGGAGAGAACGAGAATTCATGCCTCTCTCAACAAGAAGGGACCAAATCGACAATTCTTAGTGATTTAAACACCATCAACCTATAACGGTAAACCCTTTAAAATTTTGATTGATTGTGGAAGCACACATTCATTCATATCACCAAGGTGTGCTAGAAAACTAGGTAGAGACACAATGCATGAACCTGGGTTGATAGTTGAGTTAGCTGATGGAAAAGAAGTTTCCTCAACACAACAGACAAGTAAGATGGAGTTTAATTTGGGTGGCAATCAAACCAACATGAAATTCAGAGTGATGAACCTAGGAACCTATGAGTGCCTGTTAGGAATGGACTAGTTAATTTCCAATGATGCTCATATTCATTGTGAAAAGGGTGAAGTCACATTCTTGAATTGTGTAGGACAACAAGTAACCACACAAGGAGAAGTAGGAAAACTGAAGATTCAATTAGCGAAAGTTTCTCGAATCGCTAAAGGTTTAAGAAAAGGCTCACATGTATACCTAATCAAATTAAATAAGAATGAACATGATAAAGAAGCTAAAGATGAACCGTTGTGGCTTAAGGAATATGCTAGCGTATTTCCTAAAGAATTAATTAAACTTCCACCACAAAGAGAAGTCGACCACGAAATCAAGCTAGTACCAGGAGCTGCACCAATTGCAAGGCGACCATACCGAATGCCCATTCCAGAAGCCATAGAACTAAAGGAACAACACAAATAGCTCTTAGATCAGGGATACAATAGACCCAGTAACTGACCTTGGGGAGCTCTAGTGTTATTTCAGAAAAAGAAGGATCGGACTCTCTGTCTTTGCATTGATTATCGAGGACTAAATCAAGTAACAATCAAGAATAAGTATCCGTTTCCAAAAATCGACAAACTACTTGATCGACTATAGGAAGCGAAGATTTTCTCCAAGATTGATCTTAGATCAGGGTATTACCAGATCAGAATTAAGCAAGAAGATATCCCAAAAACCGCTTTTAGCACAAGGTACGATCATTATGAGTTTATCGTAATGTCATTTGCATTAACCAATGCCCCTACTACCTTCAATAGATTAATGCAAGATATATTCAGACCTTATCTTGATGATTTCGTCCTTGTATTCTTTGATAACATCTTAACATATTCCAAGGATGAAGGAAGTCATGAGTCACAACTGCAGACAATTCTTGAGATAATGCGGACTCACAAGATGTATGCTAAGAAGAAGAAGTGTGAGTTCTTCAAGAAGCAAATAGAGTATTAAGGGTTTATAGTTTTAGTAGAGGGAATTTCAGTAGATCCAGCCAAGGTCAAGGATGTACAAGACTAGCTGCCTCCAACCACTGTAAGCAAAGTTTGTAGCTTTTTGGGTTTAACAGGATGGTATCGGGTCTTTATCAAGAATTGTGCCTTGATTGATGCACCCCTCACCGACCTACTCAAGAAGCAGGTCACCATTAAATGGACCCAAGTTGAATAGTCTAGTTTTGACAAGCTCAAGCTAAGTTTAGTCACAACCCTGATCCTCTAACTACTCGATCTTATTAAATTAAAGACTCATGAGAGAAATTATGCTACTCATGACTTGGAATTACTTGCAATTATCCACGCTCTTAAGTTATGGAGACATTATCTACTCGGGAATAAATTCTCACTGGTAGTCGACCATAAAAGTCTTAAATGGATCTTCACTCAACTAGATCTAAATATGAGGCAACATCAGTGGATTGAAGTCTTGCAAGAGTATGATTTTGAGATCAAATATAGACCGGGCAAAGAGAATGTAATTGCAGATGCTTTAAGCCGCAAATAATTTCTCAATGCACTTATCTCAGAAGAACCTCTTAGAGCTCAAACACTAACTATGATGATGTCAATGCCTAGCAATCCCATCACCGAGCTAGCTAAGGAGAAGGTGAATAATGATCCTAAGTATCAACAAATGCTGAAGGAAATTCAGAATAAAGAACAAAATTTTGAGCTCAAGACAAAGTATCTTAATTTCTCTGTTGATGAAGGGCTTGTCTACTTTAGGACAAGATTATGTATTCCTTCAAGTCAAGATCTTAAGAAGAAGATACTATGGGAAGCTCATGATTCCCCATTTTCAGGACATCCTGGCTATGCCAAAAATCTCAATGCAGTTAGAAAAAGCTATCATTGGGAAAAGCTCAAAAGTAACGTATTCAAATGCTTGAGTTGCCAATGAATAAAAGGTCAACGAGTTAAGCTGCCAGGAAAGATACAACCACTTGATATTCGTAAGTTGAAATGGGAATTCATTAGTATGGATCTTGTAGTTAGATTACCCTCAGTTCAAGGAGGATACAACTTGATCATGGTAATTGTGGACATGTTGACTAAGGTTACCCACCTTATTCTGGTCAAAACTAGCTACAAAGTCTCAGATATTGCCAGGTTATTTGTCAAAGAAATCTTGAGACTTCATGGACTACCAAAGATAATTATTAGCGATCATGTTCTCTATTCACTTCGCATTTTTGGAAGGGATTATTTGAAGCTCTCGGTACACAGCTTTGTTTTAGTATAGCTTATCGCCCTCAAATTGATGGGCAGACAGAGCATGTAAATCAGGTCATTGAAGATATACTTAGGGCATATTGTTGCAAAGAACCTAGATGGTGGATACAATATCTACATTTGGTGGAATTTTCTTACAATGTGTCCTATTATCAGAGCATTCAAATGACCCCATTTCAAGCTCTATATGGGCAAGAATGCATAACCCCGCTAAACTTCTCCACCCCTACCTTGAAGGTTGAAGCTTCTAAGAAGATGCTTGAAGAGATGGACAAACAAGTCAAAACCATCAAGCAAGTTATACAAGTTGCCAAGGAGTGCGGCACAAAGCCTATGCTGACCTAGGGAGAAAATAGCAAATCTTCCAAGAAGGGGACAAGGTTTTTATCCATGTACGCCCAAAGAGAAGTTCTTTATCCTTGGGAAAATTCAAGAAGCTAGGCCCAAGTTACTGTGGACCTTACAAAGTCATAAAGACTCTTGGACCTAATGCTTATAAGCTGCAACTTCCTAAAATCCTAAAAGTTCATGATGTATTCCATGTAAGTCTCTTGAAGCCCTATGTTCCCAATCTTGATCATATTCTTGATGATCAACAAGTTGTAATGCTGAGCCAATGTTTACTTGAACTTCAACCTGATAGAATCTTGGACGTCAAAGAAAGAATCCTTAGGAATAGGACCCTTAGAGAATATCTCATCTAGTGGAAGGATTATCCTGAAGAGGATGCCACTTGGGTTGATGAGCTAACCCTTATGAAAGAATACCCCCAGTTTCTCTCGAGATGAGGACATCTCGATTTCTCTAAGAAGGGAAGAATGTAATGTCTCCATTACTTAGTTAATTTTAAGGTGCTTATACCTGATGTTGCACGTCCACACATGGAAAGGAAAACTGTAGAATCTCTATAGGATTTACAGGAAGCAGGACTGGTTTACTAGAATTGTCATTTTTGCCTATTTTTGATGGTTTTTTACAATTCTGCCTGCTCAAGCTTGTTGACCAGATGCATTCCGATAGTTTTGAGACCCGAACGACTATATTTGGAGTTCATACGACAAAGTTATGATCCAAACAAGTTGTAGGGCACAAAAAACAAAAATAAAAAGCATAAGCTTTAAAGCTAAGCGCTGAAAGAAAACGTTCTCTCTTTGTCATTGATGATGCGTCCTCTCTTCTACCCCCTCCCCCCCCATGCAAAACTATAAATTGAGGGCTTGGGGATGACTAGAAAAGAGACAACGAGCAATCTTAACGAGGACGAGACACTAATCGAGAAGGAGGAGACTCTATTCCATGAGATGAAGAGACATCATTCCGTTCAACCCAAGGAAGGGATACGCTAAAGGACTCTCATACTCTTCTACCCTGATCTAAGAAGAGAAGACATTGAAGAACTATTTCCTCTTCTATCATACATGTACTCTTGTCTCTATTCTATCATGGCCCCGAAGAGAAAGAATCTAGAATCGAAAGTCGCAAATGACCTTGCTAACGTGGAAGCAATAGTTGGAGTTGCAAGCACGGGAGTCACTAATGGAGTCACGGGCATGGATAACAACCCTTTACCAACTGCCGCGATACCATAGGTTTTTCAAAAAAAGTTCTATTCAAATAAGACAAGTCTCTTGAGAAATACTGACTTAAGGCCAATAAACTTGGTTAGAAGAACTAGGAAGTTAGAGACCCCAAAATCAAGATACCCCTAGTTAAATTCCAAGGAGAAGATTTCATTATGTGAAACTCAAGTGTTGATTGCTACTAGAATTAAGCATCACTTGAAAGTTGCATAATTGATTGAAATCATAACTGCTTGCAGACATCAATCTTTTTTGTGATTTCCTAATTGAATTAAGAATTGGAACAAATAAGAATTGAGGAGCCTTATACCTCCCCCAAGGATAGGCGCGCTGAATCCCCATACCAAGAGGGGATGTTTTTACTGTCGCAGAAGCATGGACCGGCTTTGATGGCGAGAGGTCTCCTAGTAGGGTTCGTATTAAGTAGGAGGTGGATAGGGTGCCAGGGGGGATCTGGCTACTAAATCCCTTTTTTGCACCTAGGAACTACTTGGTACCTTGTATGGTTCGAGTTCTACTTGGGACACCTATAAACGCTAGCTATAGGTGGATTTGATCTTGGTGACGTGCAAATGCGCCGGATGAGGCAGCACGTGAAATTGTAAATTTTAATTGTATGGGCGGGAGAACAAACATTATGGAATATAATCAATGAATTTGTTTTATTTTGATTGTATGTTCGTTAGTAAATTACGTAAATGAACAACTGTGCATAAAATGATTTTAATTAATGAAGCTATTTTTATATGTTTCACGTAATGTGGTAGGTAATTAGATAACTAAGAAATTCCATAGAGGGAAGCAGGTGGATGGATTCCCGACGAATCCAATCCTATGGCAGGGTGGTCTAGATTAGCCGAAAGGTTTCCCAAAAAACAAACACTAGGAAGAAACTTTAGGAAGGGCCGATTTGCTGACTTACCTAGGGTTTGGTCTCAGAACTTGAGCTGTAAATTATCTTAGGGGAAAGGTACGACGGCTGTGCCAGAGCACTATGAGGGATTTCATAGATCCTTATTCTGCTACTGGAAAAAGCATTGTACTCCATGAACCAAGGGTGATGGTAGTCACTCCTTTCAGACAAGAAGCCTCTCGAAGGACACCTCCGGATGTGAGTTAGTTGTTGATAGGTGATTGTTAGATTAATTAGGAACCTTCAGGTCGGGTCCTCTGTGGGTAATAGTGGGACGCTTCCCTTGTGAGGTAGACATAGAGTTAACCAACAGGACAACATCCGATCATTTTGGTTAGAATATGGATGGCGAGGACTGGAAGGTAAACTCTGGGTGACTACTAAAATGTTACTCGTCACATAAATCAAGGTGGGTATGTTACATATAATTAGTTAAATACATTTGCATGCAATTTGAAACTCTAAAATTGTGAAAGCAATGCATCTATTAAAATCTTATAGATAATAGTAATAGTTTAAAATATAGGCAATGTTATCTCTTAGTAAGACACTTATTAAAATGTTTAACATGCTTGTTTTTTAACATACTTTTGATATTGAAATTAGTAATGTTAATAAATGAATAATCTTTAACTTACAATTTGGTAAAAGTATGACATTGTAGATTGAGATAAATATTTGTGTATAAGAAGTTTGTAGTGCATACATGGTTTTCAAGACAGAATTGTTGGAAAAACTAGAATTATGAGGTTATGAACTACCTTAAGTAATCAATGACTACACTAATAATTGTGTCTTTTAGTGCCAAGTCATAAAGACATGGGACCTAAATACCATCCTTAGTGCAAGCATAATATAATCCTTGTGTTTCTTTGTGCCAATAAATGCTTGGGGCATAGACACAAGCTTCGTGTAAATACGTTGTGAGATAGAAATTATAATCAAGATAGATAATATATATGAATACACTAACTTAGTGTCATTTAGTACCAAGTCATATAGATATGGGACTTAGATTCCATATTTAGTGCAAGCATAGGTAATTCTTGTGTCTCTTTGTGCCAAGCGAGGCTTGGGACATTGACACAAAGCTTTGTATAAGTGAATGTAAGATAAATTATGACTAGCTCAAATAATGTGTATGATTGTATTAATTAAAGTGTCTCTTAGTGCCAAGGTAGACTTGAGACCTAGATACTAAGCTCAAAGGAAGAAAAAGTTAATTTGACACTTTGATAGCATATTATCATTGAGTAATGGTGACATAAATGATTGTCCTAAAGTCACAATATCCCTTAGTGCTATATCTTTATAAGACTTGAAACAAAAGTGTCAAGCGTAATGCAAACATTGAATGTTAGTATCTCTTTGTACTAAGGTGCTTGAAAAGTAGCTATAGACTCACAATAAGTAAATTTTATAAACTATTATTAGATTTTGTATTATATATTTGTAAGCCTTGGAATGCAAGTGACAAGTTTAGTCTAAAGCATCAATATGAAAACTTAGGGCTTCTCTATCTTGGTGAGATTTTGGTTCTAATATTTCCATTTTTCTTGCACAATAAATGAGAAAGCTTGTTTCTTTTCTAATAGGTTGTGATTGCTCGCCTTATCATCAAGTATACCTTTAACTTATAGTTGTATATATCATTAATTGTAAAATGCTATATTTCCTTAACTACCTTATCCTAATTATATTGTGAAAGTATACTCATGCTAAATGTGATAAAATTAAGTTTCTATTGTGATCCAAAAGTCATAACAATTCATCTTCCCAAAAGTGCTGAATTATAATATGCATCATATATTTTTGATCATTTAGATCTCATAAAGAAACTACCAATAGGGAAGCATAGACCTCATTTCGACTTAGAATGGAACAAATGAAGGAGGGTCCATCTTATATGGAAAGTTAGGATTCTTATTCTTACAATAGATAGAAGATTGCTCCTATTTAAGATAATCAAGGTTCAAAGGCTAGATAATAATCAATAAAACTTTGGACGACAAGTACAAATTGAAGGCTTGGGATTATTTTTTCCCTTGACAAGTCACTTCAAGGTGTGATTGAAAACCATGTCTCATCATGTCATTCTAATTGACTAGCCCTCATTCTAATTCCAACAAGATGTTATCAATGTCCAAGAAATGTCCCTACTTAAACAAGTACACACATGCACGCATGTAGACACACATGTACACTCATGATTAGCTACATGTATAATTAGAGAAAGTCAATATTATATATTGTTGTGTGCATCATTTTCTAGTGCATAATAACATATCAAAGACTCAATCTCAAGCTTGTAAACTTACATGAACTTTGCATATTCTTGCCATGCTAGAGGTGCATATGGTTCCTCCCATAGCAACAAACTTATTCCATAAAAAACAAAGAGCAAAACATTGATATCGATCTGCACATTGATTAAGACTTATTCTGGTAGCACTTCATCCACTTTGGCTAACATGTTTAAATTAAGAGCTTGCAAACCTAGACTTACTAATCTCTTTGCTTGCCACTAAAGTAGGAAGTAAGATATTGTGCTTGATCTTCTTGGGCTTAGTGCACGTCTTCTTTTTGCTCTTCTTGGCACCACCCCCGAGAAGAAGCACTAAATGTAGGGAGACTCCTTCCAGACCTTGTAATATCAGCCATCCTCAAGTTGCTTTCTAGTAAAGATAAGGCATTGCTAGTTACGAGGAATCACTTCCTTTCCCCGAATCTTGGCCTTCACGTTGTTCATAGTGTAAGAGGACTTGACCTCTCATGTGATGGTCTTATTGGTCAAGCTCTTCACAAAGATCTCCATCTTGATGATTGTAAAAGAGAGCTGAGATCTAGACACATTCCTTGATCACTCTCTTCTCTTCTCTTCTTCCCCCCTCTCTCTATGTTTCTTTTCCCCCAAAAAACAAGCTGGGAAATAAATTTTGAGATTTTGAGACTTAGGGATGGTAGAATATTCTCATTCCAAGCCCATTACATCACTTTATAGTTGCAAGGGATGGCCATTATGAACGCTTGCCATTCCCATTTTGCATGCCCATATGATGTTCCTTGTATTTATGTTTAAAATTCAAAAAACAATTCTACCTATCCTCCTTGGCCCACAAACCCTCATATAGATAAAATGTGTGCTCCAATCAAGGGAAAACATTACTTTCATATTCTAGCATGATATTTTCCCAAAATTAAACCTCAAACCCCATGATAATGTCCAACTTGAAGAGCCCCCCCTCATGGACCTTGTAACCAATGTATGTGACAGATATGTAACTCATTACTCCCTAAGGAACTACCTAACCAAACTAGAATCCCATCTTTGAAACCAATAGTCTAAAAATTGGAACTTAAGATCAATCTTCTATGCAAATAAGATTTAATATTTCCATGGATGATGATTAAGCCTAAACCAAGTCCACGAGAACAAGCTCCTTCCAATACACATATTCACACAATGTGATAGTCAAGAAAATTTCCATCAACTAGTATGTACGATTTTTTAATTTAGCTATAATAACATGAATGCAACTAATTACCATACAAAACTAGAGAACTACAAATTAAGGACGTGATTTTTAATGGTGCTTTAGTCTTTGTAACAACTTTAGAGATTGATGCATGTGATGATTCACAAGCCATCAAGATTCAAAGTCAATTTCAAAACTTCAAATTCACATCTCTAAATAGGATATGAGTTGCAAATCTTGAGGTTGAGCAACAACTAAAAGCCTTCTTCTACTTCAATCCAAACATGCCAACAAGAGTGATGTAGATATCATCAAATCTATTAAAAACATTTATAGCTATTGTGATATGTAAGATTCTATAATATACAATTTGTAACTATTTTAAATGTTAATTTTTTATCCATGTTATAAATAGTATGTTCCATTGTCAATGCCCATGAAAAATATTTTTCACGCTTGAATTATACTTTCCTACTTTTCTCCACCAACTTCAATGGTGAGAATCAATCAATGATAGTGCCTAGGTTGGAGAGGAGCTTAAGGTTTCCTTTTTTGATATTGTGCAATTAGTCCTCCTCTCAAATGCACAAATTTGACTTCTCATAAAATGGGAGCTTGGACAAGTCATCCAATATCATGATGCATGGCATTCTCCATATTTCCTCTTTTCTATGATCCATGATGCTTCCTACAAACTAAACATGATGATTAAATTTAGCAAGACTATACATTTTTTATCAAGTCTAAGAAGAAAAAGGTCACGAAACATTATTTTTCATAAAATGATGATTTTCAATAAAATTATGCATCTTTCGGGAATCATTAGGCAGTAGTATAACCTAGAAAGGTCAGGAGTTACTATAACTATTAATAGCAAAGAGTTAACTACTTGGAGAGTAGCCATAGAAAAGGAGGACCATGTGAGTTTTGTAAAGTGGAATAGTTTATTAACATACTAAAAGTGCTAGTAGAAAAATATATCTCACCTCCTCTAGGAAGGGGGGACTACCCCATTCCTTATTTTTAAGCTTGGGAAGAAAATTAATGGGGGCATAAGGTCCCTAATGTATTGTACTTATTATGATATTTTTGGAAAAGCCACCCTCCCTTGGATTACATGATTCCATAAGTTATCCATGGTCCCCGGGGCTTTAAAGTTAATAAAATGGCCCTCTAAAGGCATTAGAAATCAAAGCCCCCTCCTCCATGTCAAGATCAATGAGTTTTTTCAGCCGATAAACTTGCGAGGCTAAACTTTCCTTTTCATATAGGTCACCAAGCTTTCTCCATAAAACATATGCACCTTTTGTATTTTCATATTAAAAGACATAGACTTTGAGAGTCTTAGCATAATAGTGGAGTATGTGAGTTCATCTGATTCCTCCCATACATTTGGATCCATGTCTTCAAGCTTATGTCATTACATTCTATTCACTTCACTTACTTTTCTAGGCCAATACATTTTATGTTTGCTCTTTCCAATATGAAAATGAAAAATTTTGCTCTTTCCAATATAAAAATTTTGTTCGCTCAAACTTTTCAATATTAAACAATGCATTCTCTAAACTTGATGAAGAAGCCATGATGACAAAAGTACATTTGCATACCAAAATTATGAAGATATACCCAATTGTAACCTCAAAATAGATCAACAATTTGCAATGGAGTGCCCCACAAAGCCAAGCAATAACTGTTCAAATATCAAACTAGCATAAAATTGATGCAAAAATGATATTTTAGCACTCCTTTAAAAGGTGTATGATTTTTTTTGCAAGCTTCCCAAGTATCCCAACTATCTTAGGAGCATAGAACAACCATCGGAGTACATGCAAACTATGTTTACAAGTCAGTTTTAGCCCAAATAATCTTTGCAAAATAAGCATAGACTAGCCTAGAAAATCCTTCAAGAAGACAAATCCATTGAAATATATGTGCAAACCGAAGCTGAGAGTAATATGAGAGCCTCTAAGTGCGAGTTACTATCCAAACCAAAACTATTCTATGCTATGTAAAACTAAGAATTCAAAATCAACACTATAGATGCAAGTTCAACACTATAGATGCAAGTTTGTTCGTAGTTCTTGTTGCACTTTTCATTTTGAGCTATAGGACACCTCAATTTGATATCAAATGCAAAAGCTATGGCCAAAATACTAAAGTGTAGCGAGTGAAAGTCTTGGTTGTAGGTATTAGTTTCCAACATTGGTATAAGCATTGAAATACATGTCATTAATAATGTCAAAAATACCATTGGTGTGCACATCATTACAATGAATGATAAATATGGCATTGCCTATTTTGATATTAACATTAATGAATAATGAATATATTAATGATGTGTTTCTTAGCCTTGCCCTATCAAAAATTTCCTCGATAAACCCTTTACTTGTTTTATTGAATGAAAAAGCCTAGGCTCTAGATTTTGTAATTATTTTAATTAATCCTAGAAGGAAATGTTAAAAATATAGTAAGCAAGGCTCCACTTAGTTAGTTCAACTTGATTGTTGTGCTAAAGATTCAAGTCGTACGTACATAAATTGCATGCATATTATGTAATTGTAATTGAGACATTTTTTATCCCCTAGTTTTATTCCTCTTATTTGAGATGGATTTAGAGTTACTCTCAAAGAGTAAACTCATTGAGAAAAATGGTCAATTTTTGTATTAGTTTGTTCTCATTAATAAGCAATAAAGAGTAACATGTATGCTTTTTTCAAACTTCAAAAATCTCTTTGTAGAAGGCAAATAATGTTTCACATTGTTGTAGTAGTGCTAAAATGAGATAGAAAAGTGTGTAAGAATGTGTTAAAGTCTAGAAAATTCTAACAAGAGACTTAGTTTACTTAACAAGAACAAAACAAATTGGAATGATCAAGTTACCATTATTAGAATAGGAGGATAATAAAAATACAATGTTGCACACATTCCTATAGAGTTGGGAGAGATTTTGAGCACGAGAGCTAACTTCTTAATCCTATATTTGAAGTAGAAAATGCATCTTTAGCCCATAGAGCCCACATGCTGCCAAATACCAAAAAAAAAAAAAAACTCAAAGGAGAAACTAAATATGTTTTATGGTGGTGGAAGAGTGAATAAGACCGAGTGACATTGTTATCAATATCCAAATATGAAATTAAATAACTAGAAAGACAAAGACAAACAATAAGGCACACACATTTTAGCCAAAAAAGTATTGTTAGGCTGCAAATGATAGAAGAAATTGTTGTAATAAAAGAAGGTTTGGGAAAGGTGTTTCCCAATCAATGTAATAGAGATGCCCCCTTGTATCAGTGGATAAACCCTACATAACTAGGAGTATAGAGATAGGTTTACATTTATTTAGGAGTGTTGTGCTATATTACATATAGCCTCCAATATACATGAAAATAAATAAGTGAATGTATGAAAAGAGAACACAACAATTACATAGTAATAATCATTGCAATGGTTAGGTAATCTCATTCCTTTTTATGATCTTCTTCTAATCGAAAAGAACTATGTCATTAAGGTGATGGTAAATAATGAATGAAAATGAACAAGAAGTGGTTACTTTAGATTACTTACTCAAGCCTTTTACCCTTTTCGATGATGATTACATGGATCATGAATGAAGTCCTTAGACTTCAAGATGATGATTATGAAGATGGTGAGATGAGAGAGAATGAGTGCCCGATCCTTTACTGAGGATAATCAAGCGTAAAATGATGGATCAAGATTAGGAATAACCAATTGATGTGTTGGTCATCATTGAACTGATAAGGTTTATTTGTAGTTAAATGAATCATAACAATCTATGGCATTGTTATTATGTAATAATATAATAGATTGCTGTTACATTTGAACCTTGGAGGAGGCCTAATAGTTTCATAGATTGCTATTGCATTCAAAGCTTGGAGGAGGTCTAGGTAGCTTCAAACTTCTATGTTACCAAGAAAAGGGTCAAATAGACTCCAAGATTCTTTCTATTTTCAATGACATGCATTATATGTTGAAGTGCATATCTATAGATAAATGCATATATATGGTAGATGATAGCAATGGGGCATGTGCATGCATGAAGGCAAAATATCTTTGCTAGACAAGAGGATGACTATTGAAACAAGATCTTCATGAGAAAACAATCGAATCTATTATTAATTCTCTAGGCCAAAGGCTTCAATATATTTTTTCAACAACTTTCCTCTCAACACCTATAAAGGTGATGGACATCCTATTAGTTTCCCCAAGCTGGAGACTCCAATGTCTGGTAGGCCTTTCTTGGGGCCTTCATATGATGCACTGAATTGGCGTCCATACAAATATATTTGCACCTACACTTATACATCCACAAGCTAACAAGAGTCCATGTTTAATGAGACATGTAGCACCACTATAGGTTTTAGTGGTGCCTAAAGCTGAGATTGCATATTTCTATTATACTAGGTGAGCTATCTTCAACAAAACTGTTTGTGGAAGCACATCTTCATTACATCCTTCTAGAAAGCTATTTTATTTGTGCAAGAGTGGCAGTCTTAGGAGCAAAATATGAGGTTGCGCCATGTTCAATTGTAGACTCACATACTTCATTGTTGGAGGGAGCCTCAATATGAAAAAGTTGAGGTGTACAAGCGCGCGCGCACGCGCACACACACACACACACACACACACACTCTCTCTCTCTCTCTCTCTCTATATATATATATATATATGGAAAATGCACTCTAAACAATTGAGGAGGATGATAAGAAGGGGAGATGTTGAGGCTCTAATCTCAAAAGCTCTACTCTCAATGGGTGTGCCTCTTTCTCATGTTTGGAGGTCCTCCTCTTATTGTTTTATTTCCAAGTAATTCTTCCCCCTCTCCCCTTCCCCCCCACTCTCTATTTCCATTTTTGAAGGTCAAAATTCTTAGAGCCATGACTCACCTAAGAATATTGGGGCTGGCTTCGAGATTCAAGTAAAAGACAAATCCCCATGCCATCATAGCTTTGCAAGTACAAATATTAGCTACTATAGGATCAGTGGGCAACTACTCTTATTTCTTCAACTCATTGAATGTGAATTTTTAGTGGGTGCATGCATCAATATGTCATCAAACCCCACTAAAATGCCTCTTTTGTTAAGATTTGCTGGGTTATTGGGGCCAAATAAAACAAGAATCATTCTCTACATCCTAAAACTCTTCTCTATAGTGTGAAAGAAAAAACAACTTTTTGTAACAAATATAAGAAACTTAAATTCAACAAAAATATGAGAATTAATTTACATGTGTTTCACATCCTTAAAACTAGACATTTTATAAATTGTAATCCTTTTCCTCAAACATTAGAAGCTTTCTCCTGTGGGAAATTTGTAACTCATTTTGTGTAAAACCTTAGTTTTTTCTGAGTACTAGTTGGATTCTAGAAGATCCACTAGTTTCAAAGTCCAACGACTCATTAAAAGGATGTACATCTTTTTATTTCAAGGCAATGATTAGAAGATTGACACCCAATCCAACAATTATTTCAGCATCATCTTCATGCTTGTAAAGCCAAGAGACTCAAGAGTTCGATTGTTTCTGATAAAGGGTAAAATAACTTCTCTTTAATATTGACGGTACAAAGAATGTCAAAACATAAGAAAATTAGCATAGGCTCATTCTCAACCAAGAGATGGTTTTTATACATGTAATAAACTCGAAAAGTTGGGGTGTTTTTGAAACTTTAGAAAGGCTCAATCATGTATAACATGGTGATAAACACAATCGTGCTCTTATTGTATACATTTGTGCTAGAATAACTTTGTGCCTTACCTTTCTATGCCAATCTTGTCAGCTAAAAACTACAAACAAGGGGCTCCAAAGATGGAGAGATATGAGGGATCTAGGGGTTGCAAACCTTATGCTTTTGGTTGTTAGAACTCAAATTGGGCTTACTATTTGGGAAATAATTGGCTCGAAGAGGTGTTTAGTATAGATAGAATCGATTGATTCCCCTTTGAAATGATGAGTTAGGACAATATGATGAAGTTTTGGTTGTGTTTAAAGGCAAAAATGTTGGCCAAGATGAAAAAGAGGAAGGACTTTAAGGTCTCACCTATTGGAGAGGTGCGCTTCTTTGTTGGGATAAATTCTATCATCTTTGAAGGTAAAATTGTTAGATACTATGAAAATGAGAAAACTATTTAAGATCTTCTTTCAGTGACTACTGAATAAGAAAAGGACGATCACACATTGTGACTATTGGAGTTCTCACATCTTGTATCTATTTCTCTTGCTCTCTTGTGACATCCACCATAGCTCATATCTCTTTTGTTTCTGCTAGCTCATACTTCCACTTGGGCTTCACTCTTTAACAATAAACACCTTCGTAATCTATATTGTAGCCAATTGTTGGATTGTATTTTTTTGGATTTTTAAAGGTTTTTGTTGACTCAGAACTTTTACCTAATTTAATCACTCAAAATAGTAGTCACCAAATCAACTTTTTACTATAACTTTTTACTAATCCAATTCCCTACTCTAGCTATGTGGGTCTTGGATCAAGCATGGTACGAGACTGAGTGATCTATTCCTTGTATTTTGATTCTAACCTCTAACGTGTGAGCCTCCTATTCCATTGTACCTTGGATTGATTTTGTCCCAGTTCCATTAATTGAACTAAAAATGTCATGCTCAACACATGATATGTGAGGCTTGGACAAAACTCATATTATTTCAAGAGCTTCAATGCTTGTTAACTTGATTACCTCTCATACAGTTGGGTGCACAATTCATTCTCAGAGTCATTCACTCTCCTCTCATTACTGCAAGCAAGCAAGAAGTAATCCACCAAGAGCTTATAGTAGGCTCACCTTCACCTATTGTCGTATGAATACTTTGAAGGCTTGATAATGAACTCACAATTCAAGTGTGGCTCCCTCGATTTGCTCTAGTACTCCATCATGATCGATGTACTCCTTAAGTGCTCTAAGGAAGAGAAGAAACATTGAGGAGATATGCCAGCTTCAACCTCAATCCTGCCTCTTACCTTTTACGCTATAGAAGAAAAAGGGGAAGAAGAGAAGAATGCAAGTTAAGGGAGAAGACTCACTCTCACAGTTCCTCACTCACTCTCTCACTCTCATACTCTGACCCTCACTCTCAACATAATGCATAAGAAGATAGGATGGAAGCAAGAAAAAGAAAGCTCTCAAATTTGCACACACAATAATGAGCACTTCTATTCACTTCTTTGTCTTTATACATGGGTTTGGGATTTAGGGTTCCCTTCATAATTTGAGAGCCTTAAGCCATTCCCCCTTGTTAGGCTCTTAACTAGTTCCTCTTCAATACAAGCATACATCCTATGTTAATTGGATCGGTCCCATTAAAAGTGAATAGAAGATTAGCACCATAATCTCTCACGACTATGGGCCTTCATATTTACTCCAAGTTATTTTACAATTTGCATGGCAAAAATTTTAAATATTAAATGTCATTACAATAATAGTGCAATCTAAAGTTGTTAGCACTTATACAAATAACTATGCCTAAATTATCACAATGCACTCCAAAAAGTATAATATCTTTTGAATAACTTTGGAGTGTTGCGCTTCTACTTGACTTACATCTTCCTCGCCATCTACAGTTAGCACATGTCCAAAGGTTGATGTTGGGAAAATGGGGCTTGGAACCTCTCTTCGATGAAGCAAACATGTTCAGTTTTAAAGGAAATTGATTCGAATCAAGTATATTATTATTTTGAAACATTGGATTTTTGCATTTGGGTCTTCCTCCCTATACATGAGAGCACTTTCTTAGGAAGATGTCCTTTTTTTTCTCCCTTATAAGGTTAGATTAGAGGATTCAATAGTAGCTTAGTATCTTATGAACTCATGGAAAAGTATTCTTGAAATTGCATTGATAAGAATGAACTGTAGGTTGGTTTGGCCAGAATGATAAACATGAGAATTCTTCCCTTATGGAAAAGTTTTCTTAAAACTACACCTTGTTCTTTATAGGAATGAGAGGAATGGGGATTCTTCTTTGATGAAATCTTAATAGTTTAGTAGGCATCACATAAAGAATTGGCATACATATTGTCACATTGCAAAGAATAGGGCATCCACATAGATGTGCATTATTCTAACTTGCTACCAAAAAGATAGGTACTAGTTGTCATTACAACTAAATGGTGTTCAAATAAAGATATGATGGTTTCTACAAAGATGAAAGGCTTTGATTTATTTTGTTAAATAAAGAAATATTCTAAATTATATAGTTCTCCCTTGAGAAAATAATCCCTTAGGTAAAAATGATTTTAGCCTTGTTTGGCAAAAACAAAAACAAAGCATAAAAGGCAAACTAAACAAAATAGACAAATTATCACAAGGGATTTTGATTTGATAACTAAATAACTTAAGATAAATGTTGCAAGTTTGAATTATAAAAAGGAGAAATACACAATTTTGAGTATATGAAATACTATTTTATGATAGATGACAAATATATATTCACACACACACACACACACACACACACACACACACACACACACACACACACACACACACACACACACACACACACACACACACACACACACACACACACACACACACACACACACACACACACACACACACACACACACACACACACACACACACACACACACACACACACACACACACACACACACACACACACACACACACACACACACACACACACACACACACACACACACACACACACACACATAGAGAGAGAGAGAGAGAGAGAGAGAGAGAGAGAGAGAGAGAGAGAGAGAGAGAGAGAGAGAGAGAGAGAGAGAGAGAGAGAGAGAGAGAGAGAGAGAGAGAGAGAGAGAGAGAGAGAGAGAGAGAGAGAGAGAGAGAGAGAGAGAGAGAGAGAGAGAGAGAGAGAGAGAGAGAGAGAGAGGTCAAGGCATTTTTGAGATTCACAAAGCACAGTTACTCATATATTTAGTCAAATTGTAATGATAAAAAGTGAAAAATATGCATAGAAAATTTTTATAAACCATTTTTGAAAAGATGATTCCAACACAACAATGTTGTCATGTATACATTTTGTGCTTCTAAAGGAAAAGTTGTGTAAACATTTTTTACTTTTAAGTTTGCGCAATAAGCATAATATCTAATAAGCAATATATCAAAGGCTAGAAATCATGGATATGCATAATTTGTTCATGTCTAATGACATAACCCAAACAAAGGACCTGGTTCAAGAAAATACTAGAGACATTACCAGTTTATACACATACAATTTAGTATAGTCTCTCAATTGGTACATACTTCACCCCAAATTTACTTTAATGCAAAAAATACATACAACTCATGAAACATGAAGGAGATAAAGACAACATCTACCATATCAATAATGAGGATAACTCATAAAATGTACTACTCATGAAACATGAAGGAGATAAATACAAAATCTACCATATCCTCAATAATGAAGTACCTTTAACAAAATTCGAATACCTAATTGTAAGCGGCTTTGAATGTCTAGATCTTGCACTAAGAACCTTCAAACAATATAAGGACTCTCGAACTTTCCTTTTGAAAAGACTAACTGAGTGTAGAGATCCCTTTGATTTTCCAAAATAACATTTATCGTGCTCTTAATATTGTTAACTATAATCATGCTAAGTATTTTGCCATTCCTTTAAGGACTCACCTTCTAGCTGACCCTTCTTATCAAAACTTCCTTATTTAAAGATAATTGTGTGGTGCATGTCCACCTTTGTATAAGAAGGTTGCTCCATCCATTCCAACTTGGACAAATAATTTTCACACTCCCTGTAATGTCTCCTCCCCCCACCCCCCGTGACCCCAGTGCCTCCTCCCCCATAGGAACTCCCCCCCTTTTTAAAAAAAAACCTTAGTACAAAATTTTTTAACTCCCCCTCTCTCTCCCTGCCGAAAGCACTCGGGGAGAGAGAGAGAGGGTACTATGTGATAGTAATGGGGGGCCCCCAGGTGGGAGGGGTGGAGGCCATGCCACCCACCTCCTCCCACTCCTATAAAAGGGGAGGCTCCTCCCCCTCCCTTGTCTACAGAGACATCGCCCCCCTCCCTGCGTCGTCACCTCCCCCCTCCAACCAGTACTTGCGTGGCCCCTTGGGGCTTCCGACTAAATCCCCCCCCTCCTCGTTCGTCCGTCAGTACACCCCTCAGCTCCGCCGTGGACAGTAGCGCCACGTTGGGAGGCTTCCGGCAGCAATCTTTCCCCCCCTCCTCGTTTCATTTGAAACCCCCCTCCTTGATTGCTAGTCTGTTGTCGGCCCCTGTGAGCAGAAAAGAGGAGAAGGAGAGAAGTAGTGAGAGAAAGAGAGAAGAGAAAGAGGAGAGGGAGAGAAGAAGAGAAGGAGAGAGAGAAAAGAGAAGGAGAAGGAGAGAAGAAGAGAAGGAGAGAGAGAAGAGAAAGAGGAGAAGGAGAGAGAGAAGAGGAAGAGGAGAAGGAGAGAAGAAGAGGAGAGAGAGAAGAGAGAAGGAGAAGGTGAGAAGAGAGGAGGAGGAGAAGAAGAAGAGGTAGAAGGGGAAGAGGAGAGGGAGAGAAGAAGTAGAAGAAGAAGAGGAGAGGGAGAGAAGAAGAGAAGGAGAGAGAGAAGAGAGAAGGAGAGAAGAAGAGAAGGAGAGAGAGAAAAGAAAGAGAAGGAGAGAAGAAGAGAAGGAGAGAGAGAAGAGGAAGAGAAGAGGGAGAGAAGAAGAGAAGGAGAGAGAGAAGAGAGAGGGAGAAGAAGAAGAGAAGAAGGAGAAGAAGAGAAGAGAAGAAGTGAGAGAAGAGAGAAGGAGAAGAAGAAGAGAAGAAGGAGAGGAAGAGAGAAAGAAGTAGAAGAGGAAGAGGAGAGGGAGAGGAAAAAGAGAAGAAGAAGAAGAAGAAGAGAGAGAGAGAGAGAGAGAAAGAAAGAGAGGGAGAGAGTTGGTGAGTAGCCCTCGAGGAGCCGCGTTCGTGAAGCTGCGTTTGTGAAGCCATCTTTTTCAAAGCCACCCCCTCGGCAAAGGACCCCCCATCTAACGACCTTTCCTACCTAAGCTTGTCGTCTTGAAGGCCAGACTGTCCAAACTCCACGTGGCAAATGGCTCCCAAAAAGAAAGTCGCAGGAAGCGTAGGTGCCAAAGCTACCATTGGTACTGGTAATGCGGGAGAGGCAAGCGGAGCGACCAACACAACGAATGCCCCTATGACCACAAATCAAACCCAGGTTCTTTAAGATTTATAATTAATTATGTATTATTTCTCGTGAAAGAAATGAAGGGGTTAGCTACGTGCTTGGAATAAGAACGATTCTTAGGATTTTTGTTTACTCTAAGCGCTAGGTTGCATGCATGAAGTGGTAGAGTATGGAGTTCACATAAGTTTATATGCGTGAAATGGTAGAGTATGGAGTTTGCATAAGTTTATATGCACGAAATGATAGCTTTTACACACATAGAATGATAAGGTTTTCGCATTATTTCACATAAAATAATAGCTTTTAAACCATTTCAGTGCATGAATAGTCATTTAGAATTCATGCTTCACGATCATGACCAAAAGAAACTCACGAAATGATAGTTTCCATTCGTAAGATGCAATTGCACCAACAGATAAAAACCTAGACTTTCATATGTGCAAGTCACATGTGACCCGGTGCATTAGGAATAAGTATTCGTTGCCAAGGTTAAAGGTTGGTTAGGATGTATGACTATACTAAATGCACCATGTGCATGATGGATAAGGTTGATTGGAAAACTCTGCATAGCACCACACTAAGAGAGGTGGAAGGGACGCATGCATCTAGACTGTATCCTTAAGGCCTAGATGAGGAATCTTGCGTTGCCAAGTGTATTAACTGAACTTGGTTAGGACTAGAAGAACAAAGGACCCTTGATTGGATTGCGAATAAAAGCATGTCCATTGCCTTGATTAACCAGTTAATGCTTGGGTTAGGTTAAGATACCATAAGGCAAAACCCAAGGGAAAGGGCAAGTCAAAATAAGGTAACTTACCAAGAACATTTGCTTGCATAATCGTGTTTGAGATTATTGGGATCTCGCCAAGTCGTGAATGATCCAGGATCGGATGCTGGGAGCATCTGGGAAAAAGACCCAGGATCGGATGCTGGGAGCATTCGAAAAAAAAGGAGTCACACCTTAGTAGTTGGTTGTACAAATGGCCTCCAAAATGTTTGTGATTGTACACTTAGGTACATTATTTGATCTCCTTTGTTCAAGGAACTAATTCAAGGAAAAACATTTAATGCTTTAGGTTAATAGCTTGGAGGGAGAGGCAAGAACAGCTACCTCTGACTGTCTGCCTAGCCCTGTCCAAGGGGGTTGTTAGCCGTGCCGGGTATATGGACCTAACCCGCTGTGAGAGGTCTCTCTGTGGGTGCTGCTTGGAGCGGGAGGACACTTGGGTACCAGGGGAGGCTCTGGTTGTAAATCCCTTGCCTTCGGATCCCGCACAAGAGGCGGACGTGACTCGAGATGGGATCTCAAGGCCCGTGTACTAGTCTACGGGCAGAACTTAGAGCAGCAATCCTGTAGATTGCTGGGATAGCCTTCAGGGATGATACTTGAGGTATTCCGGGATACAGAAGGATTATTTCTGGGAGGAGAAAAGGGACACTTAATTCTCCTGTATGGGCGGGAGACAAACATTAATTTGAAAATAAGTTAATGAAGTATTTGATCTTGTTTTATCTTGTTTTCATGTTAGTGCCCTAAATTACGTAAAGGAACCTGTGATTAACGGGTTAATTAAGGAAGTTACTTTTATGTGTCAAACATAATGTGGTAGGTAATTAGATAACTAAAACAACCCCCAAGGGAAGCGTGGTGGATGAGAACAATGGGTCCATCCTACGGCAGGGTGGTCTTGGTTAGCCGAGAGCTTTCCTCAAAGGAAATGTTAACGAGAAATGTTAGGAAAAGCTAGACGATGACCTTAGACAATGTTGGTTAGAACCCTGATTCATACCGTTTTAGGGGACCGTAATGGGACTATGCCCGATGGGCAAAGAGGTCGAGCAATGCATCCCTCTTGTTTCCCATTCTCTTTGAACCAAATGCGGTATGAGTCTACTTGGGTCCAGTTGTATCTACGCAAAGTGGGCTGTCGACCGATGCTAGAAGGCTGTTAGGAAGACTCGATTGCTAGGAACCTGGACTTCAGGTCGATCCTAGTGGAAATGGCCAGATATGTTTCGTTGCAAGGCAGACTCGAGAGACCCTAGTTGGCAAACTCCATGTCATTCCTTGGGAGTGCCGGGTGGCATCTTCTATATTGATCTCTTGATGGGCTGCTAAGACGTGTCCCGCAATTTGTGGGGCGGGCATGTTACACTCCCAAAGGACTTGGAAAGTGCTTTCTTCCTTTTTTTGTTTTACTAAAGGGTCATAAATGTGACATATTCCTAAATTTAAAGATGTGTTCTTGTGTGGGTAGTGTATTTATGAGAACATACAAAAGCTAAATTTCCCACCTAAAGGAAGGGATACTCTTCCAAACTTCTAGATAGTTATTTAATTGACGCATGGGTCCCCCCAAAAATCATGCCTCTAAATGTGCAGAGGAGGGACCCATGCATAAATTTATCCATAGTTGTAGCAAACACCAATGCTTGAGTGTCAAACATTGTTTGTGCATCAATGCTTGATTGGCTAGGGAGCTTGAGGCTTGATTAATTAGGGGTACCATCATCGTCGTCATTGTCACGACCTTAGCAATTGACTCATCAACTTGACAAGCACCCTCATGCCATTGATTGTTGTGTAGCTCACCACCTCTCACCCTCTGACACTATTCTAACCCTCTAACACTATCCAACTCCTATTGAGCATAAGTTGCAGTTGTCATTTGTAGTGCTTGCCATCTCTATGACAAGAAGAGGAAGAGGAACACATATCTGTGTTGGATGCTCACATTGAGATAGAGATTGTGAAAAAAAGAGAAGAGGGCATATGGTGCTCAAAGAGAGAAAGAGGACATAGTTGTTAAAGCTTTCATCACTGATCTAGGAACCATGAATTGGCCTCTTGTTCTCCTAGACCAAGCCCTAAAAACAATGTGTCACCCCTAATTGGAGACACCCATTCACTTGCAGGCACAAACGACACATCCACTCACATAATGGTCAGCCTCAAACTGATTTACATAGGCAATTGCACACTTGGCCAACCCCCCCCCCCCCCCCCCCCCCCCCCCAACACACACACACATTTACTTACTCATGCATGTAATAGTAAGGACTTGAGTTTGCACATAGCTAGGCACCGCTCCACACACCCACTTAAGCATGTACATTGCACATACAACCACTTGCAATCACACATTCATGTGCAAGATCCATTGATGCATGTAGTTACCAATTCAAGCACATATCTATACTTGCATGCAATTAGTCACATAATATTAATCTTAGGGCCAATTCATGTACACACATTATCACTGGCTTCATCACACAAATGACACAAACCTCACCTCGGATAGGTAGATGTTTCCTTATATTTGGAGTACTAACTCACAACCTCAAATGTCCAAGGCAACATTAGGTCCCTAAAAGCCCTTAGGTTACTTAGTACAATTTTAGATAGACACTTAGGCACACATAGGTACAAGTGCATTTCTTCTCTCTAGCTAGTACCTAGGGAGCTTCTAGGTCAATTGTAGCACATGTGGCACTATAGCATCACAAAGATAGGATAGGATTGTTGGTTCCAGTCACTAGCGACATCTCTTAGGCCACAAATAACTCATGCACTTGGTATAACCCTCCAAAATTATCTTTGCAAGTTTCAATCCCTACTCATCCTCATTAACCTATACCTCTAGGCATACACCCATTCTCACACACTTAGTGTAGGCCTCATGCATTCATGCCTTGTTTTGGGTGGAGCAGTTAGTATCACTTGGGTATCCCAATTGTAGGCACAATCATATCAACCTTAGGGTAGCCTTGCCACCCCTCGAGGACAAGTTCTCTTGCATGTTAGCAACTCCTTGAGCATCCTAGATTATTCACAACTTGTGCACTTAGAAACTTGAGGGCACTTAATCTTACCACCAACAAGCCATACTTAGTGCCAAATTCCCAATTTCCATAGGATTCCACTTAGTTAGGCCTAGGATAAGTCCTAGATAGAAACAATTTAATCTGGTAGAATTAATTTTTGCACATTGGCATTGCACTTCGGTATGACAGTATTAACTTCACATAACCTAAGGTTGTGTTACACATGAAGGCACCAAAGCATAAGCCACCTCATTAAAGGGAGAGATGATCAATTGAGAGGCAAGGACTAAGGGATACATTCTAGCCATTCATTGGGAAAATAGAAGTGCATTAAGGCCACGAGATTGTGATGCAAGCCAATACTCAATCCAATAAGAGAACTCTAGCATAATTAGGGGTTAAGGGCAACCAAACATTTGTGCTATCAATTGATTCAATAGACATGTCACAAGCACACATGCCAAGAGCCACTTAGGTCTTTTCTCTTTTGAAATAAAGGCAAGTTCCTTTTACTCACGTTAGTGACTAGAATTGTCAAAGTGATGTGTTAAGGCTTTGCAGCTATAACGTGCCCGCCTATTGGCTGTCCAAGCATGTTTTAGCGGTCCATTGAGAAATGAATCTAAGTGTTGTTGCCAGGAACTCCCATGGAATGTTTCGGGGTTTGTCACGAAGGATTTCCCGAATCCACCTTGCAACGCAACGTTCGCGGCGAACCCATTAAGATCGACCTGAAATCGGTGCTCCTAGTGGCCAAGGTCTCCTGACAGCATTCTAGTGTTGGGTCCTAGACATCCTACTTTACACAGAGATACCCAAGCCGAAGTTGACCCATACTATACTTGGTTCAAAGAGAATGGGAAACGAGAGGGATGTGCTGCTCGACCTCTCTGTCCGTAGGACATAGTCCCATTCTAGTCCCCTAAAATGGCATGAATTGGGGTTCTATCCTAACATTTTCTAAGGTCAAAGATAGTAAAACCTTGTGAGAAGCCTCCTTGGGACCACCCTGTCATAGGACACACCCTTTGGGGGTTTTGCCCACCCGCATTCTTTAGTTATCTAATTAGGTCATATCACATTTATGTGTGGCATTTAAAATTAGCTTCCTTAATTAATCCTTTTAGGGAACATGGTTCGTTTGCATAATTTACAGCACAGAGACGAATACAGAGCAAGCAATCTATTGACAAACAAGTTCAAACACGTTCCTTAACTTATCTTCAAGTTAATGTTTGTCTCTTGCCCATACAGGAGAAATTATGTATCACTTCTGTCCAATAGAAGTAACTCGTCCAAATCACATGGCACCACAAAATCTATCCTTTATCTAGAATAGGATCTCCCAACATGCCCAGATGTTGGGGGCCACGGAGGTCTTCAACTCCATTCTAGACCTAGCATGGGGTGTCCAGAGCTCCACCTGACCCGCAAGCTGTCTAGGAGTGAAACATCATTCCCGTGGTTGGCTTTCCACCACTCGACCTTCAGCCCGTGAATTGAGCAGTGCCCTCTTCGGGTTAATCTGCGGTGTGATCATGGAGGTGATGCACCCGTGCAAAATATCCTTCCTTAATTAAATCCTTTAAGAATCCAGCACAACAAGGCATTCAGCCCTAATCTCATTTTCCAGGAAAACATTCATTTATCCCCATGGCAACTTGTCATCATAGACCCTTGCCATGCATTTACCATAAGTCACAAGCACTTGGTATCATCCAACAACAAACCAAAAACCAGTTGAATGTAAAAGCATTTTGGATGTTGCTCGATCAACCAACAAAAAACCAATTGTATTCCTCCCAAACAATGCAAGAATAGTCACGATAACATTTCCATTGCATATCTGCTCTTCCCCTTGGGATCAAAGAGCGATTCTATGTAAAATTTACTCAACACTTGTATGCACAATTCTTAATGTCATTCTTTTTTTTATGATTATGCTATTCATAACCCCTAATCGATTCTTCCTTGTAATTTATCTATCAATGAATAAGCCATATGCAACTAGGTACAATTAACTTCCCTTGATACATGTACTTTGCAAGCTTTTGAATATGTGAGATGAAATTTATCCTTTCTGATGACCTATACTCGTGTATCATAGTATGGGGCCTAACGTATCTCATACGAGAATCAAGCAAGCATCTATCAATTTGAAAATACATTACTTACGATCGGTACCGCAGTTGGATTGACAGTGATGCCTTCACCCAAAGCTTCATTGTTGGTGGTTGTAGGATTGTCATCCGCACATGACATTCTTTGCTTGAAGGCCATCGTCCGCAAGTAGATTCAAGAGATAAAGAAGGTGGAATAGATTCGAGATGGGAGAGCGTAAGAGAAGATGACTAACTCAAGGATCAAGATAGAGGGAATTGAGCTAACTCTCTCCTCAGGGTAACTCCTCTCTCTCTCTCTCTCAAGCTCTTTCTCACAATCTCTTGGAGGGGTATCTTTCTCTCTACCTCTCTCTTGCAGCCTCTTAGGGTCTCCTTATGCTTTTTCTTGTGCCTCCCATGCCTCATATTTATAGTAGTGAATTAGAGAAGAGGGGTTGTGACTGAGAAGAGGAGCTCTTTGTGGAGAGGATCTTGGAAAGATCAATGATCTGGTACTCAAATCATAAATCTAATGGTTCCGTTGGCTCCGAAAGAAGGATAAAGCTCTAAGACACTTGGTTAGAAATCTTTCAGATCACTCCTTCTTTTCCTCCCGGTTCAAAGTGCTGGGCCTGCAAACTGGAATCGCGGTGCATGCGATTTCGCAAATCCCTCTTTTTTTGTATTAAAACTCCAAAAACTAGCTAGAAATTCACTTGCTTTTTTTCATGACATCTTGTTCTAGAACATTTCCATATCTCTTTAGAATATTTACAATAGGTAATATCTAAAATATCTAAAATATGTTAGCTTCGCCCAAAATGTAATATTTTTGGACCATCCATACTATACACATTAATACTAGTGATTAATTTGGCTCATAACCCTCATTCACGTTGTAACTTCCATGAAGGGTAGCTACGGTCGTTGTTATTCCAAGAAAAATGTCAAATTTATGACTCTCATTTTTTTAATATAAATATTTTTAATTGAATAAAAATGGTTGGTTATTAATGTTAGTTTTTACCTTAGTTAGTCTTTAGTTAGTAAACTTACTAACTTATTAATTGACTAACTAACTTTCAAACTAACGAACTAATTTTTAATTGTGTGAAAATATTACAGTTGCATACTTTGGGCATAGTAATGAGCAACTCTCTTGGGATGCATTTTCTAAATCCCACTAAGGAAGATTGCTTATGCACCACACACTAGATAGGCGAAGAGAAATCCAATAGAGTGTAAGGGCATGATTGGAACTTGAAGTATATACGAGGCTTGAAGTGAGTAGATTTGAGTGAGGACTAGCAATTGAGGACCTAAGAAGGAAACAAAAAAAAATCAAGATAAGAACCCAAAAAGCCACCCCATAAAGGGACATTAGGACAAGTGATGACAAATTGAGCCTCCAAAGAGATACATGCCACATGAGAAAATCTAGCCATTAAGGACCTTGATCCATGAGTGCTTGCACTTGTGAGACAAGCAAGGAATTTCATCCCTTACTAACACTAGTCACCACTATGTCTACACACATTGAGTAAAGGAGAGACCAACCAAACACTTCTACCTCTTTCCATTTGATGGATAGTCAAGATAAGCAAGGAGGAATGTTGTACATTATAACTAGCCACAAGGAAGGGGGAGAGTTGATTATTGAACCAACCCAAGGAACAGTTGGAGTTTGTGTAACTTCCATAGAGCAGTCAAGTCAACAAACTCTAGCCAACTAAAATAGGGAGATTTAGGGATCCAATATGGGGTGTGGGTAAAGAAGAATAAGACAAGCCCTTGGCCCTCTCGATCCAACAAAAGGGAGGATAATAACTCAGAAACATGGGTCTATTCCTCTCGTGAATCCTAGGATGGTCAGACTCCTTAACAACATGATTTTAGAACCCTTGTAAAAGAGATTAAGAGGCTAAAGTGGGGGTCTATTGAGGGAAACACCTAGTCATAGTCCTCCGCTCATATAAACACATGATGGACTGAGAGCAAAAAAAAAAACAAAGTGAGCTAGCAAGGAAGAAAATCAAGCCATCCAAGTGCGACATCATACATGAGTATTGAAACCACCCCAAATATCAACTAACTGATATCAATTCGGCTAAGTGAGTAGTAGGGCATCATATTTTGATCTAAAGAAGTTGAGTCTATCAACACTGATCCAGATAACAAAGAGGTTGTACCACCTACTTATCTTAGGGTCAAACTAGTTGTTAAAGGAGGGCATGTCATAAACACTCTCATTGACAAAGAAGCAAACTATAACATCATAACCCATGATGCATGGGGGGACTGAGATCAAAGGACTAGAGATTATACTCACGAATGAAAAAATTCATTTGTATTGGGGATCCCCATATTCCCTCCAAGGTAAATGTAAGATTCTCATAGTCATTTGAGACTAAAAGTACAAACAATGTTCTATGTATTGTCTAATCACAAGGATGTAAGGAAGTCCTACGTTGACGACCTTTTAAATACACTACCACATCAACTATACACGGCATGATGAATAAACCTAACACTATTAAGTGTCAAAATAATCTCAACTTTTGGTTCAAACAATCTTGCTTCTCACCAAGGAAAGGGCAAAAGGCCAGTCCTAGAGCCAAATTGAAAGCCTAGTGAGGAAAATGATAAAGTGATCAAGAAGTTATTTAAAGTGCAAAAAGAGAAGCAAAGATCAATTAGCACAACTTCTTAGGTGCAAACAAGGCAATTGATGTTGCTATGGGCACAATGGAAACCTTTGAGACCATCATGCCCAAACACGAAGAAGCTCCCTTGAATTGAAGAAAATAATCGAGAGCATATAATGATTAATGTTGAGAGAGAGTTATCACAAATCATGGATGGGGTCCCCATTATGTGAGGAATCATTGGTTATGGTTGCCTAAATTCCTTGCTTCCAAGGCCGCCTCCATAGATTGATACTAATACTTCAATGTGCTCATGGAAAAAGAGAACTAAGTTGGACAAAAGCCTATGACAAAACCTAAGCCAAATACTGAAATCAAGACCACTCAAACTAGCTAAGGTGAAACAAGTTCATGTTTATTAGAAGAAGCCAAGGACAAAAGCTAAGCCATCGCCACTTGAATTAGCTAAGGTGAAACACATTCTTATCTACTAGAAGAATTCTTTCGAGTCCACAACACCAAAAATACAACTAGCTCAGGCAATTGCTAACTCATAAGAGAAACCTACAATGTCTAAAAAGAAATATCCCCAAGAGACACAGCCTAAGATGATTGTAGTACCGATCTCTAAGGAGCCAACCCTTATCTTTCAAAGGAAAGCCCTAAATCTACAACCCTTGAAGCTCAATTATGTTCAAAGCTCCAAAGCCATTCTTGCAAGTGGAAGTGCAAAAATTATCAAAGGGCAATAATATTGCTCAATCCAATCTAAAGGAACCAAACATAGAGATGATAGAAGAACTAAATGTTGACATGCAATGGCCTATAATGGTTGCTAAACCAATTCAATGTTGCATGTCTCCTAAGTCCAAACCTTTGCCATTCAAAAAGATTCAAGAAACACAATAGTAATAGCCTCATGCCTCTACCAAGTTCACTAACATGGATCCCAAAGGGAAAAACAAAGAGTTAGTGGGTGGACAAATGGAAGGAAGCCTATAAAATTACTATCCCATATATTCCCAAATAAATCAAGCCCTAGAATACTTTTGAACAATCCCAAGATCCCTCTCAATGGTGAAACCCATTACTCCCCAATCTAAAGTGGACCCTAAAGAGTCACACTTCTTGGCTATGAGACTGAAACAGAACTCTATGTAGGGATAAACCCCTAGTGCCTCAACAAAATGAGATATGAGTGCTAATATTAGAAGCACCATCAATCCAGCTCATGTCAAGAAGAGCCCTTCTCAATCATAACCTCTAGTACATTGAAAACCATACATATTCATGAGATCCATCATGAAGGTTGCACAAGAATGTGGGAGCTTCTTGCTCAACTGCAAAGACTCACCGACTGCTTATTGCTTCAAGCATTTCAAGTCAAGTGCAATGGCTACCTCTCACATAACTGTGCGTGCTCTCACACTACGAGTGTAGTGATCTCACCTTCATGCTTGATTGAGTTGCCTCCTCCCTCAAGCTATCTGATAGCTCCACGATCCAAGGTGCAAGCTCAATCCTCCAGCTCTAAGCCCCATTGGCATGTGCAAGACAAGAGAAGAGAGAAGAAGAGAGGACAAGATGGAGAGATTCTTCACCATGGTCCCTCACCCTCTCACACTCACTCTCTCACTCTCTTGCACTCCCTCTCTCAAGCACAAGCATAAGCAAAAGCAAGAAGAAAATGAAGAATAAGAGAGCTAGTTTTGGCCAGACACAAGAATGAACTTCTTCATTCACTTTTTGCCTTTTTATACATGCCCTACTCCTCCTTAGCACCCATCCCTTTTTTATATGACTGACCATTTTAGCCTAGGTCCTCTTTCCCTATTCCCTTCCTATTTACATGGTTCCTTCACCCATTCTACATTTACAAGTTGCACAGGAGGGAGCTTGGCGCTCTTTCACAAGGATTTAGGGTGTGCTTTTATATTTAAAATGTGCATTTCCCCTTTTGCACTTGCCTTGGACATTTGAGTTTACTTCTTGTGCTTTTGGCTCTTCTCCTCTTGTTTCTTCCATTGGGCCATTTTTTTCCACTCCATCCTCTGCGTCTTTTTAATTTTCTTTGTTTCTTGCACTTTCTTTGAACCAGGGTGTGCTTTCTTTGAACTGGGGTTAACATTATCCCCCTCCTAGCCGAGTGCCAATCCCATGGCACTTGTTAGTGAGGGCTCGGGTGGTTGAAGGTTTGTCATGTGGGTCGATGATGGGGCTTTGGGGAGATTGGCTGCTGTTGAGAAGAAGCATAATAAAATGGATGAGAGATTATAGAGACTGAGGATAGATTGAGTGGGGAATGTGGGCCTCCCATATTGGTGGTTGATCGTGGGTTGTCGAATGTACCTAAAAATGAAAAGGAAGTGCACTGCTTGGGGATGTGTCTACCTCACTGTGCAGTGCATGGTGTTTGTGGAACTCGGACTTGCATTGAATTATAGGCGAAATCCCGTGGTGTTGTCCCACACTTGAGGACTGAGCTCATGTATAAGGGGAGGTGCTATGGATGTGACTGAGGGAGATAGGTCCCTAGGTGTGTCTTGCCCTTGATGTGCCCTAAGTATGTGAAGTGGGGGAAGGGGTTAGGGATATAATTGTCCCTACGTGCGATATCTCAAGCACTCTTATGGTACAAGAGAATCCCATTTCATCCTTTTCTTGTGTTTCGTCTCCTCTTTTCTTTTTTTTGAGACGCAATATACATGGGGAGGGAGTACGCTAGATGTCATCCCTATGCTCTTCTTCAGGGACTACACTACGAGAGAGCCTAAGGGATTTGGTAAGGAATGATCTACCCTTTAGGTAGCGCTTTATGATAACACATATATTTAGAGGTGTCATTGATAGAAAGGGGTGGTTGCACTTGGTGAAGAGGCTATCATTCATATCTTCCAAGATGGCCATGCAAAAATAAGGTAAGAGCATGGCCCTCATAATTAGATAGTGGGCCATCGTGCAACTATCAATTCCTGCATTTAGATAAAAAAAAGAGTGGCGGGAGTTAGGCCTCTTCCACCATGGGCTTTTGTTTGAGAAAAATCCTAAGTACCCTAAGATAATTACATGTAGTGATAAAGGCAAGGTCAAGGCAGGATGAGAATTGTTGAGGAAGTGTGTGATGGATGTGCAGATGTCCTGTTTAATGAAGATTAGGCACTTATCAAATCTTTTTGTATTCACACTATAGATTCTTGGAAAGTCGTACTTGCCATACATGTCCAGGTTGTAATCTACCCCTATTCTCTATAGATATGGCATGTTGGTAGGGTCATCAAACTTGTCTGGTATGGTACCATAGAAGGCCATCCAAGCATCAAGGCTGGTGTCCTAGACATGTCCCTACCATTATGGTTGGCTGTTGACGGTCTTTGGAATCTCCCAAACCTTGTTTTTCCAATAATCTAGGGGCTCTTTTTGCTACCTTGTGGGATGCCTTTTTCTTTTCTCTGTCCACTTGTTCCCTAGTCTTTGCATGAGCCTAATCACATGCTCCACCACCCTTAGAGATAGAACTCAGTCTAAGGAACAAGACTAGTGGAAAGAGAACTCAAAGGGTTGGCTTTGGTTTTCCTATTGCTCCCAAATAGCCAATTCCTGGGTCCAGTTTACAGGGTAGCATTCTTCTCGTTGTGGGACCTTGGACCTTAGAAACTTGTTGTGGCCTTGCACAGAGTCTTCTTTGTGCCTACTCTACTTGCTATCTCTGCTTGTGCTTTCTCTCTACAATCCTCTCAAGGTTGGCCTCCTCACTGTGCTCTTTCATTTGAGTTTGCACATGGTATGCGGGGCTCGGAACTTGCAACTATTTTTCTTCGTCTTGGCCTTATTCAAAATCTAGCCCTTCTTCACTCGGTGATTCCATTGGGGCTACAATGGGTGGTTGAGCTGTTTGTTCTAGCTCACCGAACCCTAATTCTTCTAGCTCCCTCATCAAGAGCCCAAACTTGCCTCAAGTAATGTCATTGTTGCTTTGTGCTTAGATTGGTGCTCTCTTTTGGGACTCTTTTATGAAGGCTGTATCTCAGGGCTCATCTTATAAGTTCTAGCTTCCTCCACAGTCCTTTCATGGTATTTTCATCCTCAGCTTGGGTCACATACAAGATTGTGTTTAGAAAGACCTATTGTTGGACCTTAGGACTACCTCCACTGGTTTTTCCCTTGCAAGTTCCATGATTTGTTTGCTTTTTACCAAGACAAGGCATTTAGCGAGGTCTCTGAGTCTTCCAAAAATGATCTATTCCTCCCATGCCCTAGCCTTTTCACTCATCCTCTTTATGCCCTAATTCTGGCACTGAGAGAGTATCATGACCATATGTTCTTGATCTTTCCAGATTTCAAGCATTTCCTCTTTTTGTTGCTTGAGGTGGTTTAGCTACTTTGCTAGTTGTTCTCGATCTACAAGGACCACATGGAGTTGGTTTTCATTTTCTAGTTTTTTAAGTTCCCATTTCATCTCTTTGTGCCTTAGCCTCACACAGTTCCTTGAGCAACTCTTTCTTTTGTTGGTTTCTTCACTCTATGTAGGCTTGGGTCCTAACATTTTCTAGCTCCTCAGTGAGCTCATCTCTGATCTTCTTTAGTTGGTTGAGGTACTCTTGGATTAGCTCATTCTACTCTACAAGAGGATCGAGAAGCAAGATTTCTTCCATTCTTGGACTCTTATTCCTCCCATGGAACTCTATTCTTGACAGTTTTGGACAGCAACAAAGAATCTCAGATTTCTTAAAGCAGTTGAAGGGGGTTTTTGTTGCAAATCACTCTTGGAGCTTGCTTATACCTGCGGCTTCAATCTATTATCAACACTGAAGCAACATTGAAGAGTTATTGGCAAATATTGATCTACGAAAGCTATGGACAGCATGTATCTTCAATACCATTGAGAAATTTTGGTCCTCTTCTAAAATTTTGGAGTCTACAATCTAGATTGGAGCTGTTCATTATCATCCCTCAAGCTCTACATCAAATGGAAGAAGAATTTACATTCATAAACCATACTTGAAGCATTGGAGCAACAATGGACTTCATAGGAGAAGAATATGAAGGTGAGAGTTTATTCCATCTTGAAATATGCTTAAATTGGGACTTTCTTGTATCAAATTGAAGTTGAAGACAAGCTATCTTGTTGAGAGGTATCTACATCAACCATATTCTTCACATATAAGCATAAGAGGTACTTCTAATCATCTTTAATCTCTCCCTTTGAATCCTATTGCTGAGCTGATCCAATTAATGGAAGAGTGATTAAAATGATTGATAATTCCAATCATTTGATCAAAATGCATTTCATAAATAATCCATAGGGCTACTTTAGTGATTAGTGATTGTTTGATCACCTTCATTCACTGAAATAATCACTTTCAATGCTCTAATTTTTGTCTATTGGCCCTAATCTTGACATTAAATTGTTTGACTCTTGTTTCAATGCCATGAATGAAATTTTTTCCCAATGGTAAGTGAAATAAAATTGTAAAGCAATGAGTCACTGCTGTAGGTATTTCTTACCTATCCCAATTTTACTTCCAGCCCAAATTCCATTCAAGTTGTTGCATATCATTGAATGGCAATCAAATTCCTCTCAATACATGCATTTCATGCTGTTTTCTTATCCTAGCATTGAACTACCATGCCTATACCCACGAGGAAAAGTGGATGCCAGGCGATTTTGGAAGCAAAAGAGAGGTGACCCTCCCTTCTCGATTAAGGCTCTAAAGGGGTTCACAACCCGGCTTGAGGTGGAACTTTGCACACCCCTCTTGTCTTGGAGCCTATGCAATTTTCAAATTTAGGCACAAGTACATTCTCCATTATCAGATTTTGGCAATATTACAATAGTGATGAGCCCTATTCAGCATACCACATGTGGTTAAAGGTTCCATTGGAACAACATTGAAAGAGGTGCAGGGCATCTCCTATTTTTAGGGTATCTACAGGTGTTGGACAGAGTTTTTACAGATCAAACAACATGTATATACCAATCTACACGTTATCCTTGAGCCCTATGGTTCCCCACAACCCTTTTCTAGTTGATACATTGGTTTGCAAGGGATTCTTCCACTTAGGGTATTCCTACAGGGTCAAACAAGGTACTTACAGGTGGTGGATAGGTTGCAGGAAATTCCTTTTCAGACTTGAAGATTCAATCACAAAAAAATTTCTATTGATCCAAATTAGGAACTTGATAGCTCCATTTGAAGAGGGGATCCTAAGATTCAATTTTAATAAAAAATTTTGATGATCCAACATCAAAAGCTCAAGTTATTGATGATTTTCTGACACTAGGTATACTAAGACATAACCCAGACAACATACAGGGGAGCACTGTTTGACATTGTTCCACCCAAAGTATCCAATCCAAGTCCATATCTCCTGAAATATGGTATATCCCATATAATAATCTTCCCATAGAGCTATTAAGCATTGGGATTGGTTCAATATTCTGAGAGAAACATGGGATTAAGTGACAAACTATCTACTACTACATCACTATCTCCTAATGGCCAAGAATAAGAAGAAATATCCCATTACTGAGGCATTGAATGATGGTTTTAGGGACTTTCAAGAGGATGAAAATGACACAAATGAATCCCATAATTTTTAACAAATAGATGAAAATTTAAGCATTGGGATTTCTTACAGCACACATCAAGGATAGCATGACATACATGAAGTGCATGTAGGGAATGATTATCTTTTACTATCAAAAGAGTTGGGACATGTCAATGAAGGCCTTTCTAAGGATTTTAAGACTTTGAATGAAGTCTTAACACATATGAATCAAGGTTTGTTGTAGGGGATGGCACAAGTAAACCAAGGAATCTCTGATTTGCAGCAAAGTAACAAATATTTATTCCAAGAACTCATCTCAGCCATAAAAGAAATTGGAAGCAAGCCACAAAGGGAACCTTAAACCATTGAAGACTCCCATGCAATTCCCTTTATTGGTAATCGTTCCCTTCCAAGCAAAGAGAAGTCTCAGCCAGTTATGCACACTTTTGAAAGGGGAGAACCATCTAGAGTGAGGGGTAACCATCATCCATCACAAATCCATGGCATTCATACCCCAAGGCCTCATGCCTCAGTTTAGCAGCCCAAAAGATAATCATAGACATGAAGGGGAACAAGACAACACTCGATTGGATAATGATTATCATGGATGTGAACCCTTCTACAGGACTTTTAATCATTAGCCCTCAAATGTACAAAAAGGAAATGCAGTCAACAATCAAGTTCATGAAGGTGGAAGACATGATGAGCGAAGATCAGCCCATGACATCCAGGACCAAGATCATGTTTCAAATGGAAAATCTTCATCTCAAGGTTTTGGCCCACTTACTTTTAGGCAAAATTTATGGAACAAAGATTCATGGAGACAGCATCTTTTGGGCAGCACTCCAACAATTTTCGGCCAACCTATAATGAAAGGGAGTACAAAGAAAAGATTACCATTTTCAACTTCAAGAGGGATAATGCATCTCCAACGGAGTGAGAAGAATGGGTAAACAAATTAGAGATGTACTTCACACTTTTCCCTCGCCATGATGAAGCCAAGATCTATTTTACGGCACTCCATCTTGAAGGATACACACATATACGGTGGAGATATATGCAAAGAGTTTGTCACAATTTTACTTCTTGGGAGGATTTTAAGAAGGCAATGTTGGAGGTGTTTGTCTCTCCAATGGAGAAAGAAAGATTGCAAAGAAGATGGTATGGTCTTCAACAAAGGGGCATGTCCATTCGCGAATACTCTAATATGTTCCTTAATCTTTCTATGTACATTGAAGGGATTGATGATTTGGCCAAGTTAAACAAATACATATTTGGTCTAGATTCAACCCTCTCTTTGGAAGTAGGTGCAATGTAGAGCCCAAGACAATTCATGAAGCCATTTTATATGGTGAAAGGTATGGGCAGAAATATAGAAGAGACTCAATGGGGGTTCAGCCAAAAAGCTCAAGGTATTCATTACCTAGTCAACCTTTAAGGGTTGGAGCTCATTTCAGCCAACAAAGGGATGTTTATAGGCAAGAAGGCAAGGGAACTAGTACCTACAACAGTAATTACAGCAAGTTGCCTACATATCCAATGGTCTATGGATCAAAAAGAAGACGAGGAAATGGTTATAGGCCAATGGCTAAAGCAAAACAAAGCTTTGCAAGGGCTGAAAATGCACAAAAGGGATCTCAAAACAGCACTTACAGCAATGTCATTTCAAATGATCAAATAAGGGACATGAGGGCCAAAGGGCTATGCTTTAAGCGTGGAGAAAAGTGGACACAAGACCATAGGCTAAAACACAAATCCAAAAATAGCAAGCTTAACTTTGTCATCATCGATGAGCCGGATAAAGATGAAAGTGAAGAGGGGAATGTATTTCATGTGGAAGCAAACACTATGTTGAAAAAATGCATGATGAGGATGAAGGAAATAATGATGAATTTTATGATATTGTGGACAACTTTCCTTTTGATTCGGGTGGTTCTTTATGTGCAATTTCCCATGATGCATGGACTAGTTGTAAGGGAGAAAACACCCTTAGACTTGAGGGGTTGATCAATGGAAAAATGGTTCATACGGGCATCACCCATAGCTTCATTAATACCAAATCTTTGCATGGGCTTAGATTGCTTCCTCAATAAATATAAGTGCTATTGAAGATCCAAGTGGCTAATGGAGCTTATGAGACAAGTAATGAAATATGCCTACACACTCCTATCACTTGTATCACTCCTATCACTCTATCTCCTATCACTCTATCCAAGTGGCTAATGGAGCTTATGAGACAAGTAATGAAGTATGCCTACACACTCCTATCACTCTATCTCCTTCATGTACTTTGAAAGTGGACTTGATCACTTTAAAAATGGGAAACATAGATATTGTCATTGACTGCGATTGGTTGAAAACCATTGGAAAATTTTCTTTGGACTTGGAAAACATGTTGATGGAGTTCAAATGGAATGGACAACATATAATATTGAAGGGCATTGGTCAAAAGCAAATGGAACTCATCTCTATGAAGAAGGTGCATAAAGAAATCAATGCACAATCATGCATATTCACTCTTTTGCTTGCGAAAGTGGATGAAGAGCAACCACCAAATTAGCCATCATCTTCTTTAAAGAAAAAGGATCCAAAAATGGAAGAGATATTGGAAGAATACAAAGATTTATTTAAGCAACCATCATCTTTCCCTCCAAAGAGAGAGGTGGATCACCCTATTGACTTGCTGCCCAACACAAAACCCATCAACAAACCTCCCTATCGCTTGTCAAAGTTTGAGAGGGAAGAGGTGGAAAGACAAGTTAAAGAGTTGCTGCAAACGGGTTTAATTTAGCCAAGACAATCTCAGTTTACCTCTCTTGTGCTCTTGGTAAAGAAGAAAGATGGACCTTTTCACATGTGCATTGATTATAGGGAGCTTAACAAGTCCACGGTGAAGAATATATACTCGATTTCTCGCATTGATGACCTCTTGGATAAGCTCAAAGATAAAAAAGTCTTCACCAAGATTGCTCTTTGTTCGGGCTACCATCAAATTCAAATGAAGGAAGGGGATGAGTTCAAAATAGCCGTTAGGATTGAAAGAGGGTTATACCACTTTTTGGTCATACTATTTGGGCTTTCAAATGCGCCTGCTACTTTTCAAGCACCCATGAATAAGATATTGCAGCCTTTCTTGTTCAAAACAATCATTGTATTCTTTGATGATATCCTCATTTATAGAAATCCAAGGATGAGCATTTGATGCGCGTGTAAGAGGTCTTTGACACATTAAGAAGACATACACTTTTTGCCAAAATGTCAAAGTGCTCTTTCATGGAAGATGAAGTGGAATACTTGGGTCACACTGTGAGAGAGCAAGGCATTTGTGTGGATCCTAACAAGGTGAAATGTGTCAAAGAGTCGCCTACTCCTACGAATTCTACTTCCTTGAGGGGTTTCCTTGGATTATCTTCATTCTATAGGAGGCTCATAAAAATTATGCTCATGTGGAGGCTCCTTTGATCATAGGCTGAAGAAAGAAGCTTTCTTTTGGGACTCCATAGCCGACAAGAGTTTCAATGAGCTGAAATCTCTCTTAGTTTCAACACCTATTCTTATATGCCTGGATTTCTCTAAGGAATTCATTATATGTGCGGATGCTAGTGTAAGAGGAGTTGGGGTTGTTTTGTATCAAGACCATGTGTTAGTAAATCAAACTCAAGAGGACTAAATGTAAAGAGGGATAGCATCAGTTCACACGGTGAACATAAGGCTAGATGTGTGCTTAAGAGTGTGCTAGTATGAGTGATCTAATCTATGATGTAAGGCAGTATGCCCATGTGTGTGTAGGCTAGAATCTAGGAGAGTACTATGTGTGGTGTGGAGAGAATCATGGAGAAATTAGAGGAGAGATTATAGGATTTGGATTCCAGTTCATGGAGTCATCGATGATGTGAAGTTGTAAAATTTTTGGTCTATATATTATGGCTCTCTCATGAATAAATAATGTTCATTGTGTGCCTTCTATTGCTTTCGATGCCTTATTTTCAATATGGTATCAAAACTAGAACCATAGTCTAAGCTCTAGCTAGGTGCCACGTGGTCATCCATGACCAGTTCGTAGTTTCCCCCTTTCTGTTTGAGCTTGGAAGACTGATTTCCTCACATCCAGCCAACTGATTCCAGAATGCTTCTAGCTCAGTGTTCTTAGCCTCAGGATGCACTCTTTGACTAGACAGATTCATGAGAAAAGTTGTAGAACTGCCCCATTTTCACTTCGATCATCGACCTCCTTTGCTGTAGCTACTCATCAGGTGAACCATTGTCAGAATGCTCTTATAGAGGCATGGGTGACATCATTACGAACATCTCTGTGCAGTTTGGAAGCTTATCTTCCAGTGTTCAAGCTGCTACAGTCAAAAAATTGCAACGATATGCAGTAGCAATGGCGGCCGATTTCGATCTTAATCTTCAACCAACTTTCTACAAAATCTTTGCCACTGTATAGATCGCCTTTCTATTGCAAAAGCCCCTTCAATTTTGCTCAATAACTCCTCAATTTTGACGTGCATTAGAGCCCTATTTGAAATTTGACATTTTGGGCATGCTAGACAAAGTTTGACTATTTCAATTGACTAAAACTCAGTCAAACAGTGAACTAGTCTTCAAGTGTGAAAAGGAATACTGTTCTTGAATATACCATTGCATTTGGAAACTATTTAATTACTGTTGCATCAAAATTATTTCAAATGCCAAGGTCTTGTTGCTCATCTAATGAGGCATATGTGAAGAAGACCAAGTCAAAAAGGCGGGCCAAATATCAAGTCAAGAAGACACCAATCAAAAGGCTTTGGGAGTATCAAACTAAGAAGACCAAACCACTTGGATATCACTATGCCAAAAGTCTTGGTTTTTCAAAATTCCTTGCAATGAACATGCATTTGTATGGGGATGGTAGTTTCTTCTACCGCCCCAAGGAGGAATAGTTCTTTTCATTATGATTAAATTCTTGGGTGCTTGTACTCTCCAAGATTAGTTAGGAGTTTTTTTTTTCCCTTTTTAAAAAGAGTTTAGACACTATTTTTTTTGGTCAAGATGCCTTCGAAGGATAATGAATTAAGCTTTTAAAAAGAGTTTAGACACTATTTTTTTTGGTCAAGATGCCTTCGAAGGATAATGACTTAAGCTTCAAGTTCTTTGGAACTTCATTTCATACATGGCAAACTAGGATCAAGTTGGTCCTCATGAAGAAAAGTTTATGGAATATTGCAAATGGAAAGGAGAAGAAGCCTCAAGATCTTGCTCAAGCCACTACATGAGAAGTTTTTGAGATGACAAAGCACAAGCCATAATCAAGCTAGATTTGGATGATACCTACATCCATCATGTGGATGAATGCAACAATGCCAAGGACACCTGGGATGTTTTGAATACTCTCTTTGGATCCAAGTCAAAGAGTTCCAAGTTTGGACTTCTAGTTGAGTTTTTCCATCCTAAAATGAAGCCTCAAACCTCACTTTCTTCTCATTTGAATTACATGAAAAGTCTCCTAACTCAACTTGCCGGTATTGATTTACGCATTGATGAAGATATCTCAATTGGTGTATTGCTTAAACCCCTTCCTAGTCCTGAATATGACAATGTTGTAACAACTCTCACCAATATGCCAGATCCATGACTAGTGGAAACAGAAGCTTCTCTGCTTGAGGAGGAGAAGAAAAATATATTCAAGCAAGAATCTCCACCTGCTGTCTCCTACAAGATTATCTATAAGAGAGGAAGTACTTTACCACAATGGATTTTCTAGCAAAGGGAAATACAAGTACAATGACACCATCATTTGTGATTTCTGCCACAAGCTAGGCCACAAAGAGAGGGAATGTTTTTCAAGGAAGAAAGCACAAAGAGCCTATCTCATGAGCATCACCGACAAAGAAGAGCATGATGAAGAAGAAGACCAACATCATCAAGAGGAAGAACACCAGAATCTCAGCATGGAAGTTAAGAAGAAGGGGGCCTCTAAAACTCCTTCAACTTTGTTTGATGACCATTTATTTTGAATAAAGATGTAACCTTGGCACATTAACCTCGTCTTGATATTGTATACCAATCCCAAAGGTAAAATCATTGTAAGTCATGGCTAAACCTCTGACCCAAGTCTCCTACACCTTCCACACCACTGAGAAACCGTGTCCTTGCGTTGGTCATGGAAGACCAAGTCACATCATGCCTAAACTATTGTACATCCTGAGTTTGAGAGGGGATGTTAGTAAATCAAACTCAAGAGGACTAAACGTAAAGGGGGATAGCATTAGTTCACACGATGAACATAGGACTAGATGTGTGCTTAAGAGTGTGCTAGTGTGAGTGATCCAATCTATGATGTAAGGCAGTATGCCCATGTGTGTGTAGGCTAGAATCTAGGAGAGTACCATGTGTGGTGTGGAGAGAATCATGAAGAAATTAGAGGAGAGATTATAGGATCTAGATTCTAGTTCATGGAGTCATCGATGATGTTAAGTTGTAAAATCTCTGGTCTATATATTCTAGTTCTCTCATGAATAAAGAGTGTTCATTGTGTGCCTTCTATTGCTTTCGATGCCTCATTTTCAATACCATGGAGCTATAGCCTATGAAAGTTGCAAGCTTGATGACAAGGAGTGTCAATTACATGTATATGAATAAGAGATGTTGGCAATTTTACATGATATCGAAAAGTGTCATCACTATATATATGACAACCATTTCAAGGTGAAGAGCGATAAATACTTCCTTTCCCAATCAAATTTGTCCCCTAAACAAAGGAGGTGTCTAGCTACTCTTCAAATCTATGATTTGGAAATATCCTACATGACTGGAAAAGATAATGTTGTGGCATATGCTTTATCACAAATGTGGGCATGTTCTATCTCTTCAATTTCAATTGTACATAAGGATTGGATTCATGACATCCAAGAAGAATATTTGCTTGATTAGCAAGCATCAAAGATGATGAAGGAATTTTAGCAAGGTAAAGGAGAAGAGTATCCCAATTTCAATTGGCACAATGGTCTTTTATGGTATCATGGTAGAGTCTACTTGACACCACAATCCTCTTTCAAAGACTGTATTTTGCATGAGATGCATTCTTCACCTTTAGCAAGCCATCATGGGCTGTTCAAAACATTTGACAACATCCATAAGAGCTTCTGTTGGAAGGGAATTTGGCAGGATGTCAAGGATTATGTGATGCAATGTCTTTGTGTCAACAAAATAAAGACTCATCTCTTCTACCCGACGGCTTACTTCAGCCATGCCCTATTCCTCAAGGCAAGTGGATTGATATCTCTATGGATTTTATTGTGGGATTTCCTACAACTAAGCGTGGGTGGAATAGCATTTATGTGGTAGTTGATCGGTTAACCAAATTAGCCCATTTAATCCCTACGAAGGCCCAATTTATAGCAAAGCAAGTGGTTCAACAACTCATGGAATGTATTTTCAAGCTTCATGGTATGCCAATGAAAATTGTGTCCAATTGCGACACTAAGTTTATGGGCAACTTTTGGAGGAGTTTGTTCTCTTCAATGGGGACACTTTTGACTCCTAGTACCACATATCATTCGCAAACAGATGGGCAAATTGAAAGAGTTAACAAATGGCTAGAAGTTTATTTGAGGCACTTTTGCCATGAGACACAATATGCATGGGACCAATCGCTCCATCTTGCGGAGTTTTGTTACAACAATACTTACCATATGAGCATTGGAATGTCCCCTTTTGAAGCTTTATATGGCTACAAAGTACAAGTACCCTTTGCATTGTTTCATAAAGATGTAAATCCACAAGCCATGAGGAGTTGGAAAAGATGGAGGCTCTTATGAAGCAATGCAAGGACAACATTCATAAAGCTCAAGAGACAATGAAGGTCTATGCGGATGAGAAAAGAAGACATGTGGAGTTCGAGGAAGATGAATGGGTATTTTTGAAGGTTCCCAAGTCACGTTATGCTTCTCTTAAAGGAGGACACAACAAACTTGCTCATAGGTTTCACTGTCCTTACCGTATTGTTAAGCGAGTTGGGGATCTTGCTTATCAACTAGACTTACCTTCAAACACGAGAATCCATAATGTCTTTCATACATCTCAGCTTAAAAGTATATGGGTCCTCAAATTCAAGTTCTTGAAGAACTACCTCCCTTGGATGATGATGGTTTGATCATCTATGAGCCCGAGAAGATTATTGGCAAGTGGGAGAAGGTTCTAAGGAACTGTATTCTTGTGGAATACCTTGTCAAATGGAAGGGTTTGCCTATTGAAGAGTCTTCATGGCAACAAGCATCATATTTGGAACAATTTCCATGGCTTAAGCAAGAGGACAGTTCATAAATAGGACAGTAAACAACTTGCTGTATTAAATTTTTGTGAGAAAGTAAATTGTCTTATCATAATCAAAATTCAATTTTGAAGGCATGCATGGATACTACATGTTGTCTCTACATTTCTATATATTGCACATGGAAATTAGCCACTTCTAGCTCAAGATATGACCAATTTTGTAATACAGCTTGTTTTGGATAGTTTATAGTAGTCTGTTCCATTTACATAGTCATTCTTCATCAACTTCTTTGATCTTATCAACATGGAGCTTTATTTCAACATGATTCCAAATGCTTCAAGCTATCTTTGTAATCATCCTTGTAATTTGTTCCCAATTCATCTTTGAGGACAAAGCTCTTTTAGGTCGGGATGGCTTGTAATAAAGCATAAGTTACCCTCTTCTAGGGTAGGCTAGGGTTAAATATACAAGGTGGAGATGTAACATGTGAATGATCTTTTTGCCATTTTCAAACATTACATGTTTGATGTCTCAACCTCCCACAATCTAAGAGGGTGAATACTCTTGGCCACCATAGCTTGGGGTGCATACCATGCTCTACAGCCACTCATCATTTGATTCTCAGTCAACCTTGGTAATATCATTTCATGCCTAGCCAGCTTGGCTATGATTTCTTGGCATTTTATGTCTATTTCTTATATTTTCAGTTTAATGGCTTCTTGTGAGAATTAGCTTCTTTACATGGACTCTTGGTTGTCCAATCGCAGCAATCGGACCAGAGAATCAGACCTAGTATCCTATTTGATCAGACACACAATCGAATTGGACCAAGCACCCCTGTCCGATTCTGAGAATCGGACATAACCCAATCGGACCAACTCAAGCCGTCTAATCAGACACACCTTGCCCGATTGTTACAATCAAACGACCCGACTTTGTCTGATTTCTAGAATCAGACATTGGTAAATCAGACATCCGATTTCCAAAATCGGACATCGATAAATCAGACACAGCATGAGAAAGAAAAGCTGGAAATTTGACAAACCCCGACTAACGAGAAGCGTGGCCCATACCAGAAGAACCCACCAAATGCCTCACAAGTAGTTACAAACCTAGAAATTGTGGACAAACACTCTGGAATTATGTCTGGTATTGTGGGCTAATTGTAAGGCCCCAACTTGAACTTGATCGAGCTGAACAAAACAATGCAATGAAAAACCCTAGGAGTCGGCGAGGACAGCTAGAAATCAAACACACGACCCTATCAAGCCAACCCATAAACAAGAGCACCACGGCTGCACACACTTTGTTTTCTCACTCACACTGACTTCCAGCACTTGAAACACACTTAAGGAGAGCAAAGAGCCTGGTTGCGCATAGTGCACTGAAAAGAATACACCCGTATGCACATGGACGGAGTGATGGTAAGTTGAGGACTGGTTGCAATTAACAAGGAACTCACTCAGACATAAAACCTTGAAGGAACCCACCAGTAAGAGAAGATTCTAGGGCATAGAAAGGTGATCGAATCTCCGAAAGTAGGACTAGGCGAATAACGTGACCAAAGACCCAGATGTAGCAAGGACTGACCCCATTGGGGAAGTGGATCTATGCAATCTCATTCACCTGATCAATAACATGGTGCAACAGGAATCCCTAGACATGGAAAAGGGCAGCTCAAGCTGAAGAGGCTATGAGGAGCTTGACTTAGGAGACCTTCCTGAAGCTATCGAGCAATTGGCGAACAAATACGATGGTCAAACCTAGCTAGAACATTGCGGTAGTGGCTAGACCTATAGAGGACGTCATAGCAGACCTTGAGGAAGAGAGGAAGCTGGTTACAAGGCCTAGCCACGTACAACTAGGACTAGAAAACTAGGAGCTTGTGCCAAAGCTTGGAAATACAAGAGATTTAGAGAGTGATAGCCTTAGCAGGCAAGAATCGATTGGAAAGGGAGAGAGCACTAGAAGGGGACCTCACACTGAGCAAGCTTTTAAAGCGGCTGCTAGATAACACGACAGGAGAGCAAAGTGCTACAGCATTAGCAACATCGCTACTAGTGGGGTTAGGGGTTAATCAAGGGTTTAAGAGATAATAAAACATTCAAGTGGTGGAGAAGAAACTAGATAAATACCAAGCAAGCGATGACCCGTACAGCTTTGTGGAATAGTTCAAGCAAGTTTGCGAGGCCAACGACCTTACCGATCTTACTCAATGCTCCCAAACTTTCAGACTGTGCTTAGGTAACAAGGGCTGGGACTTGGTACATGAGTTTGGATGCTGCAAAGGGTGCCAATTTCAATAGCTTAAAAAATCTCTTTATTAAGAGATTTTCCAAAGTACTCCGATAACGTGCTAGTGTGACTAATGAATGTCAAGCAGAGAGAGAAAGAGGATATTCAAGATTATGTAACCCATGTGAGGAGTCTCTTCAAGCAAATCCCCATGGGCGAGAGACCAACCAAAAAAGTGGTATATACGGTATTCATTAATGGAATAAAAGCGAAGAGCTTGTCGGAGCTTTCGCTCAACCGCCAAGACCCACGGACCGCTTATTGTTCAAGCGTTCCAAGCGAGCTCTAATGGCTATCTCTCACCTAGCCGATGCACCGTCGATCCTACGAGTGTAGTGAGCTTACCTTGATGCTTCATCAAGTACCCTTCTCTCTCTTGCACTCCGGTAGCTCCACGATTCTTGATGCTAGCTCAAGCATCCTCAAGCCTCCTCCATCTCCAAGCTCCATCCTCCATAGCCACACTCGCAAGAGAAGAGAAGAGAAGAGAAGAAGAGAAGAGGAGATGGTGAAGAGCTTCACCCTCTTGATCCCTCACTCCCACACACACTCACTCCCTTACACTCTCACACTCCCTCTCTCACGAGCACACACAAGCAAGAAGGAGAGAAGCGAGGAAGAAGAAGACTCTTTTTGCCACACACCAAAGAATGAGCTTCTCATTCACTTTTCAACTTTATATACAAAGCCCTAAATTCTTTTTGAGCGGTCATCCCCTTTTCCCTTCTTTACATGGCCGGCCGTAGCCTAGGCCCTTTTTCCCATTTCCCACTATACTAATTTATTCTATTCCCAATTAATGTGTACACTTTGCATAGGAGTGAGCATGGCGCTCTTTTACAAAGATTTGGGGGCACTCCAACATTTTAATGATGCGCCCTTTTACTCTTTTGTTGTCTCGGGGCGACACCGAGGCTTTTTGAGGGTCGTGCCCGAACATTTAAATTTTTCAAGGTCTGGTTACCGGTCAAGGTGCCTTTTTCTGCTTTTATCCTGCGCCTTTTTTGCTATTTCCCTTTTTTTTTTTCCATTTTCCGCTCCTCTGTGCTGCGGGAAACACAGTAACATTACCCCCTCCTAGCCAAGTGCCAGTCCCATGGCACTGCGGTGGGACGTAGTGGCTAGTTAGGTCGACTGCTAGGCGGAACAGGTAGGTGGATGACACTGCTTTCAAGGTGGTTGGGTGAATGACCGGTGATGAAGTTTAAGGATGATGACCAGGAGAGATTCCGGCATGCTTTAGGCTCCATGAAGATACTCGGCATCTTTCACACAATTGTGGCACCCATTATGTGGCTGGTTGTCCCTTGAGTATCAGAAATGCTTGAAGCAATAAGCAATCCCTTAGGAGGATGGTATTGGAGGGATTTATTCTGGAGAAGCCACCCCGAACTCTATTTGCATTTAAAATCTGTGTCTTTGATTTGAAGATCTTTGTCTTTGAGTTGAAGGTCTTCATCTTTGAGTTGAAGGTCTTTATCTTTGAGTTGAAGGTCTTCAGTACTGTGTTGAAGATCTTCAGGAATGTGGAATCAATAAGCGATTCGTAGATCTTGAGGCATTGGACATGCATATTTGGAAGATGAGGTTCCAAGATCTATGCCAATGGCATATCTATCTTCGCTTGGTTCAATCATGGTAGCCATCAGCAGAGGCAGATGGCTAGACACCGGTACATGGAAAAAGTTTTAGTCATTAAAGGATGCCGTGGATGATCCTCTTCAGCGGAGTAGTCAGTTCTTGAGACTTGAACATAACCTGCAAGAAAAGTTGTGCACTCCTTAAGGGGTGTGTTTGCCTCTCCATGTAGTGCGTGGTGTCCGTGGCAGTGGAACTGGGAGATGGGTCAACCTTGGGCCAGCCCTTGGTAGTGTCCCACACTTGAGGACCCAGTTAGTGTGTCATTGGAGGTGCAGTGCAGGTCTTAGGGTGACATGTCTGAAAGTCCTACCCTTGATGTGCCCTAAGTGTGAAGTGGGGAAGGGGCTAGGGAGAACCCTAGGTGCAGTGACGACGGTGCACGATGAGGCGAAGGGGAATTGCAAGCGGATCTTGCGAAGGCCTCACCGCTTATCTTTGCTTAATGGTAGATGCATCCCTTGGGTTTGCTATGCTTCGCTGTCGTCTCTCCTTTCCAGTTCACTATTTTTTTTTTTGTTGTCTTGTGGCTTGCTTCTTCTTCTTCTTCTTCTGCTTCTGCTTCTTCTTAAAAAAAAAAAAAAGAGGCTTATACATGGATACATGTGATACAAGGGCGTGACAGGAGTTTATTCCTCGTCATCCGAATGGCAGGTAGGGGATGGCGGAGGGAGGGGGGCCTTGTTAAGGAATCTACGACTCAACAAGTAGCCCTTGAGGTTGAGGCGGGTTTTGAGAGTGGTGGTGGAAAGGAAGGGGTAGTTGCACTGGGTGAATTTGCTATCGCTCATATCTTTGAGCAGTGCAACATAGAAGGATGGCAAAAGAGAAGTGTGCATCATGAGGTGAGTCATGATGTTGCTATCTATGGCGTTGGGGTCGAAGTAGAGGGGTGGGAGGTGGCGTTCTTGAGGTGCGGGCTCTTGGTGGACCAGGATCCTAATTAGTCTAAGATAATTACAAGTGGTTATGAAGGCGGGGTCAGGACAGGAGGTGAACTCACTAAGAAATCTATCTATAGAGCTGTACAAATCAGGGATGATAAGAGAAGGGCGTCCCTATGGGAGGTGATATTGGTGTTATAGATAATGGGAAAGTCGAACCTGTCGTGGATGGACGACCTCTACCCTTTGAGGATATGGCACGAAAGTGGGGCCGTTTCTCTCAGAAGGGAGGGTGTTACAAAATGCCATCCATGCATCAAGGTTGACGTCAAAAATGCGTCTTCTCCAGGTGGGTTGGCAATTATAGCCTTCCACCGATCTAAGCACCTAGAGGACTTGATCCTACCAAAATTCGCGGTCCTCGGCTCCCCAAGCAGTTGGATTGGCCTCTCGCTCCGCTAGCCACTTGGCCTTGATCCTTGCACCCATAGCGATGACATCATTTACAAGTTGAATGGGCATTACTCTGTTTAATGTAGCGGGAAACTCAAAGCTCAAGTCGAAGGTGTCGCGGTTACATTCCTGCTGTTCCCAGATAATCAACTCGGCATGGAATTCAACAGGGGGATCTTGAGGGCGTGGTAGGAGAGGGGCAGGCTGTCTTGGAACAGGTCTAACATTCAGCTTTTTCCTTGCCTTCTCTACCATTTCTTTCCTGCGGTTAGCCTGGGCTGCTTTCCTCTCAGCAGATGTGTCAGGGGGCTGCACTTCCTCTTGTTGTGGCTGAGGGGGTGGTGGGACATATTCCTCCTCCTGAGGTCCCAGATCAAACTCCGGTTCACCCCCTTCTGCTTGTACGTCTTCTTGTGCCTTCGCATCTGTGAAGCCGAGTTTGTCTATTTCCTGCACCGTCAGGCCTACCTATGCAAGATATCTTCTTTGCTTCTCCAGGCTCTACGGCGGGCCTCCTAGCTGTAGTGGCACGTACAGGCCTGCTGTTAGAGCTTTGCGTGCAATGGTTAGCTTCTTCTGCAGTTGATCATTGGCTTTGTTTCCTTCTGGTTTGGTGGAGTGGAGCAATGTACCAGCACCCTATCTCCTTCTGCTTTGGCCAGCCGGCGTGCCAAGTCCCGTAGTCTCCCCTCATTGTGATCAGCCCATTCTTTTTCTCTTTTCTCCATATCTTCCAGGCTCTCCCCCTGATGGAGGGTCATAGGCATGAGTTGTTGCTGCTAGGCCTCGAGCTCGCGGTGCAGGCGGGACTGCTCCTGGCGTTCATCTGTGATCTGTGCATTGAGCTCGTCCAGCTTCACCTGCATCCTTTGCACCTGCTCTTCTCTTAACTTGTCCAGCTCTACAGCCTCCTGTCTGATCTTGTCAAGCTAGCTTCGTGCTTCCAAGTTGACTACAGAGAGCTGATCGTTCTTGCGCCGCAGGTGAGCATTGGTCTCCCTTTCCCCGTTGACTCTCCATTAAGATTTTTCTCCTTCCTTCCCAAGCAGTGTCACGTTCCTTCAGGGCCTTTGATTCCTTTGCATCCTTATTGTTGGCTTCCTCCCTGAGCGCAGCGATCTCCCTTTGGTATTCTGTTATCTGCTTTGTTTTCTCCAGCTGGAGAGTGGCTCGTGATTCTCGTTCTGTTGCCAGCTCCTCCACGACTGTTTTCCTTTCTTCCCTGGCCCTTTCTAGCTGTGAGAGTAGCTCCTTAACATATTCGTTGTATTGGCCTGCTGGAGGTGGGGGATGGGACATGATGGTGGTGGGGACAGCGGCTTCTGTTTTCTGCCTCTTTAGCTCCGGCCTTGGCTCCAGATCAGCCGTGGCTGCCCTTTTGACTCCTGATGCTGGGGTGGCCACGCCCGCTTCTCTTGCCAGCTCCCGTTCCACCAGGAATTGTAGCCAAGTGACCACGTTGCTCTCATCGACTTTTGGGGTGGAGCCTTGGGTGGCGGTGGCAGTGGGTGTTGTCATGATAGGAGTGGCTGGCATGGAAGGTATGAAGAGGGGGGAAGTTGGCATCATTAGTTCTTTTCCTTTTCCTTTTGCTGGGGGCAGAGGTGTGATTTCCAGCACACTGGTACTGGAACCAGGTGCCTTTGTTTGGTGCGGGCTCTCTGCACCTTTCTCATCTCTTTTGTGCTGCTCCTCAATGGAGCGACGGGTGGCCACCGCTATTTCTTCCTCTTCCTTCCTTCTCAGCTCCTCTTTAATCTTCTTTTTTCTCTCCTCATCCCTGACTGACTCCCTTCGATCCCTCTCCAGATCTTCCATTTCTTTCTTCTTTCACTCCTCTTCCCTCTTTCCATGCAGGGCTTTGGTTCGTTGTTCTGCATGGCTCTGTGGGCTGCCCTGGGACTCTCCCTCTTCGTCTTTGTCAGTCTCCGTTTCATCTGACGACCTTCGCTGCTCTTCTGTGTGAGGTGGGGATTGTGACAGTGACTCATCACTTCCTTCGTCGCCTCCCTTCTTGTCTTCTTCTTCTTGTCCTTCCCCTAGTGCTTCTTGGATGATGGCCATAAGGACACCTCCAAACCCTATGGTTGCGGCTTTGGAGGATGATGCCTTGCGGGTTGATTGGGACGACGGGGATTTCCCTCCAGCGGCTCTTCCTCCTATTGCTAGGGCCTTAGCCGAAGCCTCTATGGTTCTCCTCACAAACCCATTAAGGTTCACCTCGTCCAACGATTGTGTCGCAATGCTGTCGAGCAGAGGTACGTTGATTCGGCTCATTATGCTGTTGTACCTCTAGCTTGAGAACAAGGCATGCACCATTTTTGCATGCAGCTGGATTTTTGGGTTTGGGATGTTTGCCAGGCTAATCCCATCATTGGTATGGACCTTCACCTTGTCCATTCCCAACATGGCATAGATGTCCTTCTTCGGCTTTCTTTCCACCTTATTCGGCAGCCCTAGTGCCCTTTCCACCAACTCCGAGGTCAGCTCGATTTGCACTTGCCTGGTGGCTTCATTCTCGGGCACCGTGATGGTGCCTCTGTTCCTATTAAAGGTGCGCAAGAAGTCAGCGCACTGGGTGTAGTCCACCCTCCGGCCCACTGCGTCTAGGTATTTCTGTAGATGGCACTGATCTATGATTTGGCATACTGTCGGCTCTTCGATGGCCACGTCTTCAAGGTTGAAGATGTGGTGGAACTTCAACTGGTTGAAGGCTCTCGTCTCCACCGTGAGGCCGTACTTCACTTGCTCCTCCTCCGAGAAGGGGAGCTTGCCCACTTTTTCCTGGCTTGCCATGATCGCTACCTGCAAGTTCAGCCATTTCCACTATTAGTGTTTTTGACAAATAACTTGCTGAAGGAAAAAAAGCGTAGCAGATTTCATTGAGTATAGTCTTAACTTTTCTTTTCAGACTTTTACCATTACATCTTCGCATTGCATTTCAAATTTAACTGACGTTTCATACTTGGTTTACTTTTTAGATTCCACTTTATTATTTTTTAGATTCGACCTTATTACCCCTTCCCCCTTTGGAACGAGAAGAATTCGTCCTAGAATTGGAGGTTGAGAGACCAAGGGCGTTCAGCATAAAGGGCGTCGGTCTATTTGTGCAGGAGCCAAGCATAGAAGTTGGGGTTATACTCTAGCTGAGCTTCCTTGTCTAATTCAAATGGGCAGATACTGACATGCGTGATGTATGTCAGAACATCTGTTAGGAGATCACCAGAATCGACCTGACTTGCAATGTGAAGCTCTTCCTCTGTTAAGAGGCAGTCAAGGTAGGGATGCCTCTTGATGTGCTCGTCCATGGGTTGGCCACACGGAGAGTGGTTAATACTCGATATGAGGTTGGCGTGACATAGGTGGGGTCGTACTCTACTGTTTTGATTGCGCGGTGCTGCTCAGCGGTGGTCATTATGCGGCACCCCTCAACTTCCCATTGCAGCCTAAGAGTGTACCAACACTTCAAAAACGTGGAGTTCGTATCAGTGAGCTTGGATAACTCGGTGATTTCTTGATCAGTGATAGCCGAAGTGGTTTGCTGATCATAGGATGTGATGAGACGTTGTTTAATGGCTTGCTCTTTGGAGATCTCGCTGCTGACTTAGCAGTAGAGTGAGAAGCTTTTGCAAATGCGAATTCAAAAGTTTCCCAAGAGCAAGGCATATTGCGCACATCCGTTGCAAAGGGTTCTTCTAATAGACCCAAGTCCAAGCGGTCATAGCTGAGGGCTAGCGACACAAAGGTGGCATCGAGCCGTTTAATGCAGTCCACTACATCATCTTCGGTGTCCTCAGCAAGGTCATGCTAGCGCTAGAAATGACTTCCGTTCATAGGAGGGTGTAAGGCCGACGGGCGGTCGAGGTTTGCTAGAACTAGAGGCCTTGACAATACATAGTTGCGGTTGGGAGTTTCCTTGAGCCTGTAGTCGGGCTGTTGGGAAGATGGGCGGGTTAGGGTCAGTCACAGCAGCTGGGCTACCGCAATCAGCTTTGCTGTGGAGAGTCGGATTGACTTGGTCAGATGATGCCACCTGTTTGACGGTGGCTGTTGCTTGGGTTGATAGGTTTGTGCGACTCTCTTGGGCCAAAGTGTAGATGAGTCAGATGGCTGGGGCTCTGGAGAGCAGTACGGCCTATGGTTTTGAGGTGTTGGGGAACGTGGGCTGATCAAGCTTGAGGGTGGCGTATGACTAGTGCCTTTGGTCATGGGGGCCTTAGGGATCCACAGTGAGGCATTTCCCTCATAGTAGCCTTGCGCATGCAGGAGGGCTTTAGGGACCCATCTTTGCTTAATCACGCGGCTCTTCCTGTGATTGGGTCTTGGCCTCCTAGGTTTAGAGTTCTGGGTCTTATATAGATAGGCGCGTCGACTCCTAGGCTGTTGTTGCGGCTGTTTAGGCACCCATTGAAAGCGAGGCTGCTAGGCCCTAGCTTTGGCCGCTGTGGGTTGCGATTGATGGGAGTCGGGGAGTGGCGGTTGCGCACTACCCCCTCCTTAGTCTTGCCTATGGATGTTTCTATCGGTAGCTTTGCGGATGATGATAGTGTCGCGCAGCCCTTGTTGAAAGCTGTGACAATGCGCACGTTGCCTATTGCTAAGTGGATGTGCTGTGACTCATAATCAATATTGCAGTGAGTCTGCTTTTTGAAGGTTCGCCCCAGCAGTGACTCCGTACTTGCGCCTGTAGTGCTTGGCAACACGTAGAAAAGCATTGGAACAGTCTCAGACTCGATAGAAACGACGACTCTGCACTTGCTGAGAAGTGCGTATGATTGAGCCCCATATGGGTTTAGCTTGGCAGTTGTGGGTTGAAGTAGTGGCTTGCCAAGTTGGATCCAATGCTTGTGGGTTAAGACATTGAAGTCTGCTCCCTCATCGATCAAGGCGTTGAAAGCACACATTTGCTTGGTAGTGACCGTGATACGGAGGCAAGCGGGTTCTACGGCTTCCTCATCATCTTCGTTGATTTCAGTGATTGTAGCTACTCGTACTTTAACTGGCGGTTCTAACAATGGTGGCTCATGCAAGGGATGCGTGGGAGGGAAGTATTTCTTGACACAACTGCCATTGAAGAAGCCTATTCCCTCACTGTCTAGTGTCTCAAGCTCGACATTGCCGGTTCGGCTGATTGCATGAACCTTGAAGGGTCCGAGACCTCTGAATTTCATCTTTTGCTTATGCCCTTTAACTGAGTAAAGGAGCACTAAGTCACCCTGTTCGAATTCGCGCTGCTTGACATGCTTGTTGAACCAGCTTTTGCGTCGAGCTTTCTCACAAATCAGCGCGTGGGTGGCTAGAAGACGAGTTTTTGATAGGCGTTCCAGGTCGATCAGACATTGCGTCCATGCCTCCTTCCCTTCCCATCGTTCTTGAAGTGCTATTCTTAGGCTAGGAATGAAGAATTCTAATGGTAGAATCGCCTCAATCCCATAGGTCAGCCTAAAGGGGGTTTGGCCCAACATCCATTTTATAAGCTGTGCGGTAGGCCCACAAGGCTGCCATCAACTTGTTGTACCAGTTGCTTTGTGAAGCTGAGACTACTTTAGTCAAGATGTTGATAAGAATCTTGCTAGTTGATTCTACCTGGCCATTAGCCTGAGGGTAGTATGGTGAGGATTTGCGATGGATGATGAGAAAGGTGGATAGGAGATGTGCTATCACTTTGTTGATGAAGTGTGTGCCTTGGTCGCTAACCAGTTCGATGGGGCAACCGAAGCGTGAGATCACTTGCTCCCATAAGAACTTGGCAGTCGTCCTAGCGTCGTTTTTTCGTGTGGCTCTTGCCTCTGCCCCTTTTGTGAGGTAATCCATGGCCACCACGATGTACTTGGCTTCTGAGTACTGCGCCGCAAGGCTGATGGGTCTTATGAAGTCAATTCCCCATTTTTCGAAGGGTTGGCGAGCAATAATTGGGGTTAACTCCATTTGATCTTTACGAATCGGGACTTTTGTTCATTTGCACTCGTCACAATGCTTGATGAATCGCTTGGCATCGCAAAAAAGTGTGGGCCACCATAGTTGAGACTGCAGCACCTTCCATGCTGTCGTGTCTCTGCTAAAGTGTCCTCCTGCAATGCCGCTGTGCACCTCCGAGAGCACATCGTGCATCTCATGCTCACACACACACCTACGCAGCAATCCATCTTGCCCCAGCCTATAGAGTTGGCTTGCAATCAACTGGTAGGGCTAGATCTTCAGGATCAAGCGTTTAAGTCGTGCCTTTTCTATTGGTCGCTCAAGTAGTCCGTGCTCGAGCACTTGGACTATGTCGTCCGCCCAGTATGGTGTTAGATCAGCCTTAAATAAGTCTCTCTCACTGGACAGATGGAATAAGTGGGCGTCAGGTAACTCGTCAATGATGCCTTGTCCAGAGGCTTCTCCTATGGGGATGCGTGACATGTGATCAGCCATGTAATGCTGTTTTCCCTTTCGTACTACCACAGAGAAATCGAACTCTAGGAGCAGGAGGAGCCATTGAGCTATGCGCCCTGTAGCACAAGGTTTGTTTACTAAATAGAGCAGGGCTTGATGGTCCACAAAGAAGATGAAGGGTGTGGCCAATAGATAATGCCGGAATTTCTTCACAGTGAACACCATGGCTAGTCCCTCTCTTTCTGTTGTCGAGTAGTTCATCTCCATCTCAGTGAGTTGTCTGCTAGCAAAGCTCGCTGGATAATCTAAGTTGTGCTGACCAAGTTGGCACAACACTGCCCCCACAGCAAACTTAGAAGCATGGATGTGCACGTGGAAGGTAATGGTCCAATCTGGGGCTTGTAGGATTGGTGCTGTTGTTAGAGCATTTTTCAATTCTTCGTATGCCCGTTGGCATGCCTCGGTCCACTTGAAGACAATCAGTAGCTTGTACAATGGTCTGGCGATCAGCGTGTAGTTTAGTACAAACCGCCGATAGTATCCTGTATGGCCTAAGAAGCATTAAACTCCTTTGTAATTAATTGGGGATGGAAGGTCCGCAATAACCCTAACCTTCGAGAAGTCAATGGCAATGCCGTTCTTCAACACCACGTGTCCTAAGATGCATCCATGCTTTACCCAAAATTGACACTTCAAGGGGTTCAAGGAGAGACGATATAAGCAGGACCGTTCAAAAACTGCGCGGAGTTTGTCTAAGTGTTCGATCCAGGTCGAATGGACACACAGGTCATCGACAAAGACCTCTAACTACTTGCGAAGCATGTCCTTAAAGATGGTGCACATGAGGCATTGGAAAGTGGTGGGGGCATTGGTCAACCCGAAGGGCATGACTATGTATGCAAAGACGCCCCATTCAGTGGCAAAGGTGGTCTTGTGCCTGTCGGCAGGATGCACTTGCACCTGGTTGTACCCTGAGAAGCCATCCAAAAAACTGTAGGCTTCCTTGCCTGCCACCCTCTCAAGCATGTGCTCGGTGTACGGCAATGGATAGTTGTCTCTCTTCGTAGGAGCATTCACCTTCTTGTAATTGACGCACACTCGGATTTTTCCGTTCTTCTTCATCACAATGACTATGGGTGATACCCAGTATGTGTGCTCAATTTCGTAAATGAATCCCGCTCTCATCATCTTGTCAATTTCCTCTTTGACAGCATGAGCGTGTTTTGGATTCATAGGGTACGGTCGCTGCTTGACCGGTGTCGCGTCCGTCGTCATGGGTATGTTGTGAGTCACAACACTTGGATCTACCCCCCGTAGCTCTTCTAAGGACCATGCAAACACGTCTATGTACTCCTGCAAGAGAGCGACAATACTCATTTCTTCTTTACCAGTCAAGTCACCGGCAATGAACATAGGTCGGGGTGTTTCCCCTTCCTGGGCCAGGTCTACCTCCTTGGCCTTGGCTGGTCCTTTGATTGGTTCGCTCGTCTACTCTTGACATTTGGCACCTAACAGAACTACTACCCTATCCTCTTTTTTGAATTTCGTGAAGCATTTAGGGAGATCCTGTGGCTTTCGCTGTTCTTTTGATCGTGTATCCCTGGGGTGCTTTGCCATTTCTTGCCTTAACCGTCTGCGCCTTAGGTGGACGAGTAGGTCCCCCTTGGTGCGTCTGGTCATGGGCAGCCTAGGGATCTCTAGATCACTGTCCAAAGTAACTTCCGATTCAGAGTCAAACCCTCCATCTTCACTAGAAGAGGTGGTCTCCCCTGGTGGCCGCAATTCAGATGGTGATTCAGTCCTAAGTATTGACATCGTTCCTGGCTGGGCTAGGCTTGCTTGCTCAAGGTCTATGGCTCCTATGCATTCCAACCAAGCGCGATCACATTTCATGCGCATGACTCCTCGCTCTATTCTAGGGGTCTGCCTTCCTTGTGGCTTGGTGTCTGCTCGTATCTGCTCAATTTCTCGTCCTTCAGTGTCGTATTCTATGGTATCTATTTCACCCTCGCTCTCTTCACTGAAGGATTGGCAGTCTTCGTATTCGTCACTGGAATCCTTGTCATCCGACTGCTCGTCATCTCTTAGGGCTTGATATGCCTCGTGTTGTTGGTTAGGAACTAGGGCCCAGTTATACATGAGGTTCAAATTGTGCACCCTGGTCCATTGCCACTTGGATTCCTCTAAGAGATCCTGGAGTGGTTTGAAATTTGTAGCTGGGTTGCCAGCTAGCTGGTTTGTTAGGTATTCCAGTATCCCCTGGAGTTCCCTTTTGCTGGAAGGTACGTGGAAGGTGACAGGCTTAGGCCTTCCATGGGGGCTTGTTGCCATCATGCAGACTGGTGCAGAGAGTGCTTCATTAGACTTGCCGATCGTTTTGATGGCCTGCTCATATGCCTCATGATCTGAGAATGGCAGGTTGATTGTAGCGAGAACGTGCATCCAATCCCGCTCATCCTCTGGGCATGGGATATACTTGGTCAAGGGCCCATAGGGCTTCTTGACCTGAGTGTTCCCTTTGAGCATAGCAAAGATGGCGTCTAGGTCGACTGGTGAGGTATTCCAAGTGTCCATCTCTATTCTTACTGCATCGATTCTATTGCCAAGGAAGATCAAGCTGTTACCCCAATCTTTGATGACTCTAGCATTGCGCATCCAGGGTCGGCCTAATAGGATATCGTAGTCCACTCCCTTCATAACTATAAAGTCGACAGAGAATTGGACACCTGCGATCTTCACTGGCCAATTCTTCAGTACCCCGAATGGCTTCACTCTCATGCCGTTTGCTAGCGTGACATTAAACCTAGCAGCTTCGACAGGCGGGTTTCCCCAGGTCTGAAGCACTGCGTGGCTAAGCACACTAACCCCAGCTCCCGTGTCTACGATTCCCTTTCTTGTCGTGTCACCCAGGGCTAGGACCGGAGGACCATATGCATCTCAGAGCCTTCCCAAAAGGCGTTGACGTGCAAGGATTCAGGCACGGAGTGTAGCGTCAAACTTGGCAATTGCGTTTCTGCATCCTGGCCTTGAGGGTCTGCCGCTGTGACCTGCTCTTGTGATCCTTCAACCCACTACTTAAGGTCTTGCCATAGGGTAGGGTACTGCTTAAGCAGATCTCCCAGGCTAAGTGTTACACGGGTGGTCACTAGCGTGGTCAGGAGATCATTAGATACTCGTCCTTCCCCTAGCCTAGACTGTCTGGGCCAATGGCTGCGGCTGATCTGTGGTGGCTGATCTACGGCTCTGTCGCGTCTAGGTTTGGTCTTAGCGGCGTTGCTTGTGGCACAGTTGCTTCTGCCGACTTAGGTTGAGGCGGTGATATTGGCGTGCTTACGTTGGAGAGATCATCGATCTTGTCCTCTATGATGGGCTCAGCGTCTTTGAGATGCTGTTGAGCCTCCCTCACCCATTCCTTCACCTTTTTTATGGCCTCTAATTGTCACTTCGGATGCGGGTATTCCCCTACCTTAGCGCTTCCTTTTTCGGCTGTCTTAGGGGTTGAAATTTCTGCCTCCGCGTCTGAAACCTTCTTTCCCGCAGGTAGAGTCGTAGCACTCTCGGTCTTTAGTGCGACCTTATCTTCCGATCTCTTCTTTTTCCGCCTGCGACTTTTCTTTCCTATCGAGGCTGCGTCAAGATTGCTAGGTCTTGGCAGAGAGATACCGGCCTACTTCGTTTGGGCTCGGGTCATAACCCGCAATGGAATAGGTATGGCCTCCCCATCGGGGTTTTTGACTCCAAACAGCCCCAATGGGACGGATGGCAAGTTGGCTGAGCTAGAGGACGGCTTTTGCTTTGGGCAGTCTATGAAAAGATGGGTGATTCCGCACTCTGCGCACCTTTGGTCAGCCTTATCCCTGTTTTGCTACTCTCTTTTAGGGTAGTGCGATGAGACATGACCGGGGTGTCTGCAAGTCCAACAAGTGACCGGATCCTACGGTTGCCCTCCTAGGCACCTACCTCATCCTTGTCCTAATGCCATCATCGACACAAGTCGATAATCCATGAGGACCGCGTTGCCCTCGTCGTCATGTGAGACATAAGGGTATATGTAGGTCTCTTCATCAGTCGGCTCCTCCATGTAGTGTACTGGAGCGTTGCTCGGTGGGTGGGTCATGTAAGGACCAGGCAGTCTAGGAATGCTTGTAGGATTTATGTCCATTCTAGGGGTGGCCGGTTTCATATAGTTAGGCGTAGGAAGAGCCAATGGGGCTCCCCTTCCGAAGAATGGCTGTGGCCTATTCTCTAGGTAAGGCTGGCCGTAGGGTTGCGAGTATGGAAGTCTTCTTGGTAATCTACAATGCACGACATCATGACCGAACCTACCGCAGTTAGCACAAGGTCTTGACCTAGGGTCTTGACACTCGACCGGAAAGTGGTTTCCGCCACAGTACACGCATTGGACGTGCGGGCGCATTGGTCGTCTCAACATGTCTTGTAGCTTGGCTAATTCCATCTTGACCTCAGCCAAGCCTTGGTCTATCTCAGTGGCCTTCCCCTTATCTTGGAATGATGGGATTGACCGCTCACTAGAGGCTGATGTTCTCTCTGAGCTTCGCGGGTTGGTTCTTCTGGATTTGAGCTCCCAGAGCTCCGCTCTTTCAGCTGGTTATTGAATCTGATGGCTTTCTCAAACACTCTAGCCACCACGTCCCGCTGCAGGCTCGAATTGCCTGCCAATGCCTTATATAACTCCTTGTCTCGAATTCCGCTGATGAATACAGTCAAAACTGCTCTGTCAGTCGGTCGTTCGCCTAGAGGGATTCTCTTAAAGAAACTCCTCACATGGGTCATGTAGTCGCGGATGTCCTCCTTCTCTTTCTGCTTGACGTTCATCAAGCGCACAAGTAGGTTATCGGAGTATCCATGATCGGCGAATCTCTTGACGAAGAGATCCTTGAGATTATTGAAGTTGGCTCGCTTTACGGCATCTAGGCTTGTATACCACGTCCTACCCTTGTCGCTTAGGCAAATCCCAAATGCTTGCGAATGTTGAGTCTGGTCGTTGAGGCCGTTGGCTTCGCAGACTTGCTCAAACTGCTCAACAAAGCTGTATGGATTGTCATGAGGTTGGTACTTATCGAGTTGCTTGGCAACAATGGGTATTTTGGCCTGGCTCTTTGAGCCTTGGTTTGCCCCTAATCTTGCAAGCAGAGACATCGCTAGTGCGGTGGCACTCTGCTCTACTGCGGTGTTATCGAGTAGCCGTTTCATGAGGAGCTCGCTCAATGTCAAGTCTCCCTCTAGTGCTCTCTCATGGTCCATTCGGTTTCAGCCAGCCAAGTTCAGCACTCGCTGCACCTCATGCAGCTCCATGCTTTGCCTTTGGCTCCTAGCATGCTGATCCCTATTATAATAAGCTATTCCTTGCAATGCCTTGCGGGCTAGCCTTCTCTCCTCCTCTAGGTCTACAATGATTGCATCTGTTGTCCTGCCACGATGCTTGTACAGGGCGTGCGCGTCGTAACTGCTCACCAGCTCTGCTGAATAGCATTATGGGAACATGTTCAAATCAAGCTCCTCACTAGATCGATGGTCAGAGATCTCTTCCGTCATGGTTGAGTTCTTGCGCTCCACTACGCTGTCGATCAGGGTGAATAGACTTGACAGATCCTCGTCGTTGGCGCTCCTTGCTTGGTCCTACCCTGCGCTTCAATTATTTGTCTATGTCTTGGGTTCTCTCCTATTGGTGGGTTCCTTGAGTGGTTTATCTGAGTGAGTTCCTTTGATTATTGAATACAAACCTCAATTTATGGTCACTCGGTGAGTGTGTTGTTTCTCGTGCACTTGTGCCCAATCAAGCTTTCAGCTTTCTTAAGTGTACTTCAAGTGCGGACATTCAATGTGAGTGCCGTAAGCAATTCCTCAGCGTCTTACACACTCTCACTTATTTCGGGCCTGATAAGCTTCGTTGCTCAAGTCCTGGCCGCTCTAGCGGGTTCTAGGGTCTGCGCTACTTCTTGCCGTTCACTAGGGGGTCGATCACAGGTCATTCAATTGGATTTCCATTCTCAATGCATTAGGTCGCTGGGGAGTGCTCCAGCACTGTCCCCCTATCCCTTGGTCTTGACTCCTACTTCGAGAACTATCTACAAGGCGTTCGCCATGTTGTCCTGGAGCGGGTTGCGCTTCCAGTCGATCGTGGGGGTCAAATTTTGATGTTTTCTCTTTTTTTTTTTGAACCTAAGGGTATGTCCAATTCTGAGAATCGGACGTCCGATTTACCAGTGGTCCGATTCTAGGAATCGGACCAGGTGGGTCTGAGTTTGAGCCATTCGAGTCTCAGAATCGGACGGGGGTTAGGTGTTCGATTTTCCAAAAATCGGACAAGTGGTCCGATCGGACCAGGTGTGTGATCCGATTGCTGACGTGTCCTAATTCGTGAGTCCGATTTCCTCGATCGGACGATCGGGCTTAAAGTCGGATCGGATGGGGTTGGTCCGAGTGGTCCGAGCACCCAAATCGGACGCATTGGTTCGATCGGACGGTTGTCCGAGCGTCTGATTCTCAAAATTGGACGTTCGATTCTGAGAATTGGAAACACTGAATCGGGTGTCCGATTCCGCCGGCCCGAACGCACTTTCGAGCAAAAATTCGTCCAAAATCTTAAGACATTGATGATTATAGACTACAAGATTCACCAGGAACGATGTTGGAGTGATGGGGGAGAGATCTATATACCTGGGGATCGCCGATAGCAACATCACTCCTTGCCCTGATCGATCGAATGGGTCGCCCAAGCTCTCTCTCTCTCTCTCTCTCTCTCTCAGCTAGTTGCAAATGAGGATTCCCTTGCCCTTCAAGAACTTATAACCCTGCTGGACATTACCCGGATGTTACCGATCACTCTCCTTGCGACTCCTACACATTCAAATGCGCATTTCCTCCATTTTTCCCTTGTTTTCCCCGATTTTCTCCCTGTTTTACAGCAGCAAACCCTATGCCTCTTGGGTGTGATTTCCTACTGTTAACCTACTCTAAACACAACACAAATAGAAAGCAAAAAACTAAACTAATTCCTCCATGTTTTCCAATCATCAAACAACCAGAATATCCCAAAATTCTTACCTGTTTTGAAGATAAAAAACACCCAAACTTCCTACCTATCTCAAGCTCCGTTTTGGGGATGAATACTCTACTTCGATGCTCGATATGAGGCGCGCAAGTGCTCAAGCTCGAATCCGTTGGTCCCGGCAATGGAACCAAAATGTGGGAGCTTTCGCTCGACCACCAACACCCACGGACCGCTTATTGTTCAAGTGTTCCAAGCGAGCTCTAATGGCTATCTCTCACCTAGCTGATGCGCCGTCGATCCTACAAGTGTAGTGAGCTTACCTTGATGCTTGATTGAGTACCCTTCTCTCTCTTGCACTCCGGTAGCTCCACGATACTTGATGCTACTCAAGCATCCTCAAGCCTCCTCCATCTTCAAGCTCCATCCTCCATAGCTGCGTGTGCAAGAGAAGAGAAGAGAAGAGAAGAGAAGAGAAGAGAAGAAGAGAAGAGGAGATGGTGAAGAGCTTTACCCTCTTGATCCCTCACTACCACACACACTCACTCCCTCACACTCTCACACTCCCTCTCTCACAAGCACACACAAGCAAGAAGGAGAGAAGAGAGGAAGAAGAAGACTCTTTTTGCCACACACCAAAGAATGAGCTTCTCATTCACTTTTCAACTTTATATACAAAGCCCTAAATTCTTTTTGGGCAGTATCCCCTTTTCCCTTCTTTACATGGCCGGCTGTAGCCTAGGCCCTTTTTCCCATTTCCCACCATTCTAATTTATTCTATTCCCAATAATGCGTACACTTTGCATAGGAGCGAGCCTGGTGCTCTTTTACAAAGATTCGGGGGCACTCCCACATTTTAATGGTGCGCCCTTTTACTCTTTTGTTGTCTCGGGGTGACATCGAGGCTTTCTGAGGGTCGTGCCCGAACATTTAAAATTTTTAGGGTCTGGTTACCGGTCAAGGCACCTTTTTCTGCTTTTATCCTGCGCCTTTTTTGCTATTTCCCTTTTTTTTTTCCATTTTCCACTCCTCTGTGCTGCGGGAAACACGGTAACAGAGCTCTACAAAGCCTTGGCTGGCAACTCGAGCTTACAGCGAGATGCATTGGCAAGGGTCTTTGAAGAAACTATTAGAGTGGATGAGTAGCTCAAGGAAAGAGACTCTAGAGGCTCTGATTGAGAAGAGTCTAGTGCCAAGAGTTCTGAGAGGGCCTCAATGCTGAGTGAGAGAGCAGACCCAAACACATAGGACAAAGGAAAGGGACTGATCCGAGACAAGAGTGACCAGAGATTAGGATGGACATAGCCAAACTACAAGATATGATTAGATGACACATCCAATGTGTGCATTGTGGTGGAAACCACTTGCTAGCTAAGTGTCAGAACCCTAGGTCATGACCTTGCGCCAATTGTGGTAGGTTTGGCCATGGCACCATGCATTGTCGATTACCTCAGAGGCTCCCATACTCATAGCCTTATGGTCAACCCTACCTTGTGAAGAAGCCACCAAACTTCTTTGGAAGGGGAGTCCCATTGGCTCTCTTGGCACCTAAGGACACCAAGCCATCCATCCCTAGGATGGAAATAAATCCTAAAGGTATCCCTAGACCACTTGGACCCTACATGACCCACCCACCGAGTGACGCTCCAGTCCACTATGTGGATGAGCCTAGCACTGTATGTTAACCCATACATGCTGTACGATGAGAAAGGAAACACAATCCTTATGGACTACGGACCAGTATCGATGATGGCGTTGGGAAGAGGGAGAGGTAGAGGCCTAGGAGCATAGACCCAAGAGCCAATCGTGTGTTGAACTTGCGGTCATCCAAGACACATTTCTTCACGCTGCCCCGAGAGGGAGAAAGCAAATAGAGATAAGGCTGACCTGAGATGCACTGAGTGTGGAATCACTCACCTCTTTGTCGATTGCCCTAGGCGAAGGCCATGTTCTAGTTCTACAAACAAGCCATTGGTTCCATTGGGGTTGTTTGGTGTCAATGTTAGAATATCAAGCTCTCGTTACTCTTCAGTTAGTTTATCTTTATGTGTGTGACTAGGATACAGTTGTGCACATGTGTGACATTCAATAAGCCGGTGTAGTCAGTGACTTAACCACAGTTAGTCTTGGTTAGTCATACCTATGTGTGTAAGTCTCTTTTAGTTAGTATGATGGAAGAATAATGGAAGAAGAACAACAATGAGCTTAGGCTCATCTTCCGCTCCACTTTGTCTCTCTCCCTCTCTTCCAACATGGTATCAAAGCTTGAATGCCTGAAGCGTGAAGGCTTAGTAGTGGCCATTTGACACCAAGACATCAGATCTAAAGAAAACATTATCAAAGGAGGAGACTGTGCCTGCAGCCTGTTTTTTGGCAAAAGCTATATCTTGCTATAGAAATGGTTTTTTGAGAAATGGCCCGTGATTCTTGACCATTTAGACATGTCTATAACTTTGCAGAAGAAAGTTTTTTCAAATTCCTCACAGATTTTGAGATATATAGCAACAGATTGGCTATTTACTGCAGTAAACAGCAGGAGAAAACAGAAAAGATTTGATGTTAGTTTATGGATTTGGCTAAAGTTTTGGAGACTTGTGAAGGATTGGAAGAACCTCTTATATTTGAAGATAATGACCTTGAGGGTCTATTCAAAATTGGTACGGCCTTGAAGATAGCAACCTTGAGGGTCTATTCAAAATTGATAAGGTCTCCATTCCATCCTGGTATGCTACTATAACACACTATCTATCCATAAGAGAGGCTAGAGCCACTCTATCAAAGGCTGAAAAGAGGAAAATTAGGTAGCAAGCCTTGAAATTTACCTTAATTGTAGAAACACTATATTGACAAGGAGTCGATGATGTTTATCGTCAATGTGTTATGCTCAATATGGCATTTATATTGGAAGAGTGTCAAGACTCCGCTTGTGGAGTGTACTTTACTGGACAATTGACTACACAAAAAGCTTTGAGATCCGGATATTGATGGTGGATGTCCATTTTCCAAGATATGTTTGTGCATGTTGAGAGATGTAATGCATGTCAAAAACATGACAATAGGGAGAATAGGAAGTGTCAGTTGACTCCTATCATGGCTATACTACCATTTGAGAAGTGGGATATTGATTTCGTTGGACCTTTACATTCTTCTTTCTCGTAGCTCATGCTTTTGCCCATTTTGCTAGATGAAGTCAATCCCCCATTTCTTGAAGGGTTGTCGTGCAATAATTGGGGTTAGCTCCATGTGATCCTTACGAATCGGAACTTTAGTCCATTGGAACTCATCACAATGCTTCACAAATCGTGTCACATCTCAGAAGAGGGTAGGCTACCACAGCTAGGATTGCAGCACTTTGCGGGCTGTTGCATCAACTAAAATGTCCCACTATGATTATGATGTGTGCCTCTATCGGTACATCATGCATCTTATGATCACACACACATCTGCACAGTAACCCATCTTGCCCCAGTCTGTAAAGTTGGCTTGCTATCAACTGATATGGCTAGATCTTTAGGATGAGCCACCTAAGCTTTTTCTATCGGTCATTCCGAAAGTCCGTGCTTAAGCACTAGAACTATGTCATCTACCCAAGATGTGCATCTGACAGTTCATTCACAATGCCTTGTCCATCCGCCTCTCCCATGGGAATATGAGACAGATGGTCGGCCATGTAATGCTGCTTCCCTTTACGCACCACCACAGAGAAGTCAAACTCCAAAAGCAGAAGAAGCCATCTAGCAATGCATCCTATAATGCATGGTTTGTTAACAAGATACAACAATGCTTGATGGTCAACAAAGAAAGTAAACACGTAGCCAAAAGATAATGTCAAAATTTCTTTACAACAAACACCATGGCCAAGCCCTCTCTCTCCATTGTCGAGTAATTTATTTCGGTCTCAGTGAGTTGTCTGCTAGCAAAGCTCATTGGGTAATCCAGGTTGTGTTCGCCAGGTTGGCACAACACATCTCCTACGATGAATTTCGAAGTGTTGATATGCACATGAAACGTGAGTGTCCAATCTAGGGCTTGTAGAATTGGTGTTGTGGTTAGAGCCTTTTTTAGTTCCTCATACACACATTGGCATTCCTTGGTCCATTCGAATATGATCAACAGCTTGTATAGAGGTCTAGCAATCAATGCATAGTTCAACACGAACTGTCGATAATACCCTATGTGTCCTAAGAAGCACTAAACACCCTTGAAGTCAGTTGGGGGTGGAAGATAGACAATTCCCTTAATCTTCGAGAAATCTATGGCAATGCCATTCTTTGACACCATGTGTCCTAGGACACATACATGCTTCACTCAAAATTGGCACTTCAAGAGGTTCAATGAGAGACAGCATAGTCGATATTGTTCAAAGACCACTCGGAGTCTGTCTAAGTGTTCTCGACAAGTAGAGTGAACACACAAGTCATCCACGAAGACCTCTAGCTCTTTCTTTAGCATGTCTTTGAATATTGTACACATCAGTCGTTGGACGGTGGCTGGTGCATTAGTCAACCCAAAAGGCATGACTATGTAGGCAAAGATGCCCCATTCAATGGCGAATGCGGTTTTATTCCTATTGTTAGGATGTACTTGCACCTGATTGTATCCAGAGAAGCCATCTAGGAAGTTGTAGGCCTCTTTGCCAGCCACTCTCTCGAGCATGTGCTCAGTGTACGGTAGTGGGTAGTTATCTCTCTTTGTAGTTGTGTTTATCTTCTTGTTATTGAGGCACACTCTAATGTTTCCATTTTTCTTTAATATGATGACTATGGGGGAAATCCAGTCCGTGTATTTAATTTCATAGATGAATCCTACTCTCATTAGCTTGTCAATTTCTTCCTTGACACATGGGCATGCTTTGGATTCATGGGATACAGTCGTTGCTTGACCGGTGTTGCATTAGGTGTCATGGGCATGCTATGAGTCACCACACTCAGGTCTACCCCTTTGAGCTCTTCTAGGGACCAAGCAAAGACGTCTATATGCTCCCGCAAGAGAGAAATGAGACATTCTTCCTCTTCCTTAGTCAAGTCTTCGACTATAAAGATAGGCCATGGGGTCTCCCCTTCCCTGGCTAAATTAACCTCCTTGACCTTGGCGGGTCCCTTGATTGGTTCACTCGCTTGCCCCTATCGTTTGGCTCCTAGTAAGATCACCACCCTATCTCCCTTTTTAAACTTTGTGAATCATATTGGTAGGTCTTGTGGTTTTTGTTGTTCTTTTGTCTGTGTTTCTCTAGGTAGCTTCCGTCATTCCTCCCTTAACCGTCAGCGTCTTAGGTGGACAGGTAGGTCTCCCTTGGTGTGTCTAGTCTTGGGCGGTCGAGGTATTTCAAGGTCACTATTTGAGCTGATTTTTGATTCAGAATCAAACTCTTCGTCTTTGCTAGAAGAGGGGCTCTCTCCTGGTGGTCGTAGCTCAGAAGGTGAGTCCGTTCGCAGCAGTGGTGTGTCACTCCATTGGGTTAGGCCTGTTTGCTCATAGTCGATTGCACTTGTGTGCTCCAGCCAAGTTCAATTGTAGTCCTTATGTCTGACTCCTTTCTCTATTCTAAGGGCATTCTGCTTGTGTGGTCTGGAGTCTACCCGTATTTGTTCAATTATATGTCCCCCGATTCGTGTTCTATGGTATCAATTTCCCTTTCGCTCTCATCACTAAAGGAACAACAGTCCTCGTATTCGTCGTCGGAGCTGTCTTTGTTCAGTTGCTCATCATTCTCCAAGTTTTGAAATTTCTCTTTTTGTTGGTCGAGGATTAAGCCCCAATTGTACCTTAAGTTTAAATCATGGACCTTGGACCATCGCCATTCAGGCTTGTCTAAGAGGTCTTGGAGTGGCTTGAGATTTGTGGCCGGATTGCCATTCAATTTTTCTGTTAGATATCCTAAGATCTCCAAGAGCTCTCGTCTATTGTTCGGGCATTGAAACATGACCGGGTGTGGTCTTTTGTATAGGCTTCCGCTCATCATGCATACTGGCATTGAGGATATGTCCTCGAGTTTTTCGATTGCCTTGATGGCTTGTTCATACTCCTTAGTGTCTAAGAATGGTAGGTCAATGGTAGCAAGAACATGCATCTAGTCTCGCTCGTCCTCAAGGCACGTGATATACTTGGTAAGGGCCCCATAGGATCCCCTAGTCTGTCCGTCGCCCTTTAGCATGGTGGAGATGGCATCCAGTTTGACACACGCAATCTTCCATGTGTCCATCTCTACTCTTGCAGCCTCCATTCGATTGCCTAGGAAGATAAGACCGTTGCCCCAGTCCTTTATGACTCTTGCGTTGTGCATCCACGGTCGACCTAGTAGGATGTCATAGTCCACTCCCTTCACGACTATGAAGTCAACAGAGAATTGGATTCCCGTAATCTTCATTGGCCGATTTTTCAACACTGCAATGATTTCACCTTCATCCTGTAAGCCAATGTGATGTTGAACCTATCACTCACACGACCAGTGAGTCTACCCCAAGTTTGGAGTACCACATGGCTTAGCACACTCACTCCTGCCCCCATGTCCACAATCCTTTTTCTGGTGATGTCCCCCAGTGCTAAGACTTGTAGGATTGCATGCATTTCCATGCCTTCCCAAAAGGCATTAACGTGCAAGAATTTAGGTATGGAGTGTAGCGTCAAACTTGCTATTTGAGTTTTTGCATCGTGCTCAGGCAAGTCTGTGGTAATTGGCTCATTTGGTTCTTCAATCCATTGTTTTAGCTCTAGCCATAGCGTTGGATGTTGCCTAAGCAGGTCGCCTAAGCTTAGAGTTATAGGGGTGGTCACCAGTGTATTGAGAAGGTTGCTAGTCACTTGCCTCTCTCCTAATTCTACAGTTCTTGGCAAATGACCTTGACTAGTTTGCAGGCCCAAAGCATTTAGACTTTGTTTAGGCGGCCAGTGTGTGGTGCCATCGCCTCCCTTGATCTTGTTTGTGGGAGAGAGATTGGCAGGCTTATGCTTGAGAGATCATCAATCTTGTCTTCTAGTATGGGCTCAATGTCCTTTAGGTGCTCTTGGGCCTCCTTCACCTACGCTTTCACCTTCTTGATGGCTTCGAGTTAGCGCTTCAGGTTGGGGTACTCCCCAACCTTAACACTTTCCTTTTCAGCTGTCCCTGGAGCTGACGTTTCTTCCTCTGTGTTAATGACTTTCCTTCCAACCAGCAGTGTTGTGGCACTTTCTATTTTGAGGGTGACCTTAGCATTTGGTCTTTTCTTCCTTCATCTTTGACTCTTTTTTCCAACTAAGGTTGTGTTAAGGTTGCTAGGCCCTGGCAATGATATGTCGGCTTGCTTGGTCTGTGTGCGGGTCATGACATGCAACGGGATAGGTGTGGTCTCCCTATCGAGTGTCTTGATTGTTGGAAGAGAGGGAGAGAGACAGAGTGGAGTGGAAGATGAGCCTAAGCTCATTGTTGTTCTTCTTCCATCATACTAACTGAAAGAGACTTAGACACATAGGTATGACTAACCAAGACTAACTGTGGTTAAGTCACTGACTACACGGACTTATTGAATGTCACACATGTGTACAGCTGTATCCAGCTAATGTCAGAGTCACACACATAAAGATAGACTGACTGAAGAATAACGGGAGCTTGATATTCTAACACTCCCCCTCAAGCTCAAACCATATGACAAACTCCAAGTAGTTGTCTAAAATATATGAACTTTTCTTTATCAAGAGACTTGGTAAATATATCTGCTACCTGGTCTTCAGTCTTCACATGAATCAAGTCAATCTGCCCTGTAAGAATCATTTCTCTGATGAAATGGTAGTGAACCTCAATATGTTTGGACCTAGCATGGTAGACAGGATTGCTAGCCAACATAACACTGCTGAGGTTATCACAATGCAATCTCACTTTACTTTCCAGATGTATTCCCAAGTCTTTCAGCAGTTTCATTAACCAAAATGCTTCAGAAGCCGCTAAGGCAACTCCTCTGTACTCAGCTTCTGTACTAGACAATGCAACATTAGGCTATTTCTTACTCTGTCAACTAATCATACTGCTGCCCAATCCAAATGTATAACCACTGGTTGACCTCCTTTCATAGGCACAACCAGCCAATCAGCATCAATAAACCCTATCAAGTCAAGAGATTTTCCATATACATAAAATAGCCCATAATCTATAGTATCCTTTATATATCTCATGATCTTCCTGACTGCATCTAAATGTGGTTTGCAAGGCTTCTACATGAACTAACTAATCAGCCCCACTGCATAACATAAGTCAAGATGGGTAATAGTCAAGTATATCAAGCTACCCACCATCTATCGATACATGGTCACATTCTCTATGTCATTCCCAACATCAATCTGCAGCTTGACATTCTGATCAAGAGGTGTCTCCATAGGCTTGCATTCAGCCATACCATACTTCTGTAACATGTCATGAGCATACTGCTTCTGTAGCAGCCATATATCTTGAGGTGTAGAGACTACCTCAATCCCAAGAAAATACTTTAGTTCACCAAGGTCTTTGACTATGAATTCAGCCTATAAACATGATTTAATTTCAGCAATGCCCTCTTCATCATCTCTAGTGATGATAAGATCATCTACATAAACCACTAGAAACACATATCCATGATCCATCTTCTTCATGAACAGATTGTGATCTACATCACCCAATCTAAATCCATGTTGCTATAAATAATTTTTGATCTAAGCATTCCATGCTCTAGGTGCTTATTTCAGTTCATATGAAGCCTTTTTCAACTTACATACATGTGTAAGAAAGTCTGAGTGAACATAGCCTTCAAGCTACTCCATATATACTTTCTCAACCAAATCACGATTCAAGAAAGCATTCTTGACGTCCATTTTCCTTGATTTCTAGCCTTTGCATGATGCCAAAGCAATGGCAGTTCTGATTGTTGCCATTTTAGCCACCGGGCTGAAAGTCTCCTCATAGTCAAGGCCATACTACTGTGCATACCCTTTTGCAACCAGCCTGACCTTATAGCGTTCTAACGAACCATCTGACTTGCACTTAACCTTGTACACCCATTTGTAGCCAATGGGAACTTTGCCTTCAGGCAACTCAACCAATTCCCATGTCTCATTTTTAGCTAGGGCTGCATACTTCTCATCCATGGTAGCACAACCACATCATCAAACTTTGTAGGTTCTTTGTAACTTGTCACACTAGCCATATATGCATAATGGTGGGCTGAATAACCAGTGTATGTAAACTTGTCAATTGGTTTTTGACTCTCTCAGATCTCCATAACTGTGGCTCACTTTGAGCTTGCCTCTCATGAGGTAGTACATAATGACTATGCCTTGCTTCAGGCATCATAACAGACGGAATGCCAAACTCACTATCCAAACTATCATTGCTGGATGACATAACCTGTTGTAAGTGGGCCTGTCACATCCTCAAGCATCTTTTTTTTTTCTCTAATCCAATCTCCCCCTCACTAACATATTCGTGTCAGTGGATGTAGGAGTAGGCTCCGCAAGCATCTTGACCAAGGACTTATTGTAGGTGACCCATCACCTGTAGGACCACTCATAGATGTACTCACTGTAGGTGTATTGCTAGTACTGGCTAATCCATCAATAGCCACTGCAACAAGATTACCATACCACGATGCCATCTCATAAAAAACAACATTTCTGCTAATCAATGTCTCATGTGTAGACAATACATAATACTTGTAAGCTTTGCGGTCTTGTGCATAACCAAGGAACACACTCTTGATAGCTGTAGGATCCAATTTCTTCCTCTTTTCATAAAAAACATGCACATATGCAATGTTGCCAAATACCTTCAAGTGTGATATGTCAGGCAGCTTATGACCATAAAACCTCTCATATGGAGTTACATCATGAATCCCTATTGTAGGGGTTCTATTCAGTACATAGACAATAGTCACTACTCCTTCAAAGCCCAATAACCATTTGGCAAAATTTTCTCATTCAGCATAGCTCTTGCCAATTCCATCAGTACCTTATTTTTCCTTTCTACTACACCATTTTGTTGTAGTGTATAGCTGCAAGCTAACTGTCTTTTGATCCCGTGTTTAGCAAGGTACCTGTCAAAGTAATTAGAGACATATTCTCCACCTCCATTTGATCTAAGACATGAAATTTTATAGCTCAACTCATTTTCAGTATGCTTCTTGAAGTCCTTGAATGCATCAAACACATCATCCTTATGTTTCAGTATGTAAAGCCAAGTATACCTGCTAAAATCATCAATGAAGGATACATAGCAACGAGCACCACCAAACGAAGCATTATGAGACGGACCCCATACATCTAAATGTACCTACTGCAAGGGTCGTGAGCTATTCTGTACATGTCTCATAAATGAAAATCGTGCTTGCTTTCCAAACTGACATGCATCACATACATGTCCAAAGTCATGATACTTGAACTTAGGCAGTCCAACCACAATCTCCTTCTGCTACATAGATTTCAGCTTTTGTACATTCACATGGCCAATCTGCTTATGCCATGTCTCAACATCCCATTGAGAGCAGAGTTTTGAGTCCGGGATGTGCCTAAAATTTGCCAAAAAATCTGGAATTTAGGGGAAAAATATTTAACATCAAAGGCGGCGGCTCCAGCTAGGACAATTTTAAGCACCAAGTGAAAGACGACTTTTAAAAGGTGCCTAAGCGACAATTGCGGATTTTTGATTATTTTTTAGACTGCCGTGTAGGTTGTCAGGAGTTGCCAGTCAATGCGAGATGTCAAGCCGGATGCCCAAGATTTTTCAGAGCTTGAATTGGATGTCGGACGAGGAAGGAGCCAACAAATGCTCAAGATTTGAAAAGGTGGACAAGTTTGAGGCCAAAATTGGGTGTGCCTTTTGGAGTTTGGACGACACCCCCCCCCCCCCCCCCCCCCCCCCCCCCCCCCCCCCCCCTTATGAAGAAAAAATGAGTTTTTATGCCATTTGATTGATGAAACATTGTTTCCATGGGCTGAATATTCATTATAATGTTGTTTCCTATAAGTTTCAACAATTTATAATCAGAAAATCATAAGTGATATGACTGAAATTAATGTTATAAAACCCGAAAAACATGCGTTTAAGGGGTAAAAATGGGGTTTTTGCAAAATAAATGGGAAGTATGAGACATAATGCCTACAATACCTGAAATTTTGATGTCAAGGAACCTAAGGTCCATAGCCCACAATCAATATTAATTTTTAGTCATTTTTAATTGAAGAAAATAGAGGAAAAATATCAAAAAATGGTAAAAAATGGGTTTTAAATGGAAGAGAATTAGGAAACGGTAAAAGAAAAATTCCAAAAAATTACATGTGTGTTTGTGCAGTGTATAATGAAGGTAAAGCACGAGGTTGGCCTCGATTTACCCTCGTTTCTATGTTTCCGTTCGTGTTTATCACTTTCTTTGTAAGAAAAAACACATAAAACGACCCTTTCACCTATCAACGAATGCAAAACATTAAATGGCAGGGTGAGAGGGGAGGTTGAGCGTCAAAATATAAACTTACATCTGGTTTATGTGTTGCATCATGCCTATAGGACGTTGTTTTAAAATAAAGGGAAAGATAGCATAAGCGTAAGGCTCGGTGTATTTTCTCTTTGCAGTATATAAGCGCTAGCATGGAAATCATGAAAAGATTGGTTTCGCACGATGCACAATGCTGATTTCCTTCTATTTGTGCACTAAATCGTTCACATTATGCACTATGCATAGTTCATGGTATCAACGAAAAAGCTCCTGGAATACATAGCACTTGTTTTCCTAGGAATTTGACCCACGATTGAGAGTGTAAGGTTATCCCTTGCCGTAGGATAGAGGGTCAGTTTCCTAGGGGACTGTTAAGTGAGGACACATGGTATATCTCCTGGAGACGTTTAAAATAAAGAGTGGAGTTTGTTTGTTGGTTTTATATGTTGAGCAATGCATCAAGGGGCTAATCCCTGCGATGTAGGAGAGTTGTAGTGGGGCCGCGGTGTTTCTATCGAGAGGTTGCCTCCATGTATGTGATCGTGGTATTCATTGCCAGTGTGTATGGGTTCTCCCTCTGAGGAATTTATAGAAAGGGAAACGTTGGACTACAAAGCTATAAAACTATAAACGCATAAATTAGGCTTTAGGATAGTTTCTCCTTTAGCATTAGATTGACGCTCTTGGTCGGCGAGGCCATGAGGATATGTTTGTCTGTTATGAGCATGATGTCCATCTAGTGCCATAGCCAGTGCTGGCCTATTTCAAGTCCCATTAGTGGTGCGTCTATCGGGAGCTGCCAATAAGTGGTGGTTCTTGGATCTAGGGTTCTTAGGGACCAAGAAAATTGGTTTATGTCCTTTGACAAGGACCGCCAAGCCGAAATACAAAAAGCAGAACGTGCTGAGAGGGCTAGATGGTGGTTAGAGATTGCAAGTCATTATTCTCCTCAAAGGAGTAGCCCGATACGCATAGGAGGTAGTGGTCTTAGTAATCCAACTACTGCACATAGTCCTTTAGGTGCAGGAGGGAGCGTAAGTTCTTCCTCTCTTCCATCAAGTCAACCCACTTCAAGTGGGGGTGTGATTCAATGAGTTCAAACTCCTAGTGTCAATCCGATTGTCGCCATGGCACAACCCATTGCAATTCCTATAGGGACGCCGGATTTGCCAGCTTTAGGAGTTCCTTTGCCCATTTTTAATGGGTTAGCCGAAGAAGATGCGGAGTTTCACATTTGTGAATTCCAAAGATTAATGTTTAATTATCGCATCCAAGATGAGGGACATCTTATGATGTTCTTTAACATGACATTAAAAGGAAGGGTTGCAGTATGGTATCATAGCATAGAGTTTGGAACCATAACTACAATCGACCAATTTTATGTAGCTTTTCGAGGAGAATATGCCCCTGAAAGAGGTGGCCAATACTGGTTGCGTGTTTTGAATGTAACACACCAAGACCCCCATGAGAATGTGAAAGCCTATGCCAAGAAGCTTAAGGAAGTGTTTCGTAAGTTACAAACTTACATTCCCATTCTGCCGGCTGCCCAATTACAATACTTCTTGCATGGATTGGATTTCAATATTCAGGTACAATTGAGCAGTGTGGCGTTGGCTGATATAGACATTGCCATCGCACGGCAAGAAGGAGTAGAAGCACGATTACAAACGGCCTACTCCTCTTGAATAAATCTTAATGCAGGTTTAGTACATGGAGGAAATTTGCCATTGATAAATGGAAGTCAAGGGATGCCTATGAATAACTCTAATGGGAGAGGAAGCATGGTTCAAAATGTACCTTTACTGCCAGCTCCTCCTAGTGTGACTATGCCTATGGCTAGTCAGTTGGCTCCACCAAATGTTGGAGGCCAAGTTTCGAACCCTAATGTTGTTCCTGTGAGTCAACAACCAATGCCTAATCAAATTGTTAGGCCAATGGAACAATGGATAGACGATCAAGGCTATGAGTCGAGTGCATCTAATGTCCTTGGTGAAGTTAAGGATATGATGAAGCACTACACTGATATGATCTCTAAACAATATCGGCAAATAGCTGTTGACGTCAATTTCGTGAAGAAGTAGCAGAATCTGATAGGGAGTCGACGCCCTGAAGAGGGTGGACCCTCAAGATTCAGCTGTAAGTGGTGTAGCGGACAACATTTCCCTAGAAACTGTCCAAATGTTAAATGTGATATTTGTGGGAAGTCAGGCCATTTAGCTGCTACCTGTTGGAGTAAGATTAGTTCCCTCCAACAAGGGAGTAAATGGCCAGGTCTAGTTAATCATAGAGCGCAAGGTAATAGCCTCCAGCAAAATGATGGACCAAGACAAATATTGCAAAGGGGAAAGACCACTATAGAAGAGTTGCCACAAGGCAATGGATTCAGCCTTATTGAGGCTGTACGTGTCAATGATGCTAAAATCTCTAATCTACAAGCCATGACAAGAGGCCAAAAGGCTAAAGAGGTTGACAAAGATAGTGCAAAACCGGTTGAGGAAAACCCTAAGCAAGGGGATAAGGGGACGCAAGTCCTGAATCCTAGCGGTGAAGGTGGACCTCTAAGGCGTGTTGACAAAAACGTCGATCCTAAGAAGGATGAGGAAGTGCCAAGAAAGAAGGCAACAGCTAAAAAAGAAGCACCAAATCCGGTCCCGAGACCAAAAGAAAGAATGGTTTGGCGAGAAAAGAGAGCTTTGGCTACCTATCATGATTTTGATTTAGCAAGTTCTCTTTGCGAAGTTAAACCAGATGTAAACCTCTTACAGTTGATTAAATTATCTCCAGGAGTACGCAAGGAATTCAAGAAGATCCTGTGTATTGGGTATATTGTAGAACCTTTGGGCATAGCACGAGTAGGGGAAGATTGGTTTGATCATGCTGAAAAGAATTTCCCTAGGGTTCCAGCATATGTGGATGGAATATTAGTGGAACATGCTATCGTAGACACTGGGTCCTCCGTCAATATCATGAGTTCAGAGTTGATGGAGAGGTTGGGTCTAGGCATCCAAAAAGATAGCTCCACCCTTCTCAGAATGGCTGATGATAGTTTAAGACAACCAGAAGGTTGCATTACTAAAGTCCATGTTATAGTTGCAAGTGTAAAATGCTTCTTGGACTTTAGGGTGATAAGATTTGCAGGACGTCCTAGCTATCGAGTTTTGCTAGGTAGGCCTTGGATCTTATGAATAGATTGTCAAGTCGATATACCCGCCGGTCGAGTGGTTCTAGGTAGAGGTGCTAATCGAGTAATAGTTGATGCTTACCCTGAGTCTCCTTAGAGTGAGAGAGCTCCTTTATCCTCTACTGAATTAGAAATAGCAGATGATCCATCTGGTATTGAGACATCATGCAGTGATGAATCTAAAGAGGGGTCCACTACAGAGGATATTTATCAGATAACTCTAAATGAGCCGATAGAGCCACAAGATAGGATAAGGGATGCGGATGTGATTGAGTTAGACCTTGGCACGATGAATGATTCGCAGTTAATTAAATTAGGTTCCATGCTCAGTTCAACAGAAATGGAGGACTATGTGTCCTTGATTCAAGAATTCCACGATATCTTTGCTTGGAGTTATGATGAGCTGAGAGGCATTTCCCCCAGCTTGGCTATTCATACTATTTCTGTAAAAGAAGGCAATCGTCCTGTGCATCAGAAAGTAAGATGTATGCCTTTTGAATTGAGGGACGGGCTGTTTGAGGAGTTACAGAAGTTACGGAAAGCTAGTTTAATCTTCCTTGTACAGCACACAAAATGGTGTTCACTAGTTGTTATCAGGAAGAAGAAAAATAACCAAATCTGACTATGTGTAGATTTTAGAGAGATGAATAAGTAGACGGTTAAGGATTACTACCCGTTGCCATTTATTGACCAGATTTTGGATCAATTAGCGGGCATGAAAATATACTCGTTCATGGATTGCTTTGCGAGTTATAACCAGATGGCAATTGCAGAAGAGAACAAGTTGAAAATAACTTTTATTACTGTCTTTGGTACTTTTGTGTACCATGTTATGGCCTTTGGTTTGTGCAATGCACCTGGATCATGGCAACGAACAACAGACAAGATCTTTGGTGACATCTCCCCAGATGAGTTGAAAGTATTTATCGATGACCTAGGGGTAGCCACTGTGAGGGAAAGGATGTTGATTATCTTAAGAAAGTGCTTTGAGCGCTGCAGACAATTTCGTATCACTCTTAACCCACGGAAGTGTGTCTTTGGAGTGCCTCATGGGCTATTGCTAGGCCATGTGGTTAATTTAGTAGGGATAGCAACTGACCCTGAAAAGATCAAGGTTATAGTCGCTATGAGTCCATCACGCACTCTGAAAGAGATACATAGCTTTCTGTCATCGATAGGGTATTATTGGAGGTTTATAAATGCCTTGGCAGAAAGGACGTTGCCATTAACGAATTTATTATCCTTTAGCTGTATATTTGAATGGAGCGACCCTTGTAAGGTAGCTTTCGAGAATGTGAAACAGGAGCTAGTAAAAGCACTAGTTTTAAAAGCACCTAAAAGAGGTGAGATATTTTATATATTTTCAGTAGCCACCATGCATAGTATCAGCTGCTGCTTAGCCCAAATCTGGGAGGAAAAGTGGTATCATCCGATAGCTTTTGCTAGTTGAAAATTGGGCATATCAGAAATTAACTATACCTACATGGAGAAGTTGTGCCTTGCGATGGTCTTTGGGACTAAAAAATCTAGGCACTACATCCTCTATGAGAAGGTAGTTTTCTATACGAAGGCGGAAGGGCTTAGATTGCTTATGAACAAGCTACAACCGCTTGATCGTCTGGCAAAGTGGTTAATCACTTTGTAGGAGTTCGATTATGAGATTAAGAGTAAGCCACCGAGGTTGCAGGGGATTGTGGAATGCCTTGTGGATTTGGGGAGCCGAAAGAGACTTTGGCTGAAGGAAGTGATATTGAAGAAATGTTTAAAATTGATACAGCTTCTATTCCATCTTGGTATGCTACTATCATGCATTATCTATCAACAGGAGAGACTGGAGCTGGTTTATCAAAATTGGAAAAGAGAAAAATCAGACAACAGGTTTTGAAGTTTTCTTTGATCGCAGGAATACTATATCGGCAGGGTGTTGATGATATCTACCGCCGATGTGTGATGCCTGACAAGGTTTCTTTCATCTTGGAAGAGTGTCATGACTTTGCATGTGGAGGGCACTTTGCTGGACGGTTGACGGTGCAAAAAGCTTTAAGAGCTGGATATTGTGGCCGTCCATCTTCCAAGATTCCTTTGAGTATGTTAAGAGATGTGATACTTGTCAAAGACATGATAGCAGCGAGAATAGGAAACGCCCACTTATGTCTATCATGGCTATCCTTCCATTTGAGAAGTGGGGCATTGATTTTGTGGGTCCTATCACCCCGTGATCTACTACTCAGAAGAGGTACATTATAGTAGCAAATGATTATTTTACAAAATGGTCAGAAGCGCGAGCGACGAGGCAGGACAATGCAAAAGAGATTGCAAGTTTCCTTTTAGAGCAGATTATCTACTGTTTTGGTCCATCGAAGGAACTAATGTCAGACCGTGGAACCCACTTTTTGAATACAGTGATCAAAAGTCTGACTAAAGCTTGGCAAATCAAGCATAATAAAATGACCCCCTATCATCCGCAAGCAAACGGACAAGTTGAAAGTACTAATAAGCAGCTTGTGGGTATCTTGTCTAAAATAGTCTCTAAGAAGAAACAAGACTGGTACATGAAGTTGTATGTGGCAGTATGGGCGTACAATACAACGTTCAAGTGAGCTACCGGCCATACTCCATTTAAATTAGTTTATGGAGAAGAGTGTATGTTACCCCTCGAAATTGAGTTGCCAACCATATAGTTTGCAATTAACCACTCTTTGAGAGATGAGGATTCACTCTTTGAATGTTTCACGACCATAGCCCACCTGGATGAACTGAAATTGCAGAGCTTATTACATCAGGAGGTAGCTAAACATCGGATGAAGCAGTTGCATGACCTTAAAGCAAAGAAGTATACCTTTAAAAAAGGGCAGTTAGTTCTATATTACGATGCATGTAGGGAGCTGTTTCCAGGGAAGCTGGAACCTAGATGGGGTGGCCCCTACAAGATTGTTAGGATAGGAAAAAATAGGTCTACAACTCTATTAGCTGATCTATAGGGAGTAGAATTTAAAAATAAGGTTAATCTTAATAAGATTAAACCTTATTATTTCTAAGTATGCTACTACAGGGAAAAAATGCATTGCAGGTCCATGCTGGGGCTGATTTGAGACCTGCAAAAGAGCTTAAAGCTGGTTGATGGGGTGGTTAATTCCTTATTTGGAGCACCCATATCTAGAGTAGAGATACCATTAGGGGAAACTTATTTGGTGGAGCAAAGGATACAAAGTGATTGAGTAAGAGGACAGAACCTTTGTGTGGGAGATCAACGTCTTCTACCATCACTGCTTACAAATGTTGACAAGTATCCCTGTTGAGTTTAATGAAGAACGTGGGATGGAGCCATCGGTTCATCCTCTAAACATGCTAAATTTTGACTATCATAATTACGAATAGAGGGGTTCATGATGGAAGGCTGTGTAAACCCATTGTGGACATACACATTATATTTTGACGGAGCATGCATGGGCCCTAATAAAAAAGGGAGTGTTGGAGTAGTAATCCGAGATCCCTGACACAGAGTTACGATGAAGTTAGCTGCTTATCTCTGGGTAGGATTCACTAACAATATGGCGGAGTATAAAGCCTTGATTATGGGACTACATATTGCCAAGCAAGGTGGTATTCGATGGTTGTTAGTAAAAGGGGATTCCTAGTTGATCTTGAATCAGCTAGATGGGATGTACACAGTGTGGAATCCCATCCTTTGTATATATCATCGAACTGCGATGACCCTACTTGAGGAGTTTGAGAGAGTGTCTCTTCAGCTGATTCCACGTTACTGGAATCAGTTTGCGGATTCACTGGCAAATCTTGCTTATGAAGAAGACCTTTTCTTCAACTGTGGTCCTAGTTTGGATATTGCTATCAATAATGAGACAGGATCCGGTTGCTTGTGGGGAATGTTAACATAGCATGCGTTATATGGCAGATGATGGTTGATATGGGTGATGCAAAGAGTAGCCGAGACCAATCTACCGTTGTTATCCTAGACCCATAGGCTGATTAGACAATATGTTATGCATACGCCTCTTGCTATATATGCAGGAGGGATGGGTCATAATCTTATGCATTTAGTTTAGGGATGTGAGTCCTATTTTTCCTCCTTGGAAAGGAGCATATTATTGAGGGATGTATAGGTGCTATTTTGTTTGATCTCATTAGGCCAAGAGGGCCGATCAAGTTTTGTAGTGAAATACTTTATTTCGTTAGGCCAAGAGGGCTGATCAAGTTTTGTAGTGAAATGCTTTATTTCGTTAGGCCAAGAGGGCTAGTTGTTTGTTTAGTACAGGTGCGGTTAATGGTTTCTTGTTGTAGTCTTGTGCTAGACAGGTTCGAAGAAGAGCTTGGAAGGAGCCTTTGTTGCGTGGAAACTTCTCGTGGCCCTATCCAAGTGATATCTCTCCTTTTCGAGTACCGTGTTTTTTTGCTATATGTGTCTGTGTACTTGTTGGGGGATTTTCTTTTCTTATTGGGGACCGACGTCCAAGGCGTTAGGTATGTCTGAGGGAGGTTTGAGTAGTCGTTGCCTCCTATAAAGACATTGCTAGACATCAAAAGACCTATTTTAGAAGATAGTCCTAGTGACCCTGTTTTGCTAGCCTGCTAGGCAGCCATTCTAGGAGTCCTTGTTAGTTGCGAGGCAGTTATGAGAGGAAAAGAAACCCTGAATATCTAAAGAAAATAAATATATACAGAGGTGTGTAAAAAGGGATTCTAACCCCTATAAAAATAGAAAAGAAAAGAAAGGAAAGTTAGTAGCAGTTGATCATCGCCTTGCGAAGGCCTGGTAGGTTCCTGGGGATGAGTCAGACCCGAGGCCGATGCCTTGTCTTCTTAGGGGTGGTGTCTTGCTGGAAAAGAAGAGAGTAAGGAAGGTTGGAGCAAAAATAAAAGTGAGCGTCAGAAAAGGATTAAGTGTCGCCTTGCGAGGGCTTGGTAGGTTTTTGGGTACCGAGACAGGACCTGAGGCCGATGCCCTGTTCTCCTTGGGTCACTATGCTCAGCTCCCTCCTTTTTACATGCCCGAGTATGAAATAAACACCTAAAAGAAGAAATGTGCTAAAAGAAAATACTTCTTGATCAGGCTATAGGAGTCCTCGCCTAGTAGGAGCTCCTGGTTGTGTTGTCCTTAGTTAGGTAGGTAGTTCAGACCACCACTTAGGGTGACCTCTTTGATAGTTCTTTTTAGTTTGGCCATGTTGGAGTAGTCGGTTAGTGACTGGCTTTGGACCTTCTATCAGATTATGCTAGGCCTACTCCTTGTGGGTTTCCTGCCTTGGTTTTGTCAGGGGGTAGGGTGAGCATTATGCTGTGTTTTCAGTATGTATCTATTTTGTATTAGCTTGATGCTTCCTTTGGTTGTTTTGTGCAGATCTGTTGTGGGATTCGACGGGCTGAGTCGCTCTATCCCGTGGTCGCCAATGAGAGCGGAGTTTTGAGTCCGCGATGTGCCTAAAATTTTCCAAAAAATTCAGAATTTAGGGGAAAAATATTTAACATCGAAGGCGGCGGCTCCAGCTAGGACGATTTTAAGCACCAAGTGAAAGACGACTTTTAAAAGGTGCTCGAGCGACACTTGCAGATTTTTGATAATTTTTCAGACTGCCTGCGGGTTTTCAAGAGTTGCCTATTAATGTGGGATGTCAAGCCGGACACCCAGGATTTTTCAGAGCTCGAATTGGATGCCGGACGAGGAAGGAGCTAACAAACGGTGAAGATTCGAAAAGGTGAACAAGTTTGAGGCTAAAATTGGGTGTGCGTTTTGGAGTTTGGATCTCCACCCCACCCCCCCCAAATTTTATGCAAACTTTTAACCAAAACATGGAGAGAGAAGGAGAGGCATGGCGTGCAGGCGCGCATTTTTCGCTTGATGATGATGGAGATGGAGATGTGGGGCTGTGAAGACCCTATCCAACCGATGATACCCCCGATCTTCTCTCTCTTTGCCGGTCTTATCACCTGTCTTCGCCTGTGAAATGGCTGTGGGAATGAAGAGATGTAAATCTAGTTTTTCTCTCTCCTCCCTCTCTCTCCCCTAAAGGGCTGTTCTTGCATGCAAGAGGAAATGAAGAACGGTGAAGGAAAGATTGTCCGGTTGGGACCGGATTGCTTTCGGATCGATGTAGACATGAAGATTTCTGATTGTGAAGATGTTGGACATTGAATGTGGGCTTACCCACAGCCCCGTAGCAAAACTAAAATCCCGAAACACGAAACCTAAGAGGTAATTCAATTTTTATGAAGAAAAAATGAGTTTATATGCCATTTGATTGATGAAACATTGTTCCCATGGGCTGAATATTCATTATGATGTTATTTTCTATGAGTTTCAATAGTTTATAATCAGAAAATCAGAAAATCATAAGTGATATGGCTGAAATTAATGTTATAAAACCCGAAAAACACGCATTTAAGGGTAAAAATGGGGTTTTTGCAAAATAAATGGGAAGTATGAGACATAATGCCTACAAAACTTGAAATTTTGTTGTCAAGGAACCTAAGGGCCATAGCCCACAATGAATCTTAATTTTTAGTCATTTTTAATTGAAGAAAATAGAGGGAAAATACCAAAAAAGGTGAAAAATGGGTTTTAAATGGGAGAAAATTAGGAAACGGTAAAAGAAAAATTCCAAAAAACTACATGTGTGTTTGTGCAGCGTATAATGAAGGTAAAACATGAGGTTGGCCTCGGTTTACCCTCGTTTCTATGTTTCCGTTCGTGTTTATCGCTTTCTTTGTAAGGAAAAACACATAAAACGACCCTTTTACCTATCAACGAATGCAAAACATTAAATGGCAGGGTGAGAGGGGAGGTTGAGCGTCAAAATATAAACTAAAATCTGGTTTATGTGTTGCATCATGCCTATAGGATGTTGTTTTAAAATAAAGGGAAAGACAACGTGAGCGTAAAGCTCGGTGTCTTTTCTCTTTGCAGTATATAAGCGCTAGCATGGAAATCATGAAAAGATTGGTTTCACACGATGCACAATGCTGATTTTCTTCTGTTTGTGCACTAAACCATTCACATTATGCATTATGCATAGTTCATGCTATCAACAGAAAAGCTCCTGGACTACATAGCACTTGTTTTCTTAAGAATTTGACCCATGATTGAGAGTGTAAGGTTATCCCTTGCCGTAGAATAGAGGGTCAGTTTCCTAGGGGACTGTTAAGTAAGGACACATGGTATATCTCCTAGAGATGTTTAAAATGAAGAGTGGAGTTTGTTCGTTGGTTTTATATGTTGAGCAGCACATCAAGGGGCTAATCCCTAGGATGTAGGAGAGCTGTAGTGGGGCCGCGGTGTTTCTATTGAGAGGTTGCCTCCATGTATGTGATCGTGGTATTCATTGCCAGTGTGTATGGGTTCTCCCTCTGAGGAGTTTATAGAAAGGGAAACGTTGGACTACAAAGCTATAAAACTATAAACGCATAAATTAGGCTTTAGGGAAGTTTGTCCTTTAGCATTAGATTGACACTCCTCGTTCGCGAGGCCGTGAGGGTGTGTTTTTTTGTTATGAGCATGAGGTCCCCGGCTAGTGCCATAGCCAGTGCCGGCCCATTTCAGGTCCCATCACCCATCTAGCACCATCATCATGTGCAAACATGGTTGCTTTCAATTTTGGAATTGACACATCAAGAGTAAACATTTTGCCATCTCTTTGGCCTCTAGCAATCAATTTGCAGTCATTACCATCTTCTTCAACAAAGCATCCATCTCTATTAAATCTCACCTGTAGATTCTGTTCTGCCATCTGCCCAACTGACAAAAGATTCTTGGTTATTGTAGGTACATGTAGTACATCATGCATGCTCTTTTTCTTGCCATCAGGCATTAACAACAGAATAATTCCTATGTGCTGAATGTCATGTTGGGGTCATCCCCAATACACACATAACCATGTGAACCTGCAACCATTTCATCAAACTATTCTCCATGGGATATCATATGATTCAAACCCTCGGAATCAATGTACCATCTCTCCTCTCTATTCTGCCTAGATGCATTCTTAGACACATGCTGCATGGAAAACAATCTGTCAACCTGCTCATCATGAGGACCGCTAGAAAATGCATAGTACCCATGTTGTTTGCCGTATGCCTTCATATATTCCTGCTTCTTGTAACAATCCTTTGCAATGTGTCCATATCTAATGCAGTAATGATAGTCCTTATCTCTGTTTGACTGATCATTTGACTGCCATGAACCAGATCCACCACCTCTACCATGGGGTGATCTCCCCCTCCCTTTAAAGCCACTAGATCCACGTTGGCCCTCTGTATTTGTGCCATGCTAGGCATTCTATTGATGATGTCGATAAGCGTTTTGAGTGTCTCCTCGATCTCAAAAAGAGCCATGGCCTCTGCCGCCTCTACCACGCTGGCTAGAGTAAATAACAATGTCTCTACTTTGAGATGCACTAGAACTTGTAGTCAGCCCAAGCTTAACTTTCTCATGCAACATCAAAGTAATCAACTCATCCCAATCAGGGGATTCAGCTCTCACAAAAATAGACGTATCAAATGCTTTATACCCTTTGCTAAGTCCATTCAATGTCACTGCAATCATATCATCCTCAAACACTGAAGATCCAATGGTGGCAAGTTGATCCGCTATGTTCTTGATCTCTGTAGTGTAGGCTTGAATGCTTCTGCCATTCCTAGACATGTTATTGAACTATTGCTTTAGTTGAATCTTTCTTGCATGTGTTACATTTCCATAACGCTTCATGAGTATGTCCCATGCATCCTTTGGGGAACTGCATCCAGTAATTTGTATAACCATAGCATCTGATATACATAAGGAAAACCAATGTAACACCTTGCATGCTCTCTCAGTCCATAGCTTATGAGCCCTTTTTTGATCATTTGTCGAATTCCTTTCATGCATTTCAAGTTAAGCCTCATCACTTGTACATAAGTCCCAATAGCCTCTACCAACCAAAAAATTCTTCATACGGAACTTCCATAAAGCAAAATTTTATGATATTGTTAGTGCCTTGAGCATTTTCCATAGTTGTAGCTTAGGTATTCAGTGATGTATACAACCTATAAGTATCTGACTCCTTTTCCTACAGTTCAAGACCAGTTTCCTACTATTTAGGACAGTTTTCCTAACAACCTGCTTGATGTAAACTGTATTCCAACAATGAAAAAACACAGTTAACTAAGCATAAACCAAGCTCAAATCAGTTCAAAACATTCTATGGTAGTGGCAAAACATCCCAGCAACAAACTATGTCCATACAAGTATCAATGTTTGTATTGTATTGTATGCAAGTAGCAGTACTAAATACAGCCAGCCCACTGCTATAACTAGCAATATTTTTTTTGTTAAAATAAGAGTATTCAGACCTCAAAATAGCCCCAAAATATCTCATTCAGTTGCCACTCTATGCAAGAGTTGATACATGTCCAACCGGTCAGAATATATTGCAGGTATGTCAAGTGAAGATGATAGGTATTCATGGAGACAATAACTAGTCAATACCTTGGTATAACCAGCAACAAATCAGTCAAATATTTGGACTTTTAGCACTCACAATATCCCAAAAAGCATCTACCACTTAAGTGGTATGATCCAAGCATTTGTCAATAGCAAATAAGCATCACAGATACTTCAACCATGTAGGTATATTGTTTCCAAATTCAGGATAGCAACTAGTTCACTCTTTCCAACCTGCAAATAAGCTCCAAAACTGAGCATTTAACACTCCAATATCATGCTCAAATACATGATAATAAGGGCAATGCATTGTTAGAATGAAAGCCACGGAGCAAGTGATCTCACTGCCCCATCGAACTAGTTAGTGACCAAGGCAAACACTTCATCAACAAAGTGATAGCTCACCTCCTGTCCTCCTTTTTAATCATCCATCGGAAATGCACACCTTATTACCCTCAAGCAAATGGTCAAGCCGAATCCACAAATAAAATCTTAATAAACGTCCTGACCAAAGTCATTTCTACTTCACCCAGTGATTGGGATAACAAGCTAATGGAGGCCTTGTGGGCCTATCGCATAGCTTACAAGATGGATGTAGGACAGACCCCCTTTAGATTGACATATGGTACAGAGGCAATCCTTCCCTTGGATTTCTTCGTACCAAGCCTTAGGATAGCCCTTCAAGAGAGATGGGATGGAAAGGAGGCATGGACATTACGCTTGATTGAACTCGAACGCTTATCGAAAACCCAACTTCTAGGCACCCATGTACTAATATGCAAAAATGCAAGACACAAACGCTAGTTTGACAAGCATGTCAAGCAGTGCAACTTTGAACAGGGTGACTTAGTACTGTTGTACTCAGTCAAAGGACATTAGCAAAAGCTCAAATTTTGGGGGCTAGGACCTTTTAAGGTTCGAACCATCAACCGAACTAGCAACGTAGAACTCGAAGCCCTAGAAGGTGAGGGCATAGGCTTCTTCAATGACAGTCGCATAAAGAAGTACTTCCCTCCCACGCACCCATTACATGAGCTCCCAATGCTAGCACCCCTTGTCCACGTACGAGTGGCCACTATCACTGAGACGGATGGTGAGGATTAGAAAGCAGCAGCACCGGCTTACCTAAGCATGATGGTCATTGCTAAGCACACATGCACCATCAACGCATTGATCAATAAGGAAGTTGATTTTTATATCTTAACCCATGACCATTGGGCCCAAATTGGCAAACTGTACTTGCAACTCAATAATGCTAAGCTCAGCCCTTATGGAGGCCAACCCTACACACTTTTGGAAAAGTGCAAGGTTGCAATTTCTATTGAGTTTGAAAGCATACCGATAATCTTCTATGTGTTGCCCAACACTAAGAATGCAAGCACATAATCACTGTTAGGACGAACCTTCAAGAAGCAAGGTCGTTGCATTGTCGACTACGAGTTGCAATGTATCCACCTAGCCATAGGCGATGTTTGAATAGTTGCATCTTTCAGCAAGGGTAGTGTGACTCCTTCCAAGTTCGCAAAGCCACTAGTAGAGAACCCCACCATCAAGCCTAAAGAAGGGGGTCGTGACTCGTCACAACCCGCCAAATCTCAAAGTCGAAAACCCAACACTATGATAGAGAAATCCCAATTCAAAAGGGTACTTAAGTGTCAAGGACTACCACCTCAAAGCGGACACCCATGCCCTTGCAGCGCTAAGGGCCCACGCTTGAAACCTAGGAAGCCAAGACGAAACTGTAAACAATGATGCACAATCAACCGTGATGGGTCCCCAAAATCTTGTTGCAAGCGCAAGGCTACTATGAGGGTAATCCTTGGATTTGGCTACCTAAAGGCAAAACAACCAAAATTGCTACTCCAATGCAACCCTTGAGGTTGGCCACACAAAACTGTGAGTTGGAGACACTAAGACCATAAGAGAAACAGGCCACCAAGTCCATAGAATTGCTAAAATCTAGCTCAGTAATGCCTAAACCAATCTATCACCCAAAATCGCAGCCTGCTCTACTAATAAAACACCGATATCTCGTGCTGATGATACCCCTCAAATATTAGACTCATCTAGTAGCAAAACAACCACAACTACAATCCAACATATCAAACATGAGGCCAAGCTACAACCTAAGGAGAAAACCAAGCTGCAACCATTAGTTGCTGAACTCTCTAGTGCTGTCAAACCTCAACTACCTATGCTGGGCTTAGAACCTCTTATGAGTGGCGATCAATTCTAACCTTGGCCACGGACTTAGCTGAAAATACTGAGGACGACTTGGTTGATTGCCTAAGATGCTTGGATGCTACTTTTATGGCATTGGCTAAAAGCCACAATTGACTAGACTTAGGTTACTTGGAAGAACTTATAGCAATGGAAGTACAAACACTCCCTTGCTCTTGGGAGGAGTAGAAATTTTCATTCCTTAAGGCTTCTAAAGCCGTTGAGGTATTAATTGCAACTGAGATATCCAAGGAACAAGCAATCAAACAATGTCTCATTACATCGTATAGCAAGAACACGATCATGGCCATAAACCAAGAAATTAAGCAGTTGAAACAACTTGCTGACAATGGCTTCTCATTCTTGTGGAAAGGGAATGCTCTACAACTGCAAAGGGAGCTAGAGGGATGCCAAATAATGATCAATGCTGAGCAATGATGTGCAATCAAGGCATAAGAATACGACCCAATCTATGTAGCTCCAACTTCATATAGGGTGTTGACTACCCTCCGTAATCGACCCCTCGAAGATCATATTAAGGGACACCCTTATTTAGATCACATCCTCATTGAGGAGGAGTTGCATGTTGCTAGCCGAGTGGACTCCAGTGACTTCTTGCTTGATGTCCTCACTTATATTATGCATGTAGGAATCTATGTAGGGGCGAGCACAAGCTCAACTGCTAAGGCCCATGGACCACTCATTATTCAAGCATTCCAAGCTGAGCACTAATGGCTATCTCTCACATAGCCAATGTGCTATCCATCTCTATGAGTGTAGTGAGCTTACCTTCATGCTCGATCGAGTTGCCTCCTCTCTCTAGCACTCTGATAGCTCCATGATCCAAGTGCAAGCTCTATCCTCAAGCTCCACGCTCCAAGATCCATCGCCGCAAGCAAGAGAAGAGAAGAGAAGAGAAGAGAAGAGAAGAGAAGAGAAGAGAAGATGGAGAGCTTCTCCACCACGGTCCCTCACCCTCACATGCTCACTCCCTCATACTCTGACACTCCCTTTTTCAAGCACAAGCTCAAGCAAGCAAGAAGAAGAAGAAGAAGAGAGCTACTTTTGGCCACACACAAGAATGAGATTCTCATTCACTTTTCAACTTTATATACAAAATCCTAAATCCCTTTTGGGCGGTCATCCCCTTATCCCCTTTTTTACATGGTCCTCTGTGGCTTATGCCCTTTTTCCCATTATCCTCCTATTTTCCTAGCTTCCTTTCCACCACCCCATCTACCTTTACAATTTGCACGGGTGAGAGCCCGGTGCTCTTAAAATAAATCCTGGTGCGCCTTGCACTCTTTTACAAAAGTATTGACTTATGCTTTTTCTTATGCGTCTTTCTCCTTGATTTGGGACTATTTTGCACTTCTTGTGTTTTTGGATTCTTCTTTGACATGCCTTTGTCTTCCATTTCACTTTTGACTTAGCCTTGCCTTCTTCTTTAGATTTTTCAGACTTTCCACCTTGTTCGTTTGAGGGTTAACATTACCCCCTCCTAGATGAGTGCTAGTCCCATGGCACTCATAGTTGTAGGTAGCAGTCTTTGGCATGCACTGACGACGTGGGTAGAAGGAACATCTTTGGTTTGCCTTGGAGGAATTTTGGTGGTGGTGCAGATGAGGGTCATTGGGGGCATGTTGTTGGCCTGGGTGGCTAGTGGTCGAGTTGTTGAATTTGGGGATAGGGTTGTTCATTGTTGGGAATTGCACAGAGGGCTAGCACACAGGTGTTGGTTTGTGGGGATTCTGCACATGATGGCTCTTTGGTGGCTTGCATGATGAGAAAGGACAAGAGTGCAGAGTTGAGTGGTGATGGAGAGCTGTTGGTACTTTTGTTGGAGTTTTCAATGCCTGCAATTGAAAACCTCTCATATAGTCTCTCCCTAGGGGTTGGTGCTAGTCTTCTTATTGTGTGCACAAGACGTAGGTTGATTAGTTTGGAGGACATGTCGAACTCTAAGAAAGTTGAGAGTAATGGCCTGCACTTAAGGACCCAAACTGTGTATAGGTTGTGGTTCAGATATTATGTGAGTGCTCATGCATACTTAGATATTATGTATTTAGAAGATTGCTGGTTTGGTTCCTTGTAGCAATGTGTGGATGAAGCAAGGATTCAATGGGGTGGAAAGAATTGTCGATGTTGAGGAGAAGTAGACACGAAGGTTTGTTGAGGCATCATTTGTGATTTTGACAACATGATGTAGCATAATTGAGGTTATATGACACTTAACTTTTGGTAGCTAGTGGCTAGTTGTGTTGTTCAAAGAGTACAATGTACTTTCCATGGTCTTTCATGCCTTGCTTACCACTATTGATTGCAATGGTACTGAGATGGAGTGCGAAAAAAGAATCATGCAAATGGGTTAGGGTGACAGGTCTAACCATAGGCGAGACAAGCTCCCTAGGTATGTCCTACCCTTGATGTGCGCCCTGAACAATTGTGGGGGATGCGTAAGGGGCTAGGGGGCTAGGGACGGAGCCAGCTGACCAAGGTCACTAGATGTACCTAATTTGAGGACCCCTAGGTGCTATGCTATGATCATGAGTGTTTTTTTTTCTATTCTATTCTTTTTGTTTTTTTTTTTGGTTGTTTTTTTTTTGATAACATGAATACAACCATTGCAATATGTTGAGGTTATCAGCCTTTTATTTGGATTGGGAAATGTTGAGATCCAAAGGCTATGAAAATGGATATTACAACGATGATTGTGTTACTAGTCTCGATGCTAGAGGAACAATTGTTGAGATGGAGAGATACACTTGAGATTTTACAAACATCTTTGTAATATGTGAGATATTGATACAATTGAGGTAGCAACTACAGTGAGCGAAATGTAGAGTTTGGCCAAGAAAGAGAGAGTAGCCAATGACTATGCTTTGGGCCATGCTCAAATGCAATGTGGGCATTCTACAAGGGTGATTTCATCTTCCAACAGTGGGGCTTCCGTTATGGTTCTTTGTTCTTGGTATTTCTGTTGCTTTTCTGTAATGGCTCTTTGTGGGGTTGGTGGTCTTGTGGTAACTTGGACATTGAACACTTTTGTACAAAGACCTATGGTGTCATCTTGTATCTACTTAACAACTCGTGAGAGTACATGCAAGTCATATGTTTCAACTATAATGAATAGGTGCAATGCAAAGAGACATCACATATCTGAATCCCATGGTGTTGACTTCGATGCATATCACATGTGCTTGATTATCTTTTTCGTTAAAGACGTGAAATGTATTAGAAGTAGGTAAGGCAAGTTTGTACAATTGGGGAATCTGCCCCTTTTAACCACCTAAAGACAAAAAGTCATGGCAAGATAGCACTTGGTAAGCATATTATACAAAATAGGGGCTATTCTATTTGTATGAGGCAGGGTGAGATCGGGTGACTAGACGACTGAGGTATTGCATGCGAACATGTGTCCTGATCCATTATGCGGGGGGATAGAGTTTGAGCAGCCAGGGAGGGAGAGTTGCACATCTTGATTTGGGCGTTAAGGGCAGTGGAGGTGTTGGCCAGGATCCAAATGGTGTAGTCCATGGCTATTGCCATATTAAGAATGCTCTGGAATAGTTAAACAATTTCATTCTTAATTTTTTCTTCTTTCTCCTCCTTTGAGCATCTGATGCCCAAGCATCTGGGGAAGGTCTGCACGTTAGGGGTTGCTACCCTTCGGGCATTCCTTTGAACCTTCCTCTTCTTGGTTTGGGGAGCTTTTGGCTTGCGTCCAGGGCATTTTCACTTTGGATCGTGTCTCGGAAAATACTACTTCAAGGTGGGCACATAGCATTCTAGCGGTGAAGCTTGCATCGTGTGCTCCCTTCTAAGGAGGAGAGCCTCCTTGTAGGCAAACAACATGGAGTGCTTCATGATTGGTGACTGTTGAGGAACTTGCAAAATGTTAACCAAGGGTTAGACCTTGAGGCAAGACAAAGCTACTCGCATGAGTGGAATTAAATAGCGAGTTAATGTGGGCATATGACGAGGAGGGGTGAGGTGAGGCATGCAATATTTGCTGTAGAGGGACAACCCCTGTGATGATACTCGTCCTGCCTCAAGTGTGGGATGGATTCTTGCCCGTAGCAGATCTTCGCTCATGCCAAGTTGTGTGGACTGGACATGATGGAATGGAGTAGGGCTCGTCCCTACAAGAATAGACCAAAAAGGGGAAAAGCCTATAGGAGGGGATGGTGCCTCCCCATCTGCACCCTCAAAGGTGTTGGCCAAGGCTTCTAATGGCATCAATGAGGGCTACATGCCCTCCACCTAGAAACGGAAATGGTCACATGACTTCTAGACATGTGGTGAGGGGAGGACTTGGGGAGCTTAGCCTATCAAACACAAAATTTTATTCTTGCACTTGACTACCATTGCTTGTGTGTGTTGGTATTATTTATACACAGTCACAAAACTCATTGTTTATTTATGTACACATTTATGAATCCATGTCACTTCGTGAAGATAAAAACCAGTTGTAGAACTCAAGATTGTACTGGAGTGTGGCACACACATCCAGTACTCGTGGCAGCCTACTCAATATCAACAGATATTTTGCAACATTGAGTAGCATGGTACCTTGTTCTAGTCTACTCACAACATGTAGCTCCTCCTTAGTGAGAATCATATCAACCAGAGAGTTCTCTTGGCTAGTTCCATCTAGGTCCATACCCTGAATGGCAATTAGTACTTGAAAGGAAGTTGGCACCACATAGATTGGGTTTCTTTGAGACAGCCATTTGGCAAATCGCTCCTCTAAGACTGTCATAATTTGGGCTCCAAGTTCGGCCATTGTAGTGCGGTTTTCAAACCAAGGTTTTTCAAATTGACTTGGACCCTTTGATTGTCACTTTAGTTACTCTATCTCTAAGAGATTTGGTTGGCAAAGTGCTTCGTTGAATGCCACACTTAGGCGTAGTTTGTCAGCTTCCTCATCAGAGATGAGTTGCAAACGTTCATATAGGAGCTTGTCATAGTGGTCATTAACATATTCTTGCTCTTCCAAGGATAGAGGATATGGCAAGTATTCCTCAAGCTGCTCCTTAGGGAATGTACCCATGTCTGTAAAGACGTAGACACGTGCAAATAAATTGAGTTTAGTAGCCAACTTAAATAAGCATTCTGTGACACTTCTATGTTCAATGAGGGCTTGCTCGGTTACTATCTCATGCAAGGTTTTGGGAGTTTCCCTAGGTTTTAGCATGGTTTGGGGCTCAGGCCTAGATGAGCATGATTGGTCAATGCTAGGATTGCTTATGTTCTCAAGATTTTCATGTTTCTCCTAAGGCTTTGTTGCTATTGTGTCATGGTTCTCCTCGGATGTGACTGGTATACTTTTGTCAACTTGTTGTGACAATGTTGTATGCACTCTTGATTGGTCAATGCAACTTCTATTGTTGTCAGTGGATTGAGTGTTGCAAGCAACTGTTAATGGTAATGGTTGCTTTGACTTATCAGAACACATGGATGTGTCTGAGGTTTCACTGCTGTTAGGAGAGATGGAAATGGGTTCATTCAGGGTGGACTCGATGCTTTATTCCTCATCTCTTCAGCACTCTTAGTCTGAATCTTCTGTTGAGATGTTTGCAATCACACCTACTTCAGTCTCTTTTGGAAGGAGCAATGAGGGCTTAGGACTAGAATCCCATAAGCACAGTAGAAGTGTTACCATCCAGTTTCCTATAAAGCATTGTACTTGCTCTCTTTTCAAATGCAATGTCATAGTACTTTTGTCCTTTAGTAAAGTCTCTGTGTCATTGTCAGTCTATATACAAGATTGTGTTTATGAGTCCAAGATTCCATCTTAGAACCTAATTCACTTGTGTAACCAGTTAGTCATGTCAGTGTCTTCATGAACTCACTCTTTCTCTTCCAACCTCCGTAGCTTCTGCCTCAAGCCATGTTCTAGATACATGTTTTTTTACATGGTATCAGAGCCCAGTGAGGCATGGCTCAACTCGATTTAGCTCTTCTATGCTCTCTCTCAGTCCCTTTTCAACTTTGGTCAGCTTAGTTCCAGCCCATGACTTCATCTCTCAACTCTACCTTCACTTGAGCTTCCATGGCAGCCATAGCTAGCTGCACGCTGTCAGCTTGAAGCTCTTATATCTCACTCCATACGTCAAATCTCTCGGAGCTTCCTTCTAGAAAAGTGTTCCCATGATTTTAGATCTTCTTCTTGTCACCCCAATCACTAACATCAAGCAACCATAGGCTCATCATTGTCAAAATTCTCAATTGCCATAGGTTGCAATTGTGACCAACAGGACATACCTTGCTTGGAGTCCCTAAATCTCTCAATACAAAGCATATCTCCTCTTTCTTTCTTCTAGAGGATCATTCCTCAACTCAAAGTGTAGCCTACCATCACAAAAATAATTGACATTACTACTCCTTGGCCGTGGCATTACGAATTTTTTAGATTGCTGACAAAAATGTGCATGTCTACGTCTTGCCCTTTTGCGTGTGACAATTGTGACCTATCTTCAAGATGCTCATAGGGTTTTGATAGAGCATCAAGTCAGCTTCATTTTCATAAAAAAAGTTTCAAAAATCATCAAGTATAGCTCTTGCAATGTCAAAAAAACTAGGCCACTGTTAGAAACCCTAACTGTGACTCCATAGCCATTTTCACTTAAGCTAAAAAATCTCATTATTTTCTCTCTCCTGACATTCAAATCAAGCCTCCGCCACTATGATCCACTGAATTTGAAGTTGTTCACCAACAAATCAAGGAGGGGAGATTCTGAAGGTCTCAAGCTTTGAGCCAGAAGCATGAGTATCTCTTGATACTATTCATCTAGTGTCTTTTGGCACTTGTGCTTATCGTATACTCAAGATCAAGTCTTTTGTTGCTGAAATCTGAGAATTTTGAAGCTGATTTGCTATTGATCCTCCAAGTCTAGCATGGGCAAGGACTCTCCGATAGTTCACTTCAAAGGGGTCAGATTTCACACCTAGTAGACCCGCATCAAGCTCATCCTAATGAAGAAGGGTCTTTGGGCCATCACCAAAGAGAAGGAGCCTCATGATGCAAACCTTATAGTCACTTGGCAAAAGAATGATTATAAGACTCAAGCCATTATCAAACTGGAGCTAGACGATATCTATATCCACCATGTGGATAACTGTGACACTTCACATGATACATGGAAGAGACTTGACACCTTGTTTGGTGCACAGTCTAAGTCATCAAAATATGGTCTCTTGATTGAATTTTTCAGGCTTGACATGAAGTCCAACACATGACTTGCCACACATCTAAATTACATGGAAGGACTTCTAACCCAGCTTACAGGAATCAACATTAAATTGGAAGAAGATGTTTGCATTGGTATTCTACTTAAAAGTTTGCCTCCTGAATATAATAATGTATCAACAACCTTAATCAATATGCCAAACCCTAAGCTTGTTGATATCTAGGCATCACTGTTAGAGGAGGAAGATAAGCTAAAAACTAAGGAAGAACCAAGCACCTCTAGAGATGAACAAGCATTATATGTTGGCAACATGTACAAAGGCAAGAGGACAAGTTTTTCTGTGATTTTTGCAAAAGGACTGGACACAGCGAGAAGTTCTGCCGCGCCAAAAAAGGTCCCAAAAGGCCTATCTTGCTACAGTTAAAGAAGAAGAAGACCATGGAGCAAAGGAAGAAGAAAACCACCAGGAGAAGGACAAACCTCATCAGTCCTTCTATTTGGATAGACTTTTTTAGCATTGTATTGCCTAGCTCTAATGCTTCGGACATAAACTTGTAAACTCCTCATATAGCCTTGTACTACAGCCTCTGTACACTTTGTGATGCCCCTGTTACTGCCTCTAGATGTCCAACATGTTTGTGGTACCCACACTTAGCCTTTTCTACGACAGCCTTTGGTGTTTTGCCATGTCTATGGTGTGCCCACACTTTGCAGATGTTGCTTTCACTAAAGCCTCTATACACTTTGTACTTCTGGTTGTGATTGGAGGGGTGTTGAGATGTTTGCAATCACACCTAGTTTAGTCTCTTTGGAAGGAGGAGTGAGGGTTTAGGACTAGAATCCCATAAGCATAGTAGGAGAAGCGCTACCATTCAGTTTTCTATAACGTATTGTACTTGCTCTCTTTTCAAATGCAACGTCATAGTACTTTTGTCCTTCAGTAAAGTCTCTATATCATTGTCACTCTATACACAAGATTGTGTTTATGAGTCAAAGATTCCATCTTGGAACCTAATTCACTTGTGTAACAATCAGTCATGTCAGTGTCTTCATGAACTCACTCTTTCTCTTCCAACCTCCATAGCTTTTGCCTCGAGCCATGTTCTAGATCCATGTTTTTTTACATCTTCTTGGCATCTACAATCACTTGTAATTGCCATTGTTTTCATTATTTTCTCCTCTTTTTCTTGGCAAATTGAGGTGTATCCTTTAAAGATTTTGGACCCAAAACTAAGTTAGCCATTGATGTGCTTGGTTGTTGGCCTCAGCCCTCTCTTCCTCTAATGTGTCCTCATGGGACGTAGCTACGGTTTGCTGAACAGTCTCGCTAGGTTGTGAGGATAGAAATGCCTCTCTTTTTGGAGAGTCTAGCTCTTTAGCCAATTCCCCTCTGTTTAGCTCCTCATTTGATTGCATTGGAAATTGCTCCTAGTCGGCGGGCGTTTGCTCCAGGATCTTGTCCTTGCCCATTGTTGGAACATGCCTCCATTGCTTCTTATCAGTGCAGGTGTTGTGTTTAGAGCTATTTTTCTCTTGCTCAGGAGGTTTGGGTGACTCTAGTGTAGAACCAAGAGACAGTTTAGGGTTGTTGTTATGTAGGCTTGGAACCAACTGAAGAAGTCAAGGTTGTATTGACGGGAAGCATAGAGATCTAGGATTGCAGGGTCTTGAGTGAGGAAGAAGACATATGCGTTAACATCAAGAACCATGTTCCCTACTTCTAGCCTACTAGCCACATGTAGATCTTCTTCTAGAAGCAGTTTATCGTACAAGGGATGTTTTTGGACAGTGGTGGTAGAAAGCTGGACCTCCTGGACCATTTCCAGTACTCATAATGAGGTTGGGGCAATGTACATGGAATCATGTATTGATGTCCAAAGGGCTTTCCTTTGCTCAGTGAGTGACATTAGTCGGTTGCCAATTTTGGCTGCCAAACTTTGATAGGAGTACCATTTTTGCACAAAGTTGCCTTGTCCTTTCCCTTTTCACTTGATTTCTTTGAGCTTTTCCTTGTTTGTCTCAAATTGAGCAGTATAGAGTAAGGGTATCAAGTGCAATTCTCTAGTTGTGGCTTTTGGGATGTCCTTTATGACTTCTTCAGTGATAGCTACATAGCAGGAGCAAACATGTTGTTGCTCATCCCAAGTTAGGGGTTCAGCAATGAGATTCATGTACTCCGATGTTGGTCTTCCAATGTCCACATGGATATACGCACATGTGATGGCTGTCAGCTTGTGATCAAGCTTTATCAGGCACTTCATCTCTGGTTCATTGGTTAAATGCGCCATCTCCTTGGCCAAATCTTCGAGAGATTTCTCCTCAAGCCTAGGATTTAGGTGCTTCAGCAGTGCTGGAGGTGTCAAGGATGTTGGTTGTGACACCTCTTCCATGGGTAAATTGCTAAGGACACTTCCACAAGAGGCATCGTCATGGCCAAAGGATATGACTGTTGTGATTCCTGATTGGAAGTAGTAGCAGCTAGCTCAGTGGACTAGCTACTATTAGTAGATTGCAGTGTCAAGTCCTTAAACAGATCAGAAGTGGCCATGTTTTTTGTTGCCTTTTGCGCATTTACTTGTTCAGATTGAGAGCTAATCACAATGGTTTGCATATGCATATCATTAGGCTGAGAGCTAAGGGTGTGTCATGTCCCACCTCTTAGACATTTGGAAGCTTAGATGGAGATAGAGATTGGAATTGAGCAGCTGTACTTGATGGCTGCTATTGTGCTTCCTGTGTCCATTTAGGGAAAGAGGGTGTAGGAGACTTGGAGACTTAGGAGGCTTGGAACTCTTAATTGGACTTGACACTGGTGGCTGGAAGATTTACTCGTGACTGTTAGATGATTTTGCCACTTGTTTTGTTGAGTAATCAATCTTACCATGAGCAATGTTGTGCTTATGATGCTCGTTATCCTCTTGGGAAATCAAAGGCTCCTTGGGCACTAGTGGCTTTCATGTACACTCAACGGTCACATCTGATATCCGCTTGTTAAGCACACTAGGCTGAGAATCTACCCTTCGAATAGTCCTATTTGGTTTCTTGATTTCAATCGTGAGGGGCTCAGTCACTCCAATGTTGTTGACTCGAGACTTGGTTTTTCGTTTAGATTTCCTCCTGTGCTTCTTCACTTTTGATATAGTCTGTAGTTCAGTTGATAGAGGTGGTTTAGTAGGGGGTTCTGGCACCCAAATCCATTGGTTACCTGCATAATACCCTTGAGCACGTAGCAATGCTTTGGATATCCATTGTGGCACTGTGATGTCTCTCCATCTATTCCTTCGTCTATAAGGCTTGGGTTTCTTTTGTGGTCTTCTATGATATTTGTAAGTCCAAAGCCTATCCTTGGCCTTGTCTCCTGACCTTCTTGTTTTAAGCATGGCCTCGCTCACTGGTTCTCTCTGTTCAACATGCACTTATTCACCTTTGCTAAAGGTTGTGATTATCCTCACACTTGGTAGTGTCAAGTGTATCCTCTGTGCTATGTAATTAGCCTCACACTTTGTCGCCCTTTTGAAGGGTCTTTGTAGGAGGGTTTCCTTTCCACTATTAGCACTATTTAGGGGAACATGGAATAGGATAGGCAAGCTTTCCATTTCAATAGTTATAAGGATTTTGCATTTCTCTATAAGTGCTTGTGGGTGTTCCCCGTAAGGATTAAGAGTTGCATCAGTTGATGTGGGCTCTGGTTGGCCTAGTAGGGTCCATGTTTCATAGGTCACGATATTAAAACTAGCTCCTTCATTGATGAGAGCATCGACACTATGCTCTCTTTTTGCGGTGAGTTTGACCCAAAGATAAGCAGGCGGTACTATGTCTTCATCTTTCGGGTCTTGTCTTATAAATTTAAGCCTTCTAATACATGCCCTTGAGTCCTTGACGGCACAAATAGATGTGGATTCTCTACTGATGCCTTGGGTCGTCTCTATGCAGTGCCATTCAAGGTGCACCTATCATTAGGACGGTCATTTCTAGTCATCCTTCCAGTTGTAGCTTGACATTGTTCCATTCGGCTTTGACTAGATGTAGTTTGAATGCAACATATACATGCTTTTGTGGTGTGGCATTTTTGCCTTTGTTGGCTAGATTGGCCCATTGAAGTTCTAGGGTCTCTGCTTGTCATTGTTTGGGTATGGGGCTTTGGTTACTATTTTGCAAGTGAGGATCTATGCTTGTGTAGAGCCATTACTACACTAGGATCTAATTTGGAGGGTCGGTCTCGGCGTGCGTTTTCTCTCCAGTGCCTACTTGGGGAAGGTGTGGAGGGGCAAAGCCTAATTTTGAGCTACTTGCTCTGGATTTCAATGGATTTCAATCTAGTGATAGATCTATGATGTTCTTTTGGCTCTATATGTTCTTTGGGTCAGTTTCGGGGTCTACAGGTCAAAATTTGGAAAAATCCAAACTCGGTCCAATAGGTTCGAATTGTAGGGGCTGAATGTCCAATTTGACTCATCTGAATGGCCAAAGGTAACTAGGTCAAATGTCCAATTTGTCCAATTTGAATATGGGTGTCCGAGGGTTGAATGGCTAAGCAGTAGTGGGTTGAATCGACCGGGCCGAGGGCTAAGTTAGGTGGACCAAATGTTAGCTTGTCCGAGTGGGGGGCTGAGTCGTCAGGGTCGAGGGCCGAATGTCAAGTTGGTTCGAATGGTCAATTTAGACGGGCCAAATGGCCGGGCTGAAGGTCGGGTGGTTTGTCTGAATAGGTTTGGCTGAGTGGCCGAATACATGGTGCTGATTTTGGGACTCGGCCCAGAATCACTGTCATTCAGACGGGCCAAATGCGATGCATTTTTTGTCGAACTTGCATGGAATTAGTCACGCCATGCAGTCAAGGCCTTCCCACTAGTCGAGCACCTCTAGATCTTAGCTACACATGCAGGAGAAAGTGTGGGAATATCTGTAGTGGACAACAAACTCCTCGGCGATGAGATTGAAGCAGGTCCACACAATGAGGCTCTCTCTCTCTCTCTCTCTCTCTCTCTCTAGCTCTCTCTAAGCCCTAAAATGCAAAATGAAGTCTCCCTTGCCACTCTTGGTCTCTTATTACCTTGCCCAGGTCTGCATTCACCTTACCCTTGCTCCCCTTACCAGCATTTAATCTAAAATTTTATTTTTTGCCCTTCTTTTCCCTGTTTCAGCCTATTATATAGTAGCAAAAACCCTACTGTGTGCTCAACTGTTTTGCTCCTATCCTACCTAAATGTAAACAAAAATCATAAAAAAAGCACCTACACTTCTCCAACTTACCTTTCCAAATCCAAAAAACCAAAAACTTACTTGCTAAGGAGATCGAATACCTCTTCAAGCTCCCTCACTTCCTACCTATCTACCTCAAGCATGAGTTTGGGAAAAACCCTACTTTGATGCTTGATTCGAAGCATGCAAGCACTCAAGGCTTGAATCCGTTGGTCTCAGCAATGGAACCAAAATGTAGAGGTGCAACCACCAAGACCCACGGACCACTTATTGTTCAAGCGTTCCAAGCTAGAGCACTAATGGCTACCTCTCACATAGCTAACACGTTATCCATCTCTATGAGTGTAGTGAGCTTACCTCCATGCCCGGATCAAGTTGCCTCCTCTCCCACTCGGTAGCTCCATGATCCAAGTGCAAGCTTCAAGTGAGATCCATCCTCAAGCTCCACACTCCAAGCTCCATTGTTGCGAGCAAGAGAAGAGAAGAGAAGAGAAGAGAAGAGAAGAGAAGAGAAGAGAAGAGAAGAGAAGAGAAGAGAAGAGAAGAGAAGAGAAGATGGAGAGCTTCTCCACCATGGTCCCTCACCCTCACACGCTCACTCCCTCACACTCTCACACTCCCTCTCTCAATCACAAGCTCAAGCAAGCAAGAAGAAGAAGAAGAAGATAGCTACTTTTGGCCACACACAAGAATGAGCTTCTCATTCACTTTTCAACTTTATATACAAAATCCTAAATCCTTTTTGGGCGGTCATCCCCTTATCCCCTTTTTTACATGGCCGATCATGGCCTAGGCCCTTTTTCCCATTGTCCTTCTATCTTCCTAGCTTCCTTTCCACCGCCCATCTACCTTTACAATTTTCATGGGTGAGAGCCCGACACTCTTAAAATAAATCCTAGTACACCTTGCGCCCTTTTACAAAAGTATTGACTTATGCTTTTTCTTGTGCGTCTTTGTCCTTGATTTGGGACTATTTTTCACTTCTTGTGTTTTCGGATTCTTCTTTGGTGCGCCTTTGTCTTCCATTTCGCTTTTGCCTTAGCCTTGTCTTCTTCTTTAGATTTTTCAAAATTTTCACCTTGTTTGTTTGAGGATTAAGAATCCGCCCTTCTGATATGGATAGCTATGCTAATTTAGAATACAATTCAAATTTCTATGGCTGGCTCATGCGAAAGTAAAACGCTAAGATTATGTGCCAATGACCCTTCATCCTCTAACCCTTTAACCCTAGGAAGGATTCTTATCATTTTAGAAGGGGTAGGGGGTAAGGTGAATCCAACCAAAAATATAAGGAAAACAATAAAGGAAAAGCACACATTGCAAGGGTAGAATGCAATGACTTGTAATTGAGGAAAATGTTAATAAAATCTGAAATCAATAGATTACTGAAAAAAAGTCTACTTTTGCACAAGCATTTCAGTTCAGAAAGTATGTAGTCGTTTCATGTTGCTTGTAATTAATTTGTAAAACACTAATGGTGAATATGGCTTCATGACATGCCCCCATCATGGCAGGCCAAGAAAAGGCTAGAAAATTGCATTTTTCAGAAGAAGAACAAGTAAAATATGGACTTTCAGTGGAAACACGAGCCTTCAACTAGTTCAAGTTTTGGCATATATTCAATCTAGAAGATGTGGCCATTGAAGAGCGGGCTGTGAGGCAGATCATCGAGCAATGTAATATGTAGAAATACGTGGAAGTAGTAAGCCAGGGGTGGACTACTTCCATTATGCAGAGTTCTTGTGAACTTTCCACAGGAACCACGTCATTGTAACTGTGCATGAGGAAGAGGGAACTCGTCAAGTGTGAGTTAACCCTGGAGATGGTGGAAAAGGTGCTGGGCTTGCAAATAAAGTAGAGAGAAAGCCGAAGAGAGATATATATGCCTTGCTAGGAATGGACAAGTTAAAGGTCCACACCAACAACAACGTCAGCTTGGCGAATATCCCGAATCTTGAAGTCCAACTCCAAGCCAAGATGGTGCATGCATTGTTCTCTAGTCAGGAGGTACAATACCATCATGAGCCACATCAACCTTCCCTTGCTAGAGAGCATCACAGCAAGGTTGTTGGATGAGGTGAATCTCAACAGTTTTGTGAGGAAGACCATTGAGACCTCAGCAAAAGCTTTGGCAATGGGATGACATCCTGTTGGAGGAGAATCTCTTGCCATCAAGGCTAAAAGGAAAGCTTCATCTTTAAAGGTTGCAACCATGGGATTTGGTGGGGTCCTCACCACGATCATTAGGGAAGCCTTGGGACAAGGGTAGGAAGAAGCAAGAGAAGGAGTAGATGAGATGCCAATTAGGTTGCCACCTCACCAAGAATAGGAGGCGCATTCTAGTGAAAAGACACTGAGTGAGGAAGAAGAAGACATGGAACAAGAAGAGCATACTAGCCGCGGAAAGGCTAAGAAGATAAATAACAAAAATTGCGCTAAGAAATCAAGAAGAGAAGAGAGGAAAACAAGAGAAGGTGGAATTGTAGAAGGCTCTCGTAGGGAGTCCAAAAAGACCGAGGAGGAAAGAAGGAGAAAGCAGGAAGAGGAGTTGAGAAAAAAGGAGGAGGAAGACATGGCCCTCGCCATGGGTAGGTCCATTGAGTAGCAGTCTAGGCAGGATGAGAGCTGGAACCTACAAGCCCAATTAGAGATGAAGGGCCAAGCTCAAGTGTACATGTTCTAGAGTTCACGCCACTTGCAGTGCAAGAAGGCAAGGGTAAGGCCCCAATCACCCCCATTCCCACTCTCCTGACGCCCGCCACCACCATCACCATCTCCACTCCCAGTTCTACGACCTAGGTGGATGCCAACAACTTAATGGCTTGGGTCCAATACTTTGTGAATAAAGAAGTGGGCCAAGGAGCAGGAGAAGGAACCCCCATGGTAGGAACCAAAAGGCCAGATGTGGCAGACACCAAGTCGAGGCAAGACCCTAAGAGGCAAAAGGTGGCAGGCTCCACAACCTCCATCCCTGCAATAGAGAGGCCATCCAAATAATACAACGAGTATGTCAAGGAGCTCCTTTCTCCATTAAAGAAAGCCAAGGAGGAGAAAAAAATTGTGGTAGCAAAGGTTGAAGCAAAAAAAGAGGCCATGGCTGCATCCTAGTTGGAGAAAACACACCAAATAGCCATGGCCCAAAGGGAAGTTCACGAGTTGAAGGAGCAACTACAAGCTAAGGAGAAGACATAAGCAAAATGGCAGGCGTGAGTGAATGAAGAAGCTGAGGCCATACGACACCTACAATGACACAATGAAGAGATTGTGACATGCTACGAATATCTACAAGCTAAAATAGAGAAAATCACTAAAGGCACAGAGGAAGTGGAGGAGCTAAGGGAGGAAAGAGCTCGTAGGTATGAATGAGAGGTGGAGAAACTAACCCAAGAGGCTATCTCAGCATAGGAAGAGCAGCAAAAACTAAGGACAGAAATGGAAGGTCAAGAACAAAGGCTGATAGTGCTAGCACAAAGGTAGGGGGAAAGCCTCAAAGATATGAATAGGAGGGTAGAAGAATGGGTGAATCATAACAACAAAAGAGTTAAAGCCTTGGCACTCTTCTTGCTCAAGTAAAAAAAGAAAAGATAATTGCTAAAAGTAGAGCAAAAGCTACCCAAGTGAGCTTCCAAACCTAGCAACATGCCTTCTTGGATACCCTATTAGACGTCACCCAGGCAGAGAAGGGAGAGTCCATAGAGGCAATGAAAAAGAAATTGGGAATGGCTTGCAGGGCACTAAAAGCAAGACTGCAGATGCCACCACAACCTAGTGGAGTTGGCCCAAGCTTGGAAGAGAAATGCCATTATCTCCTATTGGTAGGCCTAACCTCGTAGGAAGTGGATGCACTCGGGTTCCTAAAAAAAGAGCAGGAGGAACCAAGCCAAGAGAGGGAGGTGGATGTAAACTTTGAAATGAGACAAGACCACATGAAGAAGAGCTTGTCCCACCTCCTCCTTCCCCGTGGCCTCAAGAGTAGCAACACACAGATACCTTCACAAAAAGAAAGGTGGCACTGAGGGAAAGAAGAAAACAAATGGTAGAGGACACAAGGAGAAAGTGGAATGCCAAGGGATTGAGGGCACCCCAGGAACCTATCCCACCATCATGCAAGGATGATGTCCCATGAGCTTCCATGCCGGCCTAGTAATCTAGGAGAGACAAGAAATGTCTAGGAGCCCTTTCGACTTTAACTTCCAGTTCCCCACCACCTTGCGTAGGGTCTTGCCCATCAAGGTGGTGGAAGAGGTGATTAACATCAGCAGGCTTGGACAAAAATGGCTGGAGGAGAGAGAGAGAGTAGAATCCCACCTTATGGGCCACTAAAGATGCCAAATTTTGGCAGAATAAGGTTTTTGAAGTGCCAAGGTCTGTGGCCAGCTATGAATGTCAACCTAAATGGAGAAGATGGGTCTGTGACTCCAATTTGGACACTTGGATGGCCTTTTGCAACACTGAACCCTTTGAGCGAAATGACCCAACCTTTATGCCTTACCCTGAAGGGTGGGAGTGGATTTTGACTCCAGTGTCCACGACCGTTTCCCTGTAATCTATAATCCTCATTGTACTACATATGAAGAGGCCCTTGTCTTCACATCAGATAACTTATATGATACCCTAATCCAATTCACTAACGAATTCTCTTCATGCCCTGACCCCACCTTTATTACCACTTGTAATTACCTTAGACTGCTTAGGATACTCCTTAGGCAAGACCCCACCCCACAGGAGTGCAACCTTCCAGTACTCCATTTTGATCCTAACGCTATGGATAGTTGCGTGATGGCTCGACTAATAATGATGCGGGCTACTCTATTACCTTCATTTTTCGTAGCCCTTCTAGAGGACATGAATGATAGCCGCTTCTCTTGCTGCAATCATCCATTCCTCTCCACCACCACCCTTCAGGTTTGCCTAAACCTTAAGGGGTATCTCCAAAGTTGCATTTTAACAAATATATTAAGTCCCCTTCTCCACCTCACTACTCTGATGACAAAGATTAACTTTTGTCATGACTATGTAACTTGGGCAAAAAAAAAATAGTAGACACCACAAGCTGCACATCGATCACAGTCACTACACCTAGGGGTCCTCAAGTTAGGTGCATCTAGTGGCCTTGATTGGCCTTAACCCCCTAGCACTTTGGATTCCCCACGATACTTGCTTAGGGCATATCAAGGGTAGGACATACCTAGGAAGGTAATTCTTGCCTAAGGGTAGACATGTCACCCTAAGCCCCCTACAACGCACCTCCCTTATGCAGAAGCTGGGTTCTCAAGTGTGGGACACCATCGAAAGCTTTGCCCAAGGTTAGTTGCCCAAGGGACCCATCTCCTAGTTCCACAAGCACATGCACCACACACTCCATGGTAAGGCAGAAACACCCACAGGTAGTGCACCTTTCTTTTCTTTCTAGGTACAAACAAAGGCCCCAACCACCATCTTATGAGACATGTCACCATGCAGGCACAACAAAGCACAGGGCATGGATGCAACAGTCCCAATCACAAAAAATGAATGAAGAAGCTCATTTGGAACAGCGTAGGAGAAGGTAGCCAAGGAGGGCCAAACGATACATTTGTCCAACTTTAACTTCAAATTCAAAGGCATAAATCCCTCCAGCACACCTTCCACTAGGGCTCGTATAAGGGCCTTGTAGTTTCATAAATCCCTCCAACACCAGGGGTCACTCCAAACTCAAGGGCCTTTCAGTTTCATAAATCCCTCCAACACCAGGGCTCATTCCAAACACAAGGGCTTTTCAGTTCCATAAATCCCTCCAACACCAGTGTTCATTCCAAACTCAAGGGACTTTCAGTTCCATAAATCCCTCCAACACCAGGCCTCCTTCCAAACTCAAGGGCATTCTCATTCTAAACTCAAGGGCCTTTGAGTTCCATAAATCCCTCCAACACCAAGGCTCATTCCAAACTTAAGGGCCTTTCAGTTCCATAAATCCCTCCAACACCAGGGCTCCTTTCAAGCTCAATGGCCTTCCAATTCCATAAATCCCTCCAACACACGATCCACCGGCTCATATACAACCTCAAAAAGCCACTTGGCTACTCTAGCAACACCATTCGACTCACTACCCAGCAGTGCCATGGGACTGGCACTCAACTAGGAGGGGGGTAATTTTTATTGCAAGTGAAGAAAGCAGAAAATGAGGCATCAAGAGGAAAAGTACAAGGCGAAAAAAAGGAAAGGCGCCCTACAAAAGAGTGGGCCCGAAGGAAATCTAAACACATGGGAACAACCACCAAGACTAAACCATGGAAGTTGCAAGAAGCCAAAAGCAAGAAGACTCACCTTTAAATATAAACACACAGCCAAAACTTCTGTAAAAGAGTGTTAGACTTCCTCTTGTGCAATTTGTAACTATGAATGGGCAAGAGGCCCAAGCTAGGAAGAGAGGAGGAAAAATGAGAAAAAGGGAAGCCATGTAAAAAAGGGGATGAGGGGATGACTGCCCAAAATGGATTCAGGGTTTTGTATATAAAGTTCAAAAAGTGAATGAGAGCTCATTCTTTGGTGTGTGGCGAAGTGGAGCTAGTGTGAGTGAGTGCTTGAGGGAGGAAGTGCGAGTGAGTGAGGGAGGGAGTATGTGAGGGTGAGAGATCTTAGAGATGAAGCCCTCCATCATCTCCTCTCTTCTTCTTCTCCTTTTATCTTCTCTCATCTCGTGTGTGGTTGTGGAGGATGGAGCTTGAAGGAAGAGGCTTGAGGATACTTGAGCGTGTATCACGAGTCATGGAGATATCGGAGTGCTTGAGAGAGGAAGCTACTCAATCAGGCATTAAGGTAAGCTCACTACACTCGTAGAGAGGGATAGTGCATTGGCTATGTGAGAGGTAGCCATTAGTGGTTGCGTGAAATGCTTGACCAATAAGCGATCTATGGGTCTTGGCAGTTGAACTTGAGCTTGCTTCTACAACCCTGGCATGGCCGAGGGTATAGATAGATGAGGCCTCCACACTGGCTTTCTTTGGGTCTTTTTTGGATTCAGCGTCCATAGTAGCATGCCTCTTTGTTCTTGGTATGGGGGATCCTCTACTAATGGGTGTTAATCGAAGCTGCTGCATTGTGTTGACTAGGTATTGTACCCAGGCCATCACGTTGCTTTGGTCCACTGTCACATCCATGGTTTCTTGGGTAGTGGTAGCGGTGGCAACAATGATGGGTGGGGGTGATTCCAATGGGGCCTTCCCTTTACCTTCCACCACCACGAGTCCTCTAACTTCTTATACTGCTGTGGAGCTAGTTCTAGGTGCGTCCTCTAAGCTCTTTCTTACTAGCTCTTTGGCATGGGAGGGATGCTCAACCAACAGCCTAATGACGAGAGCCATCTATTCATCCTCTTCCCTCCTTAGTCTTTCCTCCTCCTCTTGTCACTTCTTCCTTTATCCTTCCTTTGTCCTTTGAGATTCTTCTTTTGCCTTTTGCAGGAGTTTCTCATCTTCATCCTACTTCTTCTTCTTGCTTGGAATTTTTAGCAAGATTTTCTTCCGCTCCTTCAAGCTTGATGGGACTGGACCCTACCTGCCTTGCTCGCTAATGGTCTATTCACTAGACCCCTCTCATTTTACTGCTATGTGCCTAGAGTTGAGTCCCCTTCTTTCTTATGGCTAGCTCTATCTTCTCTTTTTGTGGTTCGCTCACTTCTTTATCTCTCACCTTTCTAGCTTTTGGAGAGACACTGATGGGCTTTTTGGGACTAGGGAGAGGTGTTGCTCTTGGATGGGAGATCTCTCTAGAGTCTCCCTTACATGTTCTTCCATTTTCATTTCTCCCACGACTTGTTGGATGATGGTGGTCAGCACCCCTCCAAACCCTATCAGGGATGCTTTTGATGTAGAAATTTTCCAATCCGACTCGATTGTGGTGACTAGTGCCTCACCTCCTATAGGTCTTTGGCTCGAGGACAATGCCTTGGCTGATGACTCAATCATTTTGCGGATGTAGGCATTCAAATTCACTTAATCTAGGGCCCTTACTATGATACTTTCAAGCATTGACACCACACTTGGATCGAGTCATGAGGGTATGTATTGGTGATTGAAGAACATGGCATGCACCATCTTTGCTTGCAACTAGATGGTGGGGTCAGGGATGTCTAGTAGATTGATCCCATCATTAGTGTGCACCTTTGTCTTTTGCAACTTTAGCATGCCATAAAAATCCCTCTTTGGTCTCTTTTCCTATGTGTTGGCCAACCCAAAAGACTTCTTCACTATCTCAAAGCTAAGCACACCCTCTATCCTTTTGGGGAAGCATTCCTTCCTGATTGTCACTGTACCACTGTTCTTCCTTGTGTTGAAAGTCCTCAGGAACTTTATGCACTTGCTGTGGTCAATCTTCAAGCCAATCTTCTCTATGTATCTGTGGAGATTGCACTGGTTGACTATTTGTCTTGCCATACCTTCCTTATTCACTAGCTCTCCCAAATTTCTGACGTTGTGGTACTTTAGTAGACTTGCATTTTAGTGGTGGCTAGTTGGTACATGTTGTGCTCTTCCTCTGAGAACAGAAGTTTGCCTACCATCTTGAGTTCCTATTATGGCACAACAGCTTATAACTAGCTCATTTGAGAGCATATTTTGTGAAAGTTTTTTTCCAAGTATGAGTTCCCTTTATTCATCCTTTTTTGCTTTTGAACCTTTTTTACTTGTGAAGTTTGGTCTAAAGTTATAATTTTAACCCATATTTTCTTTTCTTCTTTACCCCATTCCCCTCGAGAATGATAAAAATCCTTCTTACTTGTGAAGTTTGGTCTAAAGTTCTGATTTTAACCCATATTTTCTTTTCTACTTTACCCCCTTCCCCTCAAGAATGATGAAAATCCTTCTTAAGATTGGAGGGTGAAAGCTTGAGGGCATGAAGTACTTGCTTGTTGTGCTTTATTTCTTCATGAGCCAAGCATAGAGTTGAGGGTTATACTCCAAGTGGGCGTGATGGTCCATGTTTTGAGGCTTAATGCCTATGTGTGCAAGGTAGGTTGTTAGGACATCGGCTAGGAAGTCATCAAAGTTCATCCCGTTATAGCGATATGGAGTTCTTCCTTTGTCAAGAGTCAGTTGTTTGAGGTCGAGTCATACTCAGAGGTTTTGATTGTGCATCTTTGCTTGACATTGGTCATAATCTGGTAGCCCTCTTGTTCCCATTGGAGATGTAGGGCATACCATTTGTGTAAGAAGAAAGAGTCTGACTTGACTAACCATTTTAACTCTTCTAGTTCTTGGGTGATTGCAGAGACTTTGGTTTTGCTATAGGAGGTAAGCTACCTCTATTTGAAAGCTTGCTCTCGAGACATCTCATTGGCAATGACCACCTTAAGAATCTTGATGAACATGAACTCATATTCCTCCCAAGTGCATGGGAAGGAGCATACTTCCATTGCTAACAACTCATCAAGGAGGCCTAAATCCAAATGTTCATGGCTTTTAGCAAATGTGGTGAAGGTAGCATCCAAGTGTCCAATGCAGGTGTCCCATATTTGCACCTAGGTTTGAGGCCAAAGTAAGGATGGATCTCTGCTTGTAGGAGGGTCTAAGGCCTATGGGAGGTTGGTGAGCTAGATGACTCCACTACTGCTGTCTGCCTCTTGGGCTATTGCAACTCAATTGATGTACTGGTAGATATTTGTGGAGCAATTGGAATAGCAAAAGTGTTAGGTTGAGTTGGTTCGGATGCATGTGAAATACGTGGGATCTAGAGCATGGCAGATGCGGAAGCTATGGAGGTTGAAAGAGGAAAAAGAAACTCATGAAGACATTGATCCTGAATAGGACAAATTATTACATAAGTGAATTAGGTTCCAAGATTGAGACTTGGACTCATAAACACAATCTTGTGTATTGACAGTGACATGACACTTTACTGGAAAGAAAAGAGTACTATCATTGCATTAGAAAAAGAGTGCAAGTACAATGCTTTATAGGAATTGAGTGGTGGCACTTTCTCCTACTGTGCATATGGGATTCTGGTCCTGAGCCCTCACTGCTTCTCACGAAGGGACTAAAGTAGGTGTGATTGTAAACATCTCAACACCCCTCCTCAATCACAACCAAAAGTACAAAGTCTGTAGAGGCTTTAGTGAAAGCAACACCTACAAAGTGTGGGCACACCATAAACATGGAAAAAACACTAGAGACTGTTGCAGAAAAGGATAAGTGTGGGTACCACAAACATGATGGACATCCAGAGGCTGTAGCAGGGACCTCACAAAGTATACAAAGGATGTAGTACAAGGATAATTGAGGACTTTACAAGTTTATGTTTGAGGCATTAGGGCTAGGAAATACAAAACTAAAAAAGTCTATCTGATTAGAAGGACTGATGAGGTTTGTCCTTCTCCTGGTGGTCTTCTTCTTCTTCTTCTTCTTCCTTTGCTCCATTTTCTTCTTCTTCTTTGACTGCAACTAGATAGGCCTTTTGGGACCTCTTTCTGGCGTGGCAGAACTTCTCGGTGTGTCCGATCCTTTTGCAGAAGTCATAGAAGAGCTGATCCTTCTTGCCTTTGTACCTGCTACCAACATATAATGCATGTTCATCTCTAGAGGTACTTGGTTCTTCCTTAGTTTTTAGCTTCTTTTCCTCCTCTAACAGTGATTCCTGGATATCAACAAGTTTAGGATTTAGCATGTTGATTAAAGTTGTTGATACATTATTATATTCAGGAGGAAAACTCTTAAGTAGAACACCGATGCAAACATCTTCTTCCATTTTAATGTTGATTCCTGCAAGTTGGGTTAGAAGTCCTTCCATGTAATTTAGATGTGTGGCAAGTGATATGGTGGACTTCATTTCAAGCCTAAAAACTCAATTAGGAGACCAGACTGTGCACCGAACAAGGTGTCAAGTCTCTTCCATGTATCATGTGAGGTCTCACAGTTATCCACATGTTGCTCCAGTTTGATAATGGCCCAAGCCTTATCATCATTCTTTTGCCAAGTGACAGTAAGATCTGCATCACGAGGCTTCTTTTCTTTTCCAGTGGTAATGGCCCAGAGGCCCTTCTTCATCAGGATCAATTTGATGCAGGTCTACCAGGTATGAAACCCGACTCCTTTGAAACGGGCAGTTGGAGAATCTTTGCCCATGTTTGACTTGAGAGACCAGCAGAAAATTAGCTTCAAATGACTGAGAATAACCAGGAATGAGTTGATCTTTGTATGTGTCAAAAGACACAAGCAATGGCAGTGAAGTATCAAAAGATACTAGTTTGAAATTTGGTGTTTGTTGCTTGAGTTTGACTTGATGATCTTCAAAAAATCTTCATAGCTTTTCCTCTTTGCTGATTTGATGGTTGAATACTTGCTGAAAACTTCAGATTAGAGTGGCCTTGGCTTGATTTAAGTGGTAGGAGAGAGAAAATGAAGGAAAAATGAGCTTGAAGGTAAGTGGCTATGGCTATCCTGTCAAAACAAGGACTAGCACAACTGGTAAATGAGCTCCCATGCACTCCACAGGTTGAATCTGCTCAAACCCTTTGAGATGGAGGACCCTCACTAATTGGTCTAACTCCCCTAAGAGGGTTTGTACTCATTATGCTCCAGTTGAGAGATCTAAGCCTTCAAAGTGGTCGCTGTCAAAACTGCGCCCAGATTTGGGAAAATGCAAATGTCGGGCATGGTGTGCATCAATCTCCTTAATTTTTGTGCCAACAAGTTGCGCCTTGACCTGAAGAACAACTCTCGAGGAGAAAGCTTGAAGAGATATGGCCTGGTTGATGAGATATGGCTGCTCCAACAGAGGTAGGTAGGTGCTGTCCACAGACACAGTTATGGCAGCAACTTTGAAAAGAGGCAATGCTGAAGCTATAGTTGCCCAATCTCAATGATTAAGGTGCCAAGAAGGAGCTTTGGAAGTAGAGAAACACTTCTCCAGAAGGAAGTTCAGAGAGATTTGGCTTGTGGAGAGAGATATGAAAGCTTCAAACTGACAAGGTGTTGCTGTCTCTAGCTGCCATGGAAGCTTCATTGAAGGTAGGAATGCAAATGAAGTTGGAGATAGGGTCCAATACTCAAACTGAGCTGAGAAGAGATGGAAAGGAGCTGAGAGGAGTGAAAGGAGAGTTGGGCCATGCTCAACTGAGCTCTGATACCATGTGAAATACGCGGGATCTAGAGCATGGTAGATGCGGAAGCTATGGAGGTTGAAAGAGGAAAAAGAAACTCATGAAGACATTGACCCTGAATAGGACAAATTGTTACACAAGTGAATTAGGTTCCAAGATTGAGACTTGGACTCATAAACACAATCTTGTGTATTGACAGTGACATGACACTTTACTGGAAAGAAAAGAGTACTATCATTGCATTAGAAAAAGAGTGTAAGTACAATGCTGTATAGGAATTGAGTGGTGGTACTTTCTCCTACTGTGCATATGGGATTTTGGTCCTGAGCCCTCACTGCTTCTCACAAAGGGACTAAATTAGGTGTGATTGCAAATATCTCAACAATGCAGCTAACCACAATTTTGGTTGATAGACTTGTTGGGGCTCAATGAGTTTGGTTTCTTTTGGGTCAGTTTCTTTCTTATACCTAGTTGGCTTACAGTCTTGTGGAGATGGCTTGGAAAGTAGTGGCTTAGGGACACACATGCCACTCATGTTCTTGGGCAACCAAATCCAAGAGTTTCCTTTTTAGTTTCCTTAACCACGCAATAGGGATTTGGACACCCATCACGGCTTGATGGTTTGTTGGCTCCTATGGCACCAACTTTGTCTCCTAGGCCTAGGCATGAGGTTTTAGGATTATGAGTTTATGCGGATGGGGCTTCTAGATGACTATGATTATCATTTGGGTACCCATCTGGGCTGTTGCTCAATAGCTTTGGGTGAGATTACTAGTGGTTGGGTGTGATGGGTCTGGATAAATTGCGATCTCCCTCCTAGTCTTGGCACTAAGTTGCTCTACCGGTGGCACTATGGTTTTAGATGGAGTCGCATTGCCCTTGCTAAAAGTCATCACTTTGCAATGGCAAGGTGAATGTGCTACAAGTCATAGTCGACATTGCAGTGTGCTTACTTCTTGAATGCACGTTCTAGTAGTGATTCCTTACCAGTGGCTTTGGTGTTAGGCATCATGTAAAAGATCATTGGTAGGTTTTTAGTCTCGATAGATATTTCTACCTTACAAATTTCCAACAATGAATAAGACTGCCCCCCAAACATTCTAAGTTTTGCATTAGTAGATTGCAACTGGGGTTGATCAATGAGGGTCCAATGATCTAAGTAAGGATATTCCAATTAGCTCCCTCATCAATGAGTGCATCAAATTTATATGTCTTGCGACCAGTGACTGATATGTGTAGGTACCTAGGTGCCAATGCTTCCTCATCCTCTTCTTTAATCTCAGTGATGGTGTGGCTACTCTTATGTTTATAGATGGCTTCAACATTGGAGGCTCGTGCAGTGGGTGTGTTGGAGGGTAGTACTTCTTGAGGCGGCTACCATTAAAGAAGCCTATGCTCTCCTCCTCTTTTTCAAATAGGTCCTTGGCTATGAATATAGATCGAGGCTTTTCACCTTCCCTTGCTAAGTTGGCTTCCTTAACTTTAGCGGGCCCCTCTATTGGTTCCCTTGCCTATCCTTGCCTCTTAGCTCCTAGCAACACCACCACTCTTTTACCCTTTTTGAACTTTGCAAAGTGCTTCAATAGAACTTGGGGCTTCCTTTGCTCTTTCGCTTCTGACTCCTTTGACTATTTCCTCTTTTCCTCTTTCAATCGCCTGTGCCTTAGGTGTGGACCGGTAGGTCCCCTTTGGTGCATTTGGTCTTAAGTGGTCGGGGTATCTCTAGATCACTCTCAGAGCTCACTTTTGATTCGAAGTTAAACCCATAACCCTCTCCAGAAGTAGTTTCCCTTGGTGGTCACAAATCTAAGGCTGATTCAGTTTTAAAGAGTGGTGTGGTACTTGGTTGAACTAATCCAGCTTGCTCATAGTCCATTACATCTAGGTGGTCCATCGCATTCTCTCCTGATGACTCCTCTTTCAATCCTAAAGATGTTGGCTTTTCATGGCTTGGAGTCTACTCATATCTAGTTGATGGTCCATATCATACTCTATTGTATTGGCCTTTTCCTCTCATTTTTCTCATTCGTAGAGTAGCAGTCTTTGTACTCGTCATCCTAATCGTCATATTTTGATTGCTTGTCGTCTCTTAGGCTTCTAATCTCAGCCTTCTTCCTGTCCATGATTAGTGCCCAATTGTACAACTAGTTCAAGTCGTGCACTTTGGTCCATTGCTACTTCGGCTTGCCCATGAGGTCCTTGAGAGGTTTGAGGTTGGCAGTTGTGTTGCTAGCTAGCTCTCTCATCAAGTTTTCAAGAATCCCCTAAAGTTGGAGTTTGTTGGATGGGATGTGGAAGGGGAAAGGTGTTGATCAGACTACAAGAGCTCTTAGTTATCGTGAAAAGTGGTACTGATGGTGGGGTCCTACTCTTCTGCAGCTAAGATGGTGTGACTTTGTGGGAGTCATCAACTACTCTAGCCTCCTTCTTATAATCCTCCTCTTCATCTAAGAAAATGGCAAATTGATGGTGGCTAGCACATGCATCCAATCCCACTCATCTTGGGGCAATGGATATACTTTGTTAGTGGCCTGTAGGAATTATTGACTCATGATTCTCCTTTCAACATAGCAAGATGGCATCTAGGTCAACTAGCATGGTTTTCCAAGTATCCATCTTAACTCTCACAACTTCTGATCTATTGCCTAAGAATATTAGACAGTTGCCCCAGACTTCTATTACTTGTGCATTTTGCATCCAGGGTTGGCCTAATAGGATGTCGCAGTCCAGCCCCTTCATGATTATGAAGTTCACTGAGAAATGGACTCCTGTTATCTTCAAGGGCTAATCTTTCAACACTCTGAATGGTTTGACCTTCATTCCATTAGCTAGCGTGATGTTGAACCTAGTGGTCTCCATAGGTGGATTACCCCAAGGCTGCAAGACTATATGGTTGAGCACACTGACTCCCACTCTCTTGTATCTACAGTTCTCTTCCTTGTAGCATCTCCTAATTTATTGATGGGAAAGACCGCATGCATCTTTGTGCCTTCCAAAAAATCATTTACATGCAAAGACCTAGGCACTGAGTTTAATGTTAAACTTGGTATGTGCATTACTACATTGTGGTTAGGCAAGTCAGTGGTCGCTCCAAGCTCGTCAAGTCTTTCCACCCACTACTTCAGCCCTTGCCATAGTGTTGGGTTTTGCCAAAGTAGCTCTCCCCCAAAGGCAGAGTCATAGGGGCTGATATCAATGTCATGAGCAGGTTGCCAATTACTTGCTTTTCATTAGTCTCGACACTCTTTTGCTAGTGATCCTAGCCCAGGCTACTTGCATGTGGTGCCTAGGCCTTGTCTATACAGTGCCTCGTAGGGTGTGTATGCGTCTCTCAATATTAGCCATGTAGGCAAGAATGGTGCGCTCACACTAGAGAGCTCATCGATCTCATCTTCCATGATGGGTTTGGCATCCTTGAGGTGCTCTTGGGCTTCTCTCACCCACTCCTTGACCTTATCCACTACTTCCAATTGGTGGGGTACTCCCCAATCTTGGCACTCCCCTTTTTTGCCATCTTAGCATTAAATTTTTTTGCTTCTACATCCGTGACTTGCTTCCCCTAGGGTAGTGTGGTGGCACTATAGTCTTGAGTACTACCTTTGTCTCAGCCCTCTTTCTTCTCCTCCTGTGGCTCTTCTTCCCTATTGAAGTTGCATCAAGATTGCTAGATGCGAGTAATGAAATACTAGCTAGCTTCATTTGTACTCGGGTCATGACATTCAATGAGATTGGGTGGCCCCACCATCAAGTGCCTCGACAAACCAAGGGTACAGATGGTATGGTTGCTAAACTAGTGGAAGGTTTTCACCTAAGGCATTTGGCATATGAGTGTGTGATCCTACACTTTGGACATCTTAGGTCAACTTTGTCTCAATTAGCTTGCTCCCTTTTAGGGCAGTAGGATGAGATATGGCCTGGGTGACCATAGTCCCAGCACACATGATAGGTTCTTGGTGCTTTCCTCCTCCTAGACCTCGACCTCTTCTCCTACCTAATGCCATCATTGGAATTGGTATAAAATCCATCAAGATGGCGCCCTCCTCATCATAAGAGATGTAAGGGTTCATGTATGCTTCATCCTCATTTGGCTCCTCTATGTAATGTATCAAAGCATCACTTATTAGTGGATGGGTCACAATGGGTCCAAGCGGTCTAGGTATCCTTGTACGATTGATGTCCATCCTAGGGATGAATGGCTTTGAGTCATTTGGTGCTGGGAGAGCTAATGGAGCTCCCCTCCTAAATTTCAGTGGCCTATTCCCTAGGTAATATGGCTAATTGTACGGGTGCAAGTACAAAAATCATTTTTCCAATTTACAATGCATCTCATCATGTACAAATCTACTGCAATTAGTATGTGGTCTTGACCTAAGATCAAGCATCCAGTTGAGAGGTAATTTCCTCTGCAATGCACGCATTGCACATGAGGTCTGTGAACCTTCTCATAATCTCTTGTAGCTTAGCCAATTCTAGCTTCATGTTTGCCAACCCTTAGCTTTGTTCGATGCCCTTTCCCTTGTCTTGTGCATTCTGGCTAGATCTCTCACTAATGGTCATAACTCTCTCTAGGGATCTAGTGGTAGTGCCATCTTGGGTTGTGGTTCTGGAGCTTCTCTCATTGAGCAGGTCATCTACGCATATGGCTTCTTCAAAGACCCTAGCTAGCATGTACCTTTGCAGGTTCAAATTGCTCACCAAGGCCTTGTAGAGCTCTTCACTTCTAATTTCATTTATAAATATGATGGAGACCGCATGTCATTTTTCTGCTTGGATTCTCTTAAAGAGACTCTACAAATGGGTGACGTAGTCTTGGATATCCCCCTTATCCTTCTGGCTGACATTCATCAACATGACGATGAGATTGTCACAATATTCTACTTTGGAGAACCTTTTGATGAAGAGACTCTTAAGGTTGTTAAAATCATTCCATTCAACATTATCTAGGCTAGTAAACCACATTCACATCTTTTGTCTCCTAGGCAAAGTCCGAAAGCTTGTGCTCATTGAGCAAGGTCCATGAGGCCATTTACCTCACATACATGCTCCAACTACTCCACAAAATTGTACAAGTCAGTGCAAGGTTGATACTTGTCGAGTTTCTTAGCAACTATAGGTATTTTGGTCTAGCTCTTAGAGTTTTGTGTGATTGCTAATACTACTAATAACATAGTTGCTAGGGATGCTCCGCTTCTGCTCCGTAGCTATATTGTCTAAGAGTCACTTCATGAGGAGCTCACTCAATGTAAGATTAGTCTCAAATGCTTTCTCCCTCTCAACATTTGGTCTTGCCTAGTTCTATTGGTGAGGGCTAAGATGCACTAGACCTCACTTATTTCTATGTCTTTTGAGCTCATTGCTCTTGGTTGTAGGTAGCTATGCTTTGCAACGCTTTCCTTGCCAGCCTTCTCTCCTCCTTGAGATCAACTATGATGTCCTCAATTGGCCTACCATGATGCACCATTTTGGTTTGCAGGTCATACTGGTTGACCATTTACTGAATGTCAACTAGGAACTCTCCCAAGTCGAGCTTGTTATATATAGGATTGGTGTTAGTTCCCAACATACCGATGGTTTCCTAAGCAGATAGTGCGTTGATCAGATTGATCAGATTGAGGAGAGTTGTGTCTCTGATTGTGTCGGTTTTCTCTTCCTTCTCCATTGCTTGACAATTCGTAGTTGCTTGCTTCAGGTCTTAGTCCTAGGGTCATATTCCGACTTCTCAAAGTTTGCTTCTATTAGTGGGTTTGTTCCTCATTTTAGACCTCATTAGTGTGTTTCTTGTTATACAAATCAGTTTGCAATGTTACATGAACTAGACACATGCATGGTGGAGTGGACATTTGCTAAATCAACATTTCTCTTTTTCCTTGTGCACTTCAAGTGTTTATGCTCCCAACTCTTGTGTCGATCGGCTCTATTGCCCTATTCACTCACTTGGGGATCTATTGTAGTGTCCTATAGCTAGGGCTTGGCCCCTCAGAGTCTAGGAAGGTCATAGTTTGTCAAGATTTGATGTTCGGTTTTCTCAACTCTTGTGTCAATCGGCTCTATTGCCCTATTCACTCACTTGGGGATCTATTGTAGTGTCCTATAGCTAGGGCTTGGCCCCTCAGAGTCTAGGAAGGTCATAGTTTGTCAAGATTTGATGTTCGGTTTTCTCAACTCTTGTGTCAATTGGCTCTATTGCCCTATTCACTCACTTGGGGATCTATTGTAGTGTCCTATAGCTAGGGCTTGGCCCCTCAGAGTCTAGGAAGGTCAGAGTTTGTCAAGATTTGATGTTCAGTTTTCTCGTTCGATTTGCAAGTTTTTGGTCTGATTGTTTAAGTATGATTTTCCGAATCAAATAGTCAAGCTATCCAATTTTTGGGTTGGATTGGTCAAAGTTTTGTTCGATCAGACAATTTGGTTGCATCCAATTATGAAAATCAGATGACTTTGGGACATTCAAATGGTCTGATTTTGGGAATCGAATAGTCTGAACGTGGCAGCAAAAACAGGTGTAGAGTTGAAAAAAATCTATCTTAGTGCTCATGACGCCTCGTCCTAGTTCCTGACAAGATCAAAGATCAAACAAAGAGGAGATAGCAATCAAACCAACTCACCTATGGCCTGCGAATGCATCCAATCACACGAATCAAAGCTCTCATTGCCCGACTTTGTTGTCCTGTAATAAACCTATCCAACTCTCTCTCTCTCTCTCTCTCTCTCTCTCTCTCTCTCTCTCTCTCTCTCTCTCTCTCTCTCTCTCTCAACTTTAAATGCAAAAATGAGCTCTTCATTGCTCTCTTTGCCCCTTAAACCCCTTGTTATTCAATCTTCCACTCCCCCACTTCTCGCTTTTCTCTTTCAATGCATTGGAGCCCCTTTTTCTCCCTATTTCATCCTATTTACAACACTAACCCTACTGGTTACTTCTTTGTTTTTTCTCCTTTAATCCTTACCTAAATGCATCCAAATCACAATTAAGTACGTAAGCTGATCCAACCTACTTTTCTAAATCTAAAAAAACTAGAAAAATTACTTGCAGAAGAGATCGAATGCCTTCGACTCGCTTCCTACCTATCTCAAGCACCGATTTGGGAAAAACCCTACTCCAATGCTCGATTCGGAGTGTGCAAGCGCTCAAAGCTTGAATCCATTGGTCTTAGCAATGGAACTAAAATGTGGTAGCTTCTTTCTCAACTGCCAAGATCCATGAACCATTTATTGCTTCAAGAATTTCAAGCCAAGTGCCATAGATACCTCTCACATAGCTGTGTGTGCTCTCACACCTATGAGTGTAGTGAGCTTACCTTCATACCTCATTGAGTTGCCTCCTCCCTCAAGCTCTCTGATAGCTCCACGATCCAAGGTGCAAGCTCAAGCAAGCTTGATCCTAAAGCTCTAAGCGCTGCAAGCCCCATTATTGTGTGAGACAAGAGAAGAGAAGAAGAAGAGAGGAGAATATGGAGAGCTTCTCCACCCACCACAGTCCCTCACCCTCACAAACTTACTCCCTCACTCCCTCACATCCCTCTCTCAAGCACAAGCACAAGCAAGAGTAAGAAGAAAATGAAGAAGAAGTGAGTTAGTTTTGGACACACACAAGAATGAGCTTCTTTATTCACTTTTTACATTTTTATACATGCCTTACTCCTCCTTGGTGGGGTGTCCATCCCTTCTTTATATTACAGAACCCTATAGAACAACTTATCCCATCTCAAGATCTTTATCCCATGACTAAGTTCCTTGCTCACACTTACATTCAAGCTAAGCTAGCTATTTTGCTAGAGGGGTGGCACAAGTGAATTTTTAGTGTTTCCCATAATGTGGAAAATCCATGAACATATTTACACCAATGATCATGAACAAATATTTATAGATAATCCCTAACCAAATAGCCAAGCATCTTCAATTTATCCCATCTTTCCATAGCTAGATTTTCTAGAAGAGTTTCGATGAGGTAAAGGAGTTGAAATGTAAAATAGAAGGGCAAAGTGTATTTGAATAGGAACGATATTCCATCCATGCTTCCATTGCAAAAATTGTCTGTCAAAAAATGACCATCGTAGAGCAAAGGAGAGTCACTAAAACCTCCATGTGTGACCAAACATATACAAGGCGCATTTCCATCCAAGTGCTTAGAACTATATAAGCACTTGAGCTAATTGAACCAATTCAATAACACTTTCTTCTGGATCAACTATTTATAGAAGAAGAGTTACATGTTGCTAATGGGACAAGGAGATGCACTATAGGATGTCATCAAGTATCTAACATTAGTCCCCATGATGCCACAACTTTTGGATGCTTATCTTGCACCATGATAAAACCCAATTTCTATGACTTGTTTTTAGGTTGAGTGACACTATATTATAGCCACCCACTTGTACATAAATAAAAAAATTGTTGCATCATTGTATATTAGTAACTTTGCTAAGGATGAAATAAGTCTAGCATTCATACCTTTGGATGTTTCTATGGGGCAAATGCATCCATAGTGTAACATAAAATTAACATACACCATAAGAATCTAGCCCTTGCAATTCTCAAAAGCACTACAAGATTTTTGTGTGGGGGAGGGAATGAACTACAAATTAGGGCACAACTAATGTGGCAAAACTTTAATTCATAGTTAATTTTTTGAACTAAAGTTGATTGCATGCACTCTCAAGTTTTATCAAGTGAATGCATGACAAAATAGGTGACATGTAGTGTGCTAAAGCCTAAGGAATGGCATCAATGGAGTAGCAAGGAAAAAAATTCTTAGAAGATCTTGAAAGCACAAACATACTAAATCCATCAAAACACTTAAGAGCCTCTGCTACCCTCAAGGCATACAATGAATCATCAATGTTGAGGCCCTAAATTTTGCATAAAGATGTATCTTAACCTCTACCTCAAGAGCTTTTACTTCTTAAGGAACATATAAATTACTCTAGGAATTCCAATTACCATCAATAATCACATTCCAATATCAAGGCTTTCGCTTTGAGCATCTCGGCTCAAGATTCATCTAATGCATAACCAATAAAAGCCAAAATCTCTTCATGTTTGACTCTCCAAACCTCAACATTCCATTTGTTTTAATCATGTTGGAAGTCTCTTTTTATAGTTTATATATTTTATTTCAAAAAAAGGGAGGAGAAAAAGGTGAAAAAGAAACAAACACACAATCATTGTACTACACCTAAGGGTCCTCAAGTTAGGTATGCTTGAGGGCCTTAATTGACTAGCTTTGTCCCTAACCCCCTAGAACTTCTTCCCCATTCCCCACAAGGGTCCTCAAGTTAGGTATGCATGAGGGCCTTGATTGGCTGGCTTTGTCCCTAACCCCCTAGAATTTCTTCCCCATTCCCCACATTCAGTAAGGGACCATCAATGGTAGGACACACCTAGTGAGTTTGAAATTTGCCTATGGTTGGTGGACCTATGTCCTTAAGTCACACACACACACACACACACACACACACACACTCTCTCTCTCTCTCTCTCTCTCTCTCTCTCTCTCTTTCTCTCTCTCTCTCTCTCTCTCTCTCTCTACTTCTGCACAACCTATAAAATGGCTGTGGGATAGACTCCCTTCAGGTTAACCTATGGGACTAAAGCAATTCTATCTGCAAAGGTTCTTTGTTCCTAGCTTGAGAATCGCCCATCAAGAGAGATGGGATGGAAATGAGGCATGGATAGAGCGCCTAGTTGAGCTAGAATGCCTATCAAAAACTCAACTTCTAGCTTGAGAATCGCCCATCAAGAGAGATGGGATGGAAATGAGGCATGGATAGAGCGCCTAGTTGAGCTAGAATGCCTATCAAAAACTCAATTTCTAGCCACCCACACGCTTATATGCAAGAAGGCAAGACACAAAAAGATGGCTTGACAAGCATGTCAAGTAGCAAGATTTCAAACATGGAGACTTAGTGCTCTTGTACTCTATCAAGGCTCATAAATAGAAGATGAAGTTTAGAGGGCTAGGGCCTTTCAAGGTCTGCACCATCAGCAGAACCAATGATGTGGAACTCGAAACCCTGGAAGGAGAGGGCATAGGATTCTTCAATGGCAGTCCCTCCCACACACCCATTACATGAGCCTCCAATGCTGAAGTCCCTTGTCAATGTGCAAGTGGCCACTATCGCAAAGATTGATGATGAAGATGAGGAAGTAGTAGAGCCAGCCTATCTGAGCATAATAGTCATTGCCAAGCAAACACACACCTTCAATGCATTGATCGATGAGGGAGCTTACATTAATATCTTAACTCACGATAATTGGACTCACATTAGCAGACCGCAGTTACAACCCACGAATGCCAAACTCAGCCCATATGGGGGCCAATCATATGCACTCTTGGGAAAGTGCAAGGCTGTAGTCTCTATTGAGTTTGAAAGCATACCAATGATCTTCTATGTGTTGCGAAACACCAAGGATGTAGGAGCGGAATCACTGTTAGGATGCACATTCAAAAAGCAAGTTCATGGCAATGTCGCGACTAAGAGTCCTAGTGTATTCACCTTGCCGTAGGCAACATATATATAGTTACCATATTTAGCAAAGGGGTGCATGATTCTAGCAAAGTTCGAAAAGCCATTGGTAGAGAAACCCACCACCAAGTCTAAGGAGGGGGTCATGACTCGCCACAACCCACCAAACCTAAAGAGCTGCAAATAGCTGAATCCAAAATTGTGACCCTTGAACCAAGGCTTCAATGGATACTTAAACAAACCCGCCACATAGGAGCACACATCCCCGGCCCTACAAGGCTAAAGACCCACACTTGAAACCTAGGAGGCCAAGATAAAACCATAAACATCGACGTATGACCAAGCCGCGATGGGTCCCCAATATTTTATTGCAAGAGTAAGGCTAGCTATATTGTCTAAGAGTCGCTTCATGAGGAGCTCACTCAATGTAAGATCAATCTTTAAATCTTTCTCCCTCTCAGCATTTGGTCTTCTAATTGTGTCCATTTTCTCTTCCTTCTGCTTGACAATCCATAGTTGCTTGCTTCAGGTTCTGGTCCTTGGGTCATATTCTAGCTTCTCAAGGTTAGCTCCTATTAGTGGGTTCATTCCTCATTTTAGACCCCATTAGTGTGATCCTTGTTATACAAATCAGTTTGCAACATTACATGAACTAGACACATGCATGGTGGAGTGGACCTATCCTAAATTAGGCTTTCTCTTTTCCTTGTGCGCACTTCAAGTGTTTATGTGATGAAGTGTGTGAATTCAATCACAATCAATGTAGATCACAATCCCTTGATTGATTTTAGCTCAAATGCTAACTCTCTCATACAAGCGGTGGCTATTCGTAGTGGTCCACTTTAGGTCCCTATACTACACGATTGATGAGTGGTTTGAAGGGTAGCATGTTCATGTTGTTTGTCTGGACCTCTATTGGGGTATGGTCCGTAACTGCAACTCTTGCACTATCGGGTCCCAACTCTTGGGTCAATCAGTTCTATTGCCCTGTTCACTCACTTGAGTATCTAGTGTAGTATCCTATAGATAGGGCTTGGCCCCTACAGGGTCTAGGAAGGTTAGAGTTTGTTGAGTGCTGAAATGATATGTTTTTTGGGCTGATGTTTTGTTGTTTTTGTTGCTCAATGGTTTTTTTTTGTGATGGATAATTTGAATTTGAAGATTTTTTGAAGTTTTTGGAATGGTTTGAGTATGTTTGAAGGGTCTATGATGGTTTTTGATGAGGATATGTTGTTCTGTAGGATTCTGTAATTTTTTCTATTTGGTTTTGTAAGGTCTGATTTTCTTCTGTTTTCTTATGTTTTGCTTCTGTTTTGGTAGTTGAGATGGTTGAATGAATGTTTTGAGAGATGGTTGAGGTTCTATTAAAAGGTTTATGAAATATTGAATTGGTTTTGGTTTGGTTTTTATGGTTTTTATGGTCTTTGTTGATCTTCTGTAAGGCTTTGTAGCTTATGTGGTTTTGTTGTTCTGTATTTCTGTTGCTCTGTGGTGGTTGGTTCTGTTCGTTTCTGTTGAGTGTTATGTTAGATGTTTGGATTTTTTGGGAAGTGTTTTTGTTTTAGAAAATGATGAATAGAAGCTCTATTCAAGCTAATTGAAGTGAAGAAGTAGCTAATGAAGATTCACATAAGGTTACAGAAGAACAGTGATAGAAGCCAGATCTCACAGGACACTATGATGTCTCTGGTGCCTCTTCGCATCAAACATATCTTTTGGGAGGTGTATCCACGACCAAGAGAGGAGAATTGAGTCCCATTCTTGAGTATTTTAGTGAGGCTATGATGTATTATTGAGAGATCAAGAGTATGTGAGAGAGAGAAGTGAGAGAAACTCAGTTCTATGCTTAAAAACAATGTATCTACTATGAGAAATAGAGAGAGAATAATGAAGACAATGAAGATGAATACTATGTGATTATTTTCATTAAAAAATGGTGTATTCTTTTGTGTTCCTTGTTCTATTGATGGATTCTATGAAGATGTTGAAGATTATGGTTGATTCTATTAAATCCATGGGAGATATATACTATGATGCTGCGTGAAGATTTGTTATTTTCCTTGTTGTGGTTCTCTAAAGAATGAAACAAAAGCTCGTTGATGTTACAAGATAGATTTTCTTGCAGTAGAAACCCATTTTCCTTGGTGTGTTTCTTGGGGTTCCATGTTTTTGGTGCGCAGCCGGGGAAACTTGCCATCAAGCATTAGTAGAGGCTGAAAATGAAGGAAATGACATTGCCAAGAAGAGGAAAATTCAATAGATGCTTGCAAAATTCCTTCTTCCACTGAAGAGTTAGAGATTTCTATTGTAAAAGCCACTTTCTACAAGAAGTTCATCCCACAATGGCAGAAAAATATTACCATCATGATGCAAGCTCTATGTTTTTCTGAGAGTGCTGCAACTGTTCCTCACTAGTAGCAAGTTTACTAGCCAAAGTGACCATTTTCTCAAGGATAGAAATTTTCTCAATCATCAAAGATGCATTCTCCTCCTCCAATTTAGCAATCTTAGATTCCAACTCTTGAATAGTTACCTCTGTGAATCCATTAAGGTTGTGGCAATAGTCATTTGGTTATGGATATCACTGAGTGTAGCCCTTTCGGAAGATAGATCCTCTAGTGCCTTACTCAACTGACGAGTTAAGAAATCCACCTTGCGTTTCATGGAAGTGTAAACACTTGTGTACAGTGTCTGAAGACAAGAAGTGAGGGGGTTTTCTAGAGTAGACTGGACATTTGAAACCATTTGAGGAAGCATGGGTCCAGATAATATGGTTTGTAAAGATGGAGGAATCTGCAAATCTAACTGTCCTTCCTTTTGGGTTGCAAATAGATTGATACAGGAGAGGAATGAAGGAAGGGCATTGCCAGCTACATCAGGAGTGGATATTTGCACCAGGGAATCTAGTACAGAAGGATTGGAAGGGCCCTTCATGCGAAGGCGTTTCTTGCGAGAAAACACAACATGGGACTCTTCATCTTCTGAATTAGGTTGCATAGGCCGAGGAGAAGGAACTGAAGATGTAGATTGCATTGGTAAAGGAGCAAGATCGGGCACTGGATGATGCCAGGAGGCATATTCCACAGTGGATTCCGTGAGGTTTTGCAGTGGATTTCGTAAAATTATATTTGTTGTCGAGGCTCATACACAAGGTGGATTCCTTGTGCAAAAAGTCGATGGGGATGCCTATTCTTTTTTAGCATCTTGTTAATTTAATGTGCAAGTGGGTGATTCCGCAAAATACATATTTAAATTAATGGACATTTATGAGTTTAAAGTGCACACTCCTAATAAATTAAGGTTAGGATTGAGTTCTAACCAATTTATTTATTTTGTAGCTGAAGATTGCTGAGTATTCACTTTTGTCGATTTAATTTTATTATTTTCTAACAATTGTGAATGTTTCAGTTGATGTGTAGAGCAAGCAGCGGTGGTGTTGGGAAACACTGGGCGATAGCGTGTATTCAAGTTATTTAGAAGAAATTATCATTTTGGTGGGCATGCATCTTAGGCGTGGCACCAATATTTATTTTGACATGCTTATTTATTGAAGCACCTGACATTTATTTATTATTTTGTATGTGCATGGGCGCATGATTTAAATATTTGTTATTGGACATTGTATTTGGGCACAGACCGACTCTTTGGGCGCCCAATCGCTTTAATTCTTTAGTTGGACAAAAGCAAACACAAAAGCTAAAGCATGCTAATTGTAAATTGGGCTATTTTTTGAGCTTGGAGATGAATAATATATCAAATACATGCTTTGTGAAGCGCTCACACAAGGCATGGGGGGAGTTTGTACCCAATTAGTCTTTTGGTTCATGTCATGCAAGTCTTCTCTCTTGTTTTTTGTGCAAAAGTAGAGTTCTTTTGTTCTTGGGGACCTTCCAGCGCTCACTATGTACGCATACAACATCTGATCTATGCACCAGTGGTATTAGAGCAAAGCTGAGATCGAGGGCTTCTAATCGCTTACCATCTCGTGCGAAGATGGAGGTCTTGGAACGATCGAGCTCTATAGTCAGTCTCGCAGCAATTCATCAATATCAGTGCGTTCCTGGCGGTGAAGAACCCCTTGCTATGCACTTGGATCGCAAAGGACCAGCCTCTACAGGCAGAGGACCACCCGAGAAGTTCCTTTGTTAACTCTTCTATTTGTCAGAGAAACAAGCAAGCAATTTTATAAAGATTAGGTGTGAAAGCTTAGAGAGAAAGCTTAAAAATCTTTAGCCATAAAATTTCACCATCGGCGGCGGTAGCATGTACTGATTGTCAAGATTGTGGGAGAGAAGGAAGGAGTCTCACTTGTAGCTTTCTTGCTTGCACAATGGGGGAATACACATAGAGGTGGAGGCTGAAAACAGTTTTCCTCTTCTTAGTTGTGTAAACCAAAAAAAGAAGTCTACTACAAAGAAATAGAAGAACCCTATATATGGGTCTTAAACCAAACTCAACTAACTAAGGTGGCATACTAACTGAACCACGAACTAGAGTAGATAAGGATAGCTGTCATCTAGTTATTATTCATGGGCGGTGTAACAACCGCATCTGCAACTAACAAGTCAGTGACATAAATGCACAACGGTCACCCTGGCATATCACGAGTGGAGCTCGATATCTTAACACTCCCCCTCAAGCTCAATCCCAATTCCTACACACCAAGCAGGTCTCTGAACTTGCGCAGCTTCTCTGTGCCCAATGCCTTCGTAAATATGTCAGCTACCTGATCCTCTGTGCCGACATAAAGTAGATCAATAAGACCTAGTAAAACTCTCTCTCACACATAGTGATAATGCACCTCAATGTGCTTTGTTCTAGCATGATAGACTGGGTTATTTGCCAAGTGTATACTACTCATGTTGTCACAATAAATGACAATTGACCCATCTGTAGACTGATGCATATCATAAAGTAGCTTATGCAACCAAGCTACCTCACATGCAGCCATTGCTGCACCCCTGTATTCAACCTCTGTGCTCGACAAGGTAACTGTAGGTTGTTTCTTGCTGCTCTAAATGGCTGCAGCACTCCCAAAAGAGAACACATATCCACTGGTAGATCGTCTATAAGAAATACTACCAGCCCAATCAGCATCAGTGTATCCATGCAACTGTATCTGAACCCTAGTCTCATAAAATAGTCCATACTGCAATGTGGACTTCACATACCTGAGTATGCATCTAGCCGCATCCAAATGTGGTTTCCTTGGAGCCTGCATAAACTGACTTACCAATCCAGCATCATAGCTCAAATCTGGCCTGGTAATAGTCATATAAATCAAACTTCCTACTATGCGTCTGTACATAGTAGGGTCTTCCAGAAGCTCACCTACATCTACGCTCAGCTTCACATTCTGCTCCAAAGGAACTGAAATAGGCTTACAGCCTGTCATCCCATATTTGGATAGCATGTCCAATCCATACTGCCTCTGCAAGAGCCATATTCCACTTGGTGATCTAATCACCTCAATGCCCAAGAAATAACACAGCTCTCCCAAATCCTTCATCTCAAACTTCTGCTTCAATAGCATTTTCACATGAAGGATATCTTCATCACTATCACATGTGATAATCAAATCATCAACATAAATGACAAGCAGCATAATACCTTTCTCTATTTTTCTCACATAAAGTGAGAAATTTGCCTTGGAAATCTGAAAGCCAATAGTGACAAGATACTGTCCTATCTTGTTAGACCATGCTCTAGGTGCTTGCTTCAAGCCATACAAGGCTTTCTTCAACCTGCAAACAAACTCAGGATGAACAGCATGCACATAACCTGGTGGTTGCTCCATATAGACCTCTTCTTGCAAATCACCATGCAAGAAGGCATTCTTTACATCCATCTGATGTAAAGACCATTCCTTTGATGCAACCATAGCAATGACTGCTCTTATGGCTGCCATCCTTGCAACCAGACTGAATGTTTCTTCATCATCAATGCCATATGTTTGTGCATATCCCTTGACTACTAATCTTGCCTTGTATCTGTTCACAGAACCATTTGCATTGTGCTTCACCTTATAAACCCACTTATAACCAATTGCATTCTTATCTTTAGGCAAAGGTACCAATTCCCATGTAGCATTTGCTTCCAAAGCATCCATTTCTTCATCCATGGCTTTCTCCCATTTTTCTTTTTCCATGGCTTGCTCAAAAGAAGTGGGTTTTGGTTCCTATATCACTTTGACTATATAGGCATAGTGAATTGTTGTAAATCCATCATATTTCAGCCTATCCATAGGATAACTAGCTCTGGTAGACCTGCGCAAAGTAGGCTTACTTCCAGATGCTCTCAAAACATCCCTGGTCTTCCTTACTCTAGGTGTAACAACAGAAGGAATACCCAACTCATCATCAATGCTTTGTTCTGAGCCACTGGATTCACCATCCACATAAGATTGACTTGCATTCACATCAAACATGGGCTAATCTACCTTCTCTTTTCCTTTTCGTGATACCTGCAAACCACTATCTGCATTGCTTTGAGAAGATTCTCCTGATCTCAATCTGCCTGTCCATGGCAAAGAATGTGAACCACTGTTAGAGCACACTCCAGGTCCACTAATATCTTGTGACTGTTGCTGTGAATTCTGTGCAGCATTACCATTTTGTGCATCTACATTATCAATCACATTTACTGGTTTATACCAGCTACTCATCTCATAAAAAACAATATCTCTGCTCATTGTAAACTTACAAGTAGAAGGGTTATAGCAACTATACCCTTTCTGCTGCTACAGAGAGTAACCAATAAAGATCCACTTCTCAGCTTTTGGATCCAACTTGGATCTCAACTCATCTGGCACATGAACATAGGCAATGCAACAAAAAATTTTCAAATGAGAAATATCTTGTTTCCTACCAGTATACCTCTCCTCTGGAGTCATGCCATGTATTGCTGTAGTGGGAGTCCTGTTCATTATGTAGACTGCTGTAGCAACTGCTTCAGCCCAATAAAAATCTGGCAAGTCTTTTTCGTTGAGCATGGCACGAGATACCTCTCCAATATGCCTGTTTTTCCTTTCTGCAATTCCATTTTGTTGTGGGGTATGACTGCATGAATATTGCTGCTTTATGCCATGCTCCTGCAAGAACCTTGCAAACTCATTTGAGAGGTACTCTCCCCCTCCATTTGACCTTAGGCATTTTATTTGCAGGCCTGTTTCTTTTTCAACCATAGCTTTAAGAGTTTTGAAATGCCCAAACACTTCACTTTTCTTTTTCATAAAATACACCCAAACTTTTCTGCTATAGTCATCAATAAAAGTGACAAAATAATGACAGCCTCCAATAGATACGGCTTTAGTAGTCCACACATCAGAGTGGATTAATTCCAATGGCTTCTTACTCTCTTGAACATGTCTAGGAAATGGTTTCCTTGCCTATTTTTCAAATTGGCAGGCTTCACATACGTTATGCATTTCTGCAACCTTGAATTTAGGCAATCCTGCAACAATATTTTGGGCCTGCATTGATTTAAGTCGCTGTATATTAACATGACCAATGCGTTTATGCCAGATATCAATATCTGCAACTACACCTGTCCCATGTGCAAAGATTGCTGCACTCAATTCAGGCATGTCTGCATCCAACATAAACATTCTGCCCTTGTTCTTTCCTTTTTCTATCAAGCGACCTTTATTTTTCATATCCTCAACAAAGCATCCATGAGGATTAAATCTGACCTGCAAGCCCTGCTCAACCATTTGACCAACAGAAACCAGATTCTTGGTGATATTCGGGACATGAAATATATCCGATAGGTATTTCTTTTTCCCATCCTGCATAGACAAAGGAATTTTTTCAATCTACACAATAGGATGTGCAGTATCATCACCAGTCTCCACAAATCCTGGTTTTTCTATTTTCCTTGCATCTTGCATCCATTCTGCATGACCTGTCATGTGGTTTGACGCACCTAAGTCAACATACCATACTTTGTTGCTTTCTTCTGCACTTGTCACAGAATTGTTCATGTGCTGCACCATAAACAAATGCTCATTTCTATCATCACCCTGTCTACTAAAAGATGCATAATTCCCTTGTTGCAATTTTCCATTCATGATGTCATTCTGCTTTTTATAGCAGTCTTTAGCCATATGACCCATTTTACCACAGTAGTAGCATTCAACATTGCTGTTTGCATTTTGGCCTCTTTGCCATCCACCACGACCTCTTTGGCTCCCCTTGCCTCTAGAGTTACCACGTCCTCCTCCATAGGACTGGTTTTCTTGAGTTTGCTGCATATTCCGATTTCTATCACGGCCTCCAGATTGGCTTCCTCTACCTCTGCCTCTGCCCCTTCCAGCATTTGAGTAGAAGACAATTTCTTTTGAAGTTCCTCCTGAAGAAGATGCACCACCATTTCTCTACTCCTCAGAAATTAGAAGAGCAATCAGCTCCTCAAAATCAAGAAATCTTTCACGGACGGAAATGGATGTTCGGAACTGTGCATAATCCTTTCCTAGACCATTCAAGGTCACAGAAACTAAATCATCATCTTCCACTGGCGACCCAATGGAAGCAAGTGCATGTGCAATCTTCTTCACCTTCATGTGGTAGTCATTGATGCTCATACTTTCTCTTTGCACATTATGCAACTCTTGCTTGAGCTGCATTTTCCTGGCTTGTGTATTTGTGCTATACATTTTTGACAAAGTATCCCATGCCTCCTTTGGCGTACTTGCATCCTGAATATGCACAATCATAGAGTCTAAAATACTGATAGATAGCCAGTACATAACTTTTCTGGGTCTCTCATGCCATCCTTTAAATGCCTGCATTTGTTGTTGATTGGGAACATAACGGAGAACTAGTTCTTCTACATTTCCTGCAACAAATTCCCAATATCCTTTTCCCATAAGGAAATTCATCATTCTAAACTTCCATGCTTGGAAGTTGGTCTTGTCAAGATTTTCAGTGACAATCTGTGAAAGAGAATCAGACGCCATTACAGAACACTGCAAAAAATTCTGTCACTATAAAAAACACAGCTTCAGCCTCACAAGGGCAAATCTACAAAACGGACGAAAGTGGTATTTGACCACACAGTCACTTCCTAGTGGCGATTTTGCATCAACAGGCAACAAGGATGATTCTATACCTCCCAATGTCTCTGCGCACAAGCATATAATGCAATTTTTATGGTAACTTTTCACCGACCTATAGAACAGTGGTCGCACAGCAAAAAATATGGCCTTTTCCTGAGTGCTTGCGGAAAACTTCCGCCTCCAAAAGAGGCCCCGAAATGGCCTCAAATCAGAAAAACATGGCAACCTAGGGCTAAAGCCCTATCCCGTAGCATATACTGCCCTCTTGCTACACCGCGAAGGGCGTCTCAATCTGAGACAATGCACTCTTGCACTTTCCGGTTGTGCTACCTGTAGAGACTTGCTCCCAAAACAGAAAAATGAAAGCAACACTGGTCCTCTTACTAGAACGCCGCGAACTTGGTTTGCTTTCTTGAGCTCCTTACCATGAACAAGGCTTTGATACCATGTCAAGATTGTGGGAGAGAAGGAAGGAGTCTCCCTTGTAGCTTTCTTGCTTGCACAATGGGGGAATACACACACAGGTGGAGGCTGAAAACAGTTTTCCTCTTCTTAGTTGTGTAAACCAAAAAAAGAAGTCTACTACAAAGAAATAGAAGAACCCTATATATGGGTCTCAAACCAAACTCAACTAACTAAGGTGGCATACTAACTGAACCACGAACTAGAGTAGATAAGGATAACTGTCATCTAGCTATTATTCATGGGCGGTGTAACAACCGCATCTGCAACTAACAAGTCGATGACATAAATGCACAACGGTCACCCTGGCATATCATGAGTGGAGCTCGATATCTTAACACTGATCGTCGCCATCGCCGTTCAAAAGCTGCCATCGTCCTAAAAAATCAACGATTTAAGTCAAAGCTTTTATTACTTAAAGATTAAAGCTTTTCAACTTTACGAAGGCTCAAAAATTTCAATTTCAAACCTCTCCCATAGTGGCTGTTCATACACAGCTAGCCCTAAACGGGTTTTCAGTTTCCCTGCAAGCCCATGTTCACACCTGGGGTGTGGCAGAGTTCAATTCCAACAAATAGATTGCTACACGCAGACTACACCCACGAAGTATCATCTTGGAAGAAGACCATGATATCAAATTCATCATCTACAAAGAAGGAATATTGCAAAAAGCCATTAAAAAAAAAGAAATAAGCCTTGTAAACCCGACTTTGAGCTACGCTCATCCCGCTAACAAGATTTTGAGTGTGTGAAGTATTTTGGAATTTTGCAGGATGTCCGATCAAACCATGGAAGATTTTATAGCTAAAGGTGATTTACCAGAATCAACAATGGAGCAAAAACTGGATCTAATTATGATGCAGCTTCAAGAGGAACAAAGAGCACGTCAAACTTTGCAAACTCAATTGGCCAATCTGCAACGATCTACCACCAACCAAGATGGACTGCAATATGAAGATCTTATACGATGTACGATCGATGCGACACTTGAAGCGCAATCTATTCGGAAAGAAACAAAGATAAGTAAAAGAAATTTCAAATTCTGTACTTTCAATGGGTCACGTGATGGAAAGAATGTACTTGCTTTTATTAGTCAATTTGATGATTATTTCCATGAAGAACAGTATGCTGAGAAAGACAAAATTAAGTGTGTCACTAATCATCTAGTGGACACAGCATCCCTATGGTGGACTGTTGTCCGCAAAAGCATTGATTGTCCTACTACTTGGGAGACTTTCCAAAAGAAATTTTTGCAGAATTTCCTTCCATCCAAATTCCAATAAAAAGCAATCAAACAATAGGATCTTCTACAACAGAGAGATCATGAGCCTATTTCACAATATACCGAGCATTTTTGGAATGCTTTATTGCAACTTCGAATGCTTGAAGATGTACCTGAGGCAACCCATAAACACAAGTTTATGTCTGGCTTACTTGGATATTTTTATGCAGAGGTGAACATGTTCAAGCCGAAGATGCAATTTCCTTGGCTCATGATACTAAAGAAAAAATTCAAGGATGAGAGAAGCGACCACAACAATTTCCAACTAATGGTAACTTTGATTCAAAAAAATTCAATTCAAATTTCCAAAGATTCAATCAAAACCATTTCCTTCCATCTTCATTCCATAAGTCTTGGATATGACCCCCTGCTTTACCATCAAACACAAATCCAAACCCTAAGCCATCTTTTTAGCCAAATTTCAACATTCCTAAACTTCTCGCTATTACCAATAATGTGTCTAAGGCCAAGCCCATAGTCTGTTACAAATGTCATCAACTTGGATATCTAGCGGCGAATTGTCAATCCAAAAAGCCAACTTTTCACATCAACTATTTGGGAGAAACAAAAAATGAAGACCATGAAGAAATGCTAGATTTCACGGAAGACAATGACGATATTGGTACTACTTCAGATACTTTACCAGGTATGCCAAATCCCCATTCTTTATTAACGATGAAATGTCTTGTGCATGGTAAAGAAAAGACTGTTTTACACGATGATGGGAGCACACACGACTTTATTTCTACAAAATTGATCAAATAATTGAATTTACATACTGTTTCCACTCATTATCGCATCAAGGCTACATTCTTAGGCACTAGATACAATGGAACACAAGAAGTGCATGACTTAGAAATTAAAATTGGTGATTATGTTGAACGTAGAAATTTCTTAGTTGTGCCTTTGCAATCAGTGACATTATCTTAGGAATGCCTTGGCTTCATCAGTGTAATCCCGATATAGATTATTCCATGCATTCAATGAAGATTCATTCTAATGGGAAACAAATCACATTGCATGGTATGAATACTTTTGATAATTTTCCATTGCTTAGTCATACACAAGCTAAACGTGCATTATGAAAAGGTAGGAAATCCTACTTAATATGGGTGAATGAGATTGAAGTTAAAGAAAATCAGATGAATTCTAAGCACGTACAATTTCTTTCACAATTTCAAGATTGTTTTGCTGCTAACTTACCACCTGGCTTACCACCTATACATCTCGAAGACCACAAAATAAACTTAATTCCTGGATCACAACCACCATGTAAAGCACCATATAGACATAACCAAATTGAACAGAAAGAAATTCAAGCCCAAGTTGAAGAATTGTTAACTCGAGGACTCATTAGACCTAGTAGTTCTCCATTTGGTGCACATGTCCTATTAGTGAAGAAGAAAATCAATACCTATAGGATGTGCATTGATTATGGTGCCCTAAATAAGATCACTATTAAGAATAGATATCCGATTCCTAGGGTAGAAAATCTTATGGACAAACTACAAGGGTTTGCAATATTTAGTAAGATAGATCTTAAATCGGGATACCATCAAGTATGATTGGACACATCTAATATTTTCAAAACTGCATTTAGATAGGTCTTAAATCTGGATACCATCAAGTATGATTAGACACATCTGATATTTTCAAAACTGCATTTAGAACACAATTTGGACACTATGAATTCCTTGTTATACCTTTTGGTTTAACTAATGCACTAGCCACATTCAACCGTATGATGAATCGCATATTTTTGAAGCATCAACATTATTGTGTCATTGTTTTCTTTGATGACATATTGGTTTTCAGTAAGACTAAAAACGAGCATTATGAACATTTATCTTTGGTTTTCAAATTATTGAAAGAGAATCAATTATATTCCTCTTAATGAACGGGGATCACAGGAACATGGCATGGGAACATACCAGTCACATTGACAGTTTATAAGGTGTAAGAGGGTATTTTGAGGCATCACAGAAATTATCAAGAAACTCTCTTTTCACCTTCTCAAGCTTCCATGGCTTCTTCTTCCTCCTCCTCTTCTTCTTCCTTTTTTCCTCTTTCTCTCTTTTCTTCTTGCCTTTCTCTCTCCTCTCCCTCTTCTCCTGCAGTCCTTCTCTCTCTCCTTCCCCTTAGTTAGGATAGTTAGGTCTCTTTCATTACAAGTGGTATCAGAGCTTTGTCCTTGATCCTTCTCTTTTCCCATAGATTTAGGGCTCTCACAGTTTCCCACAGTTAGAAAACTCCAGTTACATCTCTTTCACAGGTACACAAGAGTACTCAAGCAGGCTGTCAACCCTCTTGAAGACTATGGCAGCCTTTCTTGGAGCTTTCCCAAGAACCATGGACACATCTGGAGGCGGGCAGACAAATTTGACAGGTTGTCACTAATTTTCATGCAAGTTTCTTGAGGGTTTTGGGCAAAAAGGAGGGTAGCATAATTAGAGAAGGCCAAAAGCTCAGTTACTTTGCAAGAAGACCTTCTCTCTCCTCCTTCCACAAGCTGCCTACAAGCTCCCACGGAGGAAACCAGCCCCAAATCTTGCTCTCCCCCTTCTTCCATGAAGCATCAACCTTGCCCCTTCACCTTTTGAAGCTCAAGAGCCACTGATCAAGCAAGGCTGAGCTGAATGGTCATCCCCAACCCTCTAGGAGCAGCCTCAAAATTTGCGACGCAAAAAGCAGGCTGCTTCCTGGCCTGCTGGACAGCTCCCCAACCCTCCTCTCCTCCCTGGATCTCACTCCTAGCTCTTGGCAAGTCTCTTGGGCAACATTGAAGGCTTCCTCCTCAACTCTTGGACTCCTCTTTCCACTTTAAGAAACCCTGATCTTGTGCAGTCCATGGCAGCCATGGAACCTTGGCATCAAGCTCAAAAATCTTGAAGATTTTGATATTTTCTTGGTCCCCGGGAGTCCCTCTTCAAGCCTAGCTCAAGATTTCAGCCATCAAGAAGCACATGAAGAAGATTAGAAGCAAGATTTGAAGACATGCACTTGTGGGCAGCTATGGCTATGGAAGTAGAGCTTCAATCTCAGCAAGAGCTCTTCATGGGAAGGTTCTGAGCCATCCTACCCCAAGCTGCAGCCACATTGGAGCTCATTGTCAAGATTTGAAGGCTTCTTGGAATCAAGAATGCATTATGGAGTGCTCATTTGGAAGGAATCACCCCCTTGATCAATCTATGCAAGCAATACCCTTTCCCCATGGAAGAATCCTTCTTCCCCAAGCTTGACTTCATCCTTTCTTGACAGAGCACAACCATTTTGGAGCTATGGAGCATGCAGGATCAAATTGGAGCTCTCATGAAGGACTGAAGTGGCCTTCTTCTCCAAAAGACTCAAGGTAACCGATTCTTGGCTCTCATTCTCTCCGTTTAAGCCTCTTGTTGAATCCTATCCACTTGTTTGAGAGAATGTATGAGTCCAAGTAGATAATAGGAGTCGCAGACATTGTATGCATGCTGAATATTAATCCTAGTCATTTCCTTTTGATCTTATGGCACTAGAATGAATTTTACACATGCTGAAGCTTCATTGAGATTACATTTTTGCTTACCCATAACCCATTTGGCTTCTTGTGAATTGGCTGAGCCAAGAATTGATTAAAAAATCCATTGTATAAGGGTGAGCAGGCAGGGAGTCACTGCCGGTAAGCTCTCTATCTCTATTCCCAATTCCAATTCCATGCACTTCATGAAAAGCCCAAAATTTTGATTCCTAAAATGCATCTCATGCTGGGTGTTTAATTAATAAATGTCTGCTATGTATATTCTGGGTGAGGAAAAGCCCGATGCCAGGTGAGGTGGCAAGACAAAAGAGGGGTGACCCCCCCTTGCCATCAAAGACCCTGAAGGGGTGCACAACCCGGCCCGGGGGGAACTTTGCCCACCTCCCGGTGATCCGGAGGCCAAAAAATTATTGCAGGTGTAGGTACATTTGATGGAATAGCCCGAGCCTTGATCATTTGAGTCTACAATCCCCTACATGCATTGGTAATGTCATGAATCACTTGGTAATGTATGGTGGATGCATGCAAGACAGACAGGGAATGTAGTAATGGAAATGGTCTCAACAATGAACTATGGATGCAAAGGATGTATGGCTATATGTGGCATCTAGAGACACCATTGAGGCCCTGGATGTTTGGGATAAGACCCTCACCATTGGGATAATGTATGCTTCTTGAGGGAGTATTTGTAGGGTATTGCAGACAGCCAGTCCAAAACAGTCAGCCTGCAAAAGTTGACTATAGCAAAGCCTTCTTGTGTAATTGAGCACAAGCTCTATATCTTGTTTTGAAGAGGGCATCCTCCTCTTCGATTTAAACTAAAAGCCTCCCCATTCTGCCCTACGGTTTGGGAGATACGCTCAGATTTGTGCTCAGAGGTACTGTGGGACAAGCAGCAGTCCTACATAGTCAGCCCGCAAAAGTTGATTACAGCAAAGCCTTCTTGTGTGATTGAGTGCATGATCTATAGCTTGATTCGAAGAGAGCATCCTCCCCTTTGCTGTAAACTAAAAACCTCCCCATTCCGCCCTACGGTTTGGGAGATACACTCAGTTTTGTGCCCAGAGGTACTATGGGACACGCAGCAGTCCTACACAGTCAACCCACAAAAAGTGATTATAACAAAGCTCTGATCATTTACTATCAGAGATATTTTTACATAACCTCGTAGAGGGGATTGAGGGCTTTCATTTGAATTAAAAATTTTGGCGATTGGAGCTTTCTAGCTCAAGATATTGTCATTTTTGTAACAAGGGGTTTGGTGGACTACACTTGGGATGGCAGGCCATATGGGTAAAGCAAAGGCCCAAGAGGACTTTCAGCATGAAATAAGGGACTCCCATGCCTCAATGAATGATCCTAGCTCATCCCAGCAGGATCAGGAATACATGTTTGAAGAGGGTGCCCCCGAGATAGACCGCTTGTCTCTGCTCAACCAAACCTTATGCCAACATGAGGCCCATCATGTTGAACGACATCGAGAGATGGAACAACGCCATAGGGAGATGGAAACCCGCCAAGATCACCATCATTTCGAGATGATGGCCAAGATGGACTTACTCATAGAGCGCATGGGCGCCCTCATCCCTGCCATTGCCCCCCCCCCCCTCGGATCGACCCAAGGAGTATGTCCCTCCCCGTGAGGCTAACCGCCCTCCCCCCTTGGAGACCGGGCGTAGCCCATAAGGTCTCAGTGGTGCCCATGGCATTCCCCATAGCACTTATGAGACAGGTGAGCCTTCCACCCGACATGATGAACCCCTCCTTCCCTCCCCCATTACGAATCCTTCAAGCCCATCCTTGGCACCCCGACTCCCCCGAAACGGAAGCTATTTGCACACTCAAGGGAATGGCCCCAATGCAAATCTTGGGCAGCACAGAATGCACGGAGTACATGGGCAACATGCACATGGCAATGGGAAACATGCATATGGCAATGGGCAGCATATATATGGCAATGGGCAGCATGCATATGGTAATGGGCAGTATGCATATGGCAATGGACAGCATGCACATGGCAATGGGCAGCATGCATATGGTAATGGGCAGCATGGACATTTTGGATAGCAAGGTCCTAATGGGCAATTTGGTCCTCATGTAATGCAAGGGCAGCATGGCCCCCACGGAAAATTTGGACAGCTGGGGATTGGACATCAAGGCATGTATGGGCAGCATGTAACACATGGCATTCATGGGCAGAAGGCCCAAATGAGCTGCGTGACAAGATTGTGTTTACTAAACTCAATGGGCAGTCCTCATCCCCAGCTGAACTAGAGGAATGGACCTCTAAATTGGAAGCCTATTTTCTCATATACCCCTGTACCGATGAGGCGAATATTATTTTTTCCTCCCTTCATTTAGAAGGTTTTGCCCACACATGGTGGAGATTCGTTCAAAGAGAAAATCAACAGTTTCGTGATTGGGAAGAGTTCAAGATGCATATGATCCAAGTTTTTGTCTCCCCAGTGGAAAAAGAACGCTTGGCTAGGCAACGGTATTGGTTTGATCAGCAAAATCTCACCGTGAGGGAGTATACCAACCAATTTATGAACCTATCCATGTACGTTGAGGCAGTCAGTGATGAGGCCAAATTGCATAAATACATTTATGGGCTAGGTGCGCATCTCTCAGCTAATGTAACGGCTCAAAAGCCAGCCACCCTGTTTGCAACCATAGAATTGGCTGAACGCTATGGTCGGAAATACAGTCGCAATGAGGGTATGCAGCCCATTGCAGGACAGCAAAGATACCCTATCAGGCAACCCCCATATGCTAGTAATTATCGCAGCAACAATGCAGGGAATGGGAGCCCCAAAATCCCTACTTACCCCACTTTTAATATTGAAAGGAAATATGGCAGTTTTGGGACAGCACCACCTCCAAAAGTGACCCAAAGTATGCTAAAAATAAGATAAGGAATGGCTTCAGTCCTAACGGTCGAAAATTCATTCCTCTTGAAGTTGTCAAGGATAGAAAAGCCAAAGGCTTGTGCTTTAAATGCGGGGATAAGTACAAAACTGATCATGCATCCAAATTCCCCTTTCAGAACGCCATTGTCAAGTTTAATAGCATGTATGTGCTAGAAGATAGTGACAAGTTAGAAGAGAACTTGCATGATAACTCTCCCATGATGACATTTGTTGAAAATGCTGAATATGAAGAGGATCTTGATACCGATCAGTTTTATGACTCACCGGACGGGTTCCCTTTTGACCCTGGTGGCTGCCCCATTGATGACATGCTTGGGAATGACCCTTGGCACCCCTCATTCACCACTATATCAACTTGCTCGATCTCCATGGATGCATGGACCGACTCTAGGAGCTCGAACACCCTACGAGTACATGGTAACATTGATGGCAAGAGTGTATACATCCTCATAGATAGTGGCATCACACACAATTTTGTGAATAAATCGACTCTTGGCCGTTTGACATGTGTTCCCACTGAATTACAACAACCTCTTCGGGTTCAAGTGGCCAATGGAAATGAGGAAGTGAGCTCCCATGTATGCACGCAAGTGTCTCTTATGCTGACTGAAAATTACATAGCAAAGGTGGACTTAATTACCCTTGATATGGGCCCCGTGGATGTTGTTTTGGGATGTGATTGGCTTCGGCAGTTGGGAAAAATCTCTATGGACTTCTCTCAGCTGTATATGGAGTTTGTAATGCATGGGCAGCTTGTACACTTGGAGGGAATAAAAGAAATTGCAGATTTTCAGCTTATATCGGCAAGACAACTCAAAAAGGAATTCGAGAAACGCTCCCAAATCTTTGTCTTGCATTTGAATAAGGATAATGATGACCAACACACCTTAGGGAAGCAAAATGCAGCACTAAAAGCGCTTTTGGCTGAATATGAGGACCTATTTCAGCCCCTCACTACCCTTCCCCCTCAGAGATCGGTGGATCACCCGATTGACTTGGAGCCCCATGCCAAGCCCATCAATAAACCCCCATATCGACTCTCTAAATGTGAGAGAGAGAAAGTAGCAAAGCAAGTCAAGGAGCTCACTGAAATGGGATTCATAGAGCCTAGCTCTTCCCCTTATGCCTCCCCGGTTCTATTGGTTAAGAAAAAGGATGAATCCTTCCGGTTTTGCATTGACTACCCTGATCTCAATAAGATCACCGTCAAAAATAGATACCCCATCCCTCGAATTGATGACTTGCTTGATGAACTCAAGGGAGCACGCTACTTCACCAAGATTGATTTGTAATCCGGTTACCACCAAATCAAAATGAGGGTGGGTGATGAAGTCAAAACAGCCTTTCAGACTGACCGTGGCTTGTACCATTTCCTTGTCATACTATTTGGGCTCACTAATGCACCTGCCACATTTCAGAGCTTAATGAACAAAATATTCCAGCCATGGCTTTTCCAGTTTGTGTTGGTATTCTTTGATGATATACTCATTTACAGCAAGTTACTACATGAACATCTTAAGCATGTCAGGAAAATTTTTGATGTACTAAGAGAGCACCGGCTATTTTCCAAAGAAAGCAAGTGTGTCTTCATGCAAACAGAGGTTTACTTGGGACACATTGTTAGTGAAAAAGGTATCCAAGCTAATCCTAAGAAAGTGCAATGTGTCCGGGAGTGGCCCACCCCCACTACCACTACCTCTTTGCATGGTTTTATTGGCCTCTCCTCTTTTTATCGGAGATTTATTCACCATTATACCACAATTGCAACCCCGTTAACATACAGGCTGAAAAAAGAGGCTTTCCTATGGGACGAATTGGCTGACCGCAGTTTTCAGCAGCTGAAAGACTTGCTCACTTCAGCCCCCATCCTCGTATGCCCTGACTTTTCAAAGGATTTTACCATCCAGTGTGATGCTAGTGGACGGGGTATTGGTGCAGTCTTGCTGCAAGAACATGGGCTAATAGCATTTGAGAGCCGAAAATTGGACGATAAAGAGAGAGAGTTGCATGTTTATGATCAGGAGATGTTGGCAGTCATTCATGCTATCAAAAAGTGGCATCACTACTTGTATGGCAGCAGATTTAAGGTGAAAAGTGACCACCGTGTGCTCAAATACTTCTTGACTCAGCCCAACCTCACCCTCAAACAACGTAGATGGATGGCTACCCTACAAAACTATGATTTTGAGATTACCCACACCCGTGGCAAGGACAATGTAGTGGCTTATGCACTCTCTCATCCATCACTGAACTCCACCATGATTGGATTGAAGAACTCCAAGAGGCATACTTGCTTGATGCTGAATTCAGCCCTCTTTTCCAGAAATTACAGCAAGATGTCATGGATGACAACTCCCAATATCAGCTCCACAACGGCCTCATTTGGATCCGTGGTCGTATTGTGATTCCCCATGCCTCTCCTTTCACCCAAAGGATCCTTGAAGAGATGCATTCTTCACCTATTGCTCGCCACTTAGGGGTCTTCAAAACATATGACCGAGTTTCAAAAAGCTTCAATTGGAAAGGCCTATGGTGGGATGTTAAAGACTTTGTGTCTAGATGTGTGCCTTGTCAACAAAATAAAGATAGCACTCTTAAACCAGGTGGATTGTTGCATCCCTTACCTATCCCCAAAGGAAAATGGACCCACATTACCATGGATTTCATCACTGGTTTACCTACAACCAAGAAGGGTTGGGATAGCATATATGTGATAGTTGACCGACTCACTAAAGCAGCCCATATCATCCCTACAAAATCCCAGTTTACAGCATCTCAAGTTGCCACTCAGTTTATGGAGCATGTTTTTAAGTTGCATGGCTTACCCCATGTCATAGTACATGATCGAGACACCAAATTTATGAGTCAGTTTTGGTAGACAATTTTTAGCTCCATGGGGACCAAATTGGCTCCGTCTACAGTCTATCATCCCCAAATGGATGGGCAGACCGAGAGAGTCAATAAGTGGCTTGAAACCTATTTGCAACATTTTTGTCATGACTAAATTTTCTTACAACTACTCCACTCATTCGAGCATTGGAGTCTCTCCCTTCGAAGCATTGTATGGTTATCGGGTGTCCCTTCCTATCGTGATCTTCAATGAAAAGCTCAACCCCCTTGGAAAAGAAGAGTTGGACCGCATGCAAGCTTTACTTCAACAATGCAAGGTAAACCTCAAAAGGGCTCAAGAGCACATGAAGCTCCATGCTGATGCAAAAACAAGACCCCTTGACTTTCAAGAGGGTGAATTGGTACTCCTCAAGGTCCCCAAGTCCTGTTATGCTACACTAAAGGACGGTTCTTGCAACAAGTTGGCACACCGTTACTATGGACCTTACAAAATCATTAAGAAGGTCGGGGACTTGGCTTACCATCTCCAACTCCCTCCCACTACTAAGATCCATGATGTCTTCCACATGAGCCAATTGAAACCTTTCATTGGCACTCCCAAAGATCATGTAGAGGAGCTACCACCCATAGATGAGGGCCTTATCCAGTATATTCCTGAAGTGATCATTAAGCAACGTGAAAAGCAACTCCACACCCGTTCCATACATGAATACCTGATCAAATGGCAAGGCCTACCAATAGAGAAATCCTCTTGGCGCCCAGCATCTATTTTGGATGAATTTTCACACATCAAAGAGGCCGTATTGGCTGGAACTTAACCATGACACCTATTTTGGGCTGCAATTTGCATTTGGACAGCCACCTGTTTTGCACCAGTTTTGGTCCTCGTCCATTTTCAGCCCCATCCTCCATACATGGACTGAAAGTACACCTCGAGGGCTCCGTGGCAACACCTTACTTGCCCCAATCGGAGTTCCCTAGTGGAAGTTATGGCTGTTTTTCTCTAGCCATACCATCTGGGACAGCACACTAGTGATTCCCGGACAGCCCTCTAGTTTGTAACAGTTTTGGTCCTGACTTGATTGCAGCCCCACCCCACCCACATGGGCTACAAGTACATCTCATGGGCTCCGTAAGACACCTCAACTGTCCCATTCAGAGTTTCTCACACAAAGTTATGGTTGATTTCCTACATCACACCCTTATAGTCCATGACTACATCCCTTGTTTTTTAGGACAAAAACTTTATGAGATGGGATGGTTTGTAATGAACAGGGATCACGGGAACATGGCATGGGAATATACCAGTCACACTGACGGTATATAAGATGTAAGAGGGTATTTTGAGGCATCACAAAAATTATCAAGAAACTCTCTTTTCACCTTCTCAAGCTTCCATGGCTTCTTCTTCTTCTTCCTCTTCTTCTTCCTTTTTCCCTCTTTCTCTCTCTTCTTCTTGCCTTTCTCTCTCCTCTCCCTCTTCTCGTGCAGTCCTTCTCTCTCTCCTTTCCCTTAGTTAGGACAGTTAGGTCTCTTTCATTATATATGCTAATCCTGAAAAGAGTGAATTTTTCCAAACATAAATTGAATACCTAGGACATATTGTTTCATCTGAAGATATTAAAGTTGACCCTAAAAAGATAGAAGCAATTTTGAATTGGCCGATACCTAAAAATGTGCACGAATTACGTTCTTTCTTAGGTCTTGCTAGCTTTTACAAAAAAATTGAGAGAAATTTTTCATTGCTTGCATTACCTTTGACAAAATTATTAAAGAAAGGCATTGTGTATCATTGGTCCGACAATCAACAAAAGTCCTTTGATTTACTGAAACATACTTTAACTCATGCTCCTGTATTGCAATTACCTGACTTCAATAGACCATTTTTCCTAGTAGTCACACTGACGCTAGTGGATCTGGAAAAGGAGCAGTCCTTATGTAAGATTCCCATCCCATAGCCTACTCTAGCTGCAAACTTAAATCCTTTGAACTTAAGTATTCTACCTATGATAAGGAATTGCTAATTGTAGTACAAGCTTTACGTCCATGGAAACACTATTTAATGGGATCTAAATTCATGATCAAAATTGACCAACAAAGTATTAAACATCTCCTTAGTCAACCACAAATATCTGATTGACATATTAAATGGATTGCTTTTTGAGAGCGGAGTTTTGAGACCTGGATGTGCATAAAATTTGCCAAAAATTTTGGAATTTAGGGAAAAAATATTTAACATTGAAGGCGGCGGTTGCAGCTAGGACGATTTTAAGCAACAAGTGAAAGACGGGTTTTAAAATGCACCCGAGTGACACTTTCTGATTTTTGATAAAATTTTCAACTACTGTACGGGATGTCAGGAGCTGCCAGTCAGTGCGGGATGTCAAGACGGAAGCACAGGATTTTTCAAAGGGGCTGAAACGAAGCCCAGACGGGGAAGAGGCCAAAAATTGGCCAAGATTTGAAAAGGTGGACCAAAACTTGGACCAAAGGGGGGGTGCCCTTTGGGAATTTTAACCCCCCCCCCTTCCCCCCCCCCCCCCCCCCCCAAATTTGATGAAAAAAATGTGAAGAAGAAGGAGATGGCGGCAGCAACAGGCGCCGAAAAATGCGCCATCATCCCCCCATCATGATTAGAGGCTGTGAAGAACCTATCCAACAGACATTAGGCCTCAACTTCTCCCTCTTGTCTGATGATATCACCGGTCTATGCGCGAGATATGGCTGTCTAGATGAAGAGATCAGAGTCTAGTCTTTCTCTCTCCTCCCTCTCTCTCTTCCCTATGGGCTATTCATGTGTACCATCTTGAAGGAGGAACCGGGGAGGGAGAATGAAGGAAATGGTGATGGAGATTGATGGAGATGCTAAAGATTGAAGTATAGCATTGGATTGAGAGCAATGGAGGCTCTGTCTGCTGGTTATGCAGTCATTCAAAGCATCTCAGGTTACGTAAAAACACGGTATGACCATTTTTATGAAGAAAATGAAGGATTTTTGATAGTTTATGATGATAATTATGTTTTGATTGGATGAAAATTTGTTTGTGTGCTGACTGCATTATGAGTAATTGCTGTGTGTAAAAAAATCTTGATTTTGCAATGATTTACATGCTCTATTTAATTCCCGTACACCCAAAATGCGATTTTTAAGCGATAAAATGGTAGTTTTTCCGTTTCAGGTGGGTAAAAGGTGTTCCCATGGGGGGAATATGGAAGATAAATTGAATGTTAGTACGCTGAAGTGATTGGAAAAAGAAAAACGAGAAAATAGCATATTTTATTGCCAAATAAATCAAGAAAATGGAAAAAATAAGGAAAAAAATAGAAATACGTCTTGGAAAAATAAGAAAAAATACAATGATTGTTTGTGGATGTGTGGTAGTGGCAAAGCATGAGGTTTAGCCTCACTTTTCCCTATCTCTTTGTCAAAGTTTGTGATTTACCGCTTTTTATACATTAAAACATGACAAAATGAACCTCTACACCTATGCAACGAAAGCAATACCTAAACGTAGGGGGTTGGGATGTTTGAGTGGTGTGATTTGCGTGCTGATTGTTGCTGATTTTTTGATGCATATCATGACATAGAGTTCATGGTATTTTAATTAAGAGGATAGTAACATGAGTGTTGTCTCGGTGCTATCCTTACATCGTCGCAATGGGTTAGTGAATGAGCATTGAAAATCCTGGTTATGCACAACATGTATCTCATTGAAAATTATGTTTGAGCACTTTAGGATTATCCACGTTGCATGTGCATATCAAGCATGGTGTTAGAATAAAAAACCTGGATGCATAGCACCTGTTTTCAATGACAATGACCCATACTTGAGTGTGGAAAGGCATCCTAAGCCGTAGGATAAACGTTCGTTTATTGGAAAATTATTTGGTAAGGACACATGGTATCTCCTGGAGTACTTTAAAAATGAAAGAGTGGAGTTTGTTTGTTTGTTCTATATGTTGAGCAGCACATCAAAGGGCTAATCCCTGCAATGTAGGAGAGCTACAGTGGGGCCACGATGATTCTACCGAGAGGTTGCCTCCCATGTATGTGATTATCGTTGCATTTATTACCAATGTGTAAGGGTTCTCCCCTGTGGGGTATATAGAAAGGGAAATGTTGGACTATAAAACTATAAATGCATAGATTATGCTTTAGGACAGTTTGTCCTTTAGTAGCAAATAGATGCTCCTGGTCCGCGAGGTCGTGAGGGTGTGTTTGTTTGTTATGAGCATGAGGTCCGGCTAGTGCTATAGCCAGTGCCGGCCCATTTGAGGTCCCATCAGTGGTGCGTTTGTTGCCGGGAGTTATCAACAAGTGGTGGTTCTCGAATCTAGGGTTTTTAGGGACCAAAAAGTTGGTTTATGTCCTCTGACAAGGACCGTCAAGCCGAAATACAAAAGGCAGAACATGCTGAGAGGGCTAGACGGTGGTTGGAGATTGTAAGTCGCTATTCTCCTCAAAGGAGTAGCCCGATACACATAAAAGGCAGTGGTCTTAGTAACCCAACTGCTACACATAGTCTTTTAGGTGCAGGAGGAAGCGGAAGTTCTTCCTCTCTTCCACCAAGTCAACCCACTTCAAGTGGAGGTGTGATTCCATTAGTCCAAACTCCCATTGTTAATCCGATTGTCGTCATGGCACAACCCATTGCAATTCCTGCAGGGACGCCGGATCTTCCAGCTTTAGGAGTGCATTTGCCCATTTTTAATGGGTTAGCCAAAGAAGATGCAAAGTTTCACATTTGTGAATTCCAAATATTAATGTTTAATTACTGCATCCAAGATGAGGGACATCTTATGATATTCTTTAACATGACATTAAAAGGAAGGGCTGCAGTATGATATCATACCATAGAGACTAGAATCATAACCACAATCAACCACTTTTATGCAGCTTTCTGAGGAGAATATGCCCCTGAAAGAGGTGGCCAATACTGGTTGCATGTTTTGAATGTAACACGCCAAGACCCCCATGAGAATGTGAAAGCCTATGCCAAGAAGCTTAAGGAAGTATTTCGTAAGTTACAAACTTACATTCCTATTCTGCCGGCTGCCCAATTGCAATACTTCTTACATGGATTGGATTTCAATATTTAGGTACAATTGAGCAGTGTGGCTTTGGCTAATATAGACATCGCCATCACGCGGGTAGGAGTAGAGTCACGATTACAAATGGCCTACTCCTCTCGAATAAATCTTAATGCGGGTTTAGTACCTGGAGGCAATTTACCATTGATAAATGGAAGTCAAGGGATGCCTATGAATAACCCTAATGGGAGAGGAAGCATGGTTCAAAATGTACCTTTGCTGCCAGCTCCTCCCAGTGTGACTATGCCTATGGCTAGTCAGTTGGCTCCACCAAATGTTGGAGGCCAAGTTTCGAACCCTAATGTTGTTCCTGTGAGTCAACAACCAATGCCCAATCAAATTGTTAGGCCCATGGAACGATGGATAGATGATCAAGGCTATGAGTCGAGTGCCTCTAATGTCCTTGGAGAAGTTAAGGATATGATGAAGCACTATACTGACATGATTTCTGAACAATATCGGCAAATAGCTGTTGACGTCAATTTCTTGAAGAAACAGCAGAATCTGATAGGGAGTCAACGCCCTAAAGAGGGTGGACCCTCAAGATTCAGCTGTAAGTGGTATGGCGGAAAACATTTCCCTAAAAACTGTCCAAATGTTAAGTGTGATATCTGTGGGAAGTCGGGCCACTTAGCTGCTACCTGTTGGAGTAAGATTAGTTCCCTCCAACAAGGGAGTAAACAGCCAGGTCCTATTAATCATAGAGTGCAAGGTAATAACCTCCAGCAAAATGATGGACCAAGACAAATATTACAAAGGGGAAAAACCACTATAGAAGAGTTGCCACAAGGCAATGGAGTCAGCCTTATCGAGGCTATACGCGTCAATGGTGCTGAAACCTCTAACCTACGAGCCGTGACAAGAGGCCAAAAAAGAGGGTGATAGAGATAATGCAAAACCGGGCGAGGGAAACCCTGAGCAAAGGGATAAGGGGACGCAAGTCCTAAATCCTGGTGTGGAAGGGGGACCTCTAAGGCCTGTTGAGACAGAAAAGTTGATCCTAAGAAGGATGAGGAAGTGCCAAGAAAGAAGGCAATAGCCAAAAAAGAAGCACCAAAGCCATTCCCGAGACCAAAAGAAAGAATGGTTTGGTGACAAAAGAGAGCTTTAGCTAGTTATCATGATTTTGATTTAGCAAGTTCTCTTTGCGAAGTCAAACCAGAAGTAAACCTCTTACAGTCGATTAAATTATCTCCAGGAGTACGCAAGGAATTCAAGAAGATCCTGCGTATTGGGTATATTGTAGAACCTTTGGGCATAGCACGAGTAGAGGAAGATTGGTTTGATCATGCTGAAAATAATTGCCCTAGGGTTCCAGCATACATGGATGGAATATTAGTGGAGCATGCTATCATAGACACTGGGTCCTCTGTCAATATAATGAGTTCAGAGTTGATGGAGAGGTTGGGTCTAGGCATCCAAGAAGACAGCTCCACCCTTCTTAGAATGGTTGATGATAGTCTAAGGCAACTAGAAGGTTGCGTTACTAAAGTTCATGTTACGGTTGCAAGTGTAGAATGCTTCTTGGACTTTAGGGCAATAAGATTTGTAGGACATCCTAGCTATAGAGTCTTGCTAGGTAGGCCTTGGATCTTACGAACAGATTGTCAAGTCGATATACCCGCCAGTCGAGTGGTTCTAGGTAGAGGTGCTAATTGAGCAATAGTTGATGCTTACCCTGAGTCTCCTCAAAGTGAGAGAGCTCCTTTATCCTCTACTGAATTAGAAACAACAGATGATCCATCTGGTAGTGAGACATCATCTAGTGATGAATCTAAAGAGGGGTCCACTATAGAGGATATTTATCAAATAACTTTAAATGAGCCGATAGATCCACAAGATAGGATAAGAGATGCAGATGTGATTGAGTTAGACCTTGGCACGCCGAATGATTCGCAGCCAATTAAATTAGGTTCCATGCTTAGTTTAGCAGAAATGGAGGACTATGTGTCCTTGATTCGAGAATTCCGCGACATCTTTGCTTGGAGTTATGATGAGCTGAGAGGCATTCCTCCCAGTTTGGATGTTCATACTATTCCTGTAAAAGAAGGCAGTCATCCTGTGCGTCAGAAAGTAAGGAATATGCCTTTTGAATTGAGGGACGGGCTGTTTGAGGAGTTATAGAAGTTACGAAAAGCTGGTTTAATCTTCCCTATATAGCACACAGAATGGTGTTCACCAGTTGTCATCAGGAAGAAGAAAAACAACTAGATCCGACTATGTGTAGATTTTAGAGAGCTGAATAAGCAGACGGTTAAGGATTACTACCCGTTGCCATTTATTGACCAGATTTTGGATCAATTAGTGGGTAGGGAAATATATTCATTCATGGATTGCTTTGTAGGATACAACTAGATGGCAATTGCAGAAGAGGACAAGTTGAAAACGACTTTCATTACTGTCTTTAGTACTTTTGCATACCATGTGATGGCCTTTGGATTGTGCAATGCACCTGGATCATGGCAATGAACAGTAGACAAGATCTTTGGTGACATCTCCCCATATGAGTTGAAAGTATTTATTGATGACCTGGGGGCAACCACTGTAAGGGAAAGGATGTTGATTATTTTAAGAAAGTGCTTTGAGTGCTACAGACAATTTTGTATCGCTCTTAACCCACGGAAGTGTGTCTTTGGAGTGCCTTATGGGCTATTGCTAGGCCATGTGCTCAGTTCAGTAGGGATCGCAACTGACCCTGAAAAGATCAAGGTTATAGTCGCCATGATTCCACCACGCACTCCGAAAGAGGTACATAGCTTTCTGTCATCGATAGGGTACTATCGGAGGTTTATAAATGCCTTGGCAGAAAGGACGTTGCCATTAATGAACTTATCATCCTTTAGCTATCTATTTGTATGGAGCGACCCTTGTAAGGTAGCTTTCGAGGATGTGAGGTAGCTAGTAACTTCTCCATGTAGGATGTGAGTTAACATCTCCATGGAGCAACCCTTGTAAGGTAACTTCTCCATGTAAGGTAGCTAGTTGAAAATTGAGCATTTCAGAAATTAACTACACCTACATGGAGAAGTTGTGCCTTGCGATGGTCTTTGCGACTAAAAAATTCAGGCACTATATCCTCTATGAGAAGGTAGTTTTCTATACGAAGGCGGAAGGGCTTAGATTGCTTATGGACAAGCTGCAACCGCCTTATCGTCTGGCAAAGTGGTTAATCACTTTGCAAGAGTTCGATTATGAGATTAAGAGTACGCCACCGATGTTGCAAGGTATTGTGGAATGCCTTGTGGATTTCGGGGAGTCGAAAGAGACTTTGGCTGAAGGAAGTGATATTGAAGAAATGTTTAAAATTGATACAACTTCTATCCCATCTTGGTATGCTACTATCACGCATTACCTATTAATAGGAGAGACTGGAGCTGGTTTATCAAAATCAGAAAAGAGGAAAATCAGACAACAGGCTTTGAAGTTTTCCTTGATCATAAGAATACTATATCGGCAGGGTATTGATGATATCTATCGCCGATGTGTGATGCCTGACGAGGTTCCTTTCATCTTGGAAGAGTGCTATGACTTTGCATGTGTGATGCCTGACGAGGTTCCTTTCATCTTGGAAGAGTGCCATGACTCTGCATGTGGAGGGCACTTCGCTGGACGGTTGACGGCACAAAAAGCTTTAAGAGCTCGATATTGGTGGCCATCCATCTTCCAAGATTCCTTTGAGTACGTTAAGAGATGTGATACCTGTCAAAGACATGACATCAGAGAGAATAGGAAACACCCACTTACGCCTATCATGGCTATCCTGCCATTTGAGAAGTCGGGCATTGACTTTGTGGGTCCTATCACCCCGTCGTCTACTACTCAGAAGAGGTACATTATAGGAGCAACTGATTATTTTACAAAATGGTCAGAAGCGCGGGTGACGAGGCAGGACAAATCAAAAGAGACTGCAAGTTTTCTTTTAGAGCAGATTATCTGCCGTTTCGGTCCACCGAAGGAACTAGTATCGGACCGTGGGACCCACTTTTTGAATAAAGTGACTAAAAGCCTGACTGAAGCTTGGCAAATCAAGCATAACAAAATGACCCCCTATAATCCGCAAGCAAACGGGCAAGTCGAAAGTACTAATAAGAAGCTTGTGGGTATCTTATCTAAAATAGTCTCTAAGAAGAAACGAGACAGGGACAGGAAGTTGTATGTAGTAGTATGGGCATACAATACAACGTTCAAGCGAGCTACTGGCCATACTCCATTTAAATTAGTTTATAGGGAAGAGTGTGTGTTACCCCTTAAAATCGAGTTGCCAACCATATGGTTTGCAATTAACCACTCTTTGGGAGATGAGGATGCACTCTTTGAATGTTTCATGACCATAGCCCACTTGGATGAACTGAAATTGCAGAGCTTATTACACCAGGAGGTAGCTAAACATCGGATGAAGCAGTTGCACGACCTTAAAGCAAAGAAGTATACCTTTAAAAAAGGGCAATTAGTTTTGTACTATGATGCACGTAGTAGGGAGTTGTTTCCAGGGAAGCTGGAACCTAGATGGGATGGCCCCTACAAGATTGTCAGGATAGGAAAAAATAAGTCTACGGCTCTACTAGCTCATCTACAGGGAGTAGAATTTAAAAATAAGATTAATCTTAATAAGATTAAACCTTATTATTTTTGAGTATGCTAACACAGAGAAATGCATTGCAGGTCCATGCTGGGGCTGATTTGAGACCTGCAAAAGAGCTTAAAGTTGGTTGATGGGGCAGTTAATTATTTATTTGGAGCACCCATATCTGGAGCAGAGATACCATCAGGGGAAACTTATCTGGTGGAGCAAAGGATACAAAGTGATTGAGCAAGAAGACGGAACCTTTGTGTGGGAGATCAAAGTCTTCTGCCATCACTGCTTACGAATGTTGACAAGTATCCCTGTTGAGTTTAATGAAGAAGGTGGGATGGAGCCGTCAGTTCATCCTCTAAACATGTTAAATTTTGACTATCATAATTACGAATAGAGGAGTTCGTGATGGCAGGCTGTGTAAACCCATTGTGGACATACACATTATATTTTGACGGGGCATCCAGGGGCCCTAATAAAAAGGGAGTGTTGGAGTAGTAATTCAAGATCCCCGACGTAGAGTTACGATGAAGTTAGCTGCTTATCTCGGGGTAGGATTCACTAACAACATGGCGGAGTATAAAGCCTTGATTATGGGACTGCATATTGCCAAGCAAGGTGGTATTCGGTGGTTGTTAGTAAAAGGGGATTCCCAGTTGATCTTGAATCAGCTAGATGGGACATACACAGTGCGGAATCCCATTCTTTGTATGTATCATCGAACTGCGATGACCCTACTTGAGGAGTTTGAGAGAGTGCCTCTTCAGCTGATTCCACGTTACTGGAATCAATTTGCGGATCACTGGCAAATCTTGCTTACGAGGAAGACCTTTTCTTCAACTATGGCCATTCCTAGTTTGGATATTGCTATCAATAATGAGACAGGATCTGGTCGCTTGTGGGGAATATTATTAGAGCATGCAATATATGGCAGGCGATGGTTGATATGGGTGATGCAAAGAGTAGCCGAGACCAATCTACCGTTGTTATCCTGGACCCATAGGCTGATTAGACAACATGTTATGCGTACGCCTCTTGCTATATATGCAGGAGGGATGGGTCATAATCTTATGCATTTAGCTTAGGGCTGGGAGCCCTATTTTTCCTCCTTGGAAAGGGGCATATTATTGTATATCTATACTATTTCGGGGAGGGATGTGTAGGTGCTATTTTGTTTGATCTCGTTAGGCCAAGAGGGCCGATCAGTTTTGTAGTGAAATGTTTTATTTCATTAGGCCCAGAGGGCCAATCAGTTTTGTAGTGAAATGTTTTATTTCATTAGGCCCAGAGGGCCGATCAGTTTTTTGTAGTGAAGTGCTTTATTTCGTTAGGCCAAGAGGGCCAGTTGTCTGTTTAGTACAGGTGTGGTTAATGGTTTCTTGTTTTAGTCTTGTGCTAGACAGGTTTAAAGAAGAGCTTGGAAGGAGCCTATGTCGTGCGGAGACTTCTCGTAGCCCTATCCAGGTGATATCTCTCCTTTATGAGTACCGTATTTTTATGCATATTTGTCTGTGTACTTGTGGGGGATTTTCTTTTCTTGTTGGGGACCAACGTCCAAGGCATGAAGTCCCAGGTTTAGGTTAGGTATGTCTGAGGGAGGTCTAAGTAGTCGTTGCCTCCTGTAAAGACATTGCCAGGCATCAAAAGGCATGTTTTAGAAGGTAGTTCTAGTGACCCTGTTCTGCTAGCCTACTAGGCAGCCATTCTAGGAGTTCTTGTTAGTTGTGAGGCAGTTAGAGAAGCTTGCCGAAGAAAAAATGATGATGATGGAGGAAAAAAAGCCCTGAATATCTCAAAGAAAATAAATATATACGAAGGTGTGTAAAAAGGGGTTCTAACCCCTATAAAAATATAAAAGAAAAGAAATGAAAATTTATAAGCAGTTGATCATTGCCTAGCGAAGGCCTGGTAGATTCCTGGGGACAAGTCAGACCCGGGGCCGATGCCTTGTCTTCCTAGGGGTGGCGTCTCGCTGGAAAAGAAGAAAGTAAGGAAGGTTGGAGCGAAAATAAAAGTGAGCATCAGAAAATGATTAAGTGTTGCCTCGTGAGGGGTTGGTAGGTTCTTGGGTACTGAGACAGGACCTGAGGCTGATGCCCTGTTCTCCTTGGGTCATTACGCTCAACTTCCTCCTTTTTACACGTCTGAGTATGGAAAAATAAAAACCTAAACAAAGAAATGTGCTAAAAGAAAATACTTCTTGATCAGGCTATAGGAGTCCTCGCCTAGTAGAAGCTCCTAGTTATGTTGTCCTTAGTTAGGTAGATAGTTCAAACCACCACTTAGGGGGACCTCTTTGATAGTTCTTTTTAGTTTGGCCGTGTTGGAGCAGTTGGTTAGTGACTAGCTTCGGCCCTTCTATCAGATTATGCTAAGCCTACTCCTTATGGATTTCATGCCTTGGTTCTGTCAAGGGGTAGGGTGAGCATTGTGTTGTGTTTTGGTATGTATCTATTTTGTATCAGCTTGATGCTTCCTTTGGTTGTTTTGTGCAGATCTGTTGTGGGATTCGACAGGCTGAGTCACCCTATCCTGTGGTTACCAATGAGAGCGGAGTTTTGAGCCCGAGATGTGCCTAAAATTTGCCAAAAAGTCTAAAATTTAGGGAAAAAATATTTAACTTCCAAGGCGGCGGTTGCAGCTAGGACGATTTTAAGCACCAAGTGAAAGACGGCTTTTAAAAGGCGGCCGAGTGACACTTGTTGATTTTTGATAATTTTTCTGACTGTCGTACGGGATGTCAGAGCTGCCAGTCAGTGCGAGATGTCAAGACGGACGCGCAGGATTTTTCAGAGGCTGAAACGGAGCCCGGATGGGGAAGAGGCAAAAAATTGGCCAAGATTTGAAAAGGTGGACCAAAACTTGGACCAAAGGGGGGGTGCCCTTTGGGAATTTCAAACCCCCCCCCCCCCCCCCCCCCCCCCCAAAAAAAAAAATGATGAAAAAAACGTGAAGAAGAAGGAGATGGCAGCAGCAACAAGCGCCAAAAAATGCGCCATCATCCCCCCCATCATGATTGGAGACTGTGAAGAACCTATCCAACAGACATTGGGCCTCAACTTCTCCCTCTTGGCTGATGATATCGCTAGTCTTCGCGTGAGATATGGCTATCTAGATGAAGAGATCAGAATCTAGTATTTCTCTCTCTTCCCTCTCTCTCTTCCCTATGGGCTGTTCATGTGTACCATCTTGAAGGAGGAACCGAGGAGGGAGAATGAAGGAAATGGTGATGGAGATTGATGGAGATACTGAAGATTGAAGTACAGCATTGGATTGAGAGCAATCAAGGCTCCATCTGCTGGTTATGCAGTCATTCAAAGCGTCTCAGGTTACATAAAAATATGGTATGACTATTTTTATGAAGAAAATGAAGGATTTTTTATAGTTTATGATGATAATTATGTTCTTATTGGATGAAAATTTGTTTGTGTGCTGGTTGCATTATGAGTAATTGCTGTGTATAAAAAAATATTGATTTTGCAATGATTTACATGCTCTATTTAATTCCCGTAAACCCGAAATGCGGCTTTTAAGCGGTAAAATGGTAGTTTTTTCGTTTCGGGTAGGTAAAAGGTGTTCCCATGGGGGGAATATGGAAGATAAATTGAATATTAGTATACTGAAGTGATTGAAACAAGAAAAACCAAAAAATAGCATATTTTATTGCCAAATAAATCAAGAAAATAGGGAAAATAAGGGAAAAATAGAAATACGTCTTGGAAAATACAGTATGACCATTTTAATGAAGAAAATGAAGGATTTTTGATAGTTTATGATGATAATTATGTTCTTATTGGATGAAAATTTATTTGTGTGCTGGCTGCATTATGAGTAATTGCTGTGTATCAAAAAATATTGATTTTGCAATGATTTACATGCTCTATTTAATTCTCGTAAACCCAAAATGCGGTTTTTAAGCGGTAAAATGGTAGTTTTTCTGTTTTGGGTGGATAAAAGGTGTTCCCATGGGGGGAATATGGAAGATAAATTGAATGTTAGTATACTGAAGTGATTGGAAGAAGAAAAACTAGAAAATAGCATATTTTATTGCCAAATAAATAAAAAAATGAAAAATAATAAGAAAAAAAATAGAAATACGTCTTGGAAAAATTAAAAAAAATACAATGATTGTTTGTGGATGTGTGGTAGTGGCAAAGCATGAGGTTTAGCATCATTTGGCCCTAACTCTTTGTCAAAGTTTATGATTTACCGCTTTTTATACATCAAAACATGACAAAATGAACCTCTACACACTACAAGATATAGACCTTATAGCGACGTTTAAAGCGACGAAAATACAAACAACAAAATTTGCCCCCGTCGTCGCAAAAAGCGTCGTTATTGACGACACCATAGAATCGTCGCTATAACCGTCGCTATATGCGTCGCATTTGCGCCCTAAATAGCGATGCATATAGCGACGCATATAGCGACGGTTACAGAGAATTTGCGACGCTGATAGCGACGACAATAGCGACGCGTGCAGTAAATTTGCGACGCAAATAGTGACGGTAACAGAGAAAAAAAAATTTGTGGCAGGGCAGAGCACTGTGTGCTGTATGAGAGCCATACAAAATAGTATCTGCACTGCTGCATACAAAGCGTTTGCAAACAAAAAGAATGTATACTGAAATCATAAAACTGATGGATGAAATAAATGCATGATATCGCATAAAATGCGATTGGTACAATCATAAAACAATATCACTAATACATAGAAAATGTCTATATAGATCGGGCGACTAAAAACTAAAGGTATGTGAGCTCTAAGGATCCAAGGGCGAGCTACAAATCGTCGTCCCCCGAAAGCTCTTCCCGCTGTAAAGGAGCATCAAACGGATTCTGCAGAAAAAGAAACAACATATCAATCCACCATACAATAATGCATTCAAATATCTCATGGTAACTACGGACAAGAAAGATGAGTGACTTACTGGGCCGCCGCGTCTATACAATCGGTCGATCAATGATCTGAGACCGTGCCTCTCCGCATATCGAGTCTCAAGGCCTTGCGGATCGCGATTTGTAATGGAGTGCTGCAAAGAAAACAAAATGCACTAACTGTTAGAAACATGATTGTCAGTACAAAGAATATCTCAAAAAAACAAATAAGCAAAACAAAAGAGAATCTTACAAAGTCCTCCAAATATGTCCTGTGGCCGCCACTCCCAAGATGATGTACCGATCCGGCCTCGATTCGTGCCCTCGCCGCCTCCCGCTGCTGACTCCAACGTCCTGGCGAATTTGTAGCCTCCTCCCTCAGTCGGTGCCAGTCGTCTGCATCTAACCACTCGGACTTTGGAGCCCCACTCTTGATTGCCTTGCGTGCGTCGGATCGTCTATGTGACATGTATGCACGCATGCAATCCATCATCCAGCCCGTAGAGAATCTATCCACTGCGGCTGGCACCGGGAACTCCTCGTGCAAGGATGCTACTATGTACTCCTTGCTCCCCTCCAGTATGTTCCTCCAATGATCCAGGACTTTGTGCCGAAAAACTTGTTGGCACAACTCCCTCATGCGAGCCATCACCCTCCTCCCCTCATCATTCATGATGATGGCTCCTGACCTGCCATCCACTAGGTATCCATAATCCCTAGGAGTGTGCCTTGTATGGGCCCTCTTCCATCTCCGTCCATGCTCCTGGGCATATCCAAGAGACCCCTGAACATCCGGTGTACCGACGAGGGTACCCTCTCCCGAAGTGCCACTCAAAGGGGTGCCACCAGAGGGTGTGCCACCAAAAGGAGTGCCACCAAAAGGAGTGCCACCAAAAGGTGTGACATCTGCCGACGGCTGCGCAAAAGCTAGAGTAACTAGAGTGGACGTCCCCACAGGTGTGACAAATCCTGGAGGTGACCGAGCTCCAGCTGAACGACGAGACGGAGACACCGCGTCTGTGTCTCCACAGCAGCACCCCCCTGAGCCTCCTGCAGTCGCAGTCTCTCCCTTTGGCCCAAGTCGCGAGCGTCGAGATCGTCTGCTCGAAGCTGAAGCATCTGATCGCGCTGAAGCTCATCTAGCAGAGCGCCCTGACGAAGAACGAGACAGCTCCTGATCTGCTATCTCTCTGAATCTCGCGAGCTGATCTGGAGACATACGTGCCATCATCTCCTGAAACTCCTCATCGCTCATCCCTCGACTCATCTTGAAAATGTCGATACCTGCACAGATAAAAAATAATGTTAGAATAATCAATCTAAACTATACAAAGCACATTAATAAAATCATTTTTGAAAAATCCCTCTTAAAATGCATATCTTATCTACCTTTATGGAAGATCTAAACAACGAATTGAGTAATACAATTCTCCAAGAATGAAGTATTCTATGGTCCCATGTTAATCTCCTGACACAACTATGCATACACTGGAAGGTCGATAGACATGTCACCACAAAATAACGAGTCTGTCTCGTTCTCAAAAAATTCTACGACTTCTGTATTTCCATCATTGTTAGCCGATGCGGGCTCCAAGCTTGCGGTGGCCTCCACCCCTTGTAATTTCGATCCCTCTATTTGCATATTTTCTTCATCTATGCCTGGAACATCGCTTTGATCGTATACTCTCGCACCTCGAGGAGTTGAAGGTATAACATACCACCATCGAGGTTGTCGGGGATTTGGATAGAAGATTACCTGTTCACAAACACTTACAAACCGTCTTCAAACCATTGTGACATAAACCATGTCATATTACAATTAGCAAGCAAATGCCTAGTTGCACCTATTCACAATGGGCCGGCAACACAAAGATGTCGCGCAAATCCATCCATTTTTTTTCAGAATCTATTTCGAGAAATCCAAATGGATCTCGTCAAACTGTTGCGCCAGCTCCTCCAAGTACCTTTTTGAACCACTGCACGTCGAATATTATCATGGAGAAGCTACGGTAATCCACTGTAATAATACTTTGCAAATTCCCAAAATACTCCATCTCATCCACAACCGTGTTCCGATCCGTTGCTCGTCGCCGGCTCTCTTGCTCAAACCTTGCCATGACACCACAGTCCATTGTGGAGCGTATTTTGTCAATACGCTCCACCCGAAAATGCCGTCCGCGCGACCACACTGCACTATATATTTTGTACTGCACATTGAAACGCTCAAATTAGATGTAGCAAGCAAATTTAGATACAACACATTCTAAACCCCTCATTACCTTTGGACTACATCCCCTCGAGAACTCCTTGTCAAGATTGTGGGAGAGAAGGAAGGAGTCTCGCTTGAAGCTTTCTTGCTTGCACAATGGGGGAAGACACACAAGGATGGAGGCTGAAAACAGTTTTCCTCTTCTTAGTTGTGTAAGCCAAAAGAACTCAAGTACAAAGAAATAGAAGAACCCTATATATGGGTCTCAAACCAAACTCAACTAACTAAGGTGGCATACTAACTGAGCCACAAACTAGAGTAGATAAGGATAGCTATCATGTAGCTATTATTCATGGGCGGTGTACCAACCACGTCTGCAACTGACAAGTCGGTGACATAAATACACAACGGTCACCTTGGCGTATCACGAGTGGAGCTCGATATCTCAACACTCCCCCTCGAGCTCAATCCCAATTCCTGCACACCAAGCATGTCTCTGAACTTGCGCAGCTTCTCTGTGCCCAATGCCTTCGTGAATATGTCAGCTACCTGATCCTCTGTATTGACATAAGCTAGATCAATAAGACCTAGTAAAACCCTCTCTCGCACATAGTGATAATGCACCTCAATGTGCTTTGTTCTAGCATGATAGACTAGGTTATTTGCCAAGTGTATACTACTCATGTTGTCACAATAAATGACAACTGGCCCATCTGTAGACTGATGCATATCATAAAGTAGCTTATGCAACCAAGCTACCTCACATGCAGCCATTGCTGCACCCCTGTACTCAGCCTCTGTGCTTGACAAGGCAACTGTAGGCTGTTTCTTGCTGCTCCAAGTGACTGCAGCACTCCCAAAAGAGAACACATATCCACTGGTAGATCGTCTATCAGAAATACTACCAGCCCAATCAGCATCAGTGTATCCATGCAACTGTATCTGAACCCCAGTCTCATAAAATAGTCCATACTGCAATGTGGACTTCACATACCTGAGTATGCGTCTAGCCGCATCCAAATGTGGTTTCCTTGGAGCTTGCATAAATTGACTTACCAATCCAACAGCATAGCTCAAATCTGGCCTGGTAATAGTCATATAAATCAAACTTTCTACTATACGTCTGTACATAGTAGGGTCTTCTAGAAGCTCACCTGCATCTGTGCTCAGCTTCACATTTTGCTCCAAAGGAACTGAAATAGGCTTACAGCCTGTCATCCCATATTTGGACAGCATGTCCAATCCATACTGCCTCTGCAAGAGCTGTATCCCACTTGGTGATCTAATCACCTCAATGCCCAAGAAATAACGCAGCTCTCCCAAATCCTTCATCTCAAACTTCTGCTTCAATAGCATTTTCACATGAAGGATATCTTCATCACTGTCACCTGTCATAATCAAATCATCAACATAAATGACAAGTAGCATAATACCTTTCTCTGTTTTTCTCACATAAAGTGAGAAATCTGCCTTGGAAATCTGAAAGCCAATAGTGACAAGATACTGTCCTATCTTGTCAGACCATGCTCTAGGTGCTTGCTTCAAGCCATACAAGGCTTTCTTCAACCTGCAAACAAACTCAGGATGAACAGCATGCACATAACCTGGTGGCTGCTCCATATAGACCTCTTCTTGCAAATCACCATGCAAGAAGGCATTCTTTACATCCATCTGATGTAAAGACCATCCCTTTGATGCAGCCATAGCAATGACTGCTCTTACAGTTGCCATCCTTGCAACTGGACCGAATGTTTCTTCATAGTCAATGCCATATGTTTGTGCATATCCCTTGACTACTAATCTTGCCTTGTATCTGTTCACAGAACCATCTGCATTGTGCTTCACCTTATAAACCCACTTACAGCCAATTGCATTCTTACCTTTAGGCAAAGGTACTAACTCCCATGTAGCATTTGCTTCCAAGGCATCCATTTCTTCATCCATGGCTTTCTCCCATTTTTCTTTTCCCATGGCTTGCTCAAAAGATGTGGGTTCTGGTTCCTGTATCACTTTGACCATATATGCATAGTGAATGGCTGTAAATCCATCATATTTCAGCCTATCCACAGGATACCTAGCTCTCGTAGACCTGCGCAAAGTAGGTTCACTCCCATGTGCTCTCAAAACATCCCTGGTCTTCCTTACTCCAGGTGTAACAATAGAAGGAATACCCAACTCATCATCAATGCTCTGTTCTGAGCCACTGGATTCACCATCCACATAAGAGTGACCTGCATTCACATCAAACATGGACTGATCAACCTTCTCTTTTCCTTTTCGTGATACCTGCATACCACTATCTGCATTACTTTGAGAAGATTCTCCTGATCTCAATCTGCCTGTCCATGGTGAAGAATGTGAACCACTACTAGAGGACGCTCCAGGTCCACTAATATTTTGTGACTGCTGCTGTGAATTTTGTGCAGCATTACCATTTTGTGCATCTACATCATCAATCACATTTACTGGTTTATACCAGCTACTCATCTCATCAAACACAACATCTCTGCTCACTGTAAACTTACGAGTAGAAGGGTTATAGCATCTATACCCTTTTTGCTGCAGAGAGTAACCAATAAAGATGCACTTCTCAGCTTTTGGATCCAACTTGGATCTCAACTCATCTGGCACATGTACATAGGCAATGCAACCAAAAATTTTCAAATGAGAAATATCTGGTTTCCTACCAGTATACCTCTCCTCTGGAGTCATTCCATGTATTGCTACAGTGGGAGTCCTGTTCATTATGTAGACTGCTGTAGCAACTGCTTCAGCCCAATAAAAATCTGGCAAGTCTTTTTCATTGAGCATGGCACGAGATACCTCTCCAATATGCATGTTTTTCCTTTCTGCAATTCCATTTTGTTGTGGGGTATAACTGCATGAATATTGCTGCTTTATGCCATGCTCCTGCAAGAACTTTGCAAACTCATTTGAGAGGTACTCTCCCCCTCCATCTGACCTTAGGCATTTTATTTGCAGACCTGTTTCTTTTTCAGCCATAACTTTAAGGGTTTTGAAATGCCCAAAAACTTCACTTTTCTTTTTCATAAAATACACCCAAACTTTTCTGCTATAGTCATCAATAAAAGTGACAAAATAATGACAGCCTCCAAGAGATGCAGCTTTAGTTGTCCACACATCAGAGTGGATTAATTCCAATGGCTTCTTACTCTCTTGAACATGTCTAGGAAATGGTTTCCTTGCCTGTTTTCCAAACTGACAGGCTTCACATACCTTATGCATTTCTACAACCTTGAATTTTGGCAATCCTGCAACAATATTTTGGGCTTGCATTGATTTAAGTCGCTGTACATTAATATGACCAATGCGTTTATGCCATATATCAATATCTGCAACTACACCGGTCCCATGTGCAAGCATTGCTGCACTCAATTCAGACATGTCTGCATCCAACGTAAACATTCTGCCCTTCTTCTTTCCTTTTGCTATCAAGCGACCTTTATTTTTCATATCCTCAACAAAGCATCCATGAGGATTAAATCTGACCTGCAAGCCCTGCTCAACCATTTGACCGACAGAAACCAGATTCTTGGTGATATTCGGGACATGAAATACATCGGACAGGTATTTCTTTTTCCCATCCTGCATAGACAAATGAATTTTTCCAATCTGCACAATAGGATGTGCAGTATCATCACCAGTCTCCACAAATCCTGGTTTTTCCATTTTCCTTGCATCCTCCATCCATTCTGCATGACCTGTCATATGGTTTGATGCACCTGAGTCAACATACCATACATCGTTGCTTTCTTCTGCACTTGTCACAGAATTGTTCATGTGCTGCACCATAAACAGATGCTCATTTATGTCATCACCCTGTCTACTAAAGGATGCATAATTTCCTTGTTGCAGTTTTCCATTCATGATGTCGTTCTGCTTTTTATAGCAGTCTTTAGCCATATGACCCATTTTACCACAATAGTAGCATTCAACATTACTGTTTGCATTTTGGCCTCTTTGCCATCCACCACGACCTCTTTGGCTCCCCCTGCCTCTAGAGTTACCACGTCCTCCTCCATAGGACTGGTTTTCTTGAGTTTGCTGCATATTCTGATTTCTACCACGGCCTCCAAATCGGCCTCCTCTACCTCTGCCTCTACCTCTTCCAGCATTTGAGTAGAAGACAGCTTCTTTTGAAGTTCCTCCTGAAGAAGATGCACCACCATTTCTCTACTCCTCAGAAATAAGAAGAGCAATCAACTCCTCAAAGCCAGGAAATCTTTCACGAACTGAAATGGATGTCCGAAACTGTGCATAATCCTTTCCTAGACCATTCAAGGTCACAGAAACTAAATCATCATCTTCCACTGGTGACCCAATGGAAGCAAGTGCATCTGCAATCTTCTTCACCTTCATGTGGTAGTTGTTGATGCTCATATTTTCTCTTTGCACATTGTGCAACTCTTGCTTGAGCTGCATTTTCCTAGCTTGCGTATTTGTGCTATACATTTTTGACAAAGTATCCCATGCCTCCTTTGGCGTACTTGCATCCTGAATATGCACAATCATAGAGTCTGAAATGCTGATAGACAACCAATACATAACTTTCCTGGCTCTCTCATGCCATGCTTTAAATTCTTGCATTTGCTGTTGATTGGGAACATCAGGAAGAACTGGTTCTTCTTCATTTCCTGCAACAAATTCCCAATATCCTTTTCCCATAAGGAAATTTGTCATTCTAAACTTCCATGCTTGGAAGTTGTTCTTGTCAAGCTTTTCAGTGACAATCTGTGAAAGAGAATCAGATGCCATTACAGAAGACCGGAAAAAATTCTGTCACTGTAAAAACCACAGCTTCACCCTCACACGGGAAAATCTGCAAAACTGGCGAAAGTGGTATTTGACCACAAGTCACTTCCTAGTGACGATTTTGCATCAACAGACAACAGGGATGATTCTGTAACTCCCAATGTCTCTGCGCACAAGCATACAATGCAATTTTTACAGTAACTTTTCACCGACCTGTAGAACAGTGGCTGCCCTGCATAAAACTGGGCCTTTTCCTGAGTGCGTGCAGAAAACACGTACATATACTTCCCTCTTGCTTCACCGCGAAGGGCGTCTCAACCTGAGACAATGCACTCCTACACTTTCCGGCTGTGCTACCTGCAGAGATCTGCTCCCAAAACAGAAAATGAAAGCAACACTGCTCCTCTTACCAGAACACCGCGAGCTTGGCTTGCTTTCTTGAGCTCCTTACCACGAACAAGGCTCTGATACCATGTCAAGATTGTGGGAGAGAAGGAAGGAGTCTCGCTTGAAGCTTTCTTGCTTGCACAATGGGGGAAGACACACAAGGATGGAGGCTGAAAACAGTTTTCCTCTTCTTAGTTGTGTAAGCCAAAAGAACTCAAGTACAAAGAAATAGAAGAACCCTATATATGGGTCTCAAACCAAACTCAACTAACTAAGGTGGCATACTAACTGAGCCACGAACTAGAGTAGATAAGGATAGCTATCATGTAGCTATTATTCATGGGCGGTGTACCAACCGCGTCTGCAACTGACAAGTCGGTGACATAAATACACAACGGTCACCCTGGCGTATCACGAGTGGAGCTCGATATCTCAACACTCCCACTCCTCCATTGAGACCTCTGTCCCTTCGCTGGATGCTGCGGTCAAGGCTCCATGTAACCATCGTGTTGACATAAACCGTGGCATCTCCTCCATGCCTTCGGGATATCGAATCGGTCGGTGACGCGTATTGCGTCGGAATTTAGCTCGCGCTTCCTCTCGATCTTGCATTGCAATCTGGTACTTGGCGAGCCACGTCTCCATGGAGGCATGGTGCAACATACAAAATCGATTCACCTTCTCTTCCATTGAGGCATCCATTCTTTTTTCTACCCCATTTCCAACCACCACATCTGCAGTCAGCCTGTCATCGTCCTTCAGCGTCCATAGCATTTCATTGTCTGGTTCCACCGTTGGTAGCCATTGTGAGATATGCACTAACGCCTCTGACACCAACCAACCTTCCGCCATGCTACCTTCCGGACGAGCTCGTTGTCGCACAAAGCCTTTCAGGGTTTTCATGAAGCGCTCCAGGAAGAACATCCATCGCGTATGGACAGGTCCAGCAATCTCCACTTCATCCACAAGATGCACAAGAAGGTGAACTTGTATCGTGAGTATGCTAGTGGGTAGGTATTTCTCAAAGAGACAGACCGTCTCAACTGCTCCCCGCCTTGCGAATTCAATAGAGGACGTCTTAATCTCTGTCTGTGAGATCCATTGCACCAAAGTCGACAGCTTGTAAATGGCCCCTCGAATTTCTGGAGTTAGGCATCCCGCGATCGCGATCGGTAGGAAAAATTGCCACAAATGAGAAAGCATTAAGAATAATGGTCACTTTTCAAATTTCAAAATGTCCACGCTAATTAAAATCCATTCTTTTCACAAACCTGACATATCTTATGCCAATCATGGGATTTTAGCCCAGAAATCTGGTCATCTTTAGAAAATGCGGACCTGAGAGAACGCATCATACCCGTCGGAGTGCGGATAGACTTGATTACTTGCTTCACAATGCGCTCTTCTTTGGTAGACAAAACCCAGGGAGCGCGAGGAAGCTGCGCTCCCCCTTCACCACTCGACTGCGGCCAAAGCGCCTCCATCTTACCTACCTCCTTTAAATCCATTCGTGACCCTATAGTGTCTCTCTTTCCTGTGATGTGGTCCCATAGCAAGCTGCCCACATTTTTGAATATATGCATGGGATCCAACAAGTGGTTGACCTGTAAGTGGGTCCAATATGGCAACTCGTAGAAAACTGAGAACCGTCGCATTCCATTTGGATGTGAATCCGGGTTTACCATTTTCAGCTCGTACCAGCTTGCAGCGTTCATACGTGCTGGAGGTCGTCCAAGAAAACCTTCCCTGAGTTCATGATCCTCCGGCAAGAAAGCGGCGTGTCCTTGATATACCATCTTCTTCATGGTTCGTGACCTTCGGGAGTCTAACTGTGGCCCACACAATGGACATGCATGATAACCTGAGGTAACGAGACCTGCAAGGTGATCCACGACCTAGTGAATACTTGATTGAATGAAATAAAATATAGATATTACCGGCGAGAACAAAGGTCTGCTCACCTGAGCACTCTCCCAATCCCGAAAAGTCATGCATCGTCCACATGAGAATGGCTCGAATGTTGGCTGACCGCCGACCATCGCGCCTGCTCATATCTTGCACCGTGACCCCCTCCTCCCACAAAATCTTAAGCTCATCGACTAATGGACGAAGATACACGTCCATATTTTTTACTTTGTAGCGGCCCGGGACGAGCAAGCTAAGGATGAGATGTCCTTTCTTCATAGAAAGCCATGGAGGAATGTTGTAGTTGATAAGCACTATAGGCCACACACTGTAAGAAGTCGAGCGTAGACCGAATGGGTTCACACCATCCATGGCGAGACCGAGCCGAAGATTCCTTAGCTCTCGCGCAAAGCTTGGGAAGGTAGAGTCAATGTGGCTCCATGCGTGCGAATTTGCTGATATTCATTGCACTCCATCCGTGGACCTATTCTGCACATGCCACTTTGTCAAGCTTGCCATGGCAGACGTGCGAAACATGTGGTTTATGCGGGGGATGAGCAGAAAGTGTCTGAGGACTTTTTGAGGGATGGTCTGCCCTTGCAAGTGCTGTCGATACCTGTGAGCACCACACTTTGGGCATGTCTCCATAGTCTCGTATTCATCTCGAAACAATATGCAGTCGTTGATACATGCATGGATGTTATTGTAGTCCATGCCAAGCTTCCGTAAAACATGTCGCGCATCATCACGAGACTTAGGCATGGTGTTTGCAGGTGGCAATATATGATATTTCAATAACCTGAAAAAATCATAAAACACCTTGAAAAATCCATCCATGTTTGCAATAATACTGTTTAAAAAAAACAATGAAGTCTGTGTGCAAGGTACCTGAATAACTCAGTCACACTCGTATCGCTCCAACCGTATTTTGCTTGCACACTTAAGAGTGCAAGCAATGTCTTCAACCGAGATACTCGGCACCCATCATATAATGGTATGGATGCTTCCTCTCTAAGCGGGTCGGATGTCTCAACATCCATGGGAATCAATGCATCGATCATTGCCTCCATCTCAGGCTCCAAGATTGTAGGCAAGTTGGGAAGGTTGTCTGTCTCCTCTGGCATTGACGGTATAGATGGGCCTTGCGAGTGGTCGATTGGCTCCTGCAATCCATCCATCGCACGTCCACGAACTCTTCTAATTGGCCGCAAAGGGTGCACTCCCCCTTGGGTCGAGATATCACCCCCTGGATACAAAATTTGCCAACAAGACCCAATCTTATTGTGTATGGTTTTCAATTAGCTTGAGAGTACAATGCATGAAAAATGCTAACTTCAAATTACCGTTTGCTGAAAGTCTGCAATCGCCTGATCAATGATCTCAGATTGAAACTCGCCAAATCGTCGTACGTGTTCTATAGACAATCGACGTTTTCGTCTAATTACCAACTTGCATTGAGAGCAAGGACATGGGACACGCTGATTAAGATACGACTCACGGTCTTGAACAATAGGACCTTCTTCGTTTGCCATCTTATCTACATTACAGCAAACAAGGCTTAAATGGATAGCTTTATGGAGATGTACGTCAAGTTGCAAGTTGACCATAAACCTTGCATTGTATATAGTAGTCGAGAGATTTTCCGATGTTATATCTCGGCCTTGTATCATGCTCAACGATTTGTTTGTCCCGGTAGATAATTTTTTGTTATATCTCGGCTTTGAGTATAAGTAATCCATTTTAAAATTAATGCGCGCCATCTATGAAATTTTATAACTATAGTAATAAAATTTATTTCAATCAATTCTACTCATAGTCATAAGACTTGAGAGAAATTATCCTATACTCAATTTAAGGGTTTCTTCTTCTATAACAATAATTTTGGGTTCATTTTGATGAAGTACGTGGCCGTATGCAAAGCACATTGCATACCATTATCAATACGTATATTATCTTAAATTTCCTTCCCTTCCCTCTCCCTCTCTTTCTCTCCCTCTCCCTCTCTTCCTCTCTTTCTCTCACCCTCTCCCTCTCCCTCTCGTTCTCTTTCTCTCCCTCTCTCATTTCCTCCCTCCCCCTCCCCCTCCCTCTCCCTCCCTCTTTCTCCCTCTCCCTCTCCCTCCCCCTCCCTCTTTCTCTCCCTCTCCCTCTCTTTCTCTTTTTCTCCCTCTCCCTCTCTATCTCTCTTTCTCTCTCATTTCCTAAACAAGCAAAAAATAAAGTGATTTAAACATCCTCCAAGCAAAAGGGAGAGGGAGAGATACAATACACTCTCCCTCTCTTTCTCTTTCTATCCCTCTCTCATTTCCTTCCCCTTCCTCTCCCTCTCACTCTCTTTCTCTCTCATTTCCTCTCCTAAACAAGCAAAAAATAAAGTGATTCAAACATTAAACAAGCAAAAGGGAGAGGGAGGGAGAGAGAGAATGCACTCTCCCTCCTTCTCCCTCTCTTTCTCTTTCTCTCCCTCTCCTATTTCCTCCCCCTCCCTCTCCCTCTCCCTCTATTTCTCTTTCTCTTTCTTTCCCTCTCCCTCTCCCTCTCCCTCTCCCTCTCTTTCTCTCTTACTCTCTCGTTTCCTCTCCTAAACAAGCAAAGAAGAAAGTAATTTAAACATTAAACAAGCAAAAGGGAGAGAGAGAGAGAATGCACTCTCCCTCTCTTTCTCTCCCTCTCCCTCTCTTTCTCTCCCTCTCTCTCCCTCTCCCTCTCCTTCTCTTTCATTTCCTCTCCTAAACAAACAAAAGAGAATGATTTAAACCTTCAACAAGTAAAAGAAAGAGAGAGGGAGACTCACCAATGAGATATGGCGAGCGTGGGCGGCTTCTCTTTGCAATGAGGGCTCCTCCTCTCCTTTGCAAACAACGACGGTGGCGGTGGCGGCGGCGGCGGCGGCAGCAAGTCTCTTCCTCCTCTTCTCTCACAAAGCCTTGGCTCTCTCCCTCGCTCTCGCTCTCAAAAGGCGAAGAAAACAAAATGAAAACGGCGCTCTGGTTTCGGCCGCGCTTTTTTTCCCTGCGGCGTCGCAATTTGCATCGCAAATGCGACGCAAATAGCAACGCATATAGTGATGCCAATTGCGACGCCAATAGCGACGCCGATATCCGCCGTCGCTAATCGGCGTCGCTATTGCCCCATTCCCTTGTAGTGACATCTATGCAACGAAAGCAATATCTAAATGTAGGGGGTTGGGATGTTTGAATGGTGTGATTTGTGTGTTGATTGTTGCTAATTTTCTTATGCCTATCATGACATAGAGTTTGTGGTATTTTAATTAAGAGGATAGTAGCACGAGTGTTGTCTCGATGCTATCCTTACATCGCCGCAACGGGTTAGTGAATGAGCATTGAAAAGCCTGGTTGTGCACAACATGTGTCTCATTGAAAATTATATTTGAGCACTTTAGTACTATTCACTTTGCATGTGCATGTCAAGCATGGTGTCAGAATAAAAAACCTAGATGCATAGCACATGTTTTCAATGACAATGACCCACGCTTGAGTGTGGAAAGGCATCCTAAGCCGTAGAATAGACGTTCGTTTCTTGGGAAATTATTTGGTAAGGACACATGGTATCTCCTGGAGTACATTAAAAATGAAAGAGTGGAGTTTGTTCGTTTGTTCTATATGTTGAGCAGCACATCAAAGGGCTAATCCCTATGATGTAGGAGAGCTGTAGTGGGGCTGCGGTGATTCTACCGAGAGGTTGCCTCCCATGTATGTGATTATCGTTGCATTTATTGCCAATATGTAAGGGTTCTCCCTCTGTGGAGTTTATAGAAAGGGAAACGTTGGACTATAAAACTATAAACTCATAGATTAGGCTTTAGGACAGTTCGTCCTTTAGCAGCAAATAGACGCTCCCGGTTCGCGAGGCCGTGAGGGTGTGTTTGTCTGTTATGAGCATGAGGTCCGGCTAGTGCCATAGCCATTGCCGGCCCATTTGAGGTCCCATCACTTTTATTCAAAGTTTTCATCCACTCATACAATATCAACCCGAAAAAGAGAATGTTGTTGCCGATGCTTTAAGTAGAAGACCAACTATTCATAATATCTCTTTGATATCTTTTGACTCTCTTCTTCCTATGAAAGATACATATGACCAAGACCCTAGTTTTCAAGCTGATTGGAATAAATTAGTTGCAAATAACTGGATTCCAATTGATTCATTGTCTTACGTTGATGGATTTATATTCTATGAAAAAAGATTATGTGTAAGTGTTCCATTTCAATCATTTGTCTTGCACGAAACTCATTGTCCCCCATATCAAGGCCCTAGAGGGATTATTTCTACTTTGCGTACACTAATTGAAGATTTTTATTGGCCACACATGGATTTTGATGTATCTAACTTTGTATCTGAATGTTTAATTTGTCAAAGTTAAACGACACCATGGTAAACAATATGGTTTATTAATGCCTTTACCAATTCCAGACCGACCATGGGAACCGATTTCAATGGATTTTATCACTGGTTTGCCTAATAGTAAAGCTAATCATGATATGATTTGGACTATTGTTGATAGGTTTAGAAAACAAGCATATTTCATTCCATGCAAGAAAACGTTAACTACATCTCAAGCTGCTCAATTGTTCTTGAAAATTGTTTTCACTAATCATGGTTTGCCAAAAGTTATTATTTTTTACAGTGATTCTAGATTCTGCAATCATTTTTGGATTACTTTGTTTGCTAATTTAGGAAGAAAGATTGATTTTTCATCTACATTTTATCCTGAAACAAATGGGCAAACATAAGCTACTAATAGTACAATTTTAGATCTTTAGCGTGCATACACAATTTCAAAACCACAAACATGGGATACACATTTACACTTACTTCAATTTGCATACAATAACACACCACATACAGCTACACAGAAAGCACCATTTGAAATCATTTATGGATATAGATTACCTATACCAATTACATCATTGTCAAACAAAGTTCAAACTACTGATGATATTGCTAACATGCATGCTACTATTTTTGATGGAGTTAAAGATATGATTGCGAAAGCTCAGCAATCATATACAAAACAAGCTAACAAGAAAAGAAAACCTATGAGTTTCAAAGTTGATGATTATGTTTGGTTACACATTGAAAAGAGAAGATTACAAAATGTTGACAAACACCATGTTGTAAAGTTAGCTCCTCGATTTTATGGACCTTTCAAGATCATTCACAAAATCAGTGACAATGCATTTAAACTAGAATTACCACAACACTAGAAAATCCACAACACTTTTCATATCAGTTTATTACGACCTTTTAGAGGCCAATTACCTGTACATCCTGTCTATGAAAAACCTCATTTGTTAGAAGAAGAAACTAAAATCCTTGAACCTGAAACTATTCTAGATATTGACTTTATGACCACTAGAACTGGCCGTAGATATTCTACATATTTGTTTAAGTTTAAAAATCATCATGTTGAAGAGGCCCAATGGATGCAGGCTCGAGACCTAAGTGCTTACCCCTCACTGTTGGCTCCACATTGAGCTAATAGCAATTGAGGACAATTGCTATCCCACCTTGGGGGTATGATGCCAGGAGGCATATTCCACGGTGGATTCCGTGAGGTTTTGCGATGGATTCCGTAAAATTATATTTGTTTTGTTGGGGCTCATACACAAGGTGGATTCCATGTGCAAAAAGTCGATGGGGATGCCTATCCTTTTCAGGCATCTTGTTAATTTAATGTACAAGTGGATGATTCCGCAAAATACATATTTAAATTAATGGGTGCTTATGATTTTAGGGTGCGTACTCGTAATAAATTAAGGTTAGGATTGAGTTCTAACCAATCTATTTATTTTATAGCTGAAGACTGCTAGGTATTCACTTTTGTCGGCTTAATTTTATTATTTTCTAACAATTGTGAATGTTTCAGTTGATGTGTAGAGCAGGCAGTAGTGGCGTTGGGAAGCACTGGGCGATAGTGTGTATTCAAGTAATTTAGAAGAAATTATCATTTTGATGGGCACACATCTTAGACGTGGCACCAATATTTATTTTGACGCACTTATTTATTAAAGCACCTGTCATTTATTTATTATTTTGCATGTCCATGGATGCACAATTTAAATATTTGTTATTGGACATTGTATTTGGGCACAACCCGACTCTTTGGACGCCCAATAGCTTTAATTCTTTAGTTGGACAAAAGCAAACACAAAAGCTAAAGCATGCTAATTGTAAATTGGGCTATTTTTTGAGCTTGGAGATGAATAATATATCAAATACATGCTTTGTGAAGGGCTCACACAAGGCATGGGGGGAGATTGTACCCAATTAATCTTTTGCTTCATGTCGTGCAAGTCTTCTCTCTTATTTTTTGTGCAAAAGTAGAGTTCTTTTGTTCTTGGGGACCTTTTGGCGCTCCCTACATACGCATACAACATCCGATTTGTGCACCACTAGAACACTATAGGAGAAGGTGTAAAAGTGAGGATTCTGTGTAATAAGGCACCATAGGAGGACATTACTGTTTTGACCCTTCCGTACTCGCTGGAAATGTTGATCCATCTTGGATAATAGGAAGCCTACCCAATTGAACTTAGCACCCTCTAGAATATTCATAGAAGCTGTGAACAAATCTTTGGACACATACTTGGATACAGACTTGCTCGACATAAACCGACGGTCCTAGAGGAATTGACATAGCTGCTTCCACATGGGAGAAGAGATATGGGCAACAGATACCCCTAAACTATTAATGAGCTAGTTAAGGAGTAAGGGGGTAGAAGTTTCCTTCTTCATCAGCATAACAATCTCTTCAATAGTGAGTAACTAGTTACCGCTTGGCACAAATGAAGCAGAAATGGGCAAGCACAATGCTTCACTGATATTAGCTACAGATAAACAGAAGGTGCAGTTATAAACTAGACCAAACTGGTTTTTATAAGAAGCCAAGAAGGAGTAACAAAGTTTCTCATCCAACAGACGGTAATGTGAGAGAAATAAACGAGCAGAGGCCTACACATCGGATACTATTCACCTCTAAAAGGAGGGAATAATCATGGACTGCGAGGGAAACATGTTGTACCACAATCGGAGGGCTAGAAGTAGGTGCCATTCAGACTAAAGTAAAAAACCCACACACACAAAACCAGTAAGACAAATAGAAAACATGCAAAACCCACCAACAAAACTTGCATTGAGACCATCGATAGGAAATAGACTGAGGACCATACTAACTAGACCAAACCACCCCAAACAAACCACATCCTACGGAAAATTTGACATGACCTACGCACATATGCGATCGAAAGCTTCATGTGGTACAAACAATCAAGCATCATGTATCCCCATATCAAGCACGCAAAATAAAACAAAAATGACACACATACTCTAGCCCAGACATGGACTCAAAAAATCATGATTGAACCAAATATTCTGACTCAAAATAGAATAAACACCATATGGACCAAGGTCAGATGAATAATCCCAAATCCCATGCAATGTTTAGCGTCCTACAATGCGGTGAAGTGGGTGGATGAAACTAACGACTCATTTTTTATTAGATAATCCATTAAACACAATTCATTGTTAAGTTAATCCGTTAATGCATGGTGAGTCGAAAATGTAGCTCGGCCCCTCTCACACTTGACACGACTTGACTTGACTTGGTCTCTACTGATGCAATTCATGGTTACAATTACATGATGTGTGCCACTTGAGTACATGCATGCATGACTTCAGGGGGTTTATTTTAATTACAATTTAATGTGTCTCTGTAACGCATGTGCGTGTGCACTTGTGAATGGCTTTTAATTTACAAAAATTAAGTGGGTTATAGTGCAAAGGTGCATGTGCAATGGCAGGGTTCCTTTTATAATTAACGTCCGGTTCATCATATATAATTTTATGATGTGCATTCTGTTAATTGGATGTGTGCAACGGTCAATGGATTTTATTTACAATTAATGGTGTTTTATGGTGCGAGAGAGGAAAAAAAAGAAAGGAACCTAGCAATGTGTGGGTGGGCACTCACAAGGTTTGAAACCATGTCCTCTAAATGCAATCCATGCAAATCTACAAAAACGGACAAAAGGTTGACTAACAATAGTCATCTTGTTGGATAGAACAGAAAACGAAAACTAACTAATACATTGACTAAAGAAAAACAATGATACGTATGACCAGAATAAAGGAGAAGATTTGGATTGGAATTTTAGTGGGATATGTTGATTTGTGTGGTTTTCTTCTTTTTATTTTGTGTTTTTTTTAATTTAAAAAAATAGTAAATGAAAAGGAGGGTTTGTTTCGTTGGTTTGGTTTGTGTTGTTTTAGTGTATTTTATTTTGGTTTAAAAAAATAAAAATAAAACCAAGAAACCAATTTGTCCCACTACGAGGGCTAAAAACCATTCTATTTCAATGTGATGGAAATGTTCTTATCATGTTTGGGAGTTTCAAAGGATGTATTTATGATAATTACATTGTCATAAGATTTTTCCAAAAAAGAAGTATTTTCCAAAAAAATATTTTAATAATTTTTCATTTAAAAAAGTCCAAAATTGGAAAGAAAGTGGATGTACTTTTCTAAAAATTTTTGGGAGTTTTTTTCTGATTTTTAGGCATTCTTTTGGAATTTTTATCAATTTTTATCATTTTGTGATATAATTTTAGGCAGTTTGGAATTTTTAGTAATTAATTAATGGCATTTTTCATGAAGAAAAATTTTTAAACTATGGAAAAAAATTTCAATGATTTTTTGTAAAATTTTAGAATTTTAGAATTTTTTTAAATTTAAAAAATTATTATTATTTTAAATGGATGTTATGATTCAAAAATTATTTTTAGGATTTCAAAAATGAATACCCGGATGCGCATGTGAACAGTCGCGTGTAAACAATAGTAACTACACATGCCCACGACGAGTCCTCGCGTGTGAACGCTTGTAAAGACCACGGACTCAGCGACCACACACATCTGCGTGTGAATAGCTGCTATGAAGACACGCAACTACAAAAAAAACTCTGCTGCACGTGAAGGGGGGCTGAAGAGGGGGTGGGGAAAGGGGGGCTTAACAGGGGGTGGGGGAAGGGGGCTTGGGTAGGGGTGGGGGTGGGGAAAGGGGGGGTTAGGTAGGGGGTGGGAAAGGGGGCTTGGATAGGGGGGTAGGAAAGGGGAGGAGGAGGTGGAGGTGGTGGAGGAGGGAGGTGGAGGAGGAGGAGGTGGGAAAGAGGAGGCGGAAGCAAGTGGTGGAGGAGGAGGTACAGGGGCGAGGGGAAGCGAAGGGAGGAGGAGGCGAGGCACAGGGGCGAGGAGGTGAGGGGAGAATAGCAGGGAGGAGGAGAGGTGCAGGGGCGAGGGGAAGCGCAAGGAGGAGGCGAGGCATAAGGGCGAGGGAGGAGGGAGGAGGAGAGGTGCAGGGGCGAGGGGAAGCGCAAGGACGAGGCGAGGCGTAGGGGTGAGGGAGGAGGAGGTGAGACACATGGGCGAGGAGGGGAGGGGAGGTGACCCCACACTTAGAAAGGAAGCGTCCTCGCAACCTCAGGAAAAAAATGAATAAAAGCTCTAATATCTACTAAAAAGAATCTTCAATCCAGCTCAAATCACTAGCTACTATCACGACCCCAACATATCAACTTCATAGAACCTGTATCTAAAACACATATGAAAGGAAAACCAATAACACTAAAAACCATTCCAATACCATAAAACCAAAATAACTCAAACTATTAAAGGATATAAGAGTTTAGCATCCAAATTCTCAGTGCAACTATGTCATAACCATCATCAGCAATCTCATAGCTTCACTTCATCAACCCTCACAATATAAAAAACAAACAAAACCCAAAAAAAAACCCATATACAAATATAGTTTGAATGGCATAAATCCCCAAAAAATTGGAGAGAAAGAAGAAGTTTTCATTAAGAAAGAGAGGATACAATCATGAAAACCCTCCTACTAAGTAGGATGAACGTATTTCTTCTTAAATTGCATACTAAATTTAAGATGGTCCAAGACTTTGTTCTCATCTACAAAGTATTGAGGTACATTTTGAAGGAACTGTAGACAACACATCCTTTCCAGTAAAATTATGAACCTAGTAGGGAAGGCCTGTGCAAAGTAATATAGAACATCCATGTGAGCAACAACTACATCCTCATTTGGATTAAATAGCAACTATGAGATACTCTTTCGAGTATTCAGGGTGGACTGCTGATGCATGAAACAAGATACTAGCAAAAATGAGCTACAATGCGAATAGTGGTATCCCCAGAAGTAATGTGTACTCTAGTAAAATGGAGGTAAAAGTTCGAACATGATGTAGAAGTATCCCAAGACCCTGAAATAAAAGGCCAGTTAAACACCGGTCCTGTCACAGAATCATGTAGTGTCCATTGTCGTCGACGAGGATGTCACTATTGTTGAGAAACATGGATCTAGAGCAAGGTTTAGCTATGGTGGATGAAAGATGAAGACATTACTCATAATGACATGGACTTAGATAGACTAACTGTTTCACAAGTGAATTAGGTTTCAAGATGGAAGCTTGGACTCATAAACACATTCTTGTGTAAGATGGACAATGACACTGACAATAATTCAAATTGATAGTTCCATTACATTGAAATGAGTGTCAAGTACATGCTTATATAGCTTTTGGATATTACCACTTTTCCTCTCTGTGCTTATGGGATTTTGAACATCTCTTCCTAGAGCATTCTGGAGCATACAACTTTTGTCATCTCTCTTATACAAAGCCTATTCTAGGGATACATCATTTGATTTCTCAACAACTATCATACCCTGGTGTATCCAACACTGTCTGAGGTGGAAGGTTAATGTAATCGAATGGAGAGGGCAATGGAATAAAAGGGGAACATTGTAATGGAGGATATGATAGATCATAAAAGGAAGGTAAATGAAGGGATAAATAAGGTGGAAAAGACGGAGAACACATAAAAAATGTATGAAGGGATTCTAGTGGAAAAATAGAAGGAATAAGAGGAACAATAGGTGGAGGTTTAGAAGGAGTAGGAGATAATGTAGGATCAGCAATGAAAGGACATGTAGTAAAAACAGGAATATGAGGAAATCCTGATGGGGTAAAGGATAAGAGAGGAATGGTGCCACGACTAGATGAAAGAAGATAAACATAAAGAGGGAAACGATAAGTTATGAGGGAATAAGAAAGAAGATCTGCAAGATCTAAGGGATAAATAGAAAAACAAAAATTAAGATATTGAAAAAAGGACTCGGTAAATAACGGGTGATCAGCAATAAAGCTCAATAACTGAGATTGTAGAGGCTGGATATCAGATTGATGAAAAACATTTCTGAGTCGACAAGGCTCCAAAGCAACATCCTCCAAAGGTGGATGGCAAGCATGTCCCTTACACCAAAATGTCTGCTCATGATAGGTTCGCAAACTCTTTGCTAGCAGAATCTCAACTGAGTGCACATACATCACTACTCTAAGATGACATCTCCCACATAAACATTCAAATCTTCTTCATCAGAGATCTGCAAATGGCCTGTAAGATACATGAAAGATAGTAACTGGACCTCATGGAAAATCAACTCATCCACAAAGCAATCAAAAATAGCTCTCAAGAGATCTGTAGGCTAGAGACTTGAACATCCATCCTTTGGAGGCTCCAAATCCACATTGCTTAAGGATATATATAAAGCAAATCTCTACTGGTTATACTTCACCCAAAAGGAAGAAGGAGGTGACACCAATTTAGTATAATAGACAAAATCATTATGCATGCAATCCATATGCTGCTGAAGGCGTTCAACCTTAGCTAAGAACCCATCATATATTTTAGATTTTTGTTGCAACTTATCAAGATCCTCTTTGGAAGACAAAGTAAAAGATATAGGAGCGGGAGGAGAAATAGAAAGAACAACCACTCTTTGGGTAATTTCATCAATAAGTTTCTTTTGGGACTCTACAGTTTCTTACAGTTTCTTGAGAGTGCTCAACTGTTCCTCACTAGTAGCAAGTTTACTAGCCAAAGTGACCATTTCCTCAAGGATTGAATTTTTCTCAATCATTAGAGGTACATTCTCCTCCTCCAATTTAGCAATCTTAGATTCCAACTCTTGAATAGTTACCTTCTGTGAATCCATTAAGGCTATGGCAATAGTCATTTGGTTATGGATATCATTGAGTGTAGCCCTTTCGGAAGACAGATCCTCTAGTGCCTTACTCAACTGATCGGTTAAGGAATCCACCTTGTCTTGCATGGAAGTGTAAACACTTGTGTACAGTGCCTGAAGACAAGAAGTGAGGGAGGTTTCTAGAGTACACTGGACATTTGAAACCATATGTGGAAGCATAGGTCCAGATAATATGGTTTGTAAAGATGAAGGAATCTGCAAATCTAATTATCATTCCTTTTGGGCTGCAAATACATTGGTACATGAGAGGAATGAAGGAACTTCCATACTCGCTAGAAATGTTGATCCATCTTGGATAATAGGAAGCCTGCCCAATTGAACCTAGCACCCTCTAGAATCTTCACAGAAGCTGTGAACAATTCTTTGGACAGATACTTGGAGACATACTTGCTCCGCGACATAAACCGGTCCTGGAGGATACTTGGATACATACTTGCTCAGGGTCCTGGAGGATACTTGAATACATACTTGCTCGGTCCTGGAGGAACTGGCATAGCTACTTCCATATGGGAGAAGAGATATGGGCAACAAATACCTATGAACTATTAATGAGCTGGTTAAGGAGCAGGGGGTAGAAGTTTCCTTCTTCATCAGCGTAACAATCTCTTCAGTAGTGAGTGACTAGTTACCACTGGGCACAAATGAAGCAGAAATGGGCAAGCACAGTGCTTCACTGATATTAGCTACAGATAAATAGAAGGTGCGGTTATAAACCAGACCAGACTGGTTTTTGTAAGAAGCCAAGAAGGAGTAACAAAGTTTCTCATCCACAGACGGCAATGTGAGGGCAACAAATGGGCCAAGGCCTACACGTCGGATGCAATCCGCCTCTAAAAGGAGGGAATAATCATGGACTGCGAGGGGAACATGCTGTACCACAATCACAGGGGTAGAAGTAGGTGCCATTCAGACTATAGCAAAAAATCAACACACACAAAACTAGGAAGACAAAGAGAAAACTTGCAAAACCCACCAACAAAACTTGCATTGAGACCATCAGAAATAGACCGAGGACCAAACTAACTCGACCAAACCACATCCTACGGAAAATTCAACATGACCTACGCATATATGCTACCGAAAGCTTCATGTGATGCAAACAATCAAGCACCCTGTATCCCCATATCAAGTACGCAAAATAAAACAAAAATGGCACACATACCGTAGCCCAGACACAGACTCAAAAAATCATGATTGAATCAAATATTTTGACTAAAAATAGAATAAACACCATATGGACCAAGGTCAAATGAATAATCCCAAATCCCACGTAACGTTCAGCATCCTATAGTGCGGTGAAGTGGATAGGTGAAACTAATGACTCATTTTTTATTAGATAATTCATTAAACACAATTCATTGTTACGTTAATCCATGAATACATGGTGAGTCAGAAATGTAGCCCAGCTCTCTCAGACTTGATACAACTTGACTTGCCTTGGTCTTTACTGATGCAGTTCATTGTTACAATTACATGATGTGTGGCACTTGAGTGCATGCATGCGTGACTTTAGAAGATTTATTTTAATTACAATTTAATGTGTTTGTAACGCGTGTGCATGTGCACTTGTGACTGGAGTTTAATTGACAAATTACATAAATTAGGTTGCAGAGATGCACGTGCAATGCTGAGGTTCTATCACTAAATTGATTCCTTATTATGCATTCTCTATTTAATAAATTCATGTCAATAAATTAATGACTCACTTTTATTTAAGTGTTGATGATGATCTAGCATGGCCATGAGACCGTTTAGAGACCACTATTCCTAGTGCATCACTTAATGGGGTGATCAGATCACTGTGACGGGGATATCTGGTATAGGCAGCACAAGTTATGAAGGGGGAAAGAAGTGGCTATCAAGTTTAAGAGTGTACACAAGAACCAAGGAGTTACACATAAATGAAGATGGATTGAGTTCTAAGAAGAGGAAGTGCATTAGCATTGTGTATATGTATTTATGTGTGCATCCAGGGACGCCTAGAAATGCTTACTTGTGTGTAATGAGCATTGCATTCATTTGGGGTCATCCTCTCCCCTACAAGTCAAGGTTTAAGGTCTTTTCTTTCATTAAGAAAGATGAGAGAGGGAATTCTCTCACTAAGAAAGATGAGAGACATGATCCTCTGGAAGTGAGAAGAGAAGTGATTTTCTCTTTCTAAGGTCTAAAATGACACCAGCTTTTGTATGGAATTCAATCTTAAGGTTGAGGCCCAAGGCAATCTAATGAACTCTCCTTATCTATGACTCAAGGTGGTTGCATGGACCACAAGTTAAGAGTACAATTTAAAAAGTTTTTTTTTAAAAAAAATCCATTTTTAAAATATCCCGCAATAGAAAAATGATCTCTAAAAATGGGCCGTGAGAGTTATTGGAAACAACGAGATCTACAACTTTCATGTTGGACATTTTTTCATCCAAACAACACACAAAGAGATATCTCGAAATTAGTGCTACAGAGTGGAACAACCACATCTTGCATGAAGATCAACTCAACTCTCTCTCCAAGAAGAGAAGCTCTTGAAAGCCTATAAAAGAGGAGGCTCTCCTTGGGTGTAAGGGAGAGGTGAAGTAAGCATCACTTTGCATGTATCCAAGAGGAGAAGAGAAGGCGCAAGTGCTGCGGAAGCCCTATTGAAATCAAGTGATGCGAAAGCTCTATTGAAATCAAGTTTCAAGAGGAGAAGAGAAGGTGCAAGTGTTGTGGAAGCTCTGCTGAAATCAAGCGCCAAGAGGAGAGCCCTAGACATATTGTGTAGGAGAGAAGGAGACTCAAGAAGGATCAAAAGGTGCTAACTTCCAAGTTGTGCAAGTGTTAGCTGGTTGTATATTGTGCAAGGAGCTATGATCTTGTTTTCAAGATCTACAAGTAATAACTGGCTTATGTGTAATGGAGGAGCTTGCTCCTTGTTAATAATATAACTCCACAAAGGGGGGCGAAGGGGGGGGGGGGGGGGGGGGGGGGAGGGGAGGGGGGGAGACTGGCCCATCTTCCAGTCCCTAGTGTGTTGCCAATTTCTCTACCTCTCTCTCTACATCTTTCTTTTCTCTCATCTATTCTCCCTCTGTGCCAACATAATATTTTCCATATATATTTTAAGTATATAAGAAAGTTGAGCAGTATGTCGGATTCTATAATAGGCTCCTTTTATAATAAACGTCCGGCTCGTTTTAATTATAATTTTATGAGGTGCATTATGTTAATTGGGTGTGTGCAATGGTCAATGGATTTTATTTACAATTAATGGTGTGTTATGGTGCAAGTGAGAGAAGGAAAAAATAAAGGAACCTGACAATGTGTGGGTAGGTATTCGCAAAGTTTAAAACCACATCCTCCAAAATGGAATGTGTAATCCACACAAATCCACAAAAATGGACAAAAGGTCGATTGACAATAGTCATTCTGTTAGATAGAAAAAAATCAAAAACTAATACACACCTTGGCTAAACAAAAACAATGATACATATGACCAACATAAAGGAGAAGATGTGGATTGGAATTTTAGTGGGATATGTTGATTTGTATAGTTTTCTTGTTTTTATTTTGTGTTGTTTTTTTTTATTTTTTTATTTTGTTTTTTATTCATTGTTATTGTTTTTTTAAAAAATAAATAATAAATAAAAAGGAGGGTTTGTTTATGTTGTTTCGTTGGTTTGGTTTGTGTTGTTTTTGTATATTTTGTTTTGTTTTTGTTTTTGTTTTTTAAAAAATAATAATAACCAAGAAACCAATTTGTCCCACAATGAGGGTTAAAAACCATTATGTTTCAATGTGATGGAAATGTTCTTATTATGTTTAGGAGTTTCAAATGATGTGTTTATGATAATTACATTGTTGTAAGATTTTCCTAAATAAGAAATATTTTCCAAAAAATATTTTAATAAATTTTTATTTCAAAAAAATCAAAAATGAGAAAGAAAATGAATGTGATTTTCTACAAATTTTTTGGAAAAATTTTATGCTTTTTTGGTATTTTTTTGGAATTTTTATCAATTTCCATCATTTTGTGAATACTTTTAGGCAATTTGGAGTTTTTAGTAATTAATTAATGGCATTTTTCATGAAGATTTTTTTTTAAATGTGAGAAAAAGTTTCAATGATTTTCTATAATTTTTTGAAAATTTGAAACTTTTTTCCACAGTTTCAATATTTTTTTTTCATGAGAAAAATGCCATTAATTAATTACTGAAAATTCCAAATTGCCTAAAATTATTCACAAAATGATGGAAATTGATAAAAATTCCAAAAAAATAACTAAAAAGCAAGAATTTTTCCCCAAAAAATCACATTCACTTTCTTTTCCATTTTGGATTATTTTTTGGAATGAAAAATATTAAAATATTTTTTTGCAAAATATTTCTTTTTTGGAAAAATCTTATGACAATGTAATTATCATAAACACATCCTTTGAAACTCCTAAACATGATAAGAACATTTCCATCCCATTGAAACAGAATGGTTTTCAGCCCTCATAGTGGAACAAATTGGTTTCTTGGTTATTATTTTTTTAAAAAGAAAAAAAAATACACAAAAAAACACAAACCAAACCATCAAAACAATAGAAACAAACCCTCCTTTTTATTTACTGTTTATTAAAAAAAACATTAAAAAAAAGAAAAACACAAAATAAAAACAAGAAAACCATACAAATCAACATATCCCACTAAAATTCCAGACCACGTCTTCTCCTTTATGTTGGTCATGTGTATCATTGTTTTTGTTTAGTCAATGTGTTAGTTAGTTTTCAATTTTTTCCTATCTAACAGGATGACTATTGTCACTCGACCTTTTGTCCGTTTTGTGGATTTGCATGGATTGTGCATTCCGTTTTGGAGGACGTGGTTTCAGACCTTGCGAGTGTCCACCCACACATTGCCAGGTTCTTTTCTTTTTTCCCTCTCTCACTTGCACCATAACACACCATTAATTGTAAATAAAATCCATTAATCATTGCACACACCCAATTAACAAAATGCACATCATAAAGTTATAATTAAAATGAACCGGATGTTAATTATAAGAGGAACCCTGTCGTTGCACCTGCACCTTTGCAATGTAATCCACTTAATTTTTTTAAATTAAAAACCATTCACAAGTGCACACGCACACACGTTATAGACACATTAAATTGTAATTAAAATAAACCCCTAGAAGTCACACATGCACGCACTCAAGTGCCACACATCATGTAATTGTAACAATGAACTGCATCAGTAAAGACCAAGTCAAGTTAAGTTGTGTCAAGTCTGAGAGGGGCTAGGCTATGTTTTCGACTCACCATACATTAACTGATTAACTTAACAATGAATTGTGTTTAATGGACTATCTAATAAAAAACGAGTCGTTAGTTTTACCCACCCACTTCATCGCACTGTAGGACGCTGAACGTTACGTGGGATTTGGGATTATTCATCTGGCCTTGGTCCATATGGTGTTTATTTTATTTTTAGTCACAATATTTGGTTCAATTATGGTTTTTTGAGTCCATGTCTGGGCTACGGTATGTGTGCCATTTTTATTTTATTTTGCATGCTTAATACGAGGATACAAGGTGCATCTCTATTGCATCGCATGAAGCTTTCGATCGCATATGTGCGTAGGTCATGTTGAATTTTCCGTAGAATGTGGTTTGTTTGGGGTGGTTTGGTCTAGTCACTCTCGTTCTCAGTCTATTTCCCATCGATGGTCTCAGTGGAGGTTGTGGTTTGTTTGGGGTGGTTTAGTCTAGTCAGTCTGGTTCTCAGTCTATTTCCTATCGATGGTCTCAGTGGAGGTTTTATTTGCAGATTTTATCTGTCTTCCTAGTTTTGTGTGTGTGGGTTTTCTACTATTGTCTGAATGGCACCTACTTCTACCCCTCCGACTGTGGTACATCATGTTCCCCTCGCAGTCCATGTTTGTTCCCTCCTTTTAGAGGCGGATTGCATCCGACATGTAGGCCTCTACGCATTTGTTGCCCTCACATTGCCCCCTGTGGATGAGAAACTTTGTTACTCCTTGGCTACTTATAAAAACCAGTTTGCTGGTCTGGTTTATAACCGCACCTTCTATTTATCTGTAGAGCTGATATCAATGAAGCAATGTGCTTCCCATTTCTGCTTCATTTGTACCCAGCGGTAACTAGTTACTCACTACTGAAGAGATTGTTACGCTGATGAAGAAGGAAACTTCTATCCCCTTGCTCCTTAACCAACTCATTATAGTTCAGGGGTATCTGTTGCCCATATCTCTTCTCCCATATGGAAGCAGCTATGTTAGTTCCTCAAGGACCGATTCATGTTGAGCAAGTTTGTATCCAAGTATCGGTCCAAAGAACTATTCACAACTTCTATGAAGATTCTAGAGGGTGCTAAGTTCAATTGGGCAGGCTTTCTATTATCCAAGATGGATTAACATTTCTAGCGAGTACGGAAGGGTCAAAACAATAATGTCTCCTATGGTGCCTTATTACAGAGAATCCTCACTTTTGCACCTCCTCTTGGTGGTGTTCCAGTGCCCGATCCTGCTCCTTTATTAGTGCAGCCTATGCATCTTCAGTTCCTTGTCCTCAGCCTATGTAATCTAATTCAGAAGATGAGGAGTCCCCTGTTATGTTTTCTCACAAGAAATGCCTTTGCACAAAGGTCCTTCCGATCCTCCTATACTAGATTCCGTGATACAAACATCCACTTCTGCTGTTTCTGGCAGTGTCCTTCCTTCATTCCTCTCATGTACCAATCTATTTGCATCCCAAAAGGAAGGACAGTTAGATTTGCAGATTCCTTTATCTTTACAAACCATATTATCTGGACCTATGCTTTCACCGACGATTTCAAATGTCTAGTCTACTCTGGAAACCTCCCTCACTTTTTGTCTTCATACACTATACACAAGTGTTTACACTTCCATGCAAGACAAGGTGGATTCCTTAACCAACCAATTGAGTAAGGAATTGGAGGATGTGTCTTCTGAAAGGGCTACACTCAGTGATATCCATAACCAAATGACTACTGCCATAGCCTTAATGGATTCACAGAAGGTAACTATTCAAGAGCTAGAATCTAAGATTGCTAAATTGGAGGAGGAGAATGCATAACTGATGATTGAGAAAAATTCTGCCCTTGAGGAAATGGTCACTTTGACTAGTAAACTTGCTACTAGTGAGGAACAGCTGCAACACTCTCAGGAACTATAGAGTCCCAAAAGAAACTTATTGAAGAACTTAACCAAACAGTGGTTGTTCTTTCTGTTTCGACTTTGTCTTCCAAAGAGGACCTTGATAAATTACAACAAAAAGCTAAATTATGTGATGGGTTCTTAGCTAAGGTTGAACGCCTTCAATAGTGTATGGATTGCATGTAGAATGATTTTGTACGTTATATTGAATTGGTCTCACCTCCTCCTTCCTTTTGGGTGAAGTATAACTAGCAGAGATTCGCTTTATATATATCCTTAAACAATGTGGATTTGGAGCCTCCAGAGGATGGATGGCCAAGTCTCTGGCATGTAGATCTCTTGAGAGTTGTTTTTGATCGCTTTGTGGATAAGCTGATTTCCCATGAGGTCCAGTTACTATCTTTCATGTATCTTACATGCCATTTGCAAATCTCTGATGAAGAATATTTGAATGTTTATGTGGGAGATGTCATCTTACAGGCAGTGATGTGTGTGCACTGAGTTGAGCTTCTGATAGCAGAGAGTTTGCGAACCTATCATGAGCAGACATTTTGGTGTAAGGGACATGCTTGGCATCCACCTTTGGAGGATGTTGCTCTGTAGCCTTGTTGACTCAGAAATGTTTATCATAAATCTGATATCCAACCTCTACAATCTCAGTTATTGAGCTTTATTTTGCTGATCACCCGTTATTTACTGAGTTCTTTTTTCAAGATCTTGATTTTCGTTGTTCTATTTATTCCTTAGATCATGTAGATCTTCTTTCTTATTCCCTCATGTCTTATCGTTTCCCTCTTTATGTTTCTCTTCTTTCATCTAGTCCTGACACCATTCCTCTCTTATCCTTTACCCCTTCAGGATTTCCTCATATTCCTGTTTTTACTACATGTCCTTTCATTGCCGATCCTACATTATCTCCTACTCCTTCTGAACCTCCACCTATCGTTCCTCTTATTCCTTTTGTTTTTCCAGCAGAATCCCTTCATACCTTTTTGATGTATTCTCCGTCTTTTCCACCTTCTTTATCCCTTCATTTACCTTCCTTTTATGATCTATCCTATCCTCCATTACAATGTTCCCCTTTTATTTCATTGCCCTCTCCATCCAATTACATTAACCTTCCTCCTCAGACAGTGCTGGATACACCAGGGTATGATAGTGACATACTTCGTCAACGACAATGAACACTAGATGATTTTGTGATAGGACCAGTGTTTAACTGGCCTTTTATTCCAAGGTCTTGGGATACCTCTGTAGCATGTTCGAACTCTTACCTCCATTTTGCTAGAGTATATGTGACTTCTGGGGATACCACTATTTGCATTGCAGCTCATTTTTGTTGGTATCTTGCTTTCATGCATCAACAGTCCACCCTGAATACTCGAAAGAGTATCCCACAGTTGTGCTAATTAATCCAAATGAGGATATAGCTATTGCTCACATGGATGTTCTGTATTACTTTGCACAAGCCTTCCCTACCAGGTTCATAATTTTACTGGAAAGGATATGTTGTCTACAGTTCCTTCAAAATGTACCTCAGTACTTTATAGATGAGAACAAAGCATTGGACCGTCTTAAATTTAGTATGCAATTTAAGAAGAAATACCTTCATCCTAATTAGTAGGTGGGTTTTCATGATTGTATCCTCTCTTTCTTAATGGAAACTTCTTCTTTCTCTCCAATTTTTTGGGGATTTGTGCCATTAAGACTATATCTATATATGGGTATTTTTTTGTGTGTTGGGTTTTGTTTGTTTTTTATTTTGTGAGGAGCTTATGAAGATGAAGATGTGAAGATTGCTGATGATAATTATAACATGGTTGTAGTGAGAATTTGGATGATGAACTCTTATATCCTTTAATAGTTTGAGTTATTTTGGTTTTATGGTATTGGAATGGTTTTTGGTGTTATTGGTTTTCCTTTCATATGTGTTTTAGATACAGGTTCTATGAAGCTGATATGTTGGGGTCGTGATAGTAACTGGTGATTTGAGCTAGATTAAAGATTCTTTTTAACGGATATTAAAGCTTTTATTCATTGTTTTCTCTGAGGTCGCCAGGACGCTTCCTTTCTAAGTGTGGGGATATGTTGAGTGCTGGAATGATATGTTTTTTGGGATGTTTTTTTTTTGTTTTGTTGCTGAATGGTTGTTTTTGGTGATGGATAATTTGAATTTGAAGATGTTTTGAAGTGTTTGGAATGGTTTGAGTATGTTCGAAGGGTTTATGATGGTTTTTGATGAGGATATGTTGTTCTGTTGTTTGGTTCTGTAAGGTCCGATTTTCTTTTGTTTTCTTTTATTTTACTTGTGTTTTGGTAGTTGAGATGGTTGAATGAATGTTTTGAGAGATGGTTGAGGTTGTGTTAAAAGGTTTATGAAAGATTGAATTGGTTTGGTTTTTATGGTTTTTATGGTCTCTGTTGATCTTCTGTAAGGCTCTGTAGCTTCTATGGTTCTGTTGTTCTGTATTTTTGTTACTCTGTGGTCTGTTCTGTTAGTTTCTGTTGAGTGTTATGTTGGATGTTTTGGGAAGTGTTTTTTTTTTAGGAAAGGATGAATGGAATCTCTATTCAAGCTAATTGAAGTGAAGAAGTAGCTGATGAAGATTCACAGAAGGTCATAGAAGAATAGTGATAGAAGCCAGATCTCACAGGACACTATGATGTCTTTGGTGCCTCTTCACATCAGATATACCTTTTGGGAAGTGTATCCACGACCAAGAGAGGAGAATTGAGTGCCATTCTTGAGTATTTTAGTGAGGCTATGATGTATTATTGAGAGAGCAAGAGTATGTGAGAGAGAGAGAAGTGAGAGAAACTCAGTTCTATGCTTAAAAACAATGTATCTACTATGAGAGATAGAGAGAGAACTATGAAGACAATGAAGACGAATATTATGTGATTTTTTCCATCAAACAAAGAGGAGATAGCAATCAAACCAACTCACCTATAGCCCGTGAATGCATTCGGTCACACAAATCAAAGCTCTCCTTGCCTGATTCTATTGTCCTACAATAAACCTGTCCAGCTCTCTCTCTCTCTCTCTCTCTCTCTCTCTCTCTCTCTCTCTCTCTCTCTCTCTTCCACCTTAGTTCTATAAGCTCAACAATGGAAGTAGGCGGAAAAGGTGTTTAAAAATGAAATCACTTTTTACAACTACTCTAATAGTTATGATTATGGGAGTCCCTATCTTACATAAATGGGAGTCCCTATCCCTATCAAGGGTAAGACACACACCTAGGGAGTCCCTACTCCTATCAAGGCTAGGACAGATATGGGAGTCCCTATCCTACATAAATGGGAGTTGCTATCCTTATGAAGGGTAGGACATACCTAGGGAGTTCAACTTGCCTATGGTGTGCTTATCTCCTTGAGTCACTTGTAGACACACTCTCCACTTCGTGCTCATCTTAGTTCCATCATCTTAGCAATACAAGTAAAGTGGAAAAATCACTTAAGAAGGAAAACACTCTTAGCATCCTTCTCACCAATAGCAACTATGCTTCCAACTTCCAATTGTCCTTGCTTTGTAATCCAAGTCATTGCAAAGAACCAAGGGAACTATCTTCTACCTAAATAAGGATGTGCACTCACATATGTAATTGCACAAAAAGTTATGCACTATTTGGGTCCTCATATGGGATAATACTCTAGGCTTGCTTGGAGTTTGACCCATCTCCCAAACCCATAATATATGTCTTTTGCACAAAAAATAAGACTAGCATTTCCCTTAGGGTGAGAATGCATGAGATATTTTCTATTATAGGTACAAAAGACCATGATTGACTCCCACACCATCACCTATTCATTGACAATGAATCATCCACCTGCTATAACCTATAGTCCCATACACATGCAAGTTTTATCTAACCAAAAGAGACCATTAATCAAGAGTACAATAAGTACAAGCTCTTTTTCAATAACTTAATCATCCTCACATCACCAAGTACCAAGGATCATTCCTCTTTGATGGATACTATCACTCCTCCAAGAACAACAATCTAATGTCCCAAGAATCCCATGTCTTCAATCCAAGTTGAAGCATGCTACCTATGATAGTAAGTGGGACTAGCACTCATCCATAAAAGGGGGAGTATTAACCACAAATGGTAAGGAAGGATGCAAATCAAGTATAAGTGCAACATTTTGAAATTAATTCTTGAGGGATTATAATTTTTGGATTGCACTTTGATATTTTAGGCATCGCTATCTATATAAGTGCCAACAACTTACTATTATTTGAATGAAAAATGAGAGCTAGGCTCACTCATTTATTAAAGGAGGAAATCAATTAAAAGCCTAAAAAGGGAGAAGGGTACCCAATTGATGGAGGAAACCCCAAACCCCAAACCCAAGTATAAAAGCTAAAAAGTGAATAGGAGTGCTGATTCTTGCACTCACATTAAGAGCCTAAAAAGGGGGAAGGGTATCCAAATATTGAAGGGAACCCCAAACCTAAGTAGAAAAGCTAAAAAGTGAATAGAAGTACTCACTCTTGTGTGTGAAAATTTGAGATCTCTCTTCTTCTTGCTTCTATCCTATCTTCTTGCCCATCATGCTCAGAGTGAGGGATGGTGAGAGTGAGGGAGTGAGTGAGGGATTTGGAATGAGGGAGTGGATGAAGGACTTGGAGAGTGAAGTTGATCTCTTGCCTTGTGTTCTTATCTTCTTCCACTTCTTCTTCCATAGCTTGAAGGGTAAGAGGTGGGGTTGAGATTGAAGTTGCCATATCTCCTTCTTTTCTATGTTTCTTCTCTTCATTGGAGTGCTCAAGGAGTGGATCAATTGCAACGGAGTAGTGGAGTAGATCAAAGGAGTTATGCTCAAATTTTGAGGCCACTATCAAGGCAAGAAGGCGAGTCTACTACAAGATCTTGGTTGTTTTCTTCTTACTTTCTTGGAATAATGAGGGGAGAGTCAATATCTTCAATAATGGATTTGAGCCAATCATGTGAGAGGCGGTTGAGTAAAAAATAATTGAAGCTCTTGAAGTAATAGGAGTTTGGGCCAAGTCCCGCATGTCGTGTGTTGAGCTCAAGAACATGTCATTCAAGACTAAGATGTAGCATATCACTACTTAGAATCATCATAGGATTGAAGAAACTAGCATGAGATATATATGGTCTTCTAATTGCTATAATAAAAGGGATGAAATATGTCATATAGAACACATAAGAAGCCAAAATTGGTTTGACAATAGTAATCATATCTACAAGACTATATCATCCATGAAATATTCATTCATAATAAGCACTTTTGAAAAACCATCTCAACTTGAGTCATGATCTACAAGAATATCTCTTACAAGCAATTTGAGTTCTAAGACTACAATTGGAACAAAGTATTGACTCATTTGACTTGCAAGAACCCCAAAAAAATATAATTTTTCTCTATAGAGCCTCAAATACTTAGATACATATCATCCTTCAAATCACTCTAGTTTAGTCATAACTAACTCGAGTGCATTTCTAACAACTTCTTCATGATTATACATCCCATATGTTTGCATAATCTATTGCAAATCATCATGTCATACAAATCCTACATCATTTGAAGGATCATCCACATGATGTTGAAATATGACTCCACCTATCTCTTTCATGTTGGATCTACCAAAAATATGTCAAGTAATTTGTCAAGTTTTATAAAAGCATTGTTCACTATCCAAACACTTGTATGGTTGTTGATACTCATTCAAGGTTGAGCATAACGAAGTTTGTCTTGATGAACAAATGTTTCCAAAACTAATGTACATGTTGTACATGTATTGGAAGCTTGATTTTATGAAATATACGATGCTATAGACATGCTGTGAGCCTACCTATCTATCATAGTTCTAAGCTTTCTTTTTATGTCCTCTTCCCTCATCTTCAAAGCTTGAAACCCATTCGTTTCTAAGTTGAACTCTTTCATCTTAAGACCCAATGTCAGTTGGCATAACTCAAAGCATATATGAGAGAAACTACTTGGTACACGGAGGCGCAAGGAACCTGACATGTGGGATCCCCTTCACGGGGTGCACCATCGACCGACCATGATCTTCTGTGAAAGGTTTGAGTGGGAGCGTAACTGCTGGGACCCGAAAGATGGTAAACTATGCCTGAGCAGGGCGAAGCCAGAGGAAACTCTGATGGAGGCTCGTAGTGATACTGACGTGCAAATCGTTTGTCAGACTTGGGTATAGGGGCGAAAGACTAATCGAACCATCTAGTAGCTGGTTCCCTCCGAAGTTTCCCTTAGGATAGCTGGAGCTCCTCGTAGTTTTATCAGGTCAAACTCACACCTTTTAAAGATCTTGATCCATTTACCTACTATAGATATTCACAATGCTATCCCATCCAATTCAGTGAGTGAATAGGTAGCATTTTCACATACATGTATCTCCACATATGCAAACCATAATTTCAAAACCTTACAAATAGCTCTATGCTAATATTCTGAAGTACTATCATAAATCAACACCCAATCACCCTCCTATATTTCCCTTGGCCTGAATTTGTGCTTCTTATCAAATCTCTTCTTATTCTAAAGCCTTACTACCTGCAACCTAGAAATTTTTGCTTCAATATCCTCTGGCCTCCTTTCCAACCATCTAATGCACAAAGTTAGCAGTTCCTCTCAATTCAACCCTTCCTACCAAGGCAACATACTCCATGTAGTAGATGCTTGCTCAATCAGCATGCTTTAGTTGCTCAAAGCTAGACTTTTCAATTGGCGTCCAATTAATGGCAACTTGCTTTTTGACTAGGTCTATAAGAGGTGCTGTAATTTGGGCATAGTTTTTTATGAATAATCTATACCCTGTCAGACCTATAAAACTTCTCACTTCCTTGATAGTGGTTGGGGGTGGCCAATATTGAACATCTTTGATCTTTACCTTTAGTAGACACTATGAATCCCAAGTATGCAATCTTCCTTTTGAAGAAGGCACACTTCTTCTTCTTGGCATAAAATTTGTGTGTTCTCATCATCTCCAGCACAATTCGAAGATGTGGTTCATGATCTTCTTCCTCCTTAGAATAAGTTAGGACACCATCAAAGAATACAATAACAAAATCATCGGGATGAGGTCTGAAAATGTCATGAATCAACATGTTGAAGGTAGCTGGGGCATTTGTCAACCCAAATGATATCACGATGAATTCAAAATGACCGTATCTTGTGTTGAAGGCGGTCTTTGGAATATCTTCATTCTTGATTTTGATCTAGTAATATCCTGTCTGAAGATCGATCTTAGAAAATATCCTTACTCCTTGTAGACGATCATAAAGCTCGTCTATCCTCAGGATCGGGTACTTATTCTTTATTGTTACCTAGTTTAGCCCTCAGTAGTCAATACAAAGATGGAGAGTTCAATCTTTCTTCTTTTGGAATAATACTAGGGCTCCCCATGGTGAACTACTTGGCCGAATATACCCTTGTTCTAGTAGTTGCTCTTTTAGTTCGATGACTTTAGGAATAGACATTTTGTAAGGTCTCTTTGCTACTGGAGCAACTCCTAGAACAAGTTTGATCTCATGATCGAATTCTCTTTCTAGAGGCAACTCAGTTAGCTCTTAAGGAAATATGTCGACGTATTCTTTTAACCAGGATGGTTCTTCTTTTGTCTGACCATCTTGATTTACCTTGTTAAGCTTGATCAAGTAAACATGTAATCCTTTCTTCATGCTTTTCACAATTTGAAAAGCTTTTGCTAATTGAACTTTAGGTTTCCCTGTTTCACCTTGTGTAGTTGCTATTTCACCATTCAAGTCCTAAAATGTGACTTGACCTTTTTCACAATGGATATGAGCATGATTGGGAATCAACCAATCCATTCCTAGTAAACATTCATAAGCTCCTAAGTTCTAAACCTCATACTTGAAAGGTTTTCTCCTAGGTTAAACTCTACCTTGGCAGTTTGTTGTGTAGAAAGTATTTCCTTTCCATTTGCTAATTTCACAAGAAATTTTGATGCATTTATTGTATCTATTCCTAACTTCTTAGCACACTTGGGTGAAATAAATGAGTGTGTACTTCCAAAATCAATCAAAACTTTAAATGATTTACCTCGGTGACTAGCTAGTGTTTGTATTACTAAATATTGATGATTTGGACCCTTCTTGTGGAATGCAGCATGAACATCTGCTCTTTCAATAACTTCTTCCATAGTAGGGTCTTCCTCCCTATTAGCCTCTTTTAGGGTAATATTTGACATTCTTCCTCTTGACATAGCTACTTAACCACAACCTTGGGCAACTCTGCCTTGACCTCGAAATTGGCCTTGGTGGTGGTTTTCACCAAACTTTGGACAATCTCTCCTGAAATGTCCTAGTTCATTACAGTGAAAGTACCTAAGACCATCTCTGTTTTCGTGGGTAGGAACAAAATTTCCAACTACATTGGATTTTGCCTTTTTCTTCAGACCTTGGTAAAATTGGCCTTGGGTTCTTTTTGCTTGACCTTTGAATCCTCTTTTTCTCTGGTTATTATAGCTCGAGAACTTATTATTTTTAGGCTTTGATTGTACTTCCTACATAATAGGAGTAGCTTGAATCAAAGCATCTTGCATGTCTATTCCAAACGAGTTTTCAAAGGAGAATTTAGCCCATTGCAAAACTTGGACACTTGTTGAGCAGTATCCATGGAGGGTGCATACTTTTAAGAAGTGAAACAAACTTGGAGTAATATGCTTCTAGGGTTAGTCCCATTTGCTTCTAATTAAAGAACTCATTTATCTTCTGGGTGCAATAAGCTGGAGATAAATACCTTCCTCTTACAACTTTTTTCAACAAATCCCAAGTAATGGTATTTTCAAGGACACCTTAATCTCGGCACCACTGCTTCCATGAGAGTCGAGCTTTGTCAATTAATTTTAGCTTAGCTATCATGAATTGGTTGGCTGGGACAATTCCAGCAGTAGTAAAATAATCTTCCATGGATTTGATCCAAATTTTTGCATTGGCTTCCACATTCTCGTCTTTCTCGTCAAATTTCGGAGGTTTGACTTGCTTCAAACGATTCCTTTTCTGTTAGGCTTCGTTGGGAATTATTGTGGATGAAAAATTTTGGAAAATTTTTGATAATTTCCAAGTTAACTTTTATGATATTTATGTAGCATTAATATTAGAGTTCGATACTCAAATGATTTCTCACTCAATTTATTGAAACAATTTCAAGTAAAACTCTTTTCCCATTGCTAAAGTTGAACTACAATTTTTAAAGGTTTCAAGGGAAAATAAGGCTCCATTATTTCTCTGATTGATAAAGTGTCAATTTATTTTTATTACAATGGATGCACAAGGTAATCAAATGGAAATAAATACATTACTCAGATAGCTCATAGGCTCATCTTATTTTTTTCCAGAGAAGGATTCCCTACTACAATCTAAGGATGAAACTCTGATACATCCTTTATGAAGTAACTTGGATTCGAAGATTAGATATCTAGGAATCTATATTTTTGTGGGAGTTCAAAAAACTGTCCTTTTTGTGGTTGCGGTGGCTAGAGCGACTACGAATTTTACTTTGTCAATTGGAAGGGCCTTCGTAACTTCCTCATAGATATATTGGTTTAGTTTGATCTTCTTGCCTCTAGTATACAAGGTTGAGTTTACACTAGCTTCATAAAATAGATAGATCTTGACAACTTTAAGATCTTCCATCTATTTTATCCTTTTTAGATTATTCTGAAGATAAGCTAGACAGCTTGCATTGATATAGTAGTATCCTCTACTAATCATCCACTGTCTTTCATGATATAAAGGTAAGGGGTTGTACAACTAATCTAATATCCGCATCATCTGAATTCTCCAAGAAAAACTAGATGAATGCATAGTTGACATAAACATTACTCGAAAGATTAAGAATCGTTTCCAAGATTCGCTATTATGCCATAATTCAAAAACATAGATTAACAAAGAGAAGAAAACACATCCTAGGTTATTATATATATATTTTTTAATATTTTCCTTAAGACTACATCATATTCTATTCTAACGAGGACTCTGATACCAACTGTGTGGTATCCGCTAGGCTCATTCCAAGACACACCTTTTTGTAGTCCGTCAATAGGTTTTCCAAATGACGCCGCATGGTGCTCCCTTGGAAAATCACAGGATTTGTCAGTTAGACCCCACTGAGTCTACATTGCAACAGAAGTGTTTTGGCCTCGAACCCACTGGAATTGACTTGAATTTTTGGGTTCCTAAAATCAAACTCCTAACAGGCAGCTAGCATTTGTAATTTTGAGCTTCCACTTTTTATAAGATTACTCGAACTGAAGTAGACTTGCCATTGCACTTGGTTCAAAGAGAATGTGAGACGGAGGGGAGTGCAGTACATCAACCCTCCTATCCATAAGGCAAAATCCCATTCTGACCCCTTAAAATAATGCAAGTCAGTTCTACCTAACGACTAGTTGGGTTGTCTTCAATTACCTACATCACTTTTATTGAAACATCTACAACCAGCTTCCTTAATTAGTGCAATCACACATTCCTTCACATAATTTATTTCATGAACACACATATAATTAAAAAAATCCTTGAATAATACAAAATTCTTTATTATATTGGAAGTTTATTACAAATTCCACCCTTATGTTTTTCTATGGAAAGTATACAGAATTCGTCGAGGGTATTTTGTCCACCAAGATTCCACCCTTGTAACTAGTATTTAGGGTTCTAGGATCTCATCTTGGGTCCATGAAGGGGCTTGTCAGATTCTAGGAATAATGCATGACTTATAGCCAGAGCTCCCCCTGGCACCCACAACTCTTATTGCCAAGGCTATCCTTATGGACAAGACCTTTCGCTATGGATCCAGTCTAAGCCTCTTGAAGCGATAACCATGACCCCCTTGGAGTAGGATCTTGCAGCCAGCTTGGGGGTAGCCTAGTGCGACCTTTTCTCTATCCCGGTTTGTCAATGTATTTAATTAGAGACTTAATTCTAGCAAACATAAACAATTCTTTCAAACATATATCAAATGGAGTAATAACAATCACACCATCATGGAGTTCACAACTTTATATAGCCAAGGTAGACCTTAGCCTAAGGTAACCTTACAACCTAATGAGGATTCTTCTCCCTAAAAAGAAGTGTTAAGTACATTTCTTTCAACTTGTTAGGCAAGGCATGAATTTCCCTTTTAGGCTATCTTACCCAACATAAGTGAAATTCCTTAAAGAAACATATTGCTCCAATAACTTAACGAGACGACCTACAAGACCTTTAAATAAAGTTTCACTTTTTAAGCATTAGTCAACACTTAACCCTATCGCGTTTGACCATAACTATATCGAGCGTGCATAAAAGACATATGTGCAATAATCTCTGGCAACTATTTCCAACATGATTTTACGATTTAGAATCTCAATTAATCTAGCTACAGTTCATAGTGATTAATTGTTTATGTTTGTACTAGTATGCTTTTTAGATAAAATTCTCAATTCGTGTAAGTGTAGAATATAGAAGCTAATATTTTATGTAATTAATTATTATGTGGATGATGTCTGTGCAATCTAATAAGTAGCTCTTGTACCATTTGATGCAATAGTTAACATTTTATGTAAAAATCTGGTATAAACCTTATTATTTTATGTGGAAAAATAATAACCTAGTAGTAAATAACCTGGTTTGGCACGACGACATTGGGAATTCTGCTTGTGCTTGTGTTCACCACACCCGATGTTCCGTTGTTGGTAGTGGCAACTTTGATAACTTTGAGCACTCTAGTATCTCTGGCAATGCCCGGGTTGTGGTGTTTCTTATGGTCTTTCCACCTCGTCACTTTGGAGCCATCATCAGCAAGCGTGTTTGAGGGATAGGGAAGGAGGAATGAATTCAAGATGGGGGAGGAGCGTGAGAGAAGATAGCTTAGACAGAAGTCCGCGAGAGAGGGGGGTATTGAGTTAACTCTCTCCCTCTCTAATTCTCTTACAATCTTTGTCTCTCTCTCTCTCTCTCCAAGCCTCTCGGGGTGACTCCCTCTCTCTCTATCACTCCAATTTTCTTCGGCAACCTCTTAGGGTCTCTCTTGCCTTCAATTTGTGTAGAAGGTATGCCTTTTTATAGGCTGAAGGGAGTGCACATTGCCTCTCCCTTCCCCTCTCTTTCTACCCTTCTTTGCACAAAGACAGCTCCTCCACTCAGAGTGGGGAGCTTCTTTCTCTCCTATTATTTTTTATTATTTTTACTTTTTTGAATTACAAACAAAGGGGAGGGTATTTGTAAGGCCTAAGGCTGTTGACGCTTGATTATGGTGATTTAAAGGAAAATTTTTAAACCAAAATAGGAATTTTGATGACAAAGAAGGAGATGAAGATTATGATGACATTGATGACGACGACAATGATGTTGACGATGATGTCGAAGATGATGATGATAGTGATGATGTCAACGAAGATGATTAGGAGGGGAGACTGCCTTTATAGCGGCCGTCAATTCGACGGTGGCTCCCCCCCGGTTTTATTAAAGTTAGTTTTAGTTAGTTAGTAACTATTCAACTAACTATTGAGTGACTAACTTATCTAACTCTAACTTATTGACTTATCTAACTTACTTAACTAACTTATCTTACTTACTAACTACTAACCATCTTTACTAACTAGCTAACCTACTAACTTTTATAAATTTCTCGAAAATATTACACAAATGAAAGTGCTTCATGATCTTTGGGTTAAGAAGTACAAATTTGCTAAGGGTCAATTGCTTTTATATTATGATGCTCGTCATGAGCTCTTTCCAAGCAAGTTGGAACCCAAATGGAATGGTTGTTATAAGATCGTATAGGAAAGAATGGCTTTACAGCCCTTTTAGCATATTTGCAAGGGATAAAGTTTAAAATTAAAGTAAGTTTCAATAAATTGAGGCCCTATTATGTATAGGGATTGATGTTGGACTTGGTGCCTTTGCAGGTCCTTCAAGTTCCAACTTACACTTGCAGAGGATATCACGACTATTGGATGGAAAAATTTATTCCTTATCTTGAGCATCCATATTGAGGGTAGCGTTACCACCAAGGCAGAGTGATCTGGTGGAGTAAGGGTTATCACATTACCGAGTGGTAAGACGAATCTTTTAAATGGGATATTCAGGTCTATTGCCACCACTACCATAGGGTTCTTACTAGCATCCCTATTGAGTTCAGTGAGGAAGGAGGGATTGTACATGTCCTATACCCTATCTCTCGATTAGACTTTGATTATCATAAGTGCAAGTAGATTGATTGCCATGGTAGGTGGTATCAATGGAGCTTGGGTTTATACATTATATTTTGATGGAGCTTCTTGAGGACCTACTAAGCATGGAAGTGTAGGGGTTTTCATCAAAGATCCTCATCATCAAGTGGTTTTAAAAATGGGAGTGTATTTAGGTACTACTTTTACGAATAACATGGCAAAATACAAGGCCTTGATTATGGGGTTAAATCTATCTAGACATGATAATATTCACTGGTTATTGGTGAAAGACGACTCGTAATTAGTGATCAACCAATTGAATGGGACTTATAGTGTGAGAGATCCCATTCTAAGGATGTACCATCATGCAACCTTGGATAAATTTTTGAGATCTTTGAGGCAGTGACTTGCCAGCTAATTCCTTGACAATGGAATCACTTTGCAAATTCCCTAGCTAATTATACATTTGTTAAAGACATCTTTCTTAACTATGGTCCTAAGGGGTTTTTACAATTGCCTCCTAATGTTAGTCCAAGACTATTGTAACGACTACTTTTGCTGACATGTCTTCTTTTTGTTGCTGTCAGTTAGTATGGGTTATGAGCTAGATAGTAATTGACCATCTTCCTATTCTATCGTGGATACATCAGATCATTTAATGGCATATTCGTAGGACATCCCTTACTATTTATGTAGTCGGGCTAGCTAACAATTTGATGTATTTAATGTAGGGCCTGAATGCCTATTCCCTTGGTCCAATTTTGTGCATCAATATGGTTTATATGGGGGTCAGGGTTTGTTTTCAGCAGTTGGATGCTAAATGGTGTGCTTTAATGGTTTATTTCATTAGGCCAAGAGGGCTGTTCATTTTGCAATGAAATGATTTATCTCATTAGGCCAAGAGGGCCATTTGTTTGTTTGGTGCAGGTGTGGTTAATGGCTTTTTGTTTTGGTGCTACACTAAAAAAATTCGATGGAGCATGTGGAAAGAGCCTCTTACTACGCAGAAGCTTCTTGTGGCCAAGTCCAGGTGATGTGCTTCCTTTATGATGTCTTTCCCTTTATGCTATATATGTATATGTATGTGGGGACTTTTTCTTTTGTGGGGGACTAGCATCCAAGGTATAAAGTCCCAGCATTAGGTTGCTGTGTTTGGGGAGGTTTGAGCAGTTGTCCACCTCCTATAAAGACATTGATGAGCACTCTAAGAGTTGTTTTTTAGAGTAGTCCTAGTGACCCTATTTTACTAGCCTGCTAGACACTTGTTTCTAGGAATCCCCTATTAGTTGTTGTGAGCCAGATAGAGAAGCCAGCCCAATAAAAGAAGAGAACAAATAATGAGTATATTTTCAATATATATAAGATACGAAGGTGTGTAAAAAGGGGTTCTAATCCCTAAAATAAGAAAATAAAGATAGAAAAATTCAAAGAGCAGATGATCATTTCCTTGTGAAGGCCTTGTAGGTTCCTGCTGAGGATGAGTCACTCGGGGCTAATGCCTTGTCTTTTTAGGAGTGGTATTTAATCAAAAAACAAAATAAGGATGGTTGGAGTGAAAAGAAAAGTAAGTGAAAGAAAAAGAATTTATTGTTGCCTTATGAGAGCTTAGTAGGTTCTTGGGTACTGAGACAATATGTGAGGCCGATGCCTTGCTCTCCTTGGGTCACAATACGCTCAACTCTCTCCTTTTATATACTTGAGTATAAAGTACTAAAGGAAGAAATATGCTCAAATGGAAAAATATATAGACCAAGCTATAGGAGTCCTTGCCTAGTAGGAGTTCTTGGTCTAGTGGTCCTAGGTCAGGTAGGTAGGTTAAACCACCACTTAGGATGACTTCTTTGATAGTTCTTTTTAGTTGTTCTATGTTGGAGCAATTAGTTAGTGACTAGCTTTGGATCTCTGTCAGATTCTACTTGGTCTATACCTCGTGGACTTCATGTCTTGATTTACTCAAGGGCTTGAGTGAGAGTAGTGTTTATACTTTTTTGTGTATTCTTCTTTGTAGTAGCTTGTTTATGTTTGTGCAAATCAGTTCGTGGATTCAATAGGCTGAGTTGCCCTATCCCATGGTTGCCAATGAGAGTGGATTTGAAAGCCAAACTTCAATTGCAAAAACAAAGCTCGAGAGACGCCTAAAAGATGCATTTTTAGTGTAAAATAAAATGGTTATGGATTAAGGAGCTGGAGTTTTCCTAGATGCATTTGGATGACAAGAATCCAACACGAGTGTCCATTCATCAATTGGAGTCCGTTTGACTCTCCATTTAATGGCCACAAGGTTTGGCATTATAAAGCAGCTATGGATCAGAAGTTGAAAAGCATGTGATGGAGGCCAGGTCATAGATTTCGATGCCAAAAAGTCATCCGTCTAGTCGGATCACAATTTCGAGACCATTTTCCCTTCCAACCAAGCCGGAACCACTTACCGTCAAGTGTGGATATGAGAATTTGAACTAGTTACTTTGGAGGTTTAAGTTTAACTAGGATTACGAAGGAAACTCTCATGAAAATCAATTGAGATGGGGAGGAGGGGAGGCATGTTGTTTTTGGTGCCCCTTCCTCCCCATAAAATTTGATTTTTTGGAACTGTCACCATCTCCCTCGTACCCTTGGGCCTAAGATCCATCATTTTTTCACTCTCTAACACTTTAATCCTCGCGAAGAAATTACATGACCTTAAGACAAAGAATATCATCTCATTGAGGATACAAAGGTGCAAATGAGAATAAATTGAGATCTTTATGGTGATACTCCTCATAGGTTAGATGATGCTAAGGTTTTTAAGAAACACTTGGTGACCATTATTGAGATTGACTATGGTATCCTAGGGGGTTTGGAGATGCTAACTTGAGACTTCTTGAAGGTCCTCCCTATTGAAAGATCAAACACATGATATGGATTGAGGGACTGCACAAGAGCCACAATAGCTAGAATTAATTATGTTTATACTATGTTGTTCCCATCAATAAAGGTTGTCTCCATGAATGCATTGCATAGTAGGACCTCACTGTAGCACCTACCTTATCCCCTAGTTTAGAAGATTCACCTAAATTTGATTTAGGTGGAACAACACCTAACAAAACACCATTGTAATTAACTTCAATTTCTCAACAGGTAATCTTAGAGAAATGGAGGTCTCAACAAGCTCTTAAGATGACACACTATTTCACTTGGTTAAAATTTATGGCTTCCCTTGCTACTCTCTAATAGCTTTGAGAGCTAGAATAAAATAGCTCTACTAAGCCCCCTATCCTATCTCAAGAGGACTCCTATCTCCATTTCATTAGTGATGGAAGAATGGGAGAATAGTTGTTGGGTTGCTACTCTCAGAAGCATCATTGTTATGTGCAAATTGCATGTAGCTACTCCAAAAAGACACCATTCTATTAGGATTAAGTCTCATGTAGAAATGTAAGAGCAAGATGATATCCAAATTGCACCCATGCTACTTTGAAGGCTTGATAATTGTAGCAATATACATTTCCCAATTCAACTCGAGGATAATGAAGATGTAAGAGTCTCCACCCACAATTTTCTCATCTTAGTGGTGAAGGCCTTGGCAAATGGAAGTACTAGATTTGAAAAGGGGTAGGGCCATCAAACGTCCTTATGGTGGTTACACATTTAAAACAACTAAGAGAGGGTAAGGATAAGTGGATTAAGTCTCGCATATAAATGTAAGCTTAGGATTAGGGAAAGATGACCACCATCAAAATTAAAATAGTGCCTATCCAATTTAGCCCCCCTCCACATTGAGCATTCCACTCCATGTTACAATTGAATATCATGCTTTGATGATATGTGATAAACCCTCAAATTCTCTAAAAACTTAATCATATCTCTTAATGAGAATAGAGGAAATCTCAAGACCTTTGTATCCTTGTAGAATCTCTTCCTAACCTAATTTACAGTAAAAGGAAAAATAATCTATCACATCCTTGCAATAGTTGTCTCCAATTTTAGTAGCACTTCCCCTCCCCTTTTAGTGGTTCTATAATGTCCTTGATACATGGAGACTCTCGAAAATGGAAAAATGCGTGTTGAAAAATGTGTGATCAAACATATGGAAATTATTCCTATAAAGTGAAAATAGATGGCCTAGAACATAGTCCCTCCCATGATACATGGAGACTCTAAAAAATAGATGGCCTAGAACATAGTCCCTCCCATGATACATGGAGACTCTCAAAAATGGAAAATGGTGTGATCAAACATATGAAAACTAGTCCTATAAAGTGAAAATAGATGGCCTAGAACATGGTCCCTCCCATGATACTTGATTCTTACAACATCTCAATGATAGACCTCATTCTTAAGCATGGGACCATTGTCACATGATCATCTGCAAAGGAGTCATATGTACATTCCTAAATCCTACTCTATTCTTAACACAAAGAGATATTTGTCTATTCTTTTAGACACTTTACTTTTATAACCAAAGACATTAATAAGAGTAAATAGCACAAAATTACTTTGCATGGTGTCTATCCAAAGAAAAAAAAATCACACTTTTTTTATATCCTTACAAGCATCTCCTTCCTCGGTGCAAATGGAAAATGTGTAATGGTCACTTGATTGGACATTCCCACTATAGACTTAGGTCTAGGTCTAAGTCTAGGAGTGTGTAAGAACAAGGATATACCATTTGATCTGTTGATAGTCTCACGTCTTCTGAAGACATTATTATAACCCGTAGGTAGCACAAGAAAATCATAGTGCTACCAAAACTAAACTTGTTGAATAATTAAATTTATCAAGCCATTACTAAGTTTTGCTACTCACTTACATGCCATCAAATGTCAACAAGTTACAAATTACTACCATAGCATGCATGGTGCTTCGATACTTAGGGTTCCCAAACAAGAAATGAAATTGGAATGGCACAAACATTCTCTTGGCTATACGAGAAGATCAAAACTAAACTTTGAAGATGGCAAGGTCACTCTTGGTGATGGTTGGGAGATTGAAATAATGAAGTCCATCCTCTCTTCCCATACTCTATTTGTGGGCATCATCTTCCCCTTTATGAAGACATGTTGGACCAAAATTAAGGTGCTACTCATAGGGTTTTTATGGAGCTTTGAAGCTAACAAGATTATGGTAGCTCTGAGCTAGGATTAGGTCACCATAAGGAAGGTGGAATCACATGGACCTAGAATTCTTAGTGGGTAAGTCCAAACGGCTAGTGTTTTCACTATGCAAGGAGGTGGTTTCAAAAACAACATTGGTGCAACCTAATCGAGTACTTTGTTGGTGTTAGTTAATATGTTGAATCCTCAAATTTGAGCTAGGCTTTAATAAGCTAATTTTATAGTGCTAAGATTAAGCTAGTCATTAAGAGCTTAGTTGTGGTCCAAGATATAGTAAAATAACTAAATAGAGATAATTGGGAGAGTAGATTAGGCAATGCTAAGAAAAGGGAGCCACTTGCTACTCCAATTCTTGTGGATGGGTGCACCATGAAACCTTTGAAGATGGATTCTTGTTGATATTGGAGAAGCCTAAGCTATCATTTAAGCTAGCTATCAAGGGAATCCAGTAGTGGATGAATTTATCAAATCAAAGAAAAGCTAATTAATTGAAAGCCCTAAGGTGTCCTTGGGAGAAATTCCACCTCACCAAAGAGGATATGCATTGGGTTCAACTGGTCTTTCAAAAGAAAAAGGAATGGGCCAAGCACACTATTGGAACACAATACTTTATGCTATTTGATACTGCATGGATGTAGCAAACTTGTTAAGGTTTAGAGATAGGAAGAGTCTTCACTCTTTCAACTTCAAGTATATCAACAAAGTGAGAATAGATTGGAGTAGGCATTTTCAAATGAGTCTCTAATGATGTGGAAGAGGAGAAGTAGGAGGCTATGGAAAGTGATGCCCTCTAAGCATCTGAAAATTGTCATTTGGAAGGTTCCCTATTTGAAGATTTCCACCAAGAAGAAGATTGGGATATTACTCAATTGTAACCCTTTCTATGTGTTTTGTAGAAGGAAAGAAGATGTATTTCACTAATTTTGGAATGTCTACAAGATAGACATATTTGCAAGAACTTTGACAAGTTTATCTTCAAAACCAACCTATGTAGTTTTACGAAATGCAAGCAAGCATTACTTGGAGATGTAGGATATGTTAATGAAGTCCCTTGGGAACTATAGGCTATTATTAGGGGTGTCAGTTTCAAGATGATATGGTGGACTAATAACTTCAAAATTCATGGGGGACTCAATGATAGCATAAAGTGTTTTTGACAGGTGTTTGGGTGAAGTTACAATCTTGTATAACATTTTGAATGAGATGGAAAGTTTAGAGGTAGCACATGAGGTGGGAGAAGGACTTTTCAAAGCAGAGCTTCTAGCAAGGCAGCATCTAGCTCTAGACCTCAAGCTCGATGGAAACACTTGCTTCGACCCACATGGCATAACCAAGGCCGCCTCCAAATACATAGAGGCTCTAACAGTGTGCCCCTACAAGGCCAAGTTGAAGAAATGATTATCCTATATAGCAACTGCATACAATGCCATCTCCTTCTTTAGGATGCAAAGGTAGCCCCATTAACAACACCATCCGAGCTTTGTGGTTGGCGCAACCTATGAACTGTCATGGCAAGAGCTTGTGCTTTAACTAAACTAATTAAATTATTAGCGAGATAGTTATGTGTTAGAATTAATTAGTTAGTTTTAAATAAGTAGCTAATTATAATTAAATAATGTGCAATTGATGGTTGTTATTTTCCATCATCAAAGTAATAATTGTTTTACTTGGAATTAATATAGTATGCTCATTTGCTTTTGTTTAATCGTTGCAAGCTTTGATTTAGCAAACGTAACTACAATCTTCATGCATATAATCTTTCACAAGGTTAGAATCCACCCTTTCTCCTTTTTGTCATCATCAATAGTAAATGAAAGTAAATAAAAGCAAAGAAAAGTATACACTTTCTCAAAAAAGGAGGAAATGGCACCTTCCTCTATAGTTATAAAACAACAAAGAGACTTGTGCGAGCTCTTCTGCATGTTGCTTGTATAGCATGTTTATGTGTTATTTTTCATTACTATTTTGCATTTATGAAGTTATAAGTCTTAAGAAAAATATGTTTTTAAAAAGGTTAAAATGTAAAAATCACTAGATCTCATATTTTGATCAAGCAAAATTTTGGTTTTTCATTTTATATTTTGCAATGTGCTCTTCATCAATACAATAAGTCAAGTTCCATTACAAGTTTCCAACCAAAGCTAATTTGCTCCAAAAACTCGTAAGCTTTATTCATGCAATATATAGTTAAAAGAGATGATGTTTTACTTTGCTTAAATATGGTTGAATACAATTTTTTTATTTTTTCAAGCACATGGCTTCATGTATCAACCTAGTTTAGCTACTTTTGGAAATTCTTTTCAAAAAAATTGATACAACTTTTCTCCATATGTGGGGAAAACACAATTTGACAATGTTTCTATTTTGTGAGTGGCTACTAAAAGTTATACACTTTAGAAAATGAAGCAAGTTATAGCTGTAATGTCCCCATTACTTAGTTTATTTTAATAAACAATGTGTGTATACATTCAAAAGAAAATGGATTTATGTTGCACATTTTTAAAAAATAGCTCTAATTATGAAGATAATTGTTATTATTAATGAGGTATTATATGTCAGTTTATGAAAGAAAGACTTGGGAAACCCTCCCAAGACTAGCTTATTAAGACTATGTTTGTAGTATAGAACAACAAAAAGAACTAGCCTAATGGATAGTCACTTGGCAGTTAAGTGTACTTGGGTGACGACATAGCAGAGATGGGTGACCTCTCGGGAAGATTTTCCTACAAGCTAGTGGGAGCTTCTCACACGTAACCAACAACGCCAATGAAGCCTTTGTAGCCCATTGCTAAGGTCTATGCCTTGGTTGCTGCCTTAGTCATACTCCTTGGAGTGACGCCTGCTCGATGATGCGACACACAGTGCGTCCTCATCCATATATACATCAATTTTTATCTTCGCACTACAAAAATGGAGTCCCTTCCCTAACATCATCAATGGCGTCATAAAAAATGCTAAAAGAAAGTGTCCTCTCTTTATCATCAATGACATCATTGAAAACACTAAAAGCAAGCGTCCTCTCTTTATCCCCCCCCCCCCCCCCGGTTACTATATAAACAAGGGTAGAGCATCATGTCAGGTAAAACACACACACACAAACAACACACAATGACTCATGCAGAGGTTTCGCTGCTATTGATGTAACAAAGCTTTGCTACAATAAGCTGAACCTCTCTCTCTCTCTCTCTCCTCCCCTACGCGGTGTCGGAGGTGTTTTTGTTGAAAGGTCAAATCTACTGGGGATCAAAGGTAGAAGGAAGTAGAGATAGGAGATGGAAGAGAAGATAAAGAATACACAAGAGGTAAACACAATAATGACAAAGCACAATGAATCAAATCAATATGTATTGACAGAATCTCAAATCCTTTGTCTGGCACTACTCAGAAGTACTCTCCAGGCATTAGATCTTTTGGAGCTCCCTCGTAGAATAAAAACATGGATCAGAAATAATAGCTCATTATCTGCTACTCGGAACCCAAATCTGATAGCTCCATTGGCTCCAAAAGGGGGGTAAAATTGCAAGACACCTGATCACGGATCTCCCAGATCACTTATTCTTCCTCTTCTTGTTCAAACTGCAGTTTTCAACCTGTCAATAGCGCTCGTCACGTGTGCGATTTCGTCAATCTTTCTTTTTTATGAAAATCCCATAACTTGCTAAAAAAGTAACTTGCTTTTTGCATGCCATCCTAATCTAGAAGCTTTTTTAACTTTTTTAGATTTTTTACAATAAATAATATCCATGCCACGGACACTAACGCTAATGACTCAGATCACATTGACTCTCTTGATCAACAAGAAAGTCGGATGATGATGCATTCCAGAGTTTTTCACATCGTGTCCACATAGTGGTACGACATCCACCCCCTCTGAATCTGTACATCCTTTGGTATGTGCCAAAATCCTAGTTGTCACCGGATTATGAGTCCTCCTCATCCTCTGTAACCACATCCTTTGCTTCTTCATCTTCCATATATTTCTGGCTACCCCCTGTATCATGGCCAACATTTTCTTCCAATTCTGGCAACTCTCATAGGTAGTAGATTCCTGCTTCTTGACTAATTTGATTATTTTCCCTGCTACCGAAAGTTTTATGGATGTCCCATCCAATTCATTTAATGCATAAGTAGTATTATCAAACACTTGTCTTACCACATAGGGTCCAAACCATCTTTTGGAAACTTTACGTATGGCACTATACTGGTTGTCTAAACTGCTATCATAAACCAATACCCAATCCCCATCTTGTATGGTTATTGGTCTCAGTCTATGTCTTTTGTCAAACCATTTCTTGTTTTTATCCTTGCTGCCCTTCGCTTTGCAATTGCTGCCTTTATGTCTTTTGACTTTCTTTCCAACTGTCTAATGCATAAGGCCAGTAACTCCTCTCGATTTAACTCCTCCTCCCAAGGTAGCAAACTCCATGTGACTATCATCTCTTCTATTGCCATGATTGGTTTTTGACCATACATCAATTCTGCAGGCATATATCCTATAACGGCACTATGAGTTGTTCTGTTAGCCCACAAAGCATAAGGAAGCAATCGTGGCCACTCTTTTACCTTCTCTCCACATGCTTTTCCCAATGCCTTCACAATAGGTGGATGACCTCTTTCACTTTTGCCATTTCCTTCAAGGTTATAGGCTGAAGTTAAAGCAAACTTTATCCCCAACCATGCAAAGAAATCATGAGCTTCATCTGCATCCAGCTCACCCCTATCTGCAGTAATTTTTCCCACACAACCATACGTATAAAAGATCTCTTCTAAGAGAAAAGTACACACAACATTTGTTGTCTTAGTATGTAAAGCTCTCCCTTCCACTTTATCAGTCAAGTCTTCACGAGTAAGCACAAGATATCTCATTTGCTAAAGACATGTAGACACTATGACCAAATCCACCAACCCACTTAAAATGAAGAGACAATGGATATGTGGGTTGCAATCCATCCCGATATCTCACAGATGAATACATTTTACATGTCGTACATGTTTTCACAAAGTGAGCAACATCCTTATACATACCTTGCCACCAATATCTTTATTTGATCTTTGCAAAAGTATCCCAAACACCTCTATGACCAGCCCACAAGCTTTCATGAAATTCTTGCATAACATTTACTTGTGAAGCTCTGTCATCCAAAACTCGCAATGGCATACCCTGTTTCTTTTTAGCACGTTTCCATAAGTATCCATCTTTTAAGAAAAACCCATAGGCTTTCCTCTTGATCTTCTTAAACTCCTCATCTGACCATTCATCTCTCTTTGTTAATGTATTGAGGTATTGACCGATTCTCAGCCACTCTCCTACATATTTCTCTTTCAGAAACACTTCTACACAAGATGCAAAAAATCTAAAGTGTCTTCTCTTTGTTGTCCAAGATTTTGTTAATGCTGTAACAACACCTTGCATTGCTAAATTCACTCTTACAACATGATTTTCAGCTGCAAGAAAATCATCTTCTTCCTCCTCATCCATTATCCCATCTTCATTCTCATAGCGTGCTCGAGATAACATGTCTGCCATTGGGTTATCTCTTCCTGCAATATGCTAAAATTCAGGGTTCAAAGATTTAATATATTTAATCCACCGGAGCATAGCAATATCCGGGGTAGCACAACTAGTAATCATACCCAATACCGGTAAACACTTGGTCTCAATGACTATATGAGCACCCATAAAATACTCCTTATCACATTTAAGAGCTATTACAATTCCCCATAATTCTCTTTTAACCTGTGGATACCTTCTCTGTCGTTCAGTAAATACTTTAGCACAAAAGCGTATTGCATATCTTTGCCCTTCCTCATCATCTTGCCCAATTGCCCATCCAATCCCAGTTGGGCTTGTATCCATAGTAATAATGATAGGCTTTTCATATGAATAGTTAGCCTTTCTCAATGTAGGAGAAAATTTTAAGAGTTGCTTCAATTTCTTCATTGCTTTCTAATGCTTCCTTTCCCAATGAAATCTCAGACGTTTCCTTAAAAACTGATAAAGAGCATCGGCTACATGTGCAAAGTGAGGAATCCATATCAAATAGAACACACATGCTCCCAAGAATCTATACACCTCTGATACATTTGTGAATACATCTTGCATTCTATCAATCCCATCTATTTTTTTTGGTGATGGTCTTCGCCCATAGGGCCCACACATATGCCCAACAATCAAAACCTCTTCAACTTCAAAGATAGACTTTTGTCTAGAAAGAGTTAAATGCACCTCTTCTAAACGTGTTAAAATCCTCTCACAATCCACAATATGGTCTGCAACAAACTGTCTGCACCTATGAGCATCCATCTCTTCATTGTTTTCATCCAATGCACACCCTTTTATTGGAACATCATCCAAGAAGGGCATTGTCAATTGTGGTATAAAATTCATGAGTACCCTATTCATAGCATTTGCCATGTGTGCCACTGAGTTTGTTGCACCCTGTGGGGGAGTACATATCCGTACTAATCCCAAGGGAGTTTTCATGGTTGTGATATCCCTTCTTTCAATTGCAAGTTGAAATTGATCATACCCCGAGTAAAGATCACCCAAAGAATAGATCACTCTGCTTGCAAAAGCCTATGCAAATTCATCAACCACAGGACCTGCACCCACATTTCTTATGGTCACTTTATTGACCAGTTGCATGTCTTGAATAAATCTCAAAGCTGCATTCTTTTTGGGCACAATAAACCAACGATTTGAGTACGAGGATGAAGAAGGCTCCAAGATCTTCATGCAAATATTTTCATTTAGCAAATCCATAAGCTTTGGCAAGTAAGCTTTAGGCACTGGAATAGGCCTCAAGTTCCATGGTACATGTGCCATAGTAACTATGACCATAGGAGAGACAACATTTGGATCCACACAACCTATTTCACTTGGCTGAAATGCAAATGCCTTTCCATGCCTAGCAAACATCTGCATAAAATAATCTCTCTCACAGGCAAAAGAAACCCTTCTGCACCAACTTTCAATTCTTGTAATGTTTCAGATGTAAACTGATGACCTATATCTTTAGGATCCCGTAAGCTTGGTTGTCTTGACACTTTTCATACAAACCCTCACTCTCTAGTGGAAGTGGCAAAGCAATTGGTTTCACCTTTTTGTCAAGTGTCTTATACTTTGTCTCCACAAGTGCTTCAGCCCATTGTAATCCTTCCTGTTGAGCAAACAATGCTATAACATCATACATGTCCAAAGAACATACTAACAACACTCTGTTTTCAGCCTCATTTCCTGCATGTATAGTTGCTAAAATTTCAGCCATAGTGCCATTAATATTCAGCCCATAAAACATGCCCAAAATGCCTTCATTTTTAGCTAACAGTCCCAATGCTCTCAGTTCCTTAGTAGCCCGTTTCATAGATATGCGTTCAGCCTTGCACAAAGCTTCCATAGGCTTAAACCAACATGAACTGTTTACTGTAAATTGAGAATAACCAATAGGAAATACGTGCTTCATTCCATCAAGAGGTGAGTACATCCTTTGAACAGTACTATTGTAGCCCCGCATTACAGCTGTGCTTAATGAAAATCCAAGTCTTTGAATTTCCTTGCATTTGGAGCCAAAGGAGACTCTCGAAGTGTATCCTGATTTCTAGGATGATTAACATAAACAGTAAGAAATTGGACTGCTTTCTTCCCATACTTGCTTTTGACTCTTGCATAAGCAGAACCATCATCAAGCACCTTTGTTTCCACACACACTCCTGTAATATAGGGATGTCCCAAAATCATTGCATATGAGGAATTATCTTGCACAAAGAAGTGTTGCTCTTCTTGTACATCACCAATTATCACTTTTACATTAGGATATGCAACATAGAGCTCTCCCGAATAATTATTTGTAGCCCTCATACGCAACCATGATCAGTGTCTATAGGCCATGCACCATTTTCATACAATCCATGCTTAATGACATTTATCTCAGACCCATGGTTAAGTAAAGCAACACAAGGAGTTTCACGTTCCCCTATTTCCACTACCGTTTCACTGGTAGCCCTAGCCCAATGATTTCTTATTTAGTGACTTTGAGGAATAAATCCTAGAGTCTCTTTTCCATATTGTTGCATCTGCCTTACTCCACCATGCATATTGCTACAAGACAATGCATTTTCAGCCACTTTCTTCTCTTTTCCATATGATGTCCACTGATTAGTAGCATCATGCATAGATAATCCAATATTTACTTCATGCTCATATTTAACTCGAATACCCAACAAATGAGTTTCCTCTTCAAATTGCAGCAATGCACTAGTGGTATCACCAAGAAACTGATGCTTCCTCTTAATTATGTCAATGATCTCATCATAAAATTCTTGCTTGGTGATGCCAAGCACCTCTCTCAAGGTGAATTCCACCTGACTCTTTAAGATCCATTCTTCAAGAACCTTCTTAATATCTATGGGTGTCTCAATGTTAGATTGTAAACTATATATGCACATATAGTGTCGATGTTTATTTTGATATATAATAGGTTGAAATGCTCACTAGGGTCTACTCTTTCTCATGATTGATTTTTCCAAAAATACATGAAATTAATTGTTGACATTATGAGCAAATTGTGTTACCGTTTTTTAGTTAGGCAAGTTCAACATTTTTTTGTAAAATACTAAGCTAGTAAATGAATTTCTATATGATTATTTTCTTGATGTACAAAGCCATAACCATTTATGAATTATGGGACTTGACAAATAATAATTATGTGTATTTCAATATGTATCCAATTTAGCACTATATATTGATTTAGAACTAATAAAGAAACTAGGAATATATTACCAATGGATTGAAGACTATGAAGGTAATTGTGAGTGGTGAACATTGTAGTTAATGCCGTTCATCCCCTTGCTCAAATCGACTTTCAAATTCTCTTAACAATTCTGTAGTAGCCACAAGACCCTTATTAGGTTGTAAAACCCACTCTTGAAAAGTCTTGCATGTAATCAAACTAGTATCTTCAATGTAAAATTCTTCCCTAAGTGTCTTCTTGAAAGCTACCTAGTCAGCATCCTGCATGTATAATTCAATAATCTACACTTTCAGTTCATGTACAGTAACACGTACAAAATACCTGCTCCATGCAAGTTGAGCCACCCCAAAGAATTCCATATTCTGAGCATAGGTATGTACATATGCAGATACATTCCTGCCATTGAATAGCTTTATCTCACGCTCAACTGCTTGCAGAACATTCATCACAACACTTTCTGTTGGAGCAGAAGCCTGCATCACCTGTTGTTGTTGTTGTACCTGCATAAGCATATTCATATTTTGCACCAACTGTTGTAAAACATCACTAGAGATTGTGTTTGATGCCAGGAGGCATATTTCACGATGGATTCTGTGCCATGGTGGATTCCGTGAGGTTTTACGGTGGATTCCGTAAACTTTGATGACCAGGGCTCATACACAAAGTGGATTCTTTGTGCGAGAAGTTGATGGGGACGCCTATCCTTTTCGGGTGTTTCATTAATTTAGTGTGTATATGGGTGATTCCATAGTGGGTGATTCCACAAAATGCATATTAAATTAATAAACGTTTATGAGTTTAGAGTGCGCACTCGTAATAAATTAAGGTTAGGATTGATTTCTAACCAGTTGATTTATTTATGTAGCTGAAGACTGCTAGGTATTCACTTTTGTCGGTTTAATTGTATTATTTTACTAATGATTGTGAATGCTTCAGTTGATGTGTAGAGATAGCAGTAGTGGCGAAGAAAAGCATTGGAGGATAGCGAGTATTCGAGTTATCACTTATATTTTGATGGGCGCATACCTTAGGCATGGCGCCTATATTTTGTTGCGCCTATTTATTGAGGCGTTGGATATTTGTTTATTATTTTGTATGCGCATGGGCGCACGATTATGTTATTTGTACTTGGGGATTGTATTGGGTACGCCTGACTCTTTGGGCACCGCCCATTAGCTTTATTTCTATTTTGTGCTAAAGTAAACTCAAAAGCCAAAAGTTTGCTATTTTGTAATTTGGGCTATTATTTAAGCTTGAAGATGGTTAATACATAAAATACATACTTTGTGGAGCGCTCATACAAGGCATGGGGGGAGATTGCACCCAATTGGTCTCTTGTTCATGTCGTGCATGCTTTTTACCTTGAGTTTTGTGCAAAAAGTAGAGTTCTTTTGTTCTTGGGGACCTTTCGGCATTCACTATTCAAGCATACAACATCCGATCTGCGCACCAGTGTTTGAAGGTTTTCCCATCTCGTCTTTCCTTCTTCTGACGACCTTTCACGTCGGGTTCACCAATGTCGGAGGGGTTTTTGTCGAAAGGTCAAATCCATCGGGGATCAGCGGTAGAAGGAAGTAGAGATAGAAGATGGAAGAGAAGATAAAGAATACACAAGAGGTAAATACAATAATGACAAAGCACAATGAATCAAATCAATATGTATTGACAGAACATGTAATCCTTTGTCTAGCACTACTCAGAAGCACTCTCCAGGCATTAGATCTCCTAGAGCTCCCTCGTAGAACAAAAACGTGGATCAGAAATAATAGCTCATTCTCTACTGCTTGAAACCCAAATCTAATGGGACTGCATTGGCTCTGGAAGGGGGGTAAAACCATAGGACCCCGACTCACAGATCTCCTAGATCACTTCTTCTTCCTCTTCTAGTTCAAATTGTAGTTTTTAGTCTATCAACAACGATCGTGACGTGTGCGATTTCATTAATCTGTCTTTTTTATGAAAATCCCATAACTAGCTGAAAAAGTAACTTGCTTTTTGTATGCCATCCTAATCTAGAAGCTTTTTTAACTTTTTCGAATTTTTTATAATAAATGTTATCAAAAATAGGCTAAAATTATCCAAAAATCTAGTATTTTTGGATAACCCATGCCTAGCACTAATGACTCAGATCAGATTGACTCTCTTGATCAATAAGAAAGTCGGATGATGATGTATTCCAGAGTTTTTCACACAGTGTCTGTGTAGTTGCACGACAGCGGAAGCGCTACTCAAATCCATCAAGCTTCTTCTTCCATGGCTTCTAAGAGACGTCGAGATGTTGTGAGCGAGGTCATGCTCAGAGAACTCCCCAACGTGAAGAGTAGTTGCTGTTGAAATGTAAGCAAAAGTTAACCCCGAATCCTTTCAACCCGAAGGACGGGTCATTCCACAACAAACCGAGGTTGCGGCTATAAATCGTAATCATGATGGATGGCCAAATAGAGATAATCAGGTTAGTACATAAGAAAAAGATCACAATTAGTTAGAAATTACTTAAACTTGTAAAAGCATGTTAGTATTATCAAATGCTTTTTAGAAAGGAACACAGAAATTGATGAAGGGGATAGATTCTATGCATTGCATTGACAACTGTGTTAAAAATGTTTTATGGTTATGAGTGTTTTTGGATTTGTGAATGATGAGTTATGGCTCTTATGATTCCGAGCTTGCACAAGCAGACGAGTTGTGGATTGTGGTGGTTTGGGACATTGGGGTCCCCAACCCAATGCTCCTTTATACTCTGCGGAGTGTGGAAAAACTCACTTGCAAGTGGGGGTCCTATGGTCCTGAGGGAGATAGTTGTTTTTTATATTTAATCACTCGAGCACCTGAGAGGGCAAAGGGCCGCATGATAAGTGCCCCTGTTATGTAGGACGGCCCCGGAGGCTCAAGGAAGCTTAGAGGGCTCTGAGCCAGTAAATTCCCTATTGCCTGCAAATGGAGTGCGATCACATACAGCCCAATCCCGAGGAATTGGAAGGTCCTATCCTAGGCTAGACGGTGTCTTTATGCGGAAAGACGATTTTCTATCACTCTGCGGAGCGATGGTGAAATAAACTATCTGATTTTTGAATTATTTATGTGCTAAATTGAGTTTAACGAACCTAGTTTAACAAAGTGATAAAAGAAAGCTGATTTTATATGTCCAAACAACGTGGTAGTATGCTTTGCCAATTAGAAAATTAAGCAAACCCCATTGAGGAAAGTGGGAGGCTTCAATCCTGAGACGACCGAACGCTTATAGCTAGGTAGACTCGATAAGTTGGGTAACTTTTCAACATTAGATAGAGCTGATTAAATTGTGACCCTCCCAATATCGGTAGGATTAGTTACCAGTTTTAACACCGTTTTAGGGGGCCGGAGCTAAGATTTTACCTTATGGGTAGGGAGATCAAGTTACACTCTCCCTCGATTCTCACTCTCTTTGAACCAAGTGCGGTGTTAACCTCACTCTCCTGCCTTTGATTAATTACAAAGTGGTCTTTCTTAGGTGGGCATTAGATTGTTGTTAACGGTGACTTGTCCATGCTTCCCCTGTGAAGTAGAACTGAGATTCCCATGTTCAACTAAGTCCAAGGTTTCTCGGGGAGATAGGATGGTGATGAGCATGTATATGAATTTCAATCGACTACTAAGAGGACTCCTCCGAGTCTATTGGAGGAGGCACCTCACAATAGTCCTCTAGTTTTACAAGAGACTATTTAGAAAACAAGTTGCAAAGCATGATAATACTGCCATGCATAAAGTATATCTAATGTGTGTATGCAAATTAGTCATGCCTATAATCCCAAACATATATCCCAAATAACACATCAAATGGATTAAAAAATAATTGTGCATCAAGAGTGACCCAAACATCCTGAGAAAAATGTATACATGAAGGTAAGAACACGAAGCCTTAGCATGCAGCAACAAGTAGTGGACTAAGGATCAATGCTTGTCAATTGACCAATGAGATGGCTCAACACAAACATCATGAAAGCTAAAACATATACACTTAATTTGATACAAAATATGTATGTCAACACTTATTTTTTTCATGACATTATTGGAAAGGGAAAAAACATCATATGACTACGTATGATCTCATGGCTGCCATTATATGGGAATTCGATTGATCATAAAATTCTACACTCATGCCATGGTGAGGAAACCCAACATTGTAGTAGCCATATAAACAAGTAGCACATAGTACTCTTTGCTACTCCAACAATATCTGACTGGCCATACTATTATGTGTTGTATATTATGCATTTTTACAACAAAACAACCTCGACTTAGCTATTGTAAACTTTAGTCACGTCTCTTCAACCTCCAAATATGAATAGAGGTGATATTAGTATATCGGCGCGTTACACACTGCAACACGATGCCTGGAGCACCACCGGTTATGCAGGAAGTTAGGCCTATTTTTCTGGTTGCATCACCCCATGTGACTGCAGGCCACCATACGCCGAGCTGCTAGATAATGGCTAGAAACGTGTGGAAACGCTGGCAGCCAGGAGCGCCCTATATATGCTAGCGCCACACCTAGGCTCGCCTGTCAGGGTCGTTTAAAGATCAATCGCAATGATGATGGGGGGATGAAGCAATTCTGAGAAAACCCTGCGTACTGGCCTCTAAGCTCTCCCAACGTAGTCATGTCAGGGTCATCAAATATTCTAGTATATCATAGAAGACTTATATAAGCACATAAGCCCCTCTCTCTGCAAGCCTCTACGAAAGCATCTTTGTCATCGGAGACGCACTAGTCATGAAAATGTAACAATCAAGTCCATGCAACCAATTAAGACTTGATCTCAATTCAAAGAAAGAAGGAGCTTTCTGTACTGTCACTCAAAGGCTTATCTACAGGTTGTTGCTTGTGAGAGGCCCATATGATCAACAAGAATCATGGCAAATATATCCCAAAGAGGCATGAAATTAGAAGTGGACGTCAACGATCCTTATTTTATACTACACCTTGACGTGCTTCATTACTTAGACCATTGATGATATTGCAAAACAAGAAATGGGCCATCCCTTCTAAGATATGATATAATGGTGATATACTAGAATCATTGCCATTTCTTGATGGCTTGGAATCATAAACTTATGAATGATAGGGGAACCCATGCAAAAGTCCATGCACCTCAAGTCCCTCATTACCCTTGTATTGCAAAGCTGAGGCCAGTAAATATTTTTTCCACCCCCTCCCCCCCACATGCCATGCTCTCTCTCTCTCTCTCATTTTCTTTGTTTTGAAGTTTCCCAGAGTCATAGTGTTGATTGCTTCCAATTATCCAATTTTACTTAACAACTTAAACCCTAACTATGCCTTGTGCTCAACCCAGCCCTCGCTCTTTTTCCAAGCAATACAAGTGACTCAATGGGTGCTTGTGCTTAATCATACTATTCGCTTTCCTCTCCAAAAAAGTGTATATTAAAAGCAAGCAGCCAATGCTATAGTCCACTTCTAACCGCATAATGGTTGCAAACATGATGTTTTCACAACTTTTAAGATCGTGCAATTTCCTACCCCAAGCATGCCTTCATCAACAAACACACATTGACAAGTGGTCAAGTCTAGAGTCAATTCCCATAAACTAACATTCTGCTTTTTAACAAATTCACATCAACACCCTGACATGCGTGGGAAAGTTGGCAAGTCTAAGTCACAAAAAGTTTGCCCAACTGACGTGGTTGTGTCCTGCTAGGTTGCTAGGATGGTTTTACTTGTGACCCACTTTTCTACAAGTAGTGGATGTTCAAGCTATGGCTCAATTAATGAGTCAAGAAACTACTGATCGGCTGGCAAGTTGTTAGGCTACAAGGTCGGTAAGTGGCTTGTATACCCCTTTGAATACAAGAAAGCATCAAACTTATGGTACCACTTCCTAGGTGCATGTTTAAGCCCATAAAGACTCTTCTTCAGTTTACACACTAGGTGTTCCCCAACTCTCTCCACAACCCCTTATGCTGCTACATATAAATATTCTCATGTAAGTCCCCATGCGGGAAGCCATCTTAATATGCATCGAATAAAGATCCAAATCCAACTAAGTAACCAAGGCCAAGACCAAGCATAGAGCGGTCATCTTGATCAAAAGAGAGAAGGTCTCATCATAATCAAAACTAACCAAGCATAGAGTAGTCATCTTGATCAAAGGAGAGAATATCTTATCAAAATCAACTCCCTTTTCTTGCTTAGAGCCTTGAGCAACTAATCAAAGCCTTATATGCTAGCTTAGGGTAACCAAGGGTACACTTCATCTTGTACATCCACTTGCATGGCAATGCATACTTTCCATCAAGCAAGGGAACTAAGTTCCATATATTATTCTTCTATAGTGAATCAATCTTATACTACATATCCCTCTCCCAAGGATGACAATTATCTCAGTGCACCTACAGGGTACACCTTTTAGAGCATATAAGATACCATGTGATTTCAAAAGAAATGGTATCTTATTTAGTACAATTTACATTTTGATTATATTCACAAAATGGATATTTTAATTATAATTGGAAAAAAATCTATAAGTTTATAAAGTAAAAGGGGTTATACACTGCAACTCTACCACCAAGAGTAGTGATGTATGGCAATAGTAATTGCCTTAGCCCAAAAGTTTTGCGCTAAGTCTACTTAACTAAGCATACTATGGACTCTTTCTTGAATAATCTTGTTCATGTGCTTTGCAAGCAATACCATTTTGGGTTGGGGTGTATGGAGAAATCAACTATTACTTAATACCTCTCTCATCATATAGCTACTCAAAAGCCTTAGATACATTCACTCCCATTGTTAAATTGAAGGTATTTCAACACATATCCAAATTGCTTCTCAACCATGGCGAGTTGAAACATAGGTAAAACATTCAAATTCTAGCTTAATGGGATTTAAACCTTAGGCAAAAAATCGTAACAAAGTACTTCCTGCCACCCAAGGATTCACATGGCATGGGGCCACAAATATTTGAAAGCACAAGAGCCAAAGGCTCACACCTGCACACATAGAAGCAGGCTTCTTATGCAAAAATTATGAGTCTACTTACTATAAAGACAATGATCACACGAGCCAAAATAAGAATAATCTAAGGGAAAAGATACTCCAAATGAGTCAATAATTTCATTCCTTTCAAAGACATGTGTCCAAGGCAATGATTCTCTAAAGATACATGCAAAAGATTGGTCATATCCAATACATGGTCAACACATCCAAAAACAAGCAAAGGGTGGGGGTTTCTAACCTTGGTACCCCTAGCAAAAACCAAAATGCCACAGGTTATCTTACATGAAGAATTACCAAAGGATACATGGTACTTGTCATTGTCCAACTGTCTAGCTAAAATAATAATTTTTGTCAAAGCTAAGACATAGCATACATCATGAAGCACAAATGGAGCATTAGTACCAACAAACTGCAATCTAACATCACCTATGCCAATGATATCCAATGCAATATCATCCCCCAATTTAACATCAGTAGTACTAAATTGTAGTCTAACATCACTTATGGTGATGATATTTTCCAATGCAGTATCAACCCCCAATCTAACAGAGCTTGTAATAGCACGGTAGTTGTGTGGAACCAATGGTGATGCGGGGTAATATGAAAAGAAGCCCATGAATTAAGAAGCCAACATTGAGAATAAGAAGATGGTGCATTGATCAACTAAGTAGCATCAAGAGATGAAGCTACAAGAATGTAGTCATCAAAATTGTACTCTAATGCATTTATCTCCTCCATCTTCACATTGGACTTAGGTACAATCTTAGTGGATTTTGCATTTTCTTGTACTTTTCCCTTGCCTTTCTCATTGTGCCTATCATTGCACATTTTATGATACTACCATCTAATTGACCTTGCTATCCACAATAATAATATGTTAAAGAGGGCTTACATTTGGGGGACTTACTGTGAGATTGCCCATGAGACTAAGACTTGCCCCTATTGGACTATGGTTGTTATTGCCATTAACACCATTTCTCCCTTTAACACAATGCATGAGAAGTACGGGTGGCATCAATATTCTTCCTATTTACTTCTTCTTTTGATAGAGCACTCTCTATATCATTACATTTGAAACCACCCTCAGGGGGATTAGCACTCATAGCAATATGAAAAGCATCCCATGACACAAGCAATGTAACAAGCAAGAACAAAGACTTGTTATTATTCTCAAAGTTGATGTCTTGTGAAATAAGCTAGCTAAACATAGAGTGGAACTCATTCAAATGAATAGACATATGCATGTCCTACTTCATGTGAAGGTCCACAAGCTTCTTCAACTAATACAACTAAGCTAGATGACTCTACTTGTCATAAAGATTAGGAATATTTTTCCATAATGCATAAGCACCACCCTCAATGTCAATGTCATTAAAATACATCTACTTTGATAATGACAAAATTATAATGGACTTCCATAGCTCATCAAGTTCTGCCCAATACTCTACATAATAAATCTCTAGCTTTATGTCCTCTAACTTCAATGTGGGTTAACCTACCTCTTCTACACAAAGACTTGCCATATTTGCATCTTCCAATATTGGAAGTTATTGCCATCAAGCTTTTCAATACTGAAAATAGCACTATCAGCTAATGCATGAGAACCTATCGTAATGACTGAAAATGTGCAACTGACAAGAGTATGGGCTATTGTAATCACAAATAAATAGCCCCAAAACTTATCCAAATGGCAAGATTATGTGTGATTTTTTTGTAATCATAGCAAAAAAAACCCCAAAACTAATCCCAAAGTGCAAGCTAAAGGACGGGAACAAATGAGAGTATAGCTATCTATAAACTACAATCAATAGAATGTGAAAGTAAAGTGTCTACTCTTCAAAAGAATGCTCAAAACAATAATTACAACATTGATGTAATAAATACAGTAGTATATGTTAAATCAAACTGTGGGCAAATAGATGACAAAGCAAGCTTCCACTAATAGGGATATCTAGATAGCAAGCATGATATATAAAAAGTTGATTAGCAATGAATATGCATGGACACTTAGTACCAAAGACTGTCACAAACTCAAAGTGATAGTAAACCATACATCCCATAAGCATATACATCATGCACGTAGAAGATCTCAAGAGCAACTTTAGAGATCTACCAAATGCATAACTAACTGAGCAAAGAGCAATGGCACTCAAGCACATAACTAATATGCATGTATACATCACTGACAAAATACTAACAAAGCTAAGTGCCGATGTCCAAAGCAAATGAAATCAAATCAATCCACAAGCGAGAGTAACTACATCAAGTAGCACACATGAGAGCATAAACGTATATCGAAAGAGTCCCATTGTCTCAAAAAACCAAGCTTTGCTAAGTAAATACAAGTGTCTCCCACTCAAAGCAAATCCAAAATGCAAAGTGAGCAAGCAAAGCTCAAGGCATATACATCAAAACATTTGGGAAGCCCAAGTGCATCAAAGATACATTCGAGAGCAGCACTAAAGCTCAAAGCAACTTACCAAAATCTAAGCAACTTAAATCCAAAATATTCTAGGATTCTTTTGAGTAGAAGCTATTTAATTTAGTCCTTCTCAAAGCTATTTGAATTTGTTGTCATCTCACATTAAGATCATCAATACAAATATTGGTCATATGCAAAAACAACGTGAATTATGCTAAATGAAAATAACAAAACCGGCTTGAGCTAGTTGCCTTTCACTACTAGGAGATGGAGATTGCGCTACTAACAGATGAACAAAAACTCAAGAGAGTGGAGTACACACAACAAATAATGGTTCTGCCATTGTCTCTAGAGAGAAAGTTGCTAATGTTTGGAATTCTTGAAAACACTATTTACTCCAAGGTATCCCACCCCAAGCTAGCCATGGCATTGGACAAAGGATGCATGATGGCTATCCAAAGGTCTACTAAGACTAAAGAGAGACGATGGTTATCTTACCAAGGGAGTCCAAGTGGTCACCCCAAAGAGGCCAATGCATCAGACAAAGGGTGTATATCAGTTGCCCAATGCCCTACCAAGTCTTGCAAAGGTGGATGAAACCACGATGGACTTGTTTTTTGAGTGTTTGTTTGGAAAATATGGGTTACGGTCAATTAAGTAACTAACAAGAGACTAATAACAAAACATAGTTGGATCCTAGACCTTCACAAAATAGACACAATAGGTATAAACCTTCTCAATAAAAAAGCTCGTTGTCCACACTATCATTGTAGTGAATACCCTATCAAAACTTAGCCAATAAATCTCAAATGTATTCCCCAAAGCATCTTAATACATGCTCCAAGCATTCGAGCAATAGTACATAAGTATATCAGCACCTGTAAGAAATGTGTTACAAGATAGACACATTTCTTGCAATGCGTTCTCTACTCCCAAAGAATGGTTTAGAGAAAATCTTACTATAGGTAGCTCAATTTATAAAGGTAAAACACACTCTTCCCTATATACTAATTTAAAAGGGGTGTGATCTTTAGCTCTTCTAAATGTCGTATTATAAGCTCGGACAATCACATACAACTTCTTATCCCAATTATGCTTACCTTCAATGATAGTCTTGGATAAAATCCCCACAATATGTTTATTAGTACTCTCTACTTGCCCATTAGCTTGGGGGTTATAAGGCATGGTCTTATTATGTTTGATCTTCAACACTTCCATCAAAGCCTCAATCACTTTATTTAAAAAATGTGTCCCATATTCAGAGACAAGTTCCTTAGGTGAAATTAATCTGTTCCAAAATAAAACTAGTCATTTCCTTGGCATTATCCTTTATCGTAGTGTGGGCTTCAAACCACTTCGTGAAATAGTCTATCACCACAAAGATATAACGCTTCCACATAGACTTCCTTCAGCTCCCTGAAATCCACAAGATATTCAATGATGCATTGTAACTTCAACGGCTTACTCCTCATTTCATAATCAAAATCTTGCAAAAATTGATCAATCACTTTGCTAGGCAGTCAGGCAGCTGCAACTTATTTAACAATAGCAAAGATGTAGTAACTAAATTTCTTCATTGCAAAGACCATCCCAAGGCACAATTTTGCTATATAGGTATAATTAGTCTCAAACACCCCCAATCTGCGGTTGATGAATGTAATCGTATGGCACCACTTATTCTCTCAAATATGGGCTAAATAGTAGAGCTCATATTACACACCGTAGTCATTGAAAATATATAAAATACATTGCCCCTTTTAGGTGCTTTCAAGTTGGTGCTTTTTCCAATTCCTTCTTCACATCTTCAAAGGATACTTGACATAGATCACTCTAAACAAATAGGTAGTTAAAGGACAATAGATTCGTCAATGGCAATGTCCTCTCAACCAATGCATTAATAAACCATCGATAATAACCAACTGATGATAAAAAGCTATACACTTCTTTAGGAGTACATGGAAAACTCATGGTGATGATAACCTTTATCTTTTCAGGATCAATCACAATACCAGCTGAGCTAATCATATGTCATAGTAGCAATCCATAGGGCACGCTAAAGACACATTTCCTTGGATTGAGAGCAATGTAGAACTGCCTACGCCACTCTAAAATAATTTCTTAAAATAATGAGTTGTCTCTTCCTTGTGGTGGCTGCCCCTAGGTCATCAATAAATACTTTCCGCTCCTCTAGGGAAATATCATCAAAAGTTTTATCAATTGTATGTTGCCAAGACCTTGGCGTATTACATAGACCAAAAGCCATAACATGATACACAAAGGTACCAAATACAATGATAAATATCATTTTTAATTTATCTTCATCTATGATAGTCATTTGGTTATAACCAGTGAAGTGGTCCATAAACGAATAGATATCATTACCCGTTAACTAATCTAGAATCTGAATAAATAGAAGTTCTTGCAAATATGTCTATCTTGTAGGTTTTGGAAATTCATGAAAAATAGTCAAAAGAAGGTTGGTTTTGAAGATAAACTTGTCAAAGTTCTTGCAAATATGTCTATCTTGTAGACATTCCAAAATTAGTGAAATACATTTTCTTCTTTCCTTCTACAAAACACATAGAAAGGGTTACAATTGAATAATATCCCAACCTTCTTCTTGGTGGAAATATTCAAGTAGGGAACCTTCCAAATGACCATTTTGAGATGCTTAAAGGGCATCACTTTCCACAGCTCCTACTTCTCCTCTTCCCCATCTTTAGAGACTCGTTTGAAAATGCCTACTCTAGTCTATTCTCACTTTGTTGATATACTTGAAGTTGAAAGAGTGAAGACTCTTCCTATCTCTAAACCTTAACAAGTTTGCTACATCCATGCAGTATCGTGAATAGCATAAAGTATTGTGTTCCAATAGTGTGCTTGGCCCATTCCTTTTTCTTTTGAAAGACCAATTGAACCCAGTACATATCCTCTTTAGTGAGGTGGAATTATTCCCAATGACACCTTAGGGCATCCAATTAATTAACTTTTCTTTGATTTGACAAGTTCATCCATTAATGGATTCCCTTGATAGCTAGCTTAGATGATAGCTTAGGCTTCTCCAATATCAACAAGAATCCATCTTCAGAGGTTTCATGGTGCACCCCACCCACAAGAATTGGAGTAGCGAGTGGCTACCTTTTCTTAGCTGGAGCCCCAAGAGGAACACCAAGGAAAAGGGAATTCTCTTGCAAGAAAATCTATCTTGTAACATCAACAATCTTGTTTATCATGTTTCATATGATCACAATGAAGAAAAGAACACCAGGCACAACAAATCTTCATGTAGCATCATGTAGATCTCCCACAGATTTTAATAGAATCAACCATATTCTTCAACATCTTCACAAAATCCATCAATGGAACAAAGAAAGCAAAGGAATACACCATCTTAGAATGGAAATACATCACATAGTATTCATCTTCAATATCTTCCTAGTCTTCTCTCTCAATCTCTCATATACAATCACTCTGTTTGAGTAGAATTGGCTATCTCTGACTCTCTCTCTCTCTCTCTATCAATAATACATCATATCCTCACTACAATCTCTCAAAATCACCCTCAATAATCCTTCTTAGGTCGTGGATACCCCTCCCAAGAGGTATGTCTGATATGAAAAGTCACCAGAACCACTACAGTGTCCTTTCATAGCTCTCTACTGTCACTTCACTCTAGTCTTCACTTGAGTCTTCAGCAGCTACTTCTTCCACTTCTTTCAGCTCTTTTGCACTTGTATTCACCTCTTTCCAAGGCTAGAAAACTTTTCCAAAGTCACACATACATTCCACAGAACACTTACAGAAGCATACAGAACAGTCTACAGAACAGTACCAGAACAGCTACAGTACAGAACAGAACAGAGACAGAACAGAAGCAGAAGCTCTACAGAAGACCTACAGAAGGTTACAGAAGGTTATCAAAACCACATAACTCATTCTCAAACCATTTCAAACTCTCACAAACCATTCAATAAACTTAATCAATATCTCATTCTTCATCAATCAATACTTCATCCCTCCTTACAGAAGACAATCAGAACAAAACAGACCAAAACAGAACAAAACAGAAGGTATACAGAACCATTCAGAACCTATCAGAACATCGCAGAACCACCAACAAACATCATGAACTTCCAAAACACAATCAATATCATCTAAAACACTCTCAAACCACTTCCAAATCAATCAATCATCCCATAAAATCAACCATTCAGCTCTCCAAAAACAACAAAAATCATCCAAAAAACAAGTCATTTCAACACTCAACATATCCCCACACTTAATAAGGAAGTGTCCTCGCGACCCAGGAAAAAGGGAATACAAGTTCAGGGAAAAGCTCAACTTTGATCTTCAATATCTTTTCAAAAAGAATCCATCCACCACGACCCCAACTTATAACCTGTTTCTGATATAAAAATACAAAGAAAGGAAAACCATTTATACATTAACACCTCTTATCAAACTAAAAATCACAACAAATTTTGTAAAGGATATAAGAGTTTGCTTCGTCTTCATCAGCATCAGCTTCAACTCTCCAACCACGACCCCATCTCTACAAATCTCCAAAACATAGCTCGTACACGAAATCCAATAGGAAACCACCACGTTCGTTTGACATAAATGAACTCACAACACAAACACTAATACACAACACAACCATTTGAATGACTCCTTCAAAAAGAGAGTTGTTCATTAAAAGCTTCCATTATACATTGGAAAGGTATCAATGAAGATGATCTCTCTTAAAAGATTGATGTTGTCGGAATCGATCCATAGATAAGGATTCATCTACAAAGTTTTTAGGAGAATTTTGGAAAAATTGGAGACAGCACATCCTTTCCAACAAGACCAAGTATCTGCTAGGCAAACAGAGGGCATGAAAATACAATATCTCCAGCTGCTGGGAATCAATGCTAACATTGACATTCATGCACAACTTTGGAATAGGCTTTGAATCATTATGAGAGTGCCTATGCATATACGCCAGGTACCAAGCAAAATGAGCAGTTAATCTCACTGAGGGATCTGTAGACTGTGAATATTGTTGGGCAAAATGAACATAGTTTTGATAAGCTTGACTTGAAGCTGTCCATTCTCCCGGAATTACTGGCCAATTAATTTGTGGTCCTGTAAGGCAATCATCCGAACTCCATCCCCTTCTTCTGGAAATCTGATTATCAAAACCGTCACAGTCACTAACCAACTGAGGTGGTTGAGATATGGAAGTGTTAGGAGAGGGTAGTGGAATAAGGGAAAGTGGATGTAGGGAAGGATAGGAAAAATCATAAAAGGAAGAAAAGATTAAAGAAGGAGTGGCAGAAATTTGTAAGGAATCACTAAGGAACGGTGTTAACTGATAAATAGGAAATGTGGAGGGTACATTAATGAGGGGTGAAGAACAGGGTGGAGAAGGGGAAAATACCCTATCCTCAATAAAGGAACAATAAGTGAAAATAGGAATTTGAGGGAAAGATGAAGGTTGGAAAAGAAGGGGTAAAATAATTGTGGAATTAGACTGACAAAGGGAAAGATATATAGCATAGCGGTGAGCCATTTGTTGGTAATAGAGGAGGGTAGGAACAGAAGGTCCTAAGAGAGATCATCTATGATAGGCATCAAAGAAGGTAGCATCAAACGGATTATGTTTGGAAAGATAGGTTAAGAGATCCATCCTCAGTTGGTTAGTACTCTGGGCAAAGGTAGGAGCTGTGTTTTGTCTTTGATTTAGAACCACCGAATCAATCATGGGATGCCACGAATTATCATGACAATCAGCCACTTTGGAGGAATAACTTTGGAACATGTCAGCTATGCGCAACTCCAAATGATTGACATACAAAACAGCCTGTAAGACCACATCCCCCACATACCATGCCATATCTACCTCATCTGGAATTAACAAATCTCCTCGGAGATACATGTATGACATCAACATGGTGTCTGGTGTGACAGAGTCTTCAAAGACCATTCTGACTACCTCTGTCAACAACTCAGCAGACCAAGCCCCACTCCAGCCATCCTCTGGAAAAGGTAAATCCATCGTGGAAAGCTTCATGTAGAAGACCAACTTCTGTGAGTGGTAGTGGACAAAGAAAGAATGGTCTGGTAAGACATATTCCTGAAACTGTTCAAAGGTAGACCATAACAAGTCCATTCTGGACTGCAATCTTTCCACTTTATCTTGGAATAGAGGGCACAAAGTAGCCTATCTCTAAAGAGCAGCCAAGCCCTGCTGTGAAAGAGAAGGAATCAATGGAACAGGAGGGCTTGGAGGAACAGAGCGGGACTTTGCAAGCTAATCTTGCAACTGCTGGATTTGGGAGGCTTGGTTGGCCACTGTGTCATTAGCCATCTGTAAAGCTGAAAGCTTGTCATCTAAGATAGCTTGGAATTCCTTCGCTTCGCTGGACATCCTCTCCTTCTCGTCTGAAAGGCTAGTAACTTGTGATTGAGCCTCGAATAACTGGGTCTTCAATGAAGAAATCTCATCGTTGTGGATGGCAACCAGTTGGGTTTGCTGTTCCATTTGCTTAAATAAATCTACTAGGGTATCCTTAGCAGAAGCTAACTCAGATGTTGCCTTATGCAACTGGTCTTTGGACTGCATGAGCTCTTCATAGAAAGATGCGTACAGCTGTTGAACACAGGCTGTCACTGACAACTCAATGGAACTTTGAATATCCTTGCAGAGGAAAGGAATGGCATCTCCTGAGACGAGACTGTGCAGGGAAGGAACTGAGATTTCCAAGGATCCTTCTCGATGTGCTCTGAACAGGTTATTACAAGTGAGATACCCAGGGAGTTCACTGCCAGAGGTAGCAGGGATAGGCACTGAGGGAAGTACAGAAGGGGCTTTATCCGCTACCCTCTTCAAGCGTTTGCACTATATGACCAGGGGAGGCGGAGAATCATCATCCTCAATGTCAATGGGTTCTGACTCTTCTGAAGGTGGAGGAGGAGGTACTGGATCTGATGGAGGAGGTGGAGGCACAGTCTTCTGTAAACCTGAATAGGTCAAGAAGACAGACAAATATGATCCGTATGTAACATTGGTAACATTACCCCTAGTGACTTTAACAAAATGCTGATCCATTTTAGTAAGGAGGTAAGTGCTCCAATCAATAGCAACTCCTTTCAGCACCATCCTGGAAGCGGTGAAAAGCTCTTTGGACAATAGTGGGATGGCGTTTTGGCAGGCATAAACCTGTCCTGAAGGAACTGACACATCGTCTTCCATACGGGATCAGTAATCATAGAAAATGAAACTCCTAAAGAGTTTATCACCTTCTTAACATCAAGGACTTCCCTTGTCTGCTTCTGCAACAGCTTCAGAATCTCTTCATTAGAGAAGAGCTGACGAGTGGTCACAAAAGGTTCTCCTTTGAAGGGTAAAGATAGAGCCTTCCCTAAGCCTTGAGATGTCAATGTCATAGACAGGCCTTGGACTACGCATGTCTTCTTGATGTAAGAGGCCAAGAACTCATCACATAACGACGGATCCTCTGGAAGCAATGGAAAAGGAGTGGCCACAAAGCAGCAAGTCCCGCCTTCGTGAGAGGCTCAAAAGTAAGTAGGGAAGAGCAATCCCTACTAACTAATGGGACGTACTGGATAGGGGGAGGAGCATGAGAAGGCGCCATTCAGATGGTTACACACACACCACAAACATAGACAATCAAGGAGAATGCCTGCAAAGCAACAGACAAAAACCAAGGATAAGAGAATAACCAATAAAACGTGACACGACCAACTAACCCCAAGCAAACCACATCCTAGAAAAAATTCGACATGACCTTGAGACAAATGCGACCGAAAGCTTCATGCGATGCATCAGACAAACACCTAGAACCCCGTATCAGGCAACAAAAGAAAAAAAACTGCATACCGTACCCGTAACCGTAACTAAGACAGTAAACCAAAATAATACCACATCCGACACATATCAAAACTATATCTGTGATAAACCAAGACTGGACCATGGAAAATAACACTAATGACTGCGCATACCCATCCCACGAAACGGTTCAGTAAAAAGGGGAATTAAGTGCAGTGAGGGGGAAATAATTTAATGAAGGGTTGATTTTAATCAATTATTAAAAATTAGTGAATTTTTATTAGGTGATAAACCTTAGCAAGAAAACGGCGGTTCCTTATTATAAATTAAATTACCAATTATTAGGTTAAGCGGTGCAGTTATTCGATTCCCGGACTTCGATTCCCGACTGGGTCTCTAAATGCAATTCATTGATTACAAATTAAGGTGATGTGGAGCGCTTTTTTGCCAGCGCGTGCTCATGTGACGGTTGGTTCATTTTAATTAAAATTTTAAAGTGCCTCTGTAGCGCACGTAGCGCGTGCTAAGTGAACGGCGGGTTTATTTTAATTAAAAAAATGTGTGTGTAGTGCGAATGCGCATGGAAACTGTGGGTGAATTAAAGAGTTCATTTTAACAATTAATTTGTGATTAAGGGGGAAATAAAAATAAATAAAGCACATAAAATAAATACCTAGAAGGGGTGTGTATGTAATGCAGGAATGCGCACGGAAGAGTCTCCCAAAAGAAGTGAATCCAGTAAAGGAAAAGTAAAGATCACTGATGAAACAAGAAACACAACACCTTAACGGATGTGTGGATTTGGGTGGTGTTGGTTGTTTATGTTTATTTTTTTTATTTTTTAATTTTTTAATTTTTTATTTTATTTTATTTTATTTATTTATTTATTTATTTATTTATTGGTGTTAAGTTGTGATTATTTATGGTTGAATAAATGGAAAATGAGCAAGGGAGGTGAGGGGAATTTTTGAGAATTTCATAGAATTTTTTAGAATTTTGTACTATTTTTAAATGAATTTTCTACATTTATTGGCAATTGGGAGATTAATTAGGAAAGATTTAATTTTCAGAAATTGTAGGGTAGGTAATGGCCAGCGGACAAACTCCCAAAAATTGGCAAAAAGCAAAAGGAATTTTTAGAAATTTTTCTGAATTTTTTTAAATGGAAAAATTAATTTAGAAATTAATTAAATCACATAAATCATGTTAATCAGATAAGTCAATTAAAAATAAGTCTGTTAAGTCTGGTTAATGTGGGTAAGTCAGGTTAGTCACAGGAAGTCAAGTCAGGTTAGGTTAGTCAGGTTAGTCTGGGCACAGGAAGTCAAGTCAGGTTAGGTTAGTCAGGTTAGTCTGGGGTAGGCTAAGTTAGGTTAGTAGACTAAGTTAGGTCTGTGGGGACTAACCTAAGGAGGGTTAGTGTAACTAACTTAGGGTTAGAGTAACCTAACTAGGGTTAGTAAACTAGGGGTGGGGTTTAGGGTTAGTGAACTAGGGTTAGGTGAGGGTTAGCTAACTAGGGTTAGTTGAGGGTTAGCTAACTAGGGTTAGTTGGTTAGGGGGTGGGATTAGGGTTAGTTAACTAGGATCCTAGTTAATCCTAGTTAGGGTTAGGTTATCCTAGTTAGGGTTAGTTAATTAGGAGCAATGGTTAGGTTAGTTGAAACTGGTTAGGGTAGTTAACACTAATTAGGTTAGTGAACACTAATTAGGTTAGTTAACACTAATTAGGTTAGTCACTAATGTTGAGATATCGAGCTCCACTCGTGATACGCCAGGGTGACCGTTGTGTATTTATGTCACCGACTTGTCAGTTGCAGATGCGGTTGGTACACCGCCCATGAATAATAGCTACATGATAGCTATCCTTATCTACTCTAGTTCGTGGCTCAGTTAGTATGCCACCTTAGCTAGTTGAGTTTGGTTTGAGACCCATATATAGAGTTCTTTTGGCTTACACAACTAAGAAGAGGAAAACTGTTTTCAGCCTCCACCCTTGTGTGTCTTCCCCCATTGTGCAAGCAAGAAAGCTTCAAGCGAGACTCCTTCCTTCTCTCCCACAATCTTGACATGGTATCAGAGCCTTGTTCGTGGTAAGGAGCTCAAGAAAGCAAGCCAAGCTCGCGGTGGTCTGGTAAGAGGAGCAGTGTTGCTTTCATTTCCTGTTTTGGGAGCAGATCTCTGCAGGTAGCACAGCCGGAAATTGCAGGAGTACATTGTCTCAGGTTGAGACGCCCTTCGCGGTGAAGCAAGAGGGCAGTATATGCTGCGGGCGAGGGCTTTAGCCCTCGGCGACCTTGTTTTTTTGATTTGAGGCCATTTCGGGGCCTGTTTTGCAGACGGAAGTTTTCTGCACGCACTCAAGAAAAGGCTCAGTTTTATGCTGTGCGACCACTGTTCTACAGGTCGGTGAAAAGTTACTGTAGAAATTGCATCGTATGCTTGTGCGCAGAGACATTGGGAGTTTCAGAATCATCCTTGGTTCCTGTTTATGCAAAATCGTCACTAGGAAGTGACTGTGTGGTCAAATACCACTTTCGCCAGTTTTGCAAATTTGCCCTTGTGAGGGTGAAGCTGTGTTTTTTGCAGTGACAGAATTTCTTGCAGTATTCTGTAATGGCGTCTGATTCTCTTTCACAGATTGTCACTGAAAAGCTTGACAAGAACAACTTCCAGGCATGGAAGTTTAGAATGACGAATTTCCTTATGGGAAAAGGATATTGGGAATTTGTTGCAGGAAATGAAGAAGAACCAGTTCTTCCTGATGTTCCCAATCAACAACAAATGCAGGCATTCAAAGCATGGCATGAGAGAGCCAGGAAAGTTATGTACTGGCTGTCTATCAGCATTTCAGACTCTATGATTGTGCATATTCAGGATGCAAGTACGCCAAAGGAGGCATGGGATACTCTGTCAAAGATGTATAGCACAAATACGCAAGCCAGGAAAATGCAGCTCAAGCAAGAGTTGCACAATGTGCAAAGAGAAAATATGAGCATCAATGACTACCACATGAAGGTGAAGAAGATTGCAGATGCACTTGCTTCCATTGGGTCGCCAGTGGAAGATGATGATTTAGTTTCCGTGACCTTGAATGGTCTAGGAAAGGATTATGCACAGTTTCGAACATCCATTTCCGTTCGTGAAAGATTTCCTGACTTTGAGGAGTTAATTGCTCTTCTAATTTCTGAGGAGCAGAGAAATGGTGGTGCATCTTCTTCAGGAGGAACTTCAAAAGAAGCTGTCTTCTACTCAAATGCTGGAAGAGGTAGAGGCAGAGGTAGAGGAGGCCGATTTGGAGGCCGTGGCAGAAATCAGAATATGCAGCAAACTCAAGAAAACCAGTCCTATGGAGGAGGACGTGGTAACTCTAGAGGCAGGGGGAGCCAAAGAGGTCGTGGTGGATGGCAAAGAGGCCAAAATGCAAACAGTAATGTTGAATGCTACTACTGTGGTAAAATGGGTCATATGGCTAAAGACTGCTATAAAAAGCAGAATGACATCATGAATGGAAAACTGCAACAAGGAAATTATGCATCCTCTAGTAGACAGGGTGATGACAGAAATGAGCATTTGTTCATGCTGCAGCACATGAACAATTCTGTGACAAGTGCAGAAGAAAGCAATGATGTATGGTATGTTGACTCAGGTGCATCAAACCACATGACAGGTCATGCCGAATGGATGGAGGATGCAAGGAAAATGGAAAAACCAGGATTTGTGGAGACTGGTGATGATACTGCACATCCTATTGTGCAGATTGGAAAAATTCCCTTGTCTATGCAGGGTGGGAAAAAGAAATACATGTCCGATGTATTTCATGTCCCGAATATCACCAAGAATCTGGTTTCAGTTGGTCAAATGGTTGAACAGGGCTTGCAGGTCAGATTTAATCCTCATGGATGCTTTGTTGAGGGTATGAAAAATAAAGGTCGCTTGATAGCAAAAGGAAAGAAGAAGGGCAGAATGTTTACATTGGATGCAGACATGTCTGAATTGAGTGCAGCAATGTTTGCACATGGGACCGGTGTAGTTGCCGATATTGATATCTGGCATAAACGCATTGGTCATGTTAATGTACAACGACTTAAATCAATGCAGGCCCAAAATATTGTTGCAGGTTTGCCGAAATTCAAGGTTGCAGAAATGCATAAGGTATGTGAAGCCTGTCAGTTTGGAAAACAGGCAAGGAAACCATTTCCTAGACATGTTCAAGAGAGTGAAAAGCCATTGGAATTAATCCACTCTGATGTGTGGACTACTAAAGCTGCATCTCTTGGAGGCTGTCATTATTTTGTCACTTTTATTGATGACTATAGCAGAAAAGTTTGGGTGTATTTTATGAAAAAGAAAAGTGAAGTTTTTGGGCATTTCAAAACTCTTAAAGCTATGGTTGAAAAAGAAACAGGCTTGCAGATAAAATGCCTAAGGTCAAATGGAGGGGGAGAGTACCTCTCAAATGAGTTTGCAAAGTTCTTGCAGGAGCATGGCATAAAGCAGCAATATTCATGCAGTTATACCCCACAACAAAATGGAATTGCAGAAAGGAAAAACAGGCATATTGGAGAGGTATCTCGTGCCATGCTCAATGAAAAAGACTTGCCAGATTTTTATTGGGCTGAAGCAGTTGCTACAACAGTCTACATAATGAACAGGACTCCCACTGCAGCAATACATGGAATGACTCCAGAGGAGAGGTATACTGGTAGGAAACCAGATATTTCTCATTTGAAATTTTTTGGTTGCATTGCCTATGTACATGTGCCAGATGAGCTGAGATCCAAGTTGGATCCAAAAGCTGAGAAGTGCATCTTTATTGGTTATTCTCTGCAGCAAAAAGGGTATAGATGCTATAACCCTTCTACTCGTAAGTTTACAGTGAGCAGAGATGTTGTTTTTGATGAGATGAGTAGCTGGTATAAACCAGTAAATGTGATTGATGATGTAGATGCACAAAATGGTAATGCTGCACAAAATTCACAGCAGCAGTCACAAAATATTAGTGGACCTGGAGCGTCCTCTAGCAGTGGTTCACATTCTTCGCCATGGACAGGCAGATTGAGATCAGGAGAATCTTCTGAAGGCAGCGCAAATAGTGGTATGCAGGTATCACGAAAAGGAAAAGAGAAGGTAGATCAGCCCATGTTTGATGTGAATGCAGGTCACTCTTATGTGGATGGTGAATCCAGTGGCTCAGAACAGAGCATTGATGATGAGTTGGGTATTCCTTCTATTGTTACACCTGGAGTAAGGAAGACCAGGGATGTTTTGAGAGCACCTGGGAGTGAACCTACTTTGCGCAGGTCTACGAGAGCTAGGTATCCTGTGGATAGGCTGAAATATGATGGATTTACAGCCATTCACTATGCATATATGGTCAAAGTGATACAGGAACCAGAACCCACTTCTTTTGAGCAAGCCATGGGAAAAGAAAAATGGGAGAAAGCCATGGATGAAGAAATGGATGCCTTGGAAGCAAATGCTACATGGGAATTGGTACCTTTGCCTAAAGGTAAGAATGAAATTGGCTGTAAGTGGGTTTATAAGGTGAAGCACAATGCAGATGGTTCTGTGAACAGATACAAGGCAAGATTAGTGGTCAAGGGGTATGCACAAACATATGGCATTGACTATGAAGAAACATTCAGTCCGGTTGCAAGGATGGCAACTGTAAGAGCAGTCATTGCTATGGCTGCATCAAAGGGATGGTCTTTACATCAGATGGATGTAAAGAATGCCTTCTTGCATGGTGATTTGCAAGAAGAGGTCTATATGGAGCAGCCACCAGGTTATGTGCATGCTGTTCATCCTGAGTTTGTTTGCAGGTTGAAGAAAGCCTTGTATGGCTTGAAGCAAGCACCTAGAGCATGGTCTGACAAGATAGGACAGTATCTTGTCACTATTGGCTTTCAGATTTCCAAGGCAGATTTCTCACTTTATGTGAGAAAAACAGAGAAAGGTATTATGCTACTTGTCATTTATGTTGATGATTTGATTATGACAGGTGACAGTGATGAAGATATCCTTCATGTGAAAATGCTATTGAAGCAGAAGTTTGAGATGAAGGATTTGGGAGAGCTGCGTTATTTCTTGGGCATTGAGGTGATTAGATCACCAAGTGGGATACAGCTCTTGCAGAGGCAGTATGGATTGGACATGCTGTCCAAATATGGGATGACAGGCTGTAAGCCTATTTTAGTTCCTTTGGAGCAAAATGTGAAGCTGAGCACAGATGTAGGTGAGCTTCTAGAAGACCCTACTATGTACAGACGCATAGTAGGAAGTTTGATTTATATGACTATTACCAGGCCAGATTTGAGCTATGCTGTTGGATTGGTAAGTCAGTTTATGCAGGCTCCAAGGAAACCACATTTGGATGCGGCTAGACGCATACTCAGGTATGTGAAGTCCACATTGCAGTATGGACTATTTTATGAGACTGGGGTTCAGATACAGTTGCATGGATACACTGATGCTGATTGGGCTGGTAGTATTTCTGATAGACGATCTACCAGTGGATATGTGTTCTCTTTTGGGAGTGCTGCAGTCACTTGGAGCAGCAAGAAACAGCCTACAGTTGCCTTGTCGAGCACAGAGGCTGAGTACAGGGGTGCAGCAATGGCTGCATGTGAGGTAGCTTGGTTGCATAAGCTACTTTATGATATGCATCAGTCTACAGATGGGCCAGTTGTCATTTATTGTGACAACATGAGTAGTATACACTTGGCAAATAACCCAGTCTATCATGCTAGAACAAAGCACATTGAGGTGCATTATCACTATGTGCGAGAGAGGGTTTTACTAGGTCTTATTGATCTAGTTTATGTCAGCACAGAGGATCAGGTAGCTGACATATTCACGAAGGCATTGGGCGCAGAGAAGCTGCGCAAGTTCAGAGACCTGCTTGGTGTGCAGGAATTGGGATTGAGCTCGAGGGGGAGTGTTGAGATATCGAGCTCCACTCGTGATACGCCAGGGTGACCGTTGTGTATTTATGTCACCGACTTGTCAGTTGCAGATGCGGTTGGTACACCGCCCATGAATAATAGCTACATGATAGCTATCCTTATCTACTCTAGTTCGTGGCTCAGTTAGTATGCCACCTTAGCTAGTTGAGTTTGGTTTGAGACCCATATATAGAGTTCTTTTGGCTTACACAACTAAGAAGAGGAAAACTGTTTTCAGCCTCCACCCTTGTGTGTCTTCCCCCATTGTGCAAGCAAGAAAGCTTCAAGCGAGACTCCTTCCTTCTCTCCCACAATCTTGACAACTAACCTGAGGGAGGAGGTGGAAGAGGAAAAGGAGGAGGAAGGGGAGGTGGATGGCGGCGGCGGGCGGTGGCACGGCCGAGGAGCGGCGGCGCCGGCGGGCGTGTTGGCGGCGGGACGCAGTGACACTAGGAGGCGGCCGGGCGATCGTGCGCAGACCGGCAGGGGCGGAGAGGCACTGGGAGGTGGCCGTGCGGTCGCGCGCAGACGGGCGGGGGCGGAGAGGCACTGGGAGGTGGCCGTGCGGTCACGCGCAGACAGGCGGGGGCGGAGAGGCACTGGGAGGCGGCGCATCGAGGAGGGCGGCGACCTGCAACACCAAGGCGGCCGGGGGAGGGCGGCGGGACGCAGAGGGCGGCAGCGCCCTAGGGCGACGGCGGTAGGACGGTCGCTAATTGAGGCGGCCGGGGCGGCGACGACCTGCAACCAGAGGCGGGTTGCTGGGGCGGGGGGCTGGAGGTGGCTGACTGGAGGGAGAGGAAGGAGGGGAAGGAGAGGGGAGGAAGGAGGAGAGAGGGAGAAGAAGAGGAGGAAGGAGGAGAAGAGGACGGAGGATGGCGACAGCAGAGAAGGAGAAGAGGGGAGGAGGAAGAGGGAGATGAGGGAGAAGAGGGGGATGAGAGAGAAGAGGAAGATGGAGAGGGTGGGAGGGAAGGGGTCGGGCAGTTGGGTGGAAGGGGTGGGCAAGGGCAATGGGCGGGCGGGGTGGTTGGGTAGGGACAAGGGTAGGGTAGGGTAGGGGGTGGGCAGGGTAGGGTAGGGACAAGGGGAGGGTGGTTGGGTAGGGACAAGGGCAGGGTAGGGTAGGGACAAGGGTGCGTACCCCCGTCCCGCGCACATGCGCGGGGCGGGGTAAAAAAAATTTACCGTGACGAGATTGAAATGACACTGGGATGACGGTACGGGTTAGGCGGACACGACCAGGGCGCGTGGGGATGCGTAAAATCAAAAAAGGGCGCGTTCACGCGCAAAACGGGCGCGCGAGTACACGTAAAAATAAAGAAAAATTAATAACTCCCAATCCGGACGTCAAAACGAAATAGCGTAAAAACAAAAAGTGGGCAGGACGACAGGGGAAAAAACAAGGAAAATATATGACGAAAGTTTCGGGAGGGGTAAAGGGCGGTCACGTGCAAAAAACACAAAAAACAAACCAAAAAACGCATTTAAAAATTAATATCGAAAGATCCATGCATCGGAACGAGGTGCAGAAAAAAGGAATACTGTGCAGAAAGATGTGCCCGACAATCCTATCACCTCAAAACATAATTCCGACGGAGATAAGATGTGTTCTCATGGGAAAAACCCAAAAAAACCCTGAAAATGGGATCGGAAATTAATATCGGACAAACCGTTCACCGGAATGACATGCAGTAAGAAGGAAAAATGTCCGCAGGAAGGAGTGGCACAGGGTTATCACGTTAAACCACAGTTCTGGTGGAAGTAGGAGGGGTTCACATGCGAAAAACTCCAAAAATACTCCCGAAAATATATTTAAAAATTAATAAGTAAAAATCCAAAAGTCGAAAGAGGGTGGAGAAAAAAAAGGAAAAAGGTGAGGGAAGACACAAGGGACACGGCTGACAAATCAAATTGGAATTCCGATGCAAATAGGGCAGGTTCACATGGAAAAATGACAAAAATACACACGAAAAAGTCGTGAAAACCCGAAAAATTAATAACGGACAAACCGTGTATCGGAATGATGCGGAATGAAAAGGAAAAATGTCAGGGGAAAAGTGGTGGTCAGGGCTATGATGTCAGAGCATGGTTCCGAAGCAAGAAAAGCGCGTTCACATGGAAAACCGGCTAAATTGCGCAAAATGCGTCAAAAATTAATAACGCAAAAACCGTGCACCCGAACAAGGGTAGGTAAAAATGAAAAATGATCATTTCAAAGGGAGGAACAGGGCTATAAGGTTGGATTTGGACTTCGGTGAACGTAGGGTGCATTCACATGGCAGGATCTCAAAATCAGGGAATGAAGGAAAACTGCAAGGGAACAGCCCCAAGGGTGGGTGGAACATAAACGGGTGGGTGGGAAAGGACCCCATCAAGGTAAAAGCAAGGCATGGCAGACATGCATGAGCAGGTTGAGGCATATGCAGAGGATATACAATGTAGACGCGCAGGGACGCGTCCCCACACTTAAGACCTTAATGGATAGGGTTAACCGAGCAACAGGGACCTAGGACCACACCATAGACCATCCACTAACGTCCCCACACTTAAAACATGACTGTCACGAAGAAACAGAAGGTGTAGGGTTAGAAAAACTTGGCCCGTTTCGTCAAGAATCAAGGTTGAGTGTCGATGGCACGTCCAGTGTGGTTGTCGGCGCTGGAGGGACCAATGCATCTTCTCGGCACACGTCCGTCATGGAAGGGACCACGCGGCAGCACCCAGGGAGGTAGCTGATGAAAGGAATCACAGGAAATTCGTCAATGATGAGGGATACTACACTCAACTCACAATCACTCAATTGAAATGAAAGAACAGTCACTCGCCCCATGACTAATATCACTTGAGGAAAAAGGATTAAAACCCATATCTCATACCCGGTTGAGGAATCGACAAGGGGGGAATGGCGCAGGAGTATGCTAGGGTGCACAGTTGATGGTGCATTAGTGCGTCCAACCTGTCTGGCATAAGTGCAAGGAGGAAGGCAAGGGAGCCTTATTGTGCAGTGTACAGAACAGGGTGAAGTGTCTTGTGATGACAGCAAAACCCATCCCGTGGGTGCATAGGGAAACGGGAACATACCTGACTCCAAGTGTCGTAACATCCCTCAAACGCACCTCTCGGTAAGTGATTGAAGAAACTCTAGTCAAACTCCACCCACCCTCTGTCTCACTCTCTGTTGATAAATACAGGAGGGTAGCCTTTTCCTGAAACCCATTGATGTAATCCTCACAGTCACTTGTGCAAAGGTTGTATGCCTTGTGCGCATTTGATGGTGCAACAGTGCATCCCACCCTATGCCGGCATACGGTGCGAGAAGGAAGGCCAGGGAGCCTTATGGTGCAGTGCACAGAAACAAATCGTGCTTTGTGCATTGAGAGGCCCATCCCGTGCGTGCAACACTTCAGTCACACTACGCACCTCTCATTTGATTTGAAGGGAAAAGACTCGTCACTCGCCCCACCCTCTGTCTCACTCGTTGTTGATAGATACAGAGGGTAACCTTACTCACTTCCCCATCCGGGTAGGATGAAAGCTCACATTACTCGATTGTTTGTCGATGAAGATCGCGTCATCAGTTGTTGAAGAGGCGTACCCAGGGAGGTAGCCATCAAATCGATTATTGTATTGGATAGGAACATGTTGTCTGCTAGAGGACAGTTAGACGCTTTGCAGAGAGACCCAGGACGCAGCGTACCAAGGGAGGCAGCTTCGGAATTGGATCCTGGAAATATCAATTAATGAATCCCCTTCTGGACTACTGGGTGTTACCACCTTTTCCACAGCCAGCTTCTCGCCCAAGGGTGCTTATCACCTTTTCTTGGAATGAGGCCTGCTATGACAGGGAATTGCTTCCTTTTCTCTCATAACAGATTTGTTTTGTTTTTTTTTTTCTCTTTTTCTTTTTTTCTTTTTCTTGTTTTCCCCTATTCCCGAGGGTGTTTCCACCTTTTCTCGAAGAATAGGTCGGCATGACAGGGACCTAAGTCCTTTTCTCCCATAACCGATATGTTTTGTTTTTTTTTTTTCTTCTTTTTTTTTCTGCAAAGTGAGCAAGGGAATGGTAGAAAGACCATTTGTCAAAACCAACCTCTCCACTGATGCTGGTGGAAAATAGAGGATAAGAGATCAAGGCTGGAAGGGGGTTTTGAGGGGACAGAGGGTTGCGCCCTCTTCATCAGAAGTGATTGAAGAACGGCTATCAGAAGTAGCATCATAACAAGTACAGTGCCGTGCCAATGAGGGAAAAGATCAAGTGACCGTAATTGTCAAGATCCCCAAGGAGGGAAATACTTCTTCAGGCGATATCCATTGATCAGAAAGGGATCATCAGAGGCATCCAAGGTCTGTACTTGAACAGAGCCGTTAGGGTTGACTGCAAGTACCTTATAGGGGCCCATCCACCGCTGCTGGAGCTTGCCAGGAAACTTGCCAAAGCGTGAATCATAGGCTAGGACCAAATCACCTTCTTTGAACTCCTTGTGCTTGATGAAGCTGTCATAGTAAGCCTTACGTCGAGCTTGCGTGGCTTCCATGCACTGTAGAGCCATCCTGCGAATTTCGTCCAAACATTCCAAGTGCAGGAGACGGCGTTGTAGTGAATCATCATCCCCCAAACGCTCTTTGATAGCCACTCTCAAAGAGGGTAGTTCCAATTCAACAGGAAAAACAACTTCTGTTCCATACACCAGCTGGAAGGGTGTCTGTCCCGTTGCTGCTTTATGGGAGGTTCTGTACGCCTAGAGGGCCTCTGTAAGTCGATCATCCCAATCACGACGATGTGCAGCAATTGTTCTTGTCAGAATCAAGCAGAGGATGTGATTGGTGACTTCGACTTGGCCGTTGGCTCTGGGGTAATAAGGAGTGGACTTGCGATGGCGGATCTTATACAACTCTGTCAACTCTTCCATGACTTTCTTGAGGAAATGAGTGCCTCTATCACTTACCAGCTCGAAGGGATTACCAAAACGGGTGATGATATTCTCGTACATGAACAGGGCCACGCTGTTACCATCGTCCCGCTTTAGGGCTTTAGCTTCACACCACTTTGTAACATAATCCGTACATACGAGGATGTATCTGTTCTGTTTCCTTCTGGTAGGAGGATCGATCGGACCTACGAAGTCAATGCCCCACTTCTCAAACGGCTTCAAAGGAAGAATAGGTTGCAGTGGCATGGCACTTGTCTTCGTGGGTTTCCCCATTCTTTGACAAGCATCACATCTTTTACAGTAATCATAGGCATCCTTGTGAATGGTAGGCCACCAATATCCTGCTAGCAGAGCCTTCCTGGCTGTAGCTTCTCCTGCAAAGTGACCTCCACATGGCTCGTCATGGCAAGCCTTCAGAACAATCCCAATCTCTTCTCCTGCAACACATCTTCTGAGCACTTCATCTTTGCCTTTCTTGTACAGTGCACCGCCTAGCAGGGTGTAGGGGGCTGATTCTAGCATGAGCTTCTTCCTTTCCCGACTAGAAATACCAGGAGGGTACTGTTGGGTTGCCAGCAGATTAGCAATGTCTGCATACCAGGGAGTTACAGTTTCTACCAAGAATAGGGAAGCATCAGGGAGGTCTGGATCATCTTGCTCCTCGTCTGCAGTTTGTGGGATACGCGACAGATGATCAGCCAGAACATGGGAACGACCAGGCTTAGTAATCACCTCAAAGTTGAACTCCTGGAATAGAAGGAGCCATCTCATCATTCGTCCTTTCACATCCGCTTTGTTCATCAGGAAGGACAGGGCCTCATGATCCACATAAAATTTAAAGTGGGTAGATAGGAGGTAATGGCGAAACTTCTCTAGGGCAAACACCATTGCCAAGCACTCCAGCTCGGTCACTGTATAGTTTCGTTCCCTATCAGTGACTTTTTGGCTTGCATAATAGATCGGTTGATCCAACTTTGAGGAGCCCTTTTGGCAGAGGACAGCACCTAAGCCTTCAATTGATGCATCAGTGTGTACATGGAACTCTTTCGTCCAATCAGGAGGTTGCAGAATGGGTGCCTCTATCAAACACTGCTTCAGAGTGTGAAAGGCTTTGTCACATTCTTCTGTCCAAGTAAACTCTGCATCTTTCCGCAGAAGCTTGTGCAAGGAGGTTTCCTTTGTCGCAAAATGGGCTATAAACCTTCTGTAGTAACCCACATGGCCTAGGAATCCCCTCAACTGTTTGAGGTTGGTGGGGGCTGCCAGAGCTGCAATCTTTTCAATCTTTGCAGGGTCTGTGGATATTCCTTATGCAGAGACAATGTGGCCCAACAAAACTCCAGAAGAGACACCAAAGATGCATTTGTCGGGGTTGAGGGAAATCCCATACTCCCGGCATCGGTCAAAACATTGTTCCAGGTGTTCCCAGTGTTCACGGATCAAACTATAGACACAGAAGTCATCCAAATATACTTCAATAAAGTCGTGCAGATGATTTTGAAATGCGGCCATCATGACTCGTTGGAAAGTAGCAGGAGCATTGCAGAGCCCAAATGGCATCACTCGGTAAGCGTAGGTCCCCCATTCTGTGGTGAAGGTTGTTTTGGACTGGTCTTCTTCTGCGAACTGCACTTGGTTGTATCCGCTGAATCCATCCAAAAGAGAATAAAGCTCATGTCCTGCCACTGTGTCCAACAGTTGGTCTGTGAAAGGGATAGGAAAATGATCCTTCTTCGTCTTGGAATTAAGCTTTCTGAAATCCACACATATTCGCAATTTGCCATTCTTCTTGGTACAACCATGATGGGTGAAACCCATTCACTATTTGCCACTGGATAGATGAACTCGGCTTCCAGAAGCTTCAGCAGCTCCGCTTTCACCAATGTGGAATAATTCGGGTTCATTCGTCTCTGTCGTTGCCGTACTGGCTTGGCATCAGGCTCCAAGTCAATATGATGTTGACATATTGTGGGATCAATCCCCTTTAGGTCTTTGTAAGACCATGCAAACACGTCCAAATTTTCTTTCAACAAGTTGTACAAGGTTGACAACTCCTCTTCTGGGAGACTGCTACCCACCTTCAAGTGGCGTTCAATGCCTTCAGCATCCACAAGGGTTAACTGCCTTTCACCTTCTACTTCACGGATGAAGGTTCCACGGACTGCTTCTGGATACAGATCCGACTCCTTCAAGGGAATGATATCCTCTTCTGATGTCCCACTAGAACTCACTTCTTCTTTTGGTGGAGACTTAGGTTGCTCTTTAAGATATTGGAATGGGATTAAAGCTGTTTCGGGTTTGATTTCAAGGGTAATTACCTCTTGGCTTGAAGACTCATCTTCTGATGATACATCCAGGAACGTCACATAACAGGGACCCTCTGATGCCTGTTGGATTGGTGGAACTGGTACTTGTTGGCACGGTGCATCATCATCATCTTTCTTTGGCAAGGATGGGTTAGGACGACAGGAGCCACTCTTGAAAGACGGCTTGTTCTTCTTAATCCATTCCTTATAAAGGTTTTGCATATGAGAAGATCCATTTACTAGACCAAATGGTACCATCACCATTCTGTCCCATAGCATGAGGTCGTCTGTTTCTGATGCTTCTGGAACTTCTTCTTCAAATGTATCCTCTTCAGGTGGGATAGACCCTTCCATTTCACTTTCATAATCTTCTTCGTCCATATCATATCCATCCTCTTCTGTCTCTATCTCTGTCTCTGCGTCTGCTTCTGCTTCTGCTTCTGCTTCTGTCTCTGTAGGAGCTCTGTAACAGAAGAATAGATTCTCTGTTTCCTCTCCTGTCTCTGTCTCTGGTCCTACTATGGCCATGTAACAGGGAGAGCAGTACATCCATGCTTCTATCTCACTGTCAGAAGTGATTTCAGAAGTCATGCCCGGTTCAGGCAGGAAGTATTCACCCATTGATAATGGCTTGGCATCTTTTGGAAGTCGGCCTACAGTATCCACTGTTAAGGAATGTGCCACTGTTTTCTTGGGAAGGATCTGTTTAACAGCATCTTCGTCTGCTAATGTTCCATCTGTAGCCTCATTAGGGGAGTCAGAAGAAAATTCCAAGGAGGTGGATCCATGTCCTTTTTAAGAACCATACAGTTTCAGCACCACTTTGTTGGGTCCTCTACCCAAGGTCAAGGTTCCTTTGAACCAATCTGTCCTTGCTCTGGCTTCAAAAAGCCATGGTCTGCCCAGTAACAGAGCATAGGATGTACCATAAGAGTTTGGCTTCACCACCAGATAGGTTAGCCAATAATCTGTTCCAGCCACTGTAGTCTTCACATATGGAAGAATGCCCAAAGGCTTGATTCTACTCTGATCCGCCAGTCTGATGAGCCATTGGGTGGGTTGCACACCTTGTAGGCCTAGATCCTTCATTGTCACATCCGTCATAATGTTTACTGATGAACCACCATCAATCAGTGCATTTGCAATGAAACAACCTTCTATCCACACGCCAGTCTCTGGAGTACCCGGATCTAGGAAAGCATTAGCCACATCCACTTCTTTTACAGGCTCTGGAGCCTTGTTGGACTTTGTTGCTATTGAGGGAGCAATCCTTAAACCACGTCGTCTTGTCAGTATACTTTTGAATCTTTTTCGGCAACTGGGAGACAACATCAATAATTGTCGGAATGTGAGGTTTGGTTTAAAGGTATCTAGATCTCTGACCAGATCGTATTCCTTAATAGGATCCATTGGCTTCTCTAAACGATTAGGGAATGGGGCAACACCCATTTTCATTTTCCCTCTTTCTTCCAACAAAGGAATCATGGGAACTTCTTCTGCCACCTGTGGCACTTCCTCCTCTTCTGTATCCTGGACCTCTGGTCCTGTCTCTGTAACTGTCTGTGGCACTGTAGGGCTCTGTGCGGCACTGTTAGGCCCTGTTCTGTTCTATTCTATTCTTCTGGTGGAAGATTGAACTTCACTGTTCTGGCAGGAGGGTTATTTTCTTTCTGGATAGGTGGTTCCTTTTGCTTTGCACGCGTGATGGCAACAACTTCCAATTCCACTAAATTGGAGGTAGGCTCTTGGGCCTTGGACGGACTATCAGTAGCACTGTTTTTCACTGGGGCTGGGCTTGGACAATCTTTTGCAGTGTGGCCTTCTCCTTTGCATCGACTGCATAAGGGCTTGTAATCCACTGGCCTTCGAGGATTTGGACAATTTGGTGAAATGTGTCCCTTTTCTTCGCATCTGTAACACTCCACTTCTGATCTCTGACCACCGCCAGACTGTCTTCCTCTGTAACTTTGAGAAGGAAATCTTCTGGGTCCGAAATTAGGACCAAACTCTCTAGGCTTGGGTCCAATATCTTGTGTTGTCATTTTGGATTCCAGCAAGTTGAATCTTGCGTCTTCTTCCTTCCTTCTATCATGCATCTCCTTCAGAGAGCAAATGTCCTCTGTATGATTCTTCCGCAAACAGTAGGAACAGAAGGCTCCAGGAATAGTTGGTTTTCGTGTACATTCAGTGGCTAAATGGCCTGCTTGATGACACTTACCACACCAATTATTTGACCGCATCACATCTCTTCCTGCTCCTGCAACATTGGATATGCTAGCGGTATTCACTTTCAGCGTCTGTAGTTGTTCTGTAATCACATCCATCAACTCCTTTTTTATGTTTGCAACTGAGTTGGATAAATAATCCTTCAAGCTTTCTCCTCCTGACGTACTGGCAGGAGGGTTTTGAGGAGTTTCTGTAATCACTGCATAAACTGGTTGGGCTGGTACAGAGGGGTCTCTGTTCTGGTTCTGATTCAGAGCTCCTATTTGAACCGTTGGCTGTTGTCTCCAGTGGGTAGGGTTCCACTGTTGCTGTTGATTTGTCATGGAGGAAATCGGTTGGGACCATTGTTGTTGTGGTTGAGCCATCATTTGAGGCATGGATTGTGGCCACTGTGGATTTGGTGCACTGTACTGTGATATCGGGGGCATCTGTTGGTAAGGGTAGGGGACAGTCCCTGGAACTACATTTGGTGGATACATCATTCCTGGCATCAGAGGAGGTAGGACTCCTCTTCCCGAATTCATCGCCAATCTAGCTTCCACTTCATCATACAGTCTTGCTCCTTCTGTTGCAACTTGCAGTGTGGCTGGTCTTTGCAACTCCACAAACTTACGGACTTCTGGTTGTAATCCTCTGAGAAACACCCCCTTCTGAATGCCATCATCTAGATTATGGTTAGTCCATCTCTTCAGGATGGATTCCATTCTTGAGACATAAGCTTCTACTCTTTCTCCAGAGGACTGACTTAGGTTCATAAATTCCTCTCTCATCCGCTCTTCAAAACCTTCACGCCTGAATTTAGTGAGGAAGGCCAACTTCAGGTCGTCCCATGTGTCAAAAGTTCCTGCTGCTTGTCTCTCATACCACTGAAACGCCGCGCCCTTGAAAGTGGCGGGGAATATTGCTAACCAATGCTCAGGGGTTCTGGCATTGTTAGCCACACATGCTACCATAAACTCTGCTACATGAAGATCGGGGTCTTCATTGTACTCTCCCTTAAAAATTGGCAATGGGACTACATTCGCTGGCCTGTCATCAATATTTCCAGGACGGATCTGGCTTGGAAGTGGACCTCCAGCAGGAGGAGGAAGGGCTTGATGTGCCATTGGGACTTCTGTAAAGAGTTCCGCAAGGGCGTCAAAGGCGACTTCTGCTGCGAGCTCGCTCTCGGCTCTGATTCTTGCTTTCTCTCTTCTCACGTACCTCTGGACTTGTTCTAACGCTTGCCTTTTTATTGCGTCATTCATCAGGGGGTTGACTCCACTATGTTGTTAGTGCTCCACAGAGGGTTAACAGAAGGCTTCAGTCTCTGGAGGACTCTCTTGCCAACATTTCTTCTACTTCTTTCTTTTCAACGTCCCTAAATTCTGCTTTCATGTCACTGCACAGAGAAAGGTATTCGGTTCTGAAGGTGTCAAAATGCATACGTCTGAGCATTGTGGTAGTGCCATCATCATAGTAATGCCAGCTTCTGATGGTTTCAATAGTGTATGTTGTGAAAAATACTCTGTCTACCAACTTCCAGTGGGTTGCTAATTGAACAAACAGAAGATTATCAGTACACCAAGCATCCCATGTATCTTGCTGTTGAGCATCCACGAACAAATTCCAACTCTTTTCCTTCTTATCTTTGTGAACCTCTACAGACCAAGACTCCTGAAGCTTCTTCACAATCTCCCACTTGATGTTGTCTGAAAACTTCTCAATGAATGACAAATCTTCCATGGATGTTCATTCTCTCTGTTTCTGCTCTTCAATTTGTTCCCAAACAGTTTGCCACCAAGATGCAAGTTTCTGCTGCTTCAATAGGAAGAGGAAACTGTCCACCACATAGAGCATGCATCATGATGGTGATATGTTTCCGCCATTGTGGAATGAACTTCTTGTGGAAAGTGGCTTTGATTATGAGGAATTCCAACTCTTCAGTGGAAGAAGGAACTTTACAAACATCCATTGAATTCTTATATTCTTGATAATGCCATTTCCTTCATTTTCAGCCTCTTTTGGTGCTTGTTGATGGCAAGTTTCCCCGGCTGCGCACCAAAAACATGGAGCCCCAAGAGGAACACCAAGGAAAAGGGAATTATCTTGCAAGAAAATCTATCTTGTAACATCAACAAGCTTGTTTATCATGTTTCATATGATCACAATGAAGAAAAGAACACCAGGCACAACAAATCTTCATGCAGCATCATGTAGATCTCCCACAGATTTTAATAGAATCAACCATATTCTTCAACATCTTCACAAAATCCATCAATGGAACAAAGAAAGCAAAGGAATACACCATCTTAGAATGGAAATACATCACATAGTATTCATCTTCAATATTTTCCTAGTCTTCTCTCTCAATCTCTCATATACAATCACTCTGTTTGAGTAGAATTGGCTATCTCTGACTCTCTCTCTCTCTCTATCAATAATACATCATATCCTCACTACAATCTCTCAAAATCACCCTCAATAATCCTTCTTAGGTCGTGGATACCCCTCCCAAGAGGTATGTCTGATATGAAAAGTCACCAGAACCACTACAGTGTCCTTTCATAGCTCTCTACTGTCACTTCACTCTAGTCTTCACTTGAGTCTTCAGCAGCTACTTCTTCCACTTCTTTCAGCTCTTTTGCACTTGTATTCACCTCTTTCCAAGGCTAGAAAACGTTTCCAAAGTCACACATACATTCCACAGAACACTTACAGAAGCATACAGAACAGTCTACAGAACAATACCAGAACAGCTACAGTACAGAACAGAACAGAGACAGAACAGAAGCAGAAGCTCTACAGAAGACCTACAGAAGGTTACAGAAGGTTATCAAAACCACATAACTCACTCTCAAACCATTTCAAACTCTCACAAACCATTCAATAAACTTAATCAATATCTCATTCTTCATCAATCAATACTTCATCCCTCCTTACAAAAGACAATCAGAACAAAACAGACCAAAACAGAACAAAACAGAAGGTATACAGAACCATTCAGAACCTATCAGAACATCGCAGAACCACCAACAAACATCACGAACTTCCAAAACACAATCAATATCATCTAAAACACTCTCAAACCACTTACAAATCAATCAATCATCCCATAAAATCAACCATTCAGCTCTCCAAAAACAACAAAAATCATCCAAAAAACAAGTCATTTCAACACTCAACATTAGGATTGCCTAATCTACTCTCCCAATTATCTTTCTTATAGTTATTTTACTATAGCTTGGACCTCAACCGAGTTCTTAATGACTAGATTATTGAAGTCTAGCTCAAATTTGAGGATTCAACATATTAACTAACACACCAACAAAGTACTTGATTAGGTTGCACACCAATGTTGTTTTTGAAACCATCTCCTTGCATAGTGAAAACACTAACCTTTTGGACTTATCCACTAACGATTCTAGGTCCATGTGATTCCACCTTCCTTATGGTGGTGATCTAATCCTAGCTTAGAGCTCCCAAAATCTTGTCATGTTCAAAGCTCCATAGAAACCCTATGAGTAGCACCTTAATTTTTTTCCAACATGTCTTCATAAAGGGGAAGATGATGCCCACAAATAGAGTACAGAGGAAGAGAGGATGGACTTCATTATTTCAATCTCCCAACCATCCTCAAGAGTGGCCTTGCCATCTTCAAAGTATAGTCTTGATCTTCTCATATAGCCAAGAGAATCTTTGTGTCATTGCAATTTCATTTCTTGTTTCGGAACCCTAAGTATCGAAGCACCATGCATGCTATGGTCATAATTTGTAACTTGCAGACATTTGATGGCATGTAAGTGAGTAGCAAAACTTAGTAATGACTTGATACATTTGATTATTCAACAAGTTTAGTTTTGGTAGCACTATGATTTTCTTGTGCTACCTACATGTTATAATAATGTATTCACAAGATGTGAGACTATCAACAATTCAAATGGTATATCCTTGTTCTTACACACTCCTAGACTTAGACCTAGACCTAAGTTTATAGTGAGAATGTCCAATCAAGTGACTATTACACATTTGCCATTTGCACCAAGGAAGGAGATGCCTCTAACGATATTAAAAAAGTGTGATTTTCTTTTCGTTCAATGGAGACCACGCAAAGTAATTTGGTGCTATTTACTCTTCTTCACGTCTTTGGTTGTAAAAGCAAAGTGTCTAAAAGAATTGAAAAATATCTCTTTGTGTTAAGAATAGAGTAGGATTTAGGAATGTACATACGAATCCTTTGCAGATGATCATGTGACAATGGTCCCATGCTTAAGAATGAGGTCTATCATTGAGATGTTGCAAGAATCAAGTATCATGGTAGGGACTATGTTCTAGGCAATCTATTTTCACTTTATAGGACTAATTTTCATATGTTTGATTGCACATTTTTCAACATGCATTTTTCCATTTTTGAAAGTCTCCATGTATCAAGGACATTATAGAACCACTAAAAGGGGAGGGGAAGTGCTACTAAAATCGGAGACAAGTATTGCAAGGATGTGATAGATTTTTTTCCTTTTTACTATAAATTAGGTTAGTAAGAGATTCTACAAGGATACAAAGGTCTTGAGATTTCCTCCATTCTCATTAAGAGATACGACTTTTTGTCAAGTAGGTTGACAGCCTTCCTTCAGAGGAATAGTATGTGTAGCTAGATGTTAACCCTCAGACGAACAAGGTGGAAAATCTAGAAATTCTAAAGCAGAAGACAGGCCCAAGGCAAAAGTGGAACGGAAGACAAAGGCACGCCAAGAAAAATATGGAAACACAAGAAGTGCAAAAAAGTCCTAAATCAAGGAGAAAGGCGCACAAGAAAAAAGCGCAAGTCAATAATTTTGTAAAAGAGCACTGCCATGCAATTTGTAAAGGTAGATGGGCAGTAGGAAGGAAGTTAGGAAGATAGGAGGACAATGGGAAAAAGGGCCTAGGTGGCCATGTAAAAAAGGGGACAAGGGGATGACCGCCCAAAAAGGATTTAGGGTTTTGTATATAAAGTTGAAAATTGAATGAGAAGCTCATTCTTGTGTGGCCAAAAGTAGCTCTCCTTCTCCTCCTCTTTTTCTTCTTCTTCTTACTTGCTTGAGCTTGTGCTTGGGGAGTGTGAGAGTGTGAGGGAGTGTGTGTGTGAGGGTGAGAGACCATGGTGGAGAAGCTCTCCATCTTCTCCTCTCTTCTTCTCTTCTCTTCTCTTCTCTTCTCTTGCTTGCAGCGATGGAACTTGGAGTGTGGAGCTTGAGGATTGAAGCTTGCACTTGGATTGTGGAGCTACCAGAGTGCTTGGGAGAGGAGGCAACTCGATCGGGTGTGGAGGTAAGCTCACTACACTCGTAGAGATGAATGGCGCGTCAACTATGTGAGAGGTAGCCATTAGTGCTCGGCTTGGAATGCTTGAAACAATAAGCAGTATGTGGGTCTTGGCAGTTGATCGCCTCTACATTTTCCTTTTGTTTTGCCGAGACTAATGGATTCAAGCCTTGAGTGCTTGTGCGCTTCGAATCAAGCATTGAAGTAGGCTTTTCCTCGAACTAGTGCTTGAGGTAGATAGGTAGCAAGTGAGGGAGTTTGAAGAGGTATTCGATCTCCTTACAAGTAGGTTTTTGGTTTTTCAAATTTGGAAAAGCAAGTTGGAGTAGTGTAGATGTTCTCTTTATGATTTCTGTTTATATTTAGGTAGGATAGGAACAAAACAATGTGAGCACACAGCAGGGTTTTTGTTACTGTATAACAAGCTGAAACAAGGAAAAGAAGGGGAAAAAAAGAAAGTATGAGTTAAATGCTAATGAGAGGAGTAAGACTAAGGTGAATGCAAACCTGGGTAGGGCAATAAGAGGCCAGGAGTGGCAAGGAAGACCTTATTTTGCATTTGAAAGGTTAAGGAGAGCTTGAGACAGAGAGAGAGAGCTAGCAGGTCCAGGCCTACATCAGATTGGTCGGAGTGTATCGGGACTTCCAATGAGATTCATGTATGGAATGCCCTTGGCCCACACCCCTCTTTGATTCCTGGAAGTTTTGGTAGCCACTAGCCACATCTGTCTTAGATTTTTGTTGGGCAAATAAGTGATCGACACACATTTCGGCCTATGGAATCTGACATCCCCACAGTGTTCGATTCCTAGAATTGGACCGGCGACTTGCCTGACTCCCAGAGTCGCGGTCGAGTGACTTGTCCAACTCCTAGACTCATACCACTTAGACAAATCTACCTGGTCCGATCAGACACCTTGTCCAATTTTGAAATTCGGACAACCCATAATCAGACACACAACACGTCCCGATCGCGACACTCAGACCACAAAATCGGACCAGTAGTCTTGTTCGATCAGACATACCTGCTCCGATTTTCAAAATCGGACCATTCCAGAATAGTACACTCGGAATCTGGCACTTCAAATCAGACACCCCACTTTTCCAATTGAATGCGCACAACAATCAGATCAGTCTATAGTCAGACCAACCAAAGGACTTGGACCTAGCTACAGATCAAACCACTCTTTAGAATTAGACCCAGTCCAGTCGGATCGTTCGACTCTGAAAGTCAGACCACCCATAATCTGACAATTCAATTCTGAGAATTGGACCAACAAACCAAAAGAAGAAAATACAAACTCAGAGACCATATAGAGCCAAAAGCACATTATAGATCTATCACTGGGCTAAAATCTAGAGCAAGTGGTTCAAAACTTGGCTGCAAACGGTCCTTTAGATCACTCATGGTGTTTAACGTAACCGCCCCTACAGGCTGGGGGTTGCCCCCTCGGCAAGACCCCCACAGAGAGGGGGCTCCCTCCACACCTCCTTAAAGTAGGTTGAAGAGAAAATGCGTGTCGTGACAGGTCCTCCAAATTAGATCCTAGTATAGTAGTGGCTCTACATAAGCATAGATCCTCACTTGCAAAACAACAGCCAAAAGCCCATACCTGAAACAGAGACCCTAGAACCTCAATGGGCCAATCTAGCCAACAAGGGCAAAAAGGCCATACTACAAAAACATATATAGGTTGCGTCTGGACTGCATCTAGGCAAAATGGAATACAACAACATCAAGCTACAACTACGAGGATGACTAGACATGATAGTCCTGACGATAGATGCACCTTGAATGGCACTGCACAGATGACCCAAGAAGTCAGTGGAGAATCCACATATGGTTGTGCAGTTGAGGACTCAAAGGCATGTATCAAAAGACTTGAATTTACAAGCCAAGACCCGGAAGATGAAGGCGTAGTACCACTTGCTTATCTTAGAGTCAAACTCACCGCAAAAACAAAGCATAATGTTGATGCTCTCATCAATGAAGTAGATTTTAATATCTTGACCTATGGAGAATGGACCCTACTAGGCCAACCAGAGATCGCACCGACTAATGCAACTCTTAGTCCTTACAAGGGACACCCACAACACTCACATGGAAGTGCAAAATCCTTGTAACTATTGAAATTAAAAGCTTGCATATCATATTCCATGTTCCTCCAAATAGTGCAAATTGTGGAAAGAAGACCCTCTTAGGTTGACCCTTCAAAAGGATGATGAAGTAAGAGGCTGATTATGTAGCATAGAGGATACACTTGACTCTATCGAGTGTAGGATAATCACAACCTTTAGCATGGGTGACCTCATCAAACCTCGCGGGAAAGACAAGGAATATTCTGACATGCCAAGCAAGCCTAGTAATGAGAGCAAGGACTTGTTGAAAGAGTTGATAGAAGCGCATGTTGAACAGAGAGAACTAGTGAGCAAGGCCATGCTCAAAACAAGAAGGTCAGGTGACAATGCTGAGGATAGGCTTTGGACTTCCAATTATTGTAGAAGACCACAAAAGAAGCCCAAGCCTTATAGATGAAGGTATCGATGGAGAGCTAGGGCAACGCCGCGATGGATATCCAAAGTGTTGCTACGTGCTCAAGGGTATTATGCAGGTAACTGATGAATTTGGGTGCCAAATCCCCTTGCTAAACCACCTCTATCAACTGAGGGCCAGATCGTATCAAAACCAAGGAAGTACATCCCAAAATCTAAATGAAAATCCAAGTCTCGAATCAACAACATTGGAGTGACTAACCCCCTGACGATTGAAATCAAGAAACTAAACATGACTACTCGTCAGGTAGATCCTCAACCTAGCGTGCCTAACAAGCGGATGCCATGTATAATTGTCAAGTGTGCACAAAGACCACTAGTGCCCAAGGAGTCTTTGACTTCCCAAGAGAATAAGAAGCACCATAGGCACAATGCTACTCATGACAAGGCTGATTGCTCAATGAAGCAAATGACAGAATCATCTAACAACCATGAGCAAATCTTCTAGCTAGTGCCAAGTCCACCTAGGAGTCCTAAATCTCCTACACCCTCTTTTCTTGAACGGACATAGGAGGAACAACAACAGTCGCCAAGTGCAGTTGCTCAATCCCAATATCTATCTCCATCTGAGCTTCCAAATGTCCAAAGTGCGGAACATGATAGCACCCCTAATTCTCAAACTAGGGATATGCATGTGCAATCCACCATGGCTAGCTCAACTGTCGATCTGCACAAGTGAATGCTCAAAGGGCAACAAAAGACACAACCACTTCCAATCTGTCTAAGGACTTGACACCGCAATCCACCAATAGTAGCCAGTCCTTTGAACTAGTTGCTACTACTTCCAATCACGAATCACAGCAGTCATAGCTTTTGGCCATGACAACGGCCCTTGTGGAACATGTCCTTAACAATTCACCTTGTGGAAGAGGTGTCACAACCAACATCCTTGACACTTCCAGCACTTCCAAAGCACCTAAAGCTTAGGATTGAGGAGAAATCTCACAAAGATTTGGCCAAGGAGATGGCGCATCTGACCAATGAACCAAAGGTGATGTGCTTGATGAAGCTTGATCACAAGTTGACAACCATCACACGTGTGTACATCTATGTGGACATTGGAAGGCCAGCACCAAAGCACACAAAGCTCATAGCCAAACCCTTGACTTGAATGAGCAACAACATTTTTGCTCCCGCTATGTAGCTGTTGCTGAGGAAGTCATAGGATATCCCACATGCCACAACTAGATAATTGCACCTAATACCCCCACTCTATACTGCTCAATGTGAGACAAATAAGGAAAAGATTGAAGCAATCAAATGAAAAGGGAAAGGACAAGGTGAGTTTGTGTAGAAATGGTACCCAATCAAAGTTTGGCAGCCAAAATTGGCCATCAACTAATGAAACTCGCCGAGCAAAGGAAAGCCCTTTGGACATCAATATATGATCACACGTATGTTTCCTCGACCTCATTAAGAGTGTTGGCAATGGTCCATGAGGTCTATCTTTCTACCGCTGCCCAAAAACATCCCTTATATGATAAACTGCTTCTAGAAGAAGATCTACCTATGGCTAGCAGGCTAGGAGTAGGAAGCATGGTTGTTGATGCCAACACATATGTCTTCTACCTCACTCAAGATCTAGCAATCCTAGATCTCTATGCTTCCCATCAATAAAACCCCGACTTCTTCAACTGGTTACACCCAAGCCTACATGATAGGAATACTAAACCATCTCTTGGTTCTACACTAGAGTTACTCGAACCTCCTGATGAGCAAGAGAAAAACAGCTCTAAACACAACACCCTCTCTGATAAAAAGCAATGGAGGCATGTTCCAATGGGTAAGGATAAGAGTCTAGAGAAAATGCCCGACCAGGAGCAACTGCCAATGCAATCGAATGAGGGGCTAAATGAAATAAAATTGGCTAAAAATCTAAACTCTCCACAAAGAGAGACAGTGGTACCCTCAGAACCTAGTGAGGTTGTTCAGCAAGCCGCAACTATGTCCCATGAGGACACACTAGAGAAAGAGAATGGTGAGGCCCAACTAAGCATATCAACGATTGACCTAGTTCAGGGTCCCGAGTCTTCAAGAGATACACCTCAATTGCCCAAGAAAGAGAGGAGAAAACAACAAAAACAACAACGGCAATTGCGAGTGGTGGTTGACGCCAAGAAGATTGAGACCAAGGGTGCTGAAGAACTGAGGAATGAAACATCGGGTCCACCCACACATGAACCCATTGCCATCTCTCCTAACAGCAGTGAAACCTTAGACACATCCATGTGTTTTGATAAGTCAAAGCAACCATTACCATCAATGATTTCTTGCAACACTCAATTCATTGCGACAACAACAGAACATGCATTGACCAATCAAGAGTGGATGCAATACTATCACAACAGGGTGGCAAAACTATACCAATCACATGTGAGGGGAACCATGACACAATAGGAGCAAAGCCTCAAGAAAAACATGAAAATCCTGAGGACAAAAGTAATCCTAGCATTGAAAAATCCTACTTATCTAGGACTGAGCCCCTAGCTATGGTAAAGCCTAGGGAGTGCATGAGATAGCAACTGGGAAAGCCTTCATAGAACATAGAAGTGTCACAGAGTGCTTGGTTAAGTTGGATGCTAAACTCAAAATATTTGCACATGTCTACGACCTTGCAAACATGGGCACATTCCCTAGGGAGCATCTTGAGGAATACTTGACATATCCTCTATCTTGGAAAGAGCAAGAATATCTTGATGAGCACTATGACAAGCTCCTACATAAATGCATGCAATTCATCTCTGACAAGGAAGCCGACGACTTACACTTAACTATGACATTCAACGATGTGATTTGCCGACCAAATCTCTTAGAGATAGAGCAACTAAAGCAACAATTAGAAGGTCGAAGTCAATTTGAAAAATTTTGGTTTGAAAGTCGTGCTACGTTGGCCGAACTTGGAGCCTAGATTATGGCAGTCTTGGAGGAGCGATTGGCCAAATGGCGACCCAACCTATGTGGCACCAATGTCCTTTCGAGTACTGACTGCCATTCGGGGTATGGACTTAGTCGAAACTAGCCAAGAAAACTATATGGTTGATAATATTCTCACTGAGGAGGAGCTACATGTTGCAAGTAGACTCGGACAAGGTACCATGCTACTCAATGTTGCAAAATATCTATTGTTATTGAGTAAGTTGTCATGAGTACTGGATGCATGTTCCAGACTCCAATACAATCCTGAGTTCTACAATTGGTTTTTATCCTCATGAAGTGACATGGATGCATAAATTGTACATAAATAAACAATGAATTTGTGACTATGTATAAATAATACCAACACACATAAGCAATGATAGTCAAGTGCAAGAGGAAAAGTTTGGGTTTGATAGGCTGAGCTCCTCAGGTTCTCCCCTCACCAGGTGTCTAGAAGTCGTGACCATTTCCACCTCTAGGTGGAGGGCATGAAGCCCTCATTGCCACCATGGGAAGCCTTGGCCAACACCTCTGAGGGTGTAGACGGAGCGCCACCCCCTTCTACAGGCTTTCCCCCTTTTTGATCTATTCTTCTAGGGATGAGTCCTGCCCCATTCCATCACAACTAGTCTGCGCAACTTGGCATGAGAAAAGATCTATTACCGGCTAGAATCCGCCCCATAATTGAGGCAGGACGAACATCATCACGAGGGCCATCCCTCTACAATAAACACTGCATGCCTCACCTCACTCCTCATCATATGCGCTTGATAATCCACTGTTTAATCCCTTTCATGCGAATAGCTCTGCCATGCCTCAGGGCCTAACCCTTGGTTCACATTTTGTAGGTTCCTCCACGGTAACTCGACATGGAGCACCCCATGCAACTGGCCTGCAAAGAAGCTCTTCTTTGTAGAAGGGAGCATATGGCACAAGCTCCGCCACCAGAATGCTAGGTGCCCACCCTAAAGAGGTATGCATTGAGACGAGGCCCAAAGCGACATCACCCAGGATGCAAGATGAACACTCCCCAAGCCTCAAAGAGGAAGGCTCGCCCGGGGGGTAGTGACCACTGACGTACATCCCCTCCCTAGATGCTCGGGCACCGGATGCTCGAAAGAGGAGAAGGAAGCTCAAAACAAGAAGGAATTTGTTGAATTGTTTCAAATTATTCTTGATACATCAACAGGTAGGGACTACACCATTTGGGTCCTAGCCAATATCTCCCCTACTCAGCATAATAGGAGCCCCCCACCGGCAATGCCCCAGTCGTGTGGTCACCCGGGCTCACCCTGCTTCATACAAATAGAATAGCTGTTATTTTGTATAAGATGCTTACCAAGTGCTATCTTGCCATGACTTTTTGTCTTTAGATGATTAAAAGGGGCAGATTCTTCGATTGTGCAAACTTTCCATATCTACTTTAAATATATTTCACGCCTTTAACAAAAAAAAAGATAATCACGCATAGGTGATATGCATCTAAGTCAACACCATGGGATTCAAATAAGTGATGTCTCTTTGTGTTGCACCTATTCCCTATAGTTGAAACGTATGACTTGCATGTACCCTCACAAGTTGTCAAGTGGATGCAGGGCGACACATGTCTTTGTATGAAAGTATTCAATGTCCAAGTCACCACAAGACCACCTATCCCACAAAGAGCCACGACGGAAATCCTGTTGTCGAACGACAAAATCACCCTTGCAAATAAAGTGCACATTGCATTCAAACATGGCCCACATCATAGTCATTGGCTACTCTCCCTTTCTTGGCCAAACTCTACATCTGGCTCACTGCAATTGCCACCTCAATTGTGTTGATGTCTCACGTGTTACAAAGAGGTTTGCAAAATCTCAAGTGTATCTCTTCATCTCAACGATTGTTTCTCTAGTAGCGAGGCTAGTAACACAATCATCCTTGTAATATCCATTTTCCACAGCCCTTGGATCTCGACAATTCTTCTCATTCCAAATGAAAGGCTGATAACCTAAATGTATTACATTGGTTTATTCATTTTATCTAAGAAAAACAAAAAAAATAAATGAAAATGAAAAAAAAGCACTCACTAGTGAGCTTGGTCGGTTGGTTCTGTCCTCAAATTGGGTACATCTAGTGAGCTTGGTCGGTTGGTTCTGTCCCTAGTCCCCTAGCTCTTTCCACATCCCCCAGAATTGTTTAGGGCACATCAAGGGTAGGACATACCTAGGGAGCTTGTCTCACCTATGGTTAGACCTTTCATCTTGACCCATTTACACGATTCCTTTTCTGCACTCCATCTCAGTACCATTGCAATTAGTAGTGGTAGGCAAGGCACGAAAGACCATGGAAAGTACATTGTACGCTTCGAACAATACAAGTAGCTACCATCTACCAAAAGCTAAGGTGTCAATGAACTCAATTATGCTACATTGTGTTGTCAAAATCACAAATGATGTCTCAAGAAGCCTTCGTGTGTACTTCTCCTCAACATTGATAATTTTTTTCCACCCCATTGACCCTTGCTTCATCCTCACATTGCTACGAGGAACCAAACCAGCAGTCTTCTAACTACATAATATCTACATATGCACGGGCACTCACATAATGTATGAACCACAATCTATACACAATTTGAGTCCTCAAGTGCAGGAGATTACTCTCAACTTGCTTAGAGTTCAACTTTTCTCCCAAACTACTCAAACTACATCTTATGCACACAATAAGAAAACTAGCACTAACCCCTAGGGAGAGACCATATGAGAGGTTTTCAATTGTAGGTATTGACAACTCCAATGAAATTACCTTCAGCTCTTCATCAACACTCAACTCTGAAATCTTGTCCTTTATCATCATGCAAGCCCACCAAAGAATCATCATGTGTAGAATCCCCGACAAACCACACCTATGCCAGTCATCAGTGCAATTCCCAACAAAGAACAGCCTATCACCAACTCCAACAACCCTACCGCTAGCCACCTAGGCCAACAACGTGCCCCCAATGACCTTCATCCGCACCACCACCAAAACTCCTCCAAGGCAACCACAAATGTCCCTTCCACCCATGTCTTTGGTGCATGCCAAAGCCTGCTATCTATGATGGTGAGTGCCATGGAGCTGGCACTCATCTAGGAGGGGGGTAATGTTAACAGTCAAATGAACAAGGTGGAAAATCTAGAAAATCTAAAGTGGAAGACATGGCCAAGGCAAAAGTCGAACGGAAGATGAAGGTGCGCCAATAAAAATATGGAAACACAAGAAGTGCAGAAAAGTCCTAAATTAAGGAGAAAGACGCACAAGAAAAAAGCACAAGTCAATAATTTTGTAAAAGAGCGCAAGACGCATCATGATTTATTTTAAGAGTGCCGGGCTCTCACCCGCGTGCAATTTGTAAAGGTAGATGGGTGGTAGGAAGGAAGCTAGGAAGATAGGAGGACAATGGGAAAAATGTCTTAGGCCACGATCGGCCATGTAAAAAAAGGGATAAGGGGATGACCACCCAAAATGGATTTAGGGTTTTGTATATAAAATTAAAAAAGTGAATGAGAAGCTCATTCTTGTGTGTGGCCAAAAGTAGCTATCCTATTCTTCTTCTTCTTCTTGCTTGCTTGAGCTTGTGCTTGAGAGAGGGAGTGTGAGAGTGTGAGGAAGTGAGTGTGTGAGGGACTACAGTGGAGAAGCTCTCTATCTTCTCCTCTCTTCTTCTCTTCTCTTCTCTTCTCTTCTTTTCTCTTCTCTTGCTCGTAGCGATGGAGATTGGAGTGTGGAGCTTGAGAATGGAGCTTGCTTGAAACTTGCACTTGGATCATGAAGCTACTAGAGTGCTCGGGAGAGGAGGCAACTCAATCGGGCGTGGAGGTAAGCTCCCTACGGTTGTAGAGATGGATGGCACATCAGCTATGTGAGAGGTAGCCATTAGTGCTCAGCTTAGAATGCTCGAAACAATAAGCGATCCATGGGTGTTGGTGGTTGATCGCCTCTACACCAGACTAGGAGGAATACATCTCAACTCATTATAGCTCCAGGTAAACATATCATAGACTTCTTGGAATCAAGGACATCTAGTCCTTCCTCTCTTCCAAATTCAGTATAGATCTTAATTTAATCTATTGTGGCTCATCCAATGCACCAAGATCTAGCTCAATCACATCTACGTCTTTGATTCTATCTTGGGCTTCTATAGGCTCATTCAGAGTCACCTAGTAGGCATCTTTTGTAGTGGACTCCTCTCTTGATTCATTGATTGATGAAGTCTCAATGCTAGAAAAACCCTATAATGCATCTAATTATATCGAAGATAAAGGTACTCTCTCGCTTTGAGGAGATTTAGAATATGCATCCACTATTATGCATGTGGTGCCCCTTCTAAAAATTAAATGATTAGCATGTATATCAACTTGATAGTTGGATTGCAAGATCCATGGCCTTCCCAATAATACGTGATAACTTGGTCTCCCCACAAACATGAAAACCTTAAAGTCCAAAATGCATTCCACATTAGTAACAGTCATATGGACTTTGGTAATGCAACCTTCCGGTTGTCTTAAACTATCATCAGCCATCCAAAGAATTGTGGAGGCATCCCTTTGGATTTCCATTTCCAACCTTTCTATCAATTTTGAACTCATAATGTTGACGGAGGATCTTGTATTCACAATGGCATGATCCACTAATATGCCAACAATAGAAGCTGCCACCCTCGGACAATGCTTTTCAACATGTTCAAACTAGTCATCTCCCACATGGGCTATTCCCAAGGACTCAATGATATACCCAATGCGAAGGATCTTCTTAAACTATTTATGCACTCCTAGAGATAACTTGATCAGCTACATGTAGAAGATTCACATTAGGCTTACCTCACAAAGAGAAGTAGCTAAGTCAAATTCATGATAATTAGCAATGGTTCTCTTCTTCTATTAGACCATTCTTTCTCTTGGTCGGGCTAAGCAGGCTTAGGTGCCTCTTTCTTGGCTTTAATCTTCTTCTTCGGTAGCTCCTTATTGGAATCAGCTTTGCCACTAGTAGCTTTTAGAGGATCAATTTTTACATCATGATTAAGGACTTGCATCCCCTTATCATTCTATTTAGGGTTTGCCTCAACAAGTTTTACATCATCCCTACCACCTTTAACTTTTTGTCCTCTTGTAATGGCTCGTAAATTAGAAGTCTCTATGGTGTTGATACGCATAGCTTTGATAAGACTGACACCACTACCACTGGGCAACTCTTCTACTATAACTTTTACTCTTTGCGATATTTTTTGGTCCCTCATCCTACTAAAGGTTATTTCCTTGTGCTTGATGATTAATTGGACTTGGTTGCTTACTCCCTTGCTGAAGAAAACTAATCTTACACTAGTAAGTACTAGCTAGATGGCTAGAATCTCCACATATGTCACATTTGACATTAGGAAAATTTCTCAGAAAGTGTTGATCACCACACCACTTATAGCTAAATCTTGATGGACCACCCTCTTTAGGACATTGACTTCATATCAAGTTTTATTGCTTCTTTAGGAAATTAGCATCTATGTGTCTATATTGTTCCATTATCATATTAGTTTAATGCTTCATCATGTCCTTAACTTCGCCAAGAACATTTGGCACACTAGACTCATAATCGTGATCATCCACTTGCCATTCAACTAACCTAACCACATGACTAGGGACTAACCATCCACTGATTAATCGACATGATATTAGGGTTCGTCATTTGGCATCCATTATTTAGTGGAACCATTTGGTTGGCCATTGACATAGCAATATTAAGAGGAGCCAACAGCACGGGCACATTGTGCATTATGCTTCCTCTTCCATTCGTGTTGGTTGGTCATAAGTGTACTAGTGGCACCTTGACTTTCATCGACCAATACCAAATTATTTCTAGAACCTAGACTCAAATTCAGGTTTGCACTAGATATGTAGGCCACTTGTAAGCAAGACTCTACCTCCTCTACTTGTGTAATAGCAGTACCTATATTAGCAAGAGCAGTACTACTCAACCACACTTGGATATTGAATTCTAATCCATGTAAAAAGTACTACAATTAGATAACAAGTGGAATAGGAATAGAGGTTTGCAATTTGTGAAACACCTCTTTCAGTTTCTTGGCATAAGCTCAAGGATTCTCATGAGGCTCTTGATGTGTCACATTCAAAACACATAGCCAATATTGACCACCTCTCTTAGGAACAAACTCTCTTCTCAGAAAGCCACTAAATCAATCGTGGTTATGGTTCCAGCTTCCAAGGTGTGAAATCACATTGCATCTCTTCCTTTCAGAGTCACATTGAATGATATCATGAGATGTCCTTTGTCTTGAATTCAACAATTGAACATTAATTTCTAGAACTCACTAATTTAAAGTTTTGTGTCTTCCTCTACTAACCCATTAAAAATGGGTAGAGAAAAACCTAAGGTTGGCAAATCTGACATTCCTGCACGTATTGCAATGGGTTGTGCCATCATGATGACCGAGTTTACTCTAGGGATTTGTATCTGTGGGATTACACTCCACTCCCACTTGAAGTAGATAGACTATTCAAAGAAAGGGAAATGCTAGACCTTTCTCCTCTCCCCAATGGATTGATTGGGTCAACAAGACCTTTCTTTCTCAAAGATATCAAACTACTACACTTAGGAGAATATCTCCTAATGATTTTGACTCATCATCTAGCCCTTTTAGTTATTTCTTGCTATTGAATCTCAGCTTGATAGTGTCTATCAGGAAACAACTCAGATCTATTTCAATGCTCTTTGGCATAAACCAACTGGTTGGTCCCTAATTAATCAAGATTCAAAAATCACCACTTATCAATAGATCCTATCCAATGCACCACCAATAGTTGTGTGACCTACGACACTGGCTCTAGGGCTCTAGTCGGAGCCTCCTATGCTCACCAAACCACCCTCATGGCCTCGTGGCCAAGAGCATCAAGTGGATATACACTACTCTAAATAAATAGCATGTTTGTATCGATTACAGTCCAATGGTTTCCCTTCCCAACTCCAACAAATGGAGTATCCAAACATACACGTGATCAACACCTCAATTTACATACACAAAGAGCTCCCCCTTTCCCCCCCCCCCAAACAGAATGTTGTGGCTTTCACAGCTCTCCTACACCTTAGGGATTGGCTCGAGGATGCACCATCTTACACATAAAGCATGAACATAACAAAGTCCTCTCATAATATAAACCATAAAGATATAGGAAACTATATATACTCCACACTTGAACGATTTCCCCCAAGATATCAAATTACTCCTACAACAAAGGGGAATCTTACACTCTCAACGTTGGTCATCACCTAAACATACCATTGCAATGCATCCAGGAATTTATCTTTTGATACCATATTTAAATTACATATGCAAATTGTATGACACACTATGCTCAATTAACTTAACTAAAAACCAGCCAAGGTAAAGTACACAAACAATCTTTTCGTGATTTCTTTCTACTAGCATCATGCTCTGTTGCTAAGAAATAGCCCCGAACTAACCCATGCTATTGATCCTCTTAAAACTTATATGAACCATGGCCTACATGCTAAGATATGAAAAGAAATTAGCAACTTAATCAAATATCTTTTCATTTTAGTCCCACATCCCCTACTGTTTATATTTAGATTACTTGCATAAATGTAGGGAGTTCTTATGATAATTTTTCATAGAAACATGCCTTTAAATACACACTTTGCACATAAACTATTTTTTCTTAATTTTTTCCTTCTATTGACTATTTTTCATGAAATTTCCCATTAATTTTAATATAAATTATTGATTTTTTTAAATTTTCTCAATTTGTACGACTTATGTAAGTGTAATCCATCAAAATATTCATTTTTACGCTGATGGATTACTTGGCATCAAAATCTATTACTTGGATGCCATCACATACTTTCCAGCTTTTGATTCAATAGCTACTTTTCATAACACCAAACCTTGCAACCATTAAATGGGGGGTGGGTCAAATGGACTCTAATTGATGGATGAACACTTGCGTTAGATTTCTGGCATTGAAATGCATCTAGGAAAACTCCAATTCCTTGATCTATAACTGTTTTATTTTGTACCAAAAAATCCTCTTTTATGAATCTCAAGCTTCTTTTGCACTTGAAGTTCAGCTTTAAAATCTGCTCTCGTATGCCATTGAGTAGTATCCTCTAGAGGGTCAAAAGGTTGAATTATTTCTTAAGGCCATAGATCCTACCTTGCAAGAAAATTTGGGGGATCGTTTGGAAGATGAGACAATAGAGAGGGGGCTGAAAACAAATTGGTCACATATAATTGATTATGTTAATATGATTGTTAAGAGTGAAAGAATAAAAGTGAGACTACATGTAGGGGCTATGCTTGCCACCTCTCGGACAAAGAATATGCAATGAAACTACATGTATCTATGGCTACACCTATTGTCCCAACAATGAAAGAATATGCTTCGGATGAGATAGTGAAGGGAATGGATGACCTAAAATTGAAGGTTACAAAGTTGGATAAAAATGCGGAAGAAAGAAGAAGAGCAATAGCCTCGAGACCTACCCCAAGAGGGGTTTGTATGTAGGTGTATATGGTATGATAGCACTCAACATGAGAGGCTACCATGAGGTATTGGCTAGAGATTTAATCTTTTGGAAGGATATCAAGATCCATTCAAAAGAAACAAGTTTGCCTCTTGAGCTAGACTTTGGCAAAGGCAGTATGCAAAAGCTTCTTGATGAAATGGAAGTAAGAAATGCATTTGTCGTTTTAGATGTTGCCACATATGGTTTACAGATTGAGAACACTCCTAGCAAATGCATGGATATCACAAAAGGTAAAATTTGGACATGTGCCTTGGATGTTGTAGAGAAAGCAAAGGTTTCCAAGGCTAATTTGACAAGTGGTAGTCATAGCATATGGGGTATGATAGGCTGGATGCTCCAGTGGACTCTTTTTTGCCTATGCATTCTTCAAAGAGTTGTGGAAGAAAAGAGGAGGGATGAGAATGAGGTAGCTACCTCAAAGAGGATGGAATAGGGTAAAGGAAAATAGTAGTAAGTGGCTAAAAAGGTCACTCTTGAACATATAATGGAAGATGTAGTGTAGGGTAAGAAATAGGAAGAAAAGAAAAAGGGCAAGCAACCTAGGTATAAATTGTAGTTTAACATAGAGACTGCCACTAACATTAAGAAAGTGATTGAGAAGTGGATCTTGAATAGCAAGGTGGAGTTTGCCCTTGATGTGGTGGTGGGGATTGCCAAGCATGAATTTCATGATGAAATCATAGCTATTATTAAGAGAAAGAGGTAATTTTTGGGAGAGACCACTTAGGCATTGATGTAGGTTAAAGAGGGAATGGGTTTGCAAGGGATAAAGGTGGATTCTAATGATGAATCTATTGTTACTTTAAAGTAGGCTGAGGCTAAAAATGGACAAAATGAGGATGTAAAAGTTGATGTATTGCCTAAAAATGTTATTGGTAACAACAATACTCATGGGGGTGTTATGTAGTTGCAATCTAATGAGGATGAGGCTTCCAAGTTTTCTCCTAGAAGATTCATGCACATATTAGGCTAGAGCCACTATAGATACTGTAGTGAAATTTGAAGAATGAGAGACCCCATGCACTGCATTACTCAATCACAAGTCTAAAATAAATGTCATGACATGCAATTTATGTAAGAATGGTGGTTTGGCATGTCAATGTAGACCATGGTTCAAGAATGTAGGCTACAAATAAATCCTCTAAAGAGCTTTATGGTGCATGCCCAAATGTTCTGGTGAGTGACTATTGGGGATGTATAGGATGACCAACACTTTTTTGTGCAGGATACATGCAGTTATCTAGTTATATTAGGACAGCCATACATCACAGAAATGATAATGGAAAATAAAGGGCTTGATGATGGTTTAGCATATGCTCATATTAGGAGCAAAGATGGTAGAAGAGCAATATGATTTTTTATTATATATGTCAATCATCCACAAAATCAGGATACTCTCAAGGATTGCCCAAGGCCATCAAATGTCAGGGAATTCAAAGGTTTTTAGAAGGCATTGCTATATAATGGGAGGCTATGGTAGAATTGTTTGGAGTATGTTCTTGTCTCTTAGTGAAAGGGAAAATGTTTCTACTATTGGTTTTCATTTTTGGATAGCAAATAGTTCAGGAAGATTCAAGAGGGTTGAGACCATGTGCAGGCCGAAAGGTTCTATATACATAAAGCTGAAAAAGAGCTTAGAAAATATGGAGTGACTACAGACGACTACATTCTAGGGATGTTTGATGGGCTAATTTTGGTTGATACTATGGTTGAAATTAGAATAGTCATTGATGTAGAAAATATGACCAAAAACTGTCTTATAGGTATGCACCTTGGATATGTATGAAGCCATAGCAAAATTTGCTCAAAAGGAAAGTAAATTTTAACAAGTATTGGCTGAATCACTTGTGGAGATGAAGTACAAGACAATTGACAAAAAGGAATGTCAATTTTAGCAAGTATGGGGCTGAATCACTTGTGGAGATGAAGTACAAGATAGTTGACAAAAAGGTTAAGCCAGTTGCTATATCTTTACCCCCTTGGTAGTGATGGGATGTATGAGACAATATCAAAACAACCAAGTGTAAGAGATCCAAGGGGTAGGGGCACAATTCTACTGCATAGACATTGAAAGAATCAAAGGTTGGATATGATGGGCTTCTCTTGCTACCAAGAAGGGATTGCTTTATGAATATGTTATCACATCATGGGAAAGCTTTCATATTTCAGCCTATTGAAATTGGTTGTGTTGATTCAAGTGTTATGCCCCTAATGATGTTTTTTATAGTTCCTCATGTTCCATGGAATTTGAGGTCAATTCCTATGCCTTAAGCCTATATGCCTAAAATTGATACATTTATTAAATGAGAAGATTAGGATGAAATTTTTCAAACCCGTCCTTATAGATCCATATTCAAATTGTTGGTTTACTCTACCCAAGAAAATTGGTGCATTACGGTTCATTCAAGTTATATAGCCGATCAACAAAGCGACAATAAGGAATCTTGGCATAGGGCCTCTAATAGATGAGTTTGTAGAGGCATTTGTTAAAAGGGTTATATATTCATTGGGGGATTTGTAATCATGTTATGATAAGTTCTAATGGTGTGGAAGGCAGAGATATCACTACCATGAAGATGGCAGTGGGATAAGTTTAGATATGCCTCCTTCCAATAGGGGGTGGAAAACTTTGCAGTCCACATGATGAATGCAAAAAATAAGGTTTTAAGAGACTACATACCCTAGCTTACCATGTTGTTTCTTGATGATATGCCAATTAAGGGCTATGCATGGATGAAAAGAATGAGGAGTTAGATGAAAATGGTTGTAGGTTGTTGGTTGCTAGGCATATTGTTGATTGCAAAAAGATTTTGCCTCGATTAGAGGTAGTTCATTTAACTCTATTGAGTCAAAAGTTTGTATTTGGTGTTGAAGAGATATTGATTGTAGGTCACTTATGGACCTTATGGCAAGAAGCCCTCTCACAAGCAAAGATTGATGGTATTGACAGATTGTAGAATACTTACTCTAGTGTGTTAGAGGTCAGGAGGTTTTTAGGTGTATGCATTTTTTATCTCATACGAATTCCTCACTTTGCACATGTAGTTGATAATCTCTATCAACTATTGAGGAAAGGGCAGAAGTTCCACTGGAAAAAGAGGAACATTAAAACTACGAAGAAGTTGAAGAGGTTGTTAAAGTATATGTTGAGATATCGAGCTCCACTCGTGATATGCCAGGGTAACCGTTGTGCATTTATGTCACCGACCTATTAGTTGCAGACGGTTGGTACACCGCTCATGAATAATAGCTAGATGATAGCTATCCTTATCTACTCTAGTTCGTGGCTCAGTTAGTATGCCACCTTAGTTAGTTGAGTTTGGTTTGAGACCCATATATAGGGTTCTTCTATTTCTATGTACTTGAGTTCTTTCTAGCTTACACAACTAAGAAGAGAAAAACTGTTTTCAGCCTCCACCTCTGTGTGTATTCCCCCATTGTGCAAGCAAGAAAGCTACAAGTGAGACTCCTTCCTTCTCTCCCACAATCTTGACATGGTATCAGAGCCTTGTTCGTGGTAAGGAGCTCAAGAAAGCAAACCAAGTTCGCGGCGTTCTGGTAAGAGGACCAGTGTTGCTTTAATTTTTCGAGTTTGGGAGCAAGTCTCTGCATGTAGCACAGCCGGAGAGTGCAAGGGTGCATTGTCTTAGATTGAGACGCCCTTTGCGGTGAAGCAAGCGGGCAGTATATGCTACGGAAGTTTTCTGCACGCACTCAGGAAAAGGCCCAGCTTTATGCTATGCGACCACTGTTCTACAGGTCGGTGAAAAGTTATTGTAGAAATTGCATCGTATGCTTGTGCGCAAAGACATTGGGAGTTACAGAATCATCCTTGTTGCCTGTTGATGCAAAATCGTCACTAGGAAGTGATTGTGTGGTCAAATATCACTTTCGTCAGTTTTGCAGATTTGCCCTTGTGAGGCTGAAGCTATGTTCTTTACAGTGATAGAATTTATTGCTGTGTTCTGTAATGGCATCTGATTCTCTTTCACAGATTGTCACTGAAAAGCTTGACAAGAACAACTTCCAAGCATGGAAGTTTAGAATGACAAATTTCCTTATGGGAAAAGAATATTGGGAATTCGTTGCAAGAAATGAGGAAGAACCAGTTCTTCCTGATGTTCCCAATCAACAAAAAATACATGCATTTAAAGCATGGCATGAGAGAGCCAGGAAAGTTATGTACTGGCTGTCTATCAGCATTTCAGACTCTATGATTGTGCATATTCAAGATGCAAGTATGCCAAAGGAGGCATGGGATACTTTGTCAAAAATGTATAGCACAAATACGCAAGCCAGGAAAATGCAGCTCAAGAAAGAGTTGCATAATGTGCAAAGAGAAAATATGAGCATCAATGACTACCACATGAAGGTGAAGAAGATTGCAGATGCACTTGGTTCCATTGGGTTGCCAGTGAAAGATGATGATTTAGTTTCTGTGACCTTGAATGGTCTAGGAAAGGATTATGCACAATTCTGAACATCCATTTCCGTCCGTGAAAGATTTCCTGATTTTGAGGAGTTGATTGCTCTTCTAATTTCTGAGGAGCAGAGAAATGGTGGTGCATCTTCTTCAGGAGGAACTTCAAAAGAAGCTGTCTTCTACTCAAATGCTGGAAGAGGTAGAGGCAGAGGTAGAGGAGGCCGATCTGGAGGCCATGGTAGAAATCAGAATATGCAGCAAACTCAAGAAAACCAGTCCTATGGAGGAGGACATGGTAACTCTAGAGGCAGGGGGAGCCAAAGAGGTCATGGTGGATGGCAAAGAGGCCAAAATGCAAACAGTAATGTTGAATGCTACTACTGTGGTAAAATGGGTCATATGGCTAAAGACTGCTATAAAAAGCAGAATGACATCATGAATGGAAAATTGCAACAAGGGAATTATGCATCTTCTAGTAGACAGGGTGATGACAGAAATGAACATTTGTTTATGGTGCAGCACATGAACAATTCTGTGACAAGTGCAGAAGAAAGCAATGATGTATGGTATGTTGACTCAGGTGCATCAAACCACATGACAGGTCATGCCGAATGGATGGAGGATGCAAGGAAAATGGAAAAACCAGGATTTGTGGAGACTGGTGATGATACTGCACATCCTATTGTGTAGATTGGAAAAATTCCTTTGTCTATGCAGGATGGGAAAAAGAAATACCTGTCGGATGTATTTCATGTCCCGAATATCACCAAGAATCTGGTTTCTATTGGTCAAATGGTTGAGCAGGGCTTGCAGGTCAGATTTAATCCTCATGAATGCTTTGTTGAGGATATGAAAAATAAAGGTCGCTTGATAGCAAAAGGAAAGAAGAAGGGAAGAATGTTTACGTTGGATGCAGACACTCCTGAATTGAGCGCAGTAATGTTTGCACATGGGACTGGTGTAGTTGCAGATATTGATATCTGGCATAAATGCATTGGTCATGTTAATGTACAGCGACTTAAATCAATGCAGGCCCAAAATATTGTTGCAGGATTGCCTAAATTCAAGGTTGCAGAAATGCATAAGGTATGTGAAGCCTGTCAATTTGGAAAACAGGCAAGGAAACCATTTCCTAAACATGTTCAAGAGAGTAAGAAGCCATTAGAATTAATCCACTCTGATGTGTGGACTACTAAAGCTGCATCTCTTGGAGGCTGTCATTATTTTGTCACTTTTATTGATGACTATAGCAGACAAGTTTGGGTATATTTTATGAAAAAGAAAAGTGAAGTTTTTGGGCTTTTCAAAACTCTTAAAGCTATGGTTGAAAAAGAAACAGGCCTGCAAATAAAATGCCTAAGGTCAGATGGAGGGGGAGAGTATCTCTCAAATGAGTTTGCAAGATTCTTGTAGGAGCATGGCATAAAGCAGCAATATTCATACAGTCATACTCCACAACAAAATGGAATTGCAGAAAGGAAAAATAGGCATATTGGAGAGGTATCTCGTGCCATGCTCTACGAAAAAGACTTGCCATATTTTTACTGGGCTGAAGCAGTTGCTACAGTAGCCTACATAATGAACAGGACTCCCACTGCAGCAACACATGGGATGACTCCAGAGGAGAGGTATACTGGTAGGAAACCAGATATTTCTCATTTGAAGATTTTTGGTTGCATTGCCTATGTTCATGTGCCAGATGAGTTGAGATCCAAGTTGGATCCAAAAGCTGAGAAGTGCATCTTTATTGGTTACTCTCTGCAGCAAAAAGGGTATAGATGCTATAACCCTTCTACTCGTAAGTTTACAGTGAGCAGAGATGTTGTTTTTGATGAGATGAGTAACTGGTATAAGCCAGTAAATGTGATTGATAATGTAGATGCACAAAATGGTAATGCTGCACAGAATTCACAGCAGCAGTCACAAGATATTAGTGGACCAGGAGCGTCCTCTAGCAGTGGTTCACATTCTTCGCCATGGACAAGCAGATTGAGATCAGGAGAATCTTCTCAAAGTAATGCAGATAGTGGTATTCAGGTATCACGAAAAGGAAAAGAGAAGGTAGATCAGCCCATGTTTGATGTGAATGCAGGTCACTCTTATGTGGATGGTGAATCCAGTGGCTCAGAACAGAGCATTGATGATGAGTTGGGTATTCCTTCTATTGTTACACGTGGACTAAGGAAGACCATGGATGTTTTGAGAGCACCTGGGAGTGAACCTACTTTGCGTAGGTCTACCAGAGCTAGGTATCCTGTGGATAGGCTGAAATATGATGGATTTACAGCCATTCACTATGCCTATATGGTCAAAGTGATACAGGAACCAGAACCCACTTCTTTTGAGCAAGCCAAGGGAAAAGAAAAATGGGAGAAATTCATGGATGAAGAAATGGATGCCTTGGAAGCAAATGCTACATGGGAATTGGTACCTTTGCCTAAAGGTAAGAATGCAATTGGTTGTAAGTGGGTTTATAAGGTGAAGCACAATGCAGATGGTTCTGTGAACAGATACAAGGCAAGATTAGTAGTCAACGGGTATGCACAAACATATGGCATTGATTATGAAGAAACATTCAATCCGGTTGCAAGGATGGCAACCGTAAGAGCAGTCATTGCTATGGCTGCATCAAAGGAATGGTCTTTACATTAGATGGATGTAAAGAATGCCTTCTTGCATGGTGATTTGCAAGAAGAGGTATATATGGAGCAGCCACCAGGTTATGTGCATGCTGTTCATCCTGAGTTTGTTTGCAGGTTGAAGAAAGCCTTGTATGGCTTGAAGCAAGCACCTAGAGCATGGTCTGACAAGATAGGACAGTATCTTGTCACTATTGGCTTTCAGATTTCCAAGGCAGATTTCTCACTTTATGTGAGAAAAATGGAGAAAGGTATTATGCTACTTGTCATTTATGTTGATGATTTGATTATGACAGGTGACAGTGATGAAGATATCCTTCATGTGAAAATGCTATTGAAGCAGAAGTTTGAGATGAAGGATTTGGGAGAGCTGCGTTATTTCTTGGGCATTGAGGTGATTAGATCACCAAGTGGGATACGGATCTTACAGAGGCAGTATGGATTGGACATGCTGTCCAAATATGGGATGACAGGCTGTAAGCCTATTTCAGTTCCTTCGGAGCAGAATGTGAAGCTGAGCTCAGATGCATGTGAGCTTCTAGAAGACCCTACTATGTACAGACGCATAGTAGGAAGTTTGATTTATATGACTATTACCAGGCCAGATTTGAGCTATGCTGTTGGATTGGTAAGTCATTTTATGCAGGCTCCAAGGAAACCGCATTTGGATGCGGCTAGACGCATACTCAGGTATGTGAAGTCCACATTGTAGTATGGACTATTTTATGAGACTGGGGTTCAAATACAGTTGCATGGATACACTGATGCTGATTGGGCTGGTAGTATTTCTGATAGACGATCTACCAGTGGATATGTGTTCTCTTTTGGGAGTGCTGCAGTCACTTGGAGCAGCAAGAAACAGCCTACAGTTGCCTTGTCAAGCACAGAGGCTGAGTACAGGGGTGCAACAATGGCTGCATGTGAGGTAGCTTGGTTGCATAAGCTACTTTATGATATGCATCAGTCTACAGATGGGCTAGTTGTCATTTATTGTGACAACATGAGTGGTATACACTTGGCAAATAACCCAATCTATCATGCTAGAACAAAGCACATTGAGGTGCATTATCACTATGTGCGGGAGAGGGTTTTACTAGGTCTTATTGATCTAGTTTATGTCGGCATAGAGGATCAGGAAGCTGACATATTTATAAAGGCATTGGGCACAGAGAAGCTGCGCAAGTTCAGAGACCTGCTTGGTGTGCAGGAATTGGGATTGAACTCGAGGGGGAGTGTTGAGATATCGAGCTCCACTCGTGATATGCCAGGGTGACCGTTGTGCATTTATGTCACTGACCTGTTAGTTGCAGATGCGGTTGGTACACCGCCCATGAATAATAGCTAGATGAGAGCTATCCTTATCTACTCTAGTTCATGGCTCAGTTAGTATGCCACCTTAGTTAGTTGAGTTTGGTTTGAGACCCATATATAGGGTTCTTCTATTTCTATGTACTTGAGTTCTTTCTGGCTTACGCAACTAAGAAGAGGAAAACTGTTTTCAGCCTCCACCTCTGTGTGTATTCCCCCATTGTGCAAGCAAGAAAGCTACAAGTGAGACTCCTTCCTTCTCTCCCACAATCTTGACAGTATACACTGACTTTGAGAAAGGAAAACTACTCAAAAGGAAGACCTATTATCCTTATAGTTGACACAAGCTGGATGAGTAATCAGATAGAATGATGAAGAGGGTAATAGATATGCTATTAGTTTTTGTGCAAAGGTGTTGAATGAGAGGCAAATAAGGTACCCACAAGTGAAGATAGAGTTATGGGGGGTTGTAATAACAACACTCAAGTGTGATTGATAGTTCTTTATTGGTGTACCTATGGTTATAGAAATGGATTGCTTATAGTTGTTGGGGATGATTGCTAATTGTACAACTCCAAATATTGCAATGGTACAGTGGATTGCTTATATAAAGTCACACAATCTTGACTTGCAACACATTTCACAAAGTAGCAATCCAATTGTTGACATGTTATCAAGAGAGCATGCTTTGAGGATGAAGAGGGGATGATGGAAGATGAAGAGGAGAGGGGTTTTTCTACTAAAAATGTATGTTTTACTATAGGAACTGGAGTGACAACTCCTATGATTGCAGATACATCTATCATAAATATAAGTACAACTATAAAAAATGCATGCACATCATTAAATATAGAAAGTACAATAGGTAGATTGACTAGGAATGCTGCTAAAACAATGAATTCAATAGCAAATAAGTGTATTCAACAATTAACGAAGCTTTCATAGTAGGAAGAAAACATTACAGGTGTTATGTTTCAACTATGGATGTGTTAACAAGGCTAAAAAGAAAGGCATATGGGTTCTTCTTGAAATATGGATATCTTTAAAAGCATGCAAAGAAGAAGAAAGAGGCTCCAATACGAGTCATCGATGATAGAGCTACTCAATTATGAGTAATGTAGGAGTTTCATGAAAGTCTGTGGGCTAGTCATAGATATGTTTGGGGCACATTTGAGAAGATCGAGGAAAGATATTAGAAGTAGGGGATGTACAAGGATATTGCACACTTTGTGGGGTCATGTAGTACTTGCCATATATCCTTAGTTGTGAAACATTGAGATGGGTTACATCCAATCTATCCTTTGTCTCCTCATTACAAATGGGTGGTAGATTTGGTCACTATGCCTACAAGACTCTAGCAGATAAGACGCCTCAAACTTCCACATGAGGATTTGACAAATGAGGTGGAGAGAAGAGCTCTAAGTACTAAGACTACACAAGACGTATGTAGGTTTCTCTTAGAAGATGTCTTTTGTGGATATGGTGTGTTGGAAAGATTACTACTAACAAAGGGGAATTGCATATAGATGAGGATCATGAGTTCATCTCATGGTTGGGGATTAAAATAACATTAACTTTAGCTTACAATCCTGAAGGTAATGGAAAGAGTGAGAGGGGACACCGATCAGCATTAGCAAAGTCATGTAGAGGCAAGATAAATGAGTGATCATGAATGTTATTGTATGCATTATGGGTTGATAGGATGATACATAGTGCACTGTCAAGTGTTATGTCTGCTAAGTTTATGTGTGGTTAAAAGCCTATTATGCTAATTGAGGTGGTGGCTACTACATGGAGTATTTTTCCTTGGTATAGGAATGGTTGAATCGAGAGGAACTATTAACTTTGTGCATTAGATGGTTGGAAAGGAGGCCAGAGGAGGATATTGAAGTAGAAGTTTCTAGGTTGTTGCGGGCAGCAAGGCTTTAGAATAAGAAGAAGTTTGATAGGAAGCACAAATTCAAGTCAAGGGAAATATAGGAGGGTGATTGGGTGTTGATTTATGATAGTATTTTAGAATATCAGCATAGGGCTATTTGTAAGGTTTTGAAATCACGGTTTGCATATGTGGTGATACATGTACGTGACAATGTTGCCTATTCACTCACTGAATTGGATGGGATAGCATTGTGAATATCTATAGTAGGTAAATGGATCAAGATCTTTAAAAGGTGTGAGTTTGGGTCATATGAGGTAGAGGGTTCGGAGATAGGAACCCATGATAGTAGTGAGGATGTGGATGCGAATGAGGTTGAGATGTATGATGAGGGATCCAAACCTATGGATGATTAATACTTTAACACATGCGAAAGGATGTGTAGATTGTGTCATCTTGAAGAATGTATGGTACAAAGTTCAAGACATATAAAATACTTGTCAAGTGTAAGACATAGTTTGCATAAGTAATAGAGGATTTGATATACCTATCAAGTTAGTGCCCATGTACTATTGTGAATAATTATGACGAAGGGTGCCAAGAGTAAGCTCAAGGTAAAGTGTCCAAAGTTAATGGGACAAGTAAAAGAATTCCAAAATAGTGACCATGCACAAGAGTATGTGAAGAAAAAGAGGGAGTGAGCTTGGCAACTAGTCATGCACTAAAAAAGGGTGTAGTTTTTAGTGTGAATCAAGGGTGCAAGTTATGTGGAACAAGGGTGCCATCATTGCTGAAGGAAATCTGAAGCAAACTCTTCATGCAAGGGAAGAACCATAGGCAACACCCATTAAAGAAAAAAGAGAGCATCATAGCTTGATTTGGGAGAGTAAAATGATGGTTTTTATGAGTAGGCCACTATGTCCAAAACATGGAATTACAATAGTAGTAATCTTTCTTCATATATCTTGTCAAAGTTCATGAAGCTCTAGTGCTGAAGGCATTCTTTGATACACCCCCAATATAGCCATGAAGTTGTGGCATCAAATGAAGGTCTTTGTGGCTCTTTTCGGGTTGAAGAAGGCAATGAAAATAGGGTATACAACATCATATACACCACTACAATAAAAAATTCCATATATAATTTGCATGTGGATACTACATGTGAAGTCTTTTGCTTTTCAACAGGAGACAAAGGCTTTATGTACACAAAGAGCTTTCTTTGGATGATCTTGGATAGCAAGGAGTGAGTTTCCTTTTATGTTTATGGGCTGAAATTGATAAGATGCAACAAGATAAAGTAGAGCAACATTTTGTCCATGGTGTTGGAGATCTCAAACTTGATTTTGGAAGCAATTATTGGTGGAATACTTCTCTATCACTAGGGAAAGTCTGAATACCATAAAAAATAATTAGTAGAGTGGATTTGGAGCAGCAAATAGGAATTTTTTGCTACAATAATAAACTCTTATAACAAGGCTAAAGTGGTATTTAGTAGCCTATATATGGTTTTGATAGGATATTGTGCTATCTATTACTTGGTATGATGCCTGCATGATAGATACCACCTCTTGCCATAGAGTTGCAATAGTGAATTGATTTGTATCACAATGAATTAACTGAGCTATTAACTTAGAGTGTTTGGGCAATCGTCCCATCAAGGGTTTACACTATTATTGTAGTGCGTGCATCGATCTTGAACTATTGTACATGTCATTAATCAGAGGGATTTAATTTGGCTTCATATAGTGTGTTTAGATTCTGAAATTCCATAGTCATTTATTCCTCATAGTCTTTTCTATCTTTACTCTCTACAACCTTCTTACCTAAATCCCAGTGGGTTAAGGCCTTCTACCTTATAAACCCCGACATTGATACTAATTCAGCCCATATTTTCATAAAATACCCTACAATAGACCAAGAGCAATCCTATTGATTAGCCCAAAACATCACTCTTTTATTCTAAGATAGATCAAACATGCATCAATTTAGTCCATAGACTCTCCTAATTTAGGACAATAGTGCATACATAACAAATAGAGAGATTCAAGTCTAGTGATATGCATAAGAGCCATCTATATTTCAATTTTGATTAGTAAATTTCAACATACATCAGTCCTCCTCCTCTTTAGTAATGAACAATAGTAGTGAATAGAATGTTCTCTCACAGTCCTTCTCACTGTCTTGATGAAGTATAGTAGTGAATTCCTCTTCTACCATGATTCGTGTGTGTTCTATTCCACCCTATTTTACCCTATTTAAAGCTTCAATCTTTGTCTAAATTAGCCCTTAGAAAGTAGCCATCTAGTGCCACAAAGGAGCCCACAAGTACAAAGCTTCAATCTTCCATTTCCTAAAGGCACCTAATGATGCTACCAGCATTTCATACTTAAAAACCTCAAAAAATGTGCTAGTTTCTCTTTCTTGCCACTCTTTGATTCAAATCCAAACATCTTGAAAAGTCATGCCCTAGTTTCCAAATATAACTCCCTTAGTGGCATGTCATTCATGCATATACGCTAGAACCTTAGACATGACTTCCTAAACTTTGAAGTCCAATCAATTATAGTGCATTCTATCAATAGGGAGCTTTCATATTCAAGTGTTGCTTGGCGTGCCAAGTGCACAATATATCCTACAAGTCTAGTTCAAGTAAGCCTTATGTAGCTCCCAAATATGCTTGATCAGAGAGTCTTTATATTTTGTCTTTCAAACCATGCCACATCCATCACCTCTAAACATGCACATCCTCCAATGTGTGCTACATCTTTTAGTCTTCAGCATATTCAATCTCCTTCATTTTCTTCTTCATCTTCATGGCCATTATGAACATGCTCTATTTAATGCTCCTCTACTTCATAAGAATCGTTGGCATCTCTTCTTTTGAACAACTTTATTCTTGTCTCAAAAATAGGAATCTTAAGCTTTGTACCATCAAGTTCACATAGAGAGCAAGTATCATTATCATGTACATGATTCATAGTGTATAGGCCAAACCACCACTTTGAAACCTTCTTGATAGTGGTATGTTGGTTGTCAATACTGTTATCATAAACTAGCACCCAATCTCCTTCTTTCATTAGTCTAGGATAAAGCATGTGCTTCTTGTCAACTTGTCTTTGTTTGTCAACCTTGCTTCTCTCAATCATATTATTGCAAGTTCAATATCTTCAAGCCTTCTTTCTAATTTCCAAATTTGTAACGCAAGAAGGTCTTCCCCAAGGGCTCATATATTCTTCCCAAGGTAGCATATTTTCAGTAGTAGCAACATCCTCTATTGGCACGAGAGGCTTCTGACTATACATCCATTGAGCAACCATATATCTCGTGTTCATATTATGTGTAGTATGATTATCTCATAGTAATGTGTGAAGTGAAACAACTAGTAATCATATCAAGTAGAGATAAGCAATCTTTCTCAATAATAAACTGAAGCTTCAATGAGATATTATTTATCACAATTTAATGTTGTAACCACTCCTCATAACTCCCTTTTATCTATGGATACTTTCTTTGATGTCAGTTTTGCACCTTGGCACCAAACCTCACTGCTACCTACATCCTTGTTCATCATTTTACCCAATAGCCCAACCAATCCCTATAGGATTAGTATCAACTATGACAATGATGGGCCTTTCACTTTTATAGTCCATCTTTTTGAGTGTCAATGTTGTTTTCAACAAAATTTTCAACTTCTTCATTGCTTTTGTATTTATTTTGGCCCATTCAAACCTTTGACATTTCCTCAACAACTAGTGCATCCACAACATGAGCAAAGTGCAAAATCCAAATAAGATAAAGGACACAAGCACCCGAAAACCTTTAGACTATCAAAATAATAGTACATACCTCATTTATCTTCCCAATTGCATTCACTTTAGTTGGGCATGCCCATATTGCACATGGTCCACATATATGGGCCACATTTTTTCCTTGAAAGAGTTAGATTTACCTCTTTTAACCTAGTTAAGATATTTTCCACAACTATTTATATGCTCAATAAAAAACTGGCAATACCCTTTAGCATCCATTGATTCATCCCTGGCCTCTTCTTTGCACTCTTTTATCACCACATCATCCAGAAAAGGCATAATGATCTATGGTATAAAAACCTATAAGCCTATGTTCAAAGAATTCATCATATGTGCAACTGAATTAGTTGCTTCCTATGGTAAGGTAACACCCTCACCAATCCCAAAGGTTTTTTCATGATTGTAATATCCATCCTTTTAATAGCCAATTGGAATTGATCATACCCAAAGTAAAGATCACCCAAGGAGTAGATTTCCCTTTCTACAAAGGCTTATGTGAACTCATCCACAATCGGACCAACTCCAACACTCTTGATAGCTGCCTTATTCAACACTAGCTGCATATACTATATGAACCATAGAGCACCATTCTTAAGTTTGGTAAAACAAACCATATATTTGAATATGGAGGAGGAGATGGATCCAAAACATCCATCCTTACCTTTTCATTCAGCAACTCAACCAATTTAGGCAAGTGAGCTTTTGGAACTAAAATGGGTCACAAATTCCAAGGCATGTGTGGCACAATAAACATGACCATCGAACCAATAATGCTAGAATTTTTTTCATGATTTTTATATCCCTCCTTTTAATAGCCAATTGGAATTGATCATATCCAAATTAAAGATCACCCAAGGAGTAGATTGCCCTTTCTACAAACTCATCCGCAATTGGACAGACTCCAACACTCTTGATAGTTGCCTTATTCAACACTAGCTCCATATACTATATGAACCATAGAGCACCATTCTTATTTTGGTAAAATAAACCATATTTTTGAATATGGAGCAAAAGATGGCTCCAAAACATTCATCCTTACCTTTTCATTCAACAACTCAACCAATTTAGGCAAGTGAACTTTTGGAACTAAAATAGGTTGCAAATTCCAAGGCATATGTGGCACAATAGATATGACCATCAAAGCAACAATGCTAGAATTTACATGGCCTATCTTATGTGATTAAAAAGAAAAGGCATTATCATGCTTTGATAGTATCTCTACAAAACACTCCTTCTCATGAGTTACAAAATCCCCTCAACCAATTTTCAACTCTTTCAAAGATCCTACAATAAACTTATAACCAATCTTCTCTAGACACATTAGAGGTGCTTTCTCTATCTTTTCTATGCTATCAATAAGTAATGGCAAATTAGAAAGCTTTACCTTCTTATCCATAGTTCTATACTTAGTTTCCAACCTTACCTCTAATATGTCATATGTGCATATGCTTTCTTGCCTTTCAAAATCTTCAATCACCCTATACATGCCAATTTGATGAAAACTCTTGAAATACATTTATCAAATTCAACCAAACCATAGCTATAAATTGTGCCATATTGTCAACATGAGACACCTCATCAAAAACTCCTGAAATACATTTATTAGAGTCAACCAAACTATTCTTCTTTTATATCCTATTAAGCCTTGTGAACATATGGCCTTACACTCCTTTGCATATTTTCAAGTTTTTTAAAAAAAATTAATAATCTACTAAAAATATTGTAAATCCTATGAAAAAAACATATATACCTACTCAAATAGGTAAGATCCTTTTCCTTTTAGTACCATCATAGTCCTGCTTTATAATGGCACCTATTGAAAACCCATCTTATCTTGAGATTCTTTGACTTCTTTAGAATTCAAAGGTAAAAGACACTCAAGAATATCATGGTTTCTTTCATGATTAACACATACAATTAGAAACTAAATAGCATGCTTACCATCATAGCTTCTAATGCTTTAACACAGAGTTGACGTAGTGGAACAGAGGAAAACACAAGATCAAGATGAGACTAAGCACAGAGTAGTGCAAAGTGGACACAAGATAGAGCCTATGTGGAAGGGGGGAAGAACACAAAAGAACACAAAAGCTTCAGAAGCTATGGAGACAAGACTCTCTAAGTGAATGATAGACCTTGCTCTTGTATTTGTTCACTTTTATTCTGCTTGAATTGAATAAAAAGGATGGCTTTTATAGGCTTCAGCTTGAGATAGAGTGGGAAAACTTCTCCGCATAAAAGGATAAGAGAGAATCTAGTAAGTGCTGAGTGACATAAGCAAGTTTATGCATTTTGGCGGGAATAAAATTGTTACAATCGAAGGAATATTTTACAGAAATGATTATTTTTACTTTTCAAAGTGGCTTTCGGGAAAGAAGGTATGCTATAGTGTTCTAGATGCTTGGTACATGTTCGAAAGTGACATCCAAAGCATCAAAGAAAAGTGACCATCTGAGCAATATTTTATTCCCGATCTCATTCGGGGCCTTCTTTGTCAAATATTCTGGAACATGCTTCAAGTTAGTACAGATTGTGAAAGGGACAAATTCGATGAAGAACATAAAGGCTTTGATGGCCTTTATCATTGCAAGGATTTCCCTTTGGTAGGAGGGATAATTCTTTTGTATACTGGAGAATATGCATGATGCATATCTACAATGATTTCGTGCTGAAGATTCTTCTTCACATAAGCATGCTCCCCACCCGAAATCGAAAGCATCCGTATATAGAGTAAGGGGAAGGCTAGTTGGCAACCTTAAGGGTGGAAGATTTTTCATAATTTTTTTAATGTTTTGAACTGCCAATGTGTGGATGTCTTTCCCATGAAAATTATCCTTACGAAGTAAGGGGTATAATTCTTTAGAGTAAAGGGCAATATTCGAAGTTGAGGAATTAATCCAATTCAAGCAACCTAAGAATTGATGTCGTTGCTTAACACTGGCAAAATTTTCCGGCATATCAAGGATTTTTATTAGTACATGATCGTGCAGTTTGATCTCTCCTTGATTGATTTTGATTCCTAAAAATTCTACTGAGGTCTAGAACATATTGGATTTTGTTGGGGACAACACTCAACTGCCTTGGCAAAATGAGAGAGATGGTCCAAGTGGTCTTGGATTGTATCTGAAAATACAAGAACATCATCTATATATGTCAAACAAAAAAGAAACTTTCCGAACACAGAATCTGTCCATTCTTGGAATTTGGTTGGGGCAATTTTAATTCCGAAGGAGAGGACAGACCACTGGTAGTGTCCCTGTGGAATACATAAGGCAGTTTTGTACCTATCTTCTTCTTTTATAGGCAGTTGCTAGAATCCAAACTTTAAATCAAATTTTGCTAAAGACATTTTCCTTCTTAATTTTCTTCAATGTAGCAAGTCCTCTAGTGGAATTGGGTGACCATGCCCAATCAAAAATGTATTCAATGGTTTGTAGTTGATCACCATCCTTTTCTTTCCTCTCTTTTGTTTTGAATGATTGTTCTGAATGATTGTTGACGTAAAATGCCTGACAAGCCTAGGGGGAATCGGTTGGTTTGTAGTTGATCACCATCCTTTTCTTTCATCTATTTTGTTCTGAATGATTGTTGACGTAAAATGCCTGACAAGCCCAGGGGGAATTGGTTGGCTCGATTAATCCTTTATTTAGAAGAGATTGTATATCTTATGTGCGCACAAGACTAAGTCTTCATCTTTTATCCTGAAGTGCACTGTTTTAGTTGGGATGGCATTTGGCTGGATTGGAAAAGAGATGGCATATTTTTCTCTTTTTTCCTCGTAGACTATAGGGTCTTCATTTATGAATTGCTTCAAATGAGCCTGTATCTTCTGTATTTCTATATCATGTTTTTTCAATTATATCTTTATCCATTGTTCTTTGGCATTTTCTTTGGAGGGATTGATTTACAGGGGTTTTTGGTATTGTAAAAGAGGAAGTTGAAGTGTTGAGCTCCTGTAGTATGGCTATAGTTCCTTGAAAGAATTCTTATATGTACCTTACACAATGAATGTAGCTCCTGTTGCATTTGAAGGAATGCATTCACCATTTCATTTCCTTCTTGTTGTATGCTTGGAGTCATTGGGGAGAGTGATTGAAGAAGTTGTGATGCAGTTATGGGTTGATGTATATTCTCCAATTTGTGGGGTAGGAACATGTTAGCTTGGCCTTTGGTTTCTAGACCAAGAATTCCAGGCTTGGGCAAGTCATAAGGATTGGAGAAAAATTCTTGTCTGATTTTATTTTTATGCTTTTTGTTTTTTGATGAGGTGGTTGATGATGTATTAGAATCACTTGATTCAGAAGAACTAATTTTTACATGTTTTTCTTTTACTTTCTTTGAGAAATCACCTTTGAAATATGAAGTGGAAGTAGAAGACATAAACTTGTCTTTCTTTCCTGAGAAATATGATTCATGAGCATTAACTGGATGAAAGCTTAAGGAATCAATGATATCATTGTCTGATTCTTCAGTTATATCAAAAGCTATATCATTTGTGGTTTCATCAGTTGTATGCCAAGAAAGGGTATTGGAAGAATTTGATTCCCATTCTATTACTGTTACTAACTCAGTTGATCCGATAGATTCTTCTGGACTTTTAGTATCGGTTTGATCATCATAAGAGTCATTACTCTCAGTATCAGAAGAATAATCTGAAATGTCTTTTGAAGAGTCAGTCTGATAATAGTGCATATTGACTTTAGCAGAAGTATTCTGCTCCTTTCCCTTTTTGGGGCAGTTGTTTGCTAGATGCGAAGAACTTTCGCAAATAAAACATTTGAGTTCTTGCTTTTTGGTACCTTTTCCACCATTTTCTTTATATTTGTGACTTGTGCTAATATTTTCCTTTTCTATATTTATGTGACTTTCTGGAGTACTTTGAATACCTATGACTATTCTCCTATCTATTAAAATAAGACCTTGAATGAGAAGAATTTCTATGATACCTGGATGAATGTCGATGTCTTTGATTGGAATGACCATATTTGTAGCTATTGTCACAACTACACTTCTCACATCCAAAGTTGGCATCAAACTTGGAGGCATGCTTGCAAATAAACTACAAAAACTTCAGGTTTAAATGTGTCATCTTTTGATGATGACAGACTTCTTTTATTGTTTTCTCAATGGTCTGAATTATTTGACCAACATTGTCGGTGAAGTCCCTATTCTCAGCCTTCATTTTTGCTTGCAATAAAATGGTATAGGCTAAGGGAAAGAACAGACTAAGTGTTCTTTCATGGAATTATCATGAGCTCCAAGTCCTTCATACAAAAGGTCTCTCATATAAATAAAGTACTCTTTATACATTCTCGGGTCTCAAATTTTTGACTTAAAAAAGGCTTCTCTTGCCTCTAACACATCATCTAATTTGTTACCTACTAGTTCTCCTAGTAGTAGCTCAAAAAATATATGTACAAAATCAACATGCTGTACTATAGCCATTTTCACCTGTCGATGGATTGAAACCCACCACTACCTTAAACCGCCAACAAAACCATGTGTCATGGCGTTGAGGATATCAATCCTATTTGTCTATGATTTCTTGACCCGGCATATGCATACATCATATAGATCAATAACTTGATCTCTTTAGGTGTCTTTCCATCAATGGAACAAATTGGCATTTTGTTGGAAGGATGCTTGGTCACGGAAGTACCATGCAGGAAGTTCCATTGAAGGCATATTTGGAGGATGTTGATCTATGATTTCTCCCATATATCTTGATTTCATCTTGCACATGTCTAGTAAAATCATCTTTGTGTTTGTCTTCAGGATCAACACAAAGGGGTATCTGATCTAAGACTTTGTTTTCTTCTCTTTGTCTTTTTATATGATCAAGATCAAAATTGTCAATTTCATCAAAATCACTTATTTAATCATTCTCTAACCAGTCAAGAAACATGAACTCTAAATACTCGGCTAGATTTGTAGCTGTGTGACCAGGTTGAAGGGGCTTTTGGAAATAGCCTAGCAATGTGTAGATTGATGCAGCTAGGAACCAGTAGCTTGGTTTTTTATGTCTTCTATCATCAAGCAATAAATGTCCTATATTTCTTGCAAAAGATTAGGTGCATTATCTTCGTCTAATTCTTCATAGCAGTAAAGATCTTTTTCAGGTAGAGGCGGTGTAGTTGGATCATTGGTAGTCCTGGAAGTTCCTTCTCCTACAAGAATTATCTCTTTCTCCTTTCCTTTTGATAAAATCTGGTGCATATTCAATGTGCCAGAAGAGGGAGAAGAAAAATTAGATGACCATCCTTTTTGCAATCTCTTCTTAGAGAAATTGGACCAATTTGTCACATTACTAGATGTAGGGACCAGTGATGAAGAAACATTGGCTGATATCATAGGGGTTGATCTTGTCATATTTTTTAGCATTTGTTGACAAAGGGTAAGAAGTTGATTTGAGATATGTTGCAAAGATTCCATGTTCTCTATGAGACCTGTCAATGCAAGGTGAGTCCAATTCATAGCCTGTATTTCTGTTGTCCAAGAATTGTTGCCCTGAGGACGCAAATATGGAGCTACCTTGTATTGATTTCTTTCGTATTCAAATTCTTGAATCACGTTAAGCACAAAAGATGATGTTATTGCTCTTTCAATCAGATTTTTATAGTGTTGGCAAACACCATGAATGACTTGATCATGCGAGCACGATTGGGTATGGAACTTCAACGTATTGGCTCTTTGTGAGGGTGAGACCCTTGAACCAAAGACTTTGATGAAGATTGCTCTCTAGAAGAGAGATATCGGGCACCTGCTTTTGTAGAAGTAGTAATTTTTTTCCTTTTATGTTTTGTACTTTTATGACCTTTGGAGGCAACAACTATTTTTTCTTGATAGAGCTAATATCTAATTGCCACTCATGAGGCAATTCAATCTCAGACCAGTTTACACAGTCAGGTAAAAACTTATTTGTAATCTCATCAGATTTCATTATAATGGTTTGACCCTTATCATTAGAGAGTTCACTCCTTCTACAACCCTAGGAATGGCTAAGGACATACATCTAAAGACCATTCTATACTGTATTGCTAGATGGGCATATGACGCCTTCATCTATAGACCCATTGTCCTGATGTGCAACATGAGTAATTTAGGCAAGTAGGGATCATCTATAGCAATTACATAATTTGGACGGAGTTTGACCATTTGATAGTGGTGATACTACTGCTCTTACAATCATGTCATGTAGATTCATGGATTGAAACATCATCCAATACCTTAGTTTCTATACAAATTGTAGTAATATATGGTTACCCAAGAATCACAAGGTGTGTAACTACATTATATACAAATAAATGCTACTTATTCTAAACATCTCCTATAGTGATTTTTGCATTTGGACATGCAACATACAAATTTCTTGGTGTATTATTTGCAGCCTGCATTCTCCAATCATGATCTATCTCGACCCGCCATCTTCCACCTTGATAAAGATTCATTGTCATAATATTCATCTTTGATCCATGATTTATCAATGTGATATATGGCTCTTCAAGATCACCCGCTTTTAAATGAGAATCTCTATAGTCACTCTAGGCCAATGGTTCCTTGTATCAAAAATTTTTAGAATAACCTCCTAGTACTTCTTGTTCTATGAAGCAAACTTATTTTACCCCTTGACAAGTTTGGCTACAAGCTACTATAATCTTAGCATCTTCTTCTTCTTACTTCTTCATCTCATGCATTTGTGATTCTTGTACACCCTATATGCCCTGTGAAAATGTTTTCCTTCTCCCTGAAAAGTGGCACTAATGATGACTAATTCACACACATTTTGATGCTTCCATCATGACATTCTTGTTTAGCAATCCCAAGATTTCACCCATAGTAAATTCCACTTTGCTATTAAGAATCCTTTCTTTTGAGATTTTCTTCAAATATATGGCTATTTCAATAAAGACTGCAATTTATATGCTCGATGTTTGGCTTTAGCTTTGCTTTGGTCCTACTTCTTCCCCTTTCATGCATTTTCCATGGGTCCATCATGTGAATAACTTCTGTTAGGCATACATGTTCCTTCGTTCCCATCATCATGTTTTTGCTTCTCTTCAATTTTTACTTTTAGCAATGCATGCATACATGGAAAAAGAATCTATAGAATCATTTCAACCAATGATTTTGTGGATGCAATTTTCTACTTCATTTATCTCATACCTAGAAATATTTCCTTTTTTATTTGTCTATATTGCATAATACTAAGCTCATTTTTCTTGCCAATCATGCCATCTCTTTCAGCATCCCTCTTTGTAACATTTTCAAAATGCAAACCTTAAGTAGCAGGTTCCACAATAGCAAATGCGTGCCTGACAAGTATATGTTCCACTAGCTTTCTCGTACCATCCTTTCCAAAATTGGTACCAATTGGCAACCCTATTTCATGAAAATTGATCTTATATCTTTTTTTTTTTAAAGATCCTTGCTCAAGGCATCCTTGCATGTATCACAGTCTTTCTACACATGTTCTATATCATTGTGGTATATCATTTCAACTGAGATAGAGAAGCTTGATCTTTTTCTTATTGATTACAAAGCTTGAAATTAGAGAAAGAAACCCATAGACCTTTAGTAGGGCTACAATAAAGTGTTTTTTAATATTGACAATATTATATTTGTCATGAACAAAAATTTAGCAAAGAAATTACCATCAGGGAGTACAAAACTATGAATAATTTGATCTCGTAGCCTCAAATTAGGATTAAATATCAAATGTTAAGTAACTATTGTAAATAAAAAAGGAACAATCAAAACAACCTTGCCAAATGGACCTCCCAAGTTAGAGCTCCTCTATTGCATATTCATTCATCATAATAATCTTAGTAGAAGTGTTGTGAAAGAGTGCATGATACATCTTACAAAAGCATTCACTAAAACCAAGAGCATGGAAAACCCTTAGAATATATTGCTAGAGCTAATGTTATTAAAAGCTATGCCTTGGTTCATGTTGACAAAGACCAAAACTTACCAATTAACCATGCATAATCAATGATCAGATAAAGATTCACTCACATGATATCTTCTAGATAGCAATAAATTTATTTTCATAAAGAATTATTGAGGAAGAATAAACTTAATCCTATGAGCAAGCACTTTAAGCATCACATTGTAGGAGATTTTAAGTATTTTCAAAGGTCTTCATTGGCTCAATCATGAGATTTTAATCAGTTCCAAAGGCTACCATTGACAAATCTAAAGGCTACCATTAATTAGTTCCAAAGGCTACCATTGACAAATCTAAAAATAACACCAAGGATCTTAGACTATTGTAAAAATTACATAAATCACTTTTTCAAGAGTCCCAAATACCCAGGAAGAACTCAAGAATAAGCACTTCATGACCAAGTGATTTCCCTTTCTTCAAGCTCTTCAAGTTTGCATAATATTGAACCTAAGAAAAGGGGCACCAATAGCAATGTTATGCAAGGGGTAACTCTCTCAAGGAGTGTTGTGCTGAGGAGTTGAGAGAGAGAGAGAGAGAGAGAGAGAGAGAGAGAGAGAGAGAGAGAGAGAGAGAGAGAGAGAGAGAGAGAGAGAGAGAGAGAGAGAGAGAGAGAGAGAGAGAGAGAGAGAGAGAGAGAGAGAGAGAGAGAGAGCATACATAATAGAAGTTGAAAATGCATGACTTTCTTATTTTAAAAAGAGGTGAGCCTTTCTAAAGGCAATTGCATTGATGGTTTTTGAGATTGATATCAATAGATGGAACTTTAATTTTAGCAACATAAATGATAGTAGTGCTACATACAATAGCTCATAATAAGGGTTGAAGTTAACCAAGTCATAATGGACCATATCCATATTGAAGAGTAGTAGATGGATACCAATGCACTCAAATGCAACATGAATATATAGTAGATGGCATGGTCTGTACTAGCAAGAATGATGTTATCATGTGGTTTGAAAGACTGTCAGGCAAGACTTGAATATAAAAGGTTCTTGTTGATTGAATGCACTTTAAGAGATTGAACTTCAAAGTTTGGGAAGTCATGACAAGGTTCTACCTTATATGCATGAAGGACGATTAAGGGAGTTATATTTGGACATTAGAGCATAACTTTTGGGTGGTTTTGGGGTTAAATCATAGTATAGTAGGAAAGAGGGAAACCAACACATTTTTTGGGTTGTTCAAGCATGGCTACATCAGGTTCCATCAAGAGGACAAGAAGATGGAAGAATTGCATGCTTCATACTTGTGGGCTGCTTTATGGCACTAGAGGGTTGCTCTCTAAGGATTGATTACAAAAATTTTGAATCTATAAATGGGTAAACTAAGGTTGGAATAAAACATTCATGGACTATGGTAGAATAGGAATTTACTATTATACTTCATCAAGAAAGGATAAGGACTATCAAATGACATTCTATTCATGTTCTCCATCATTAACAGACGAGGAAGATTGATATATGCTGAACTTTACTAACCAAAATTGAAGTACATAGGGATTTTATGCAAAACATAGCTAAATTGAATCTCTCTATTGTTATATATGCACTGATATCATAATCACAAGAGTCTATGGACTAATTTGATTAATATTTGGTTCACTATTATCTTGGAATAAAAGGCTGATGTTTTGAGTTGATCAAGGGGTTGCTCTTAGTCTACTGTAATGTATTTTGTGAAAATATGGAGGCAGAGGCTTTGGAGATAGGAACCCACGATAGTAGTGAGGATGTGGATGAGGATGAGGTTGAGATGGATGATGGGGGATCCAAACCTATGGATGATTGATACTTTAACACATGCCAAAGGATGTGTCAAGATTGTGGGAGAGAAGGAAGGAGTCTCGCTTGAAGCTTTCTTGCTTGCACAATGGGGGAAGACACACAAGGGTGGAGGCTGAAAACAGTTTTCCTCTTCTTAGTTGTGTAAGCCAAAAGAACTCTGGTACAAAGAAATAGAAGAACCCTCTATATGGGTCTCAAACCAAACTCAACTAACTAAGGTGGCATACTAACTGAGCCACAAAACTAGAGTAGATAAGGATAGCTATCATGTAGCTATTATTCATGGGCGGTATACCAACCGCATCTGCAACTAACACGTCGGTAACATAAATGCACAACGGTCACCCTGGCATATCACGAGTGGAGCTCGATATCTCAACACTCCCCCTCGAGCTCAATCCCAATTCCTGCACACCAAGCAGGTCTCTGAACTTGCGCAGCTTCTCTGCGCCCAATGCCTTCGTAAATATGTCAGCTACCTGATCCTCTGTGCTGACATAAACTAGATCAATAAGACCTAGTAAAACCCTCTCTCGCACATAGTGATAATGCACCTCAATGTGCTTTGTTCTAGCATGATAGACTGGGTTATTTGCCAAGTGTATACTACTCATGTTGTCACAATAAATGACAACTGGCCCATCTGTAGACTGATGCATATCATAAAGTAGCTTATGCAACCAAGCTACCTCACATGCAGCCATTGCTGCACCCCTGTACTCAGCCTCTGTGCTCGACAAGGCAACTGTAGGCTGTTTCTTGCTGCTCCAAGTGACTGCAGCACTCCCAAAAGAGAACACATATCCACTGGTAGATCGTCTATCAGAAATACTACCAGCCCAATCAGCATCAGTGTATCCATGCAGTTGTATCTGAACCCCAGTCTCATAAAATAGTCCATACTGCAATGTGGACTTCACATACCTGAGTATGCGTCTAGCCGCATCCAAATGCGGTTTCCTTGGAGCCTGCATAAACTGACTTACCAATCCAACAACATAGCTCAAATCTGGCCTGGTAATAGTCATATAAATCAAACTTCCTACTATGCGTCTGTACATAGTAGGGTCTTCTAGAAGCTCACCTGCATCGGTGCTCAGCTTCACATTCTGCTCCAAAGGAACTGAAATAGGCTTACAGCCTGTCATCCCATATTTGGACAGCATGTCCAATCCATACTGCCTCTGCAAGAGCTGTATCCCACTTGGTGATCTAATCACCTCAATGCCCAAGAAATAACGCAGCTCTCCCAAATCCTTCATCTCAAACTTCTGCTTCAATAGCATTTTCACATGAAGGATATCTTCATCACTGTCACCTGTCATAATCAAATCATCAACATAAATGACAAGTAGCATAATACCTTTCTCTGTTTTTCTCACATAAAGTGAGAAATCTGCCTTGGAAATCTGAAAGCCAATAGTGACAAGATACTGTCCTATCTTGTCAGACCATGCTCTAGGTGCTTGCTTCAAGCCATACAAGGCTTTCTTCAACCTGCAAACAAACTCAGGATGAACAGCATGCACATAACCTGGTGGCTGCTCCATATAGACCTCTTCTTGCAAATCACCATGCAAGAAGGCATTCTTTACATCCATCTGATGTAAAGACCATCCCTTTGATGCAGCCATAGCAATGACTGCTCTTACTGTTGCCATCCTTGCAACTGGACTGAATGTTTCTTCATAGTCAATGCCATATGTTTGTGCATACCCCTTGACTACTAATCTTGCCTTGTATCTGTTCACAGAACCATCTGCATTGTGCTTCACCTTATAAACCCACTTACAACCAATTGCATTCTTACCTTTAGGCAAAGGTACTAACTCCCATGTAGCATTTGCTTCCAAGGCATCCATTTCTTCATCCATGGCTTTCTCCCATTTTTCTTTTCCCATGGCTTGCTCAAAAGATGTGGGTTCTGGTTCCTGTATCACTTTGACCATATATGCATAGTGAATGGCTGTAAATCCATCATATTTCAGCCTATCCACAGGATACCTAGCTCTCGTAGACCTGCGCAAAGTAGGTTCACTCCCAGGTGCTCTCAAAACATCCCTGGTCTTCCTGACTCCAGGTGTAACAATAGAAGGGATACCCAACTCATCATCAATGCTCTGTTCTGAGCCACTGGATTCACCATCCACATAAGAGTGACCTGCATTCACATCAAACATGGGCTGATCTACCTTCTCTTTTCCTTTTCGTGATACCTGCATACCACTATTTGCGCTGCCTTCAGAAGATTCTCCTGATCTCAATCTGCCTGTCCATGGCGAAGAATGTGAACCACTGCTAGAGGACGCTCCTGGTCCACTAATATTTTGTGGCTGCTGCTGTGAATTCTGTGCAGCATTACCATTTTGTGCATCTACATCATCAATCACATTTACTGGTTTATACCAGCTACTCATCTCATCAAACACAACATCTCTACTCACTGTAAACTTACGAGTAGAAGGGTTATAGCATCTATACCCTTTTTGCTGCAGAGAGTAACCAATAAAGATGCACTTCTCAGCTTTTGGATCCAACTTGGATCTCAACTCATCTGGCACATGTACATAGGCAATGCAACCAAAAATTTTCAAATGAGAAATATCTGGTTTCCTACCAGTATACCTCTCCTCTGGAGTCATTCCATGTATTGCTGCAGTGGGAGTCCTGTTCATTATGTAGACTGCTGTAGCAACTGCTTCAGCCCAATAAAAATCTGGCAAGTCTTTTTCATTGAGCATGGCACGAGATACCTCTCCAATATGCCTGTTTTTCCTTTCTGCAATTCCATTTTGTTGTGGGGTATAACTGCATGAATATTGCTGCTTTATGCCATGCTCCTGCAAGAACTTTGCAAACTCATTTGAGAGGTACTCTCCCCCTCCATCTGACCTTAGGCATTTTATTTGCAGACCTGTTTCTTTTTCAGCCATAGCTTTAAGGGTTTTGAAATGCCCAAAAACTTCACTTTTCTTTTTCATAAAATACACCCAAACTTTTCTGCTATAGTCATCAATAAAAGTGACAAAATAATGACAGCCTCCAAGAGATGCAGCTTTAGTAGTCCACACATCAGAGTGGATTAATTCCAATGGCTTCTCACTCTCTTGAACATGTCTAGGAAATGGTTTCCTTGCCTGTTTTCCAAACTGACAGGCTTCACATACCTTATGCATTTCTGCAACCTTGAATTTTGGCAATCCTGCAACAATATTTTGGGCCTGCATTGATTTAAGTCGCTGTACATTAACATGACCAATGCGTTTATGCCAGATATCAATATCTGCAACTACACCGGTCCCATGTGCAAACATTGCTGCACTCAATTCAGACATGTCTGCATCCAATGTAAACATTCTGCCCTTCTTCTTTCCTTTTGCTATCAAGCGACCTTTATTTTTCATATCCTCAACAAAGCATCCATGAGGATTAAATCTGACCTGCAAGCCCTGTTCAACCATTTGACCAACTGAAACCAGATTCTTGGTGATATTCGGGACATGAAATACATCGGACAGGTATTTCTTTTTCCCACCCTGCATAGACAAGGGAATTTTTCCAATCTGCACAATAGGATGTGCAGTATCATCACCAGTCTCCACAAATCCTGGTTTTTCCATTTTCCTTGCATCCTCCATCCATTCTGCATGACCTGTCATGTGGTTTGATGCACCTGAGTCAACATACCATACATCATTGCTTTCTTCTGCACTTGTCATAGAATTGTTCATGTGCTGCACCATGAACAAATGCTCATTTCTGTCATCACCCTGTCTACTAGAAGATGCATAATTCCCTTGTTGCAGTTTTCCATTCATGATGTCATTCTGCTTTTTATAGCAGTCTTTAGCCATATGACCCATTTTACCACAGTAGTAGCATTCAACATTACTGTTTGCATTTTGGCCTCTTTGCCATCCACCACGACCTCTTTGGCTCCCCCTGCCTCTAGAGTTACCACGTCCTCCTCCATAGGACTGGTTTTCTTGAGTTTGCTGCATATTCTGATTTCTGCCACGGCCTCCAAATCGGCCTCCTCTACCTCTGCCTCTACCTCTTCCAGCATTTGAGTAGAAGACAGCTTCTTTTGAAGTTCCTCCTGAAGAAGATGCACCACCATTTCTCTGTTCCTCAGAAATTAGAAGAGCAATCAACTCCTCAAAATCAGGAAATCTTTCACGAACTGAAATGGATGTCCGAAACTGTGCATAATCCTTTCCTAGACCATTCAAGGTCACGGAAACTAAATCATCATCTTTCACTGGCGACCCAATGGAAGCAAGTGCATCTGCAATCTTCTTCACCTTCATGTGGTAGTCGTTGATGCTCATACTTTCTCTTTGCACATTATGCAACTCTTGCTTGAGCTGCATTTTCCTGGCTTGCGTATTTGTGCTATACATTTTTGACAAAGTATCCCATGCCTCCTTTGGCGTACTTGCATCCTGAATATGCACAATCATAGAGTCTGAAATACTGATAGACAGCCAATACATAACTTTCCTGGCTCTCTCATGCCATGTTTTAAATGCCTGCATTTGTTGTTGATTGGGAACATCAGGAAGAACTGGTTCTTCTTCATTTCCTGCAACAAATTCCCAATATCCTTTTCCCATAAGAAAATTCGTCATTCTAAACTTCCATGCCTGGAAGTTGTTCTTGTCAAGCTTTTCAGTGACAATCTGTGAAAGAGAATCAGACGCCATTACAGAATACTGCAAGAAATTCTGTCACTGCAAAAAACACAGCTTCACCCTCACAAGGGCAAATCTGCAAAACTGGCGAAAGTGGTATTTGACCACACAGTCACTTCCTAGTGACGATTTTGCATAAACAGGAACCAAGGATGATTCTGAAACTCCCAATGTCTCTGCGCACAAGCATACGATGCAATTTCTACAGTAACTTTTCACCGACCTGTAGAACAGTGGTCGCACAGCATAAAACTGAGCCTTTTCTTGAGTGCGTGCAGAAAACTTCCGTCTGCAAAACAGGCCCCGAAATGGCCTCAAATCAAAAAAACAAGGTCGCCAAGGGCTAAAGCCCTTTCCCGCAGCATATACTGCCCTCTTGCTTCACCGCGAAGGGCGTCTCAACCTGAGACAATGCACTCCTGCAATTTCCGGCTGTGCTACCTGCAGAGATCTGCTCCCAAAACAGGAAATGAAAGCAACACTGCTCCTCTTACCAGACCACCGCGAGCTTGGCTTGCTTTCTTGAGCTCCTTACCACGAACAAGGCTCTGATACCATGTCAAGATTGTGGGAGAGAAGGAAGGAGTCTCGCTTGAAGCTTTCTTGCTTGCACAATGGGGGAAGACACACAAGGGTGGAGGCTGAAAACAGTTTTCCTCTTCTTAGTTGTGTAAGCCAAAAGAACTCTGGTACAAAGAAATAGAAGAACCCTCTATATGGGTCTCAAACCAAACTCAACTAACTAAGGTGGCATACTAACTGAGCCACAAAACTAGAGTAGATAAGGATAGCTATCATGTAGCTATTATTCATGGGCGGTATACCAACCGCATCTGCAACTAACACGTCGGTAACATAAATGCACAACGGTCACCCTGGCATATCACGAGTGGAGCTCGATATCTCAACAGGATGTGTAGGTTTGGAGGGGGTGGATGTCATGACATAGTGTGTGCACTCAATAAAAACTTATGGGTTACATATAAATACTAAGATTTCATCTGTGTGTCATGACCAATGTTTTGTAGGAAAAATGAGAGTTATTATGTCGTCTTGAAGAATGTATAGTACAAAGTTTGGGACATATAAAAAACTTTTCAAGAGTAAGACATAGTTTACATAAGTAATAGAGGATTTGCTATACCTATCAAGTTAGTGCCCATGAACTATTGTGAATAATTATGACGAAGGGTGCCCAAGAGTAAGTCGGAGCTCAAGGTAAAGTGTCCAAAGTCCATGGGACAAGCAAAAGAATGCCAAAATAGTGACCATGCACAAGAGTATGTGAAGAAAAAGAGGGAATGAGCTTGGCAACTAATCATGGGCTAAAAAAGGGTGTAGTTTTTAGTATGAATCAAGGGTGCAAGTTATGTGGAACAAGGGTGCCATCATTGTTGCAGGAAATTTGAAGCAAACTCTTCATGCAAGGGAAGAACCATAGGTAACACACACTAAAGAAAAAGAGAGCATCATAGCTTGATTTGGAAGAGTCAAATGATGGTTTGTATGAGAAGGCCACTATGTCCAAAACATGGAATTACAATAGTAGTAATCTTTCTTCATCTATCTTGTCAAAGTTCATGAAGCTGTGGGGTTGAAGGCATTCTTTGATACACCCTCAATATAGCCATGAAGTTATGGCATTGAATGAAAATATTTGTGACTCTTTTGGGGCTAAAGAAGGTAATAAAAATTAGGGTATACAACATCATATATACCACTATAATAAAAAATTTAGTATATAATTTGCATGTGGATACTATAGGTGAAGTCTTTTGCTTTTCAACACAAGACAGAGGCTTCATGTACACAAAGAGCTTTCTTTAGATGATCTTGGATAGCAAGGAGTGAGTTTCCTTTGATGTTTATGGGCTGAAATTCATGGGGTACAACAAGGTAAAGTAGAGTAGCATGCTGTCCATGGTGTTGGAGAGCTTCAAACTTGATTTTGGAAGCAATTTTTAGTGGAATATTTCTCTATCACTAGGGAAAGTCTGAATACGATAAAAAATAAACAATAGAGTGGATTTGGAGTAGCAAAGAGGACTTTTTTGCTACGATAATAAACTCTCATAATAGGGCTAAAGTGGTATTTAGTGGCCCATATATGGTTTTGATAGGATATTATGCTATCTATTACTTGGTATGATGCCTGCATTATAGATACCACCTCTTGCCATAGAGTTGCAATAGTGAATTGATTTGTATCAAGGAATTAACTGAGCTATTAACTTAGAGTGTTTGGGAAATTGTCCCATCAAGGGTTTACACTGTTACTGTAGTGCATGCATCGATCTTGAACTATTGTACCTGTCATTAATCTGAGGGATTTAATTTGGCTTCATATAGTGTGTTTAGATTTCAAAATTCCATAATCAATTATTCATCTTAGTCTTTTATATCTTTACTTTCTACAACCTTCTTACCTAAACCCTAATGGTTAAGGCCTTCTAACTTATAAACCTTGACATCGATACTAATTCAACCCATATTTTCATAAAATACCCTACAAAAGACCAAAAGCAATCCTATTGATTAGCCCAAAACATCACTCTTTTATTCTAACATAGATCAAACATGCATCAAATTATTCCATAGGCTCTCCTAATTCAGGGCAATAGTGCATACATAACAATAGAGAGATTCAAGTCTAGTGATATGCATAAGAGCCATCTATATTTCAAATTTGACTAGTAAATTTCAACATACATTAGTCCTCCTCCTCTTTAGTAATGAACAATAGTAGTGAATAGAATGTTCTCTCACAGTCCTTCTCACTTCCCAATTGCATTCACTTTAGTTGGACATGGCCATCTTGCACATGGTCCACATATATGGACCACATTTTTCCTTGAAAGAGTTAGATTTACCTCTTCTAACCTAGTTAAGATATTTTCCACAACTATTTATATGCTCAATAACAAACTTGCAATACACTTTAGCATCCATTGATTCATTCCTAGCCTCTTCTTTGCATGCTTTTATCACCACATCATCAAGAAAAGGCATAATGATCTATGGTATAAAAACCTATAAGCCTATGTTCAAAGAATTCATCATATGCTCAACTGAATTAGTTGCTTCATGTGGTAAGATACACACCCTCACCAATCCCAAAGGTTTTTTCATGATTGTTATATCCCTCCTTTTAATAGCCAATTTGAATTGATCATACCCAAAGTAAAGATCACCCAAGGAGTAGATTGCCCTTTCTACAAAGGCTTATGCAAACTCATTCACAATCAGACCAACTGCAACACTCTTGATAGCTACTTTATTCAACACTAGTTGCATATACTATATGAACCATAGAGCACCATTCTTCTTTCGATAAAACAAACCATATATTTGAATATGGAGCAAAAGATGGCTCCAAAACATCCATCCTTACCTTTTCATTAAGCAACTCAACCAATTTAGGAAAGTGAACTTTTGGAACTAAAATAGGTCACAAATTCCAAGGCATGTGTGGCACAATAAAAATGACCATCGAAGCAACAATGCTACCATGATTGTTATATCCCTCCTTTTAATAGCCAATTGGAATTGATCATACCCAAAGTAAAGATAACCCAAGGAGTAGATTTCCCTTTCTACAAAGGCTTATGCAAACTCATCCACAATCAGACCGACTCCAACACTCTTGATAGTTGCCTTATTCAACACTAGCTCCATATACTATATGAACCATAGAGCACCATTCTTCTTTTGGTAAAATAAACCATATTTTTGAATGTGGAGTAGAAGATGGATCCAAAACATTCATCCTTACCTTTCATTCAACAACTCAACCAATTTGGGCAAGTGAACTTTTGGAACTAAAATAGGTCGCAAATTCCAAGGCATATGTGGCACAATAAAGATGACCATCAAAGAAAAAATGCTAGCATTCACATGGCCTATCTTATGTGATTAAAAAGAATAGACATTACCATGCTTTGATAGTATCTCTACAAAACACTCCTTCTCATGAGTTACAAAATCCACTCAACCAATTTTCAACTATTTCAAAGATTCTACATTAAACTTATGTCCAATCTTCTCTAGACACATTAGAGGTGCTTGCTCTATCTTTTCTATGCTATCAATAGGTAATGGAAAATTAGCAAGCTTTACCTTCATAGCCATAGTTTCTATACTTAGTTTCCAACCTTACCTCTAATATGTCATCTGTGCATGTGCTTTCTTGCCTTTCAAAATCTTCAATCACCCTATACATGCCAATTTGATGAAAACTCTTGAAATACATTTATCAAATTCAACCAAACTATAGCTATAAATTGTGCCATATTGTCAACATGAGACACTTCATCAAAAACTCATGAAATACATTTATCAGACTCAACCAAACCATTCTTCTTTATATCCTATTAAGCCTTGTGAACATATGGCCTTACACTCTGCATATTTTCAAGCTTTTTTTAAAAAAATTGAATAATCTACTTAAAATATTGTAAATCCTATGAAAAAAACATATATACCTACTCAAGTAGGCAATATCATTTTCCTTTTAGTACCATCATAGTCCTGCTTTATAATGGCACCTATTGAAAACCCATCTTATCTTGAGATTCTTTGAGTTCTTTAGAATTTAAAGGTAAAGGGCACTCGAGAATATCATGATTTCTTTCATGATTAACACATACACTCAAAAACTGAATAGGGTGCTTACCATCATGGCTTCTAATGCTAGCATGGACTGAAACATCATCCAATACCTTAATTTCTATACAAAATGTAGTAATATATGGTTACCCCCAAGAATCACAAGGTGTGTAACTACATCCTATACAAATAAATGCTACTTATTCTAAGCATCTCCTATAGTGATTTTTACATTTGGACATGCATCATACAAATTTCTTGGTGCATTATTTGCAACCCGCATTCTCCAATCGTGATCTTTCTTGACCACTCATCTTCCACCTTGATAAAGATTCATTGTCATAATATTCATCTTTGATCCATGATTTATGAATGTGATATATGGCTCTTCAAGATCACCTGCTTTTACGAGAGTCTCTATAGTCACTCTAGCCCAATGATTCCTTATATAGTGACTTTTTGGAATAACCCCTAGTACTTCTTGTTCTATGAAGCAAACTTATTTTACCCCTTGAGAAGTTTGGCTACAAACTATTACAATCTTAGTATCTTCTTCTTCTTCTTACTTCTTCATCTCATGCATTTGTGATTCTTGTACACCCTATGTGCCCTATGAAAATGTTTTCCTTCTCCCTAAAAAGTGGCACTAATGACTAATTCACACACATTTTGATGCTTCCATCATGGCATTCTTGTTTAGCAATACCAAGGATTTCACCCATATTAGATTCCCCTTCTCTATTAAGAATCCTTTCTTTCGAGACTTTCTTCAAATATATGGCTTTTTCAATGAAGACTGCAATTTATATGCCCAATGTTTGGCTTTAGCTTTGCTTTGGTCCTACTTCTTCCCCTTTCATGCATTTTCCATGGGTCCATGTGAAGAACTTTTGTTAGTCATAGAATCAAGCTTTCCACTTCATTTGGCTACTCATTTTGATGTTCCTTCGTTCCCATATCCCTATTTTTGCTTCTCTTCAATTTTTACTTTTAGCAATACATGCATACATGGAAAAACAATCTATAGAATCATTTCAACCAATGATTTTGTGGATGCAATTTTCTACTTCATTTAACTCATACCTAGAAATATTTCATTTTTTATTTGTCTATATTGCATAAGACTAAGCTCATTTTTCTTGCAGTCATGCCCTCTCTTTCAGCATCCCTCTTTGTAACAAATGCAAACCATAAATAGCAAGTTCCACACTAGCAAATGCATGCCTGACAAGTATATGTTTCACTAGCTTTCTCCTACCATCCTTTCCAAAGTTGGTACCAATTGGCAACCCTATTTCATGCAAATTGATCTTATATCCTTTTTTTTTAAAGATCCTTGCTCAAGGCATCCTTGCAGGTATCACAATCTTTCTTGACATGCTCTATATCATTGCGGTATATCATTTCAACTGAGATAGAGAAGCTTGATCTTTTTCTTATCGATTACAAAGCTTGAAATTAGAGAAAGCAACCCATAGACCTTTAATAGGGCTACAATAAAGTGTTGTTTAATATTGACAATATTAGATTTGTCATGAACAAAAATTTAGCAAAGAAATTACCATTAAGGATTACAAGACTATGAATAATTCGATATCCTAGCCTCAAATTAGGATTAAATGTCAAATGCTAAGTAACTATTGTAAATAAAAAAAGCAACAATCAAAACAACCTTGCCAAATGGACCTCCCAAGTTAGAACTCCTTTATTGCATATTCATTCATCACAATCTTAGTAGAAGTGTTGGGAAAGAGTGCATGATACATCTTACAAAAGCATTCACTAAAACCAAGAACATGGAAAACCCTTAGAATATATTGCTAGCTAATCTTATTAAAAGCTAGGCCTTTGTTCATGTTGAAAAAGACAAAATCTTACCAATTAACCATGCATAATCAATGATAAGATAAAGATTCATAGTCACACACGATATCTTCTAGATAGCAATAAATTCATTTTCATGAAGAATTATTGAGGAAGAATAAACTTAATCATATGAGAAAGCACTTTAAGCATCACATTGTAAGAGATTTTAAATATTTTGAAAGGTCTTCATTGGCTCAATCATGAGATTTTAATCAGTTCCAAAGTCTAACATTGAGAAATCTAGAAATAACACCAAGGATCTTAAACCATTGTACAAATTACATAAATCACTTTTTCAAGAGTCCCAAATAGCTAGGAAGAACTCAAGAACAAGCACTTCATTACCAAGTGATTTCCCTTTCTTCAAGCTCTTCAAGCTTTCATAGTATTGAACCTAAGAAAAGGGGCACCAATAGCAATGTTATGCAAGGGGTATTTTGTTGAGGAGTTGTGTGTGTGTGTGTGTGTGCGTGCGTGCGTGCGTGCATGCGTGCGTGCGTGCATGTGTGTGTGTGTGTGTGTGTAAGCAGACATAATAGAAGTTGAAAATGCATGACTTGCTTATTTTAAAAAGAGGTGAGCCTTTCTAAAGGCAATTGCATTGATGGTTTTTGAGATTGATAGCAATAGATGGCACTATAATTTTAGCAACATAAATGACAATAGTGCTACATACAATAGCTCATAATAAGGGTTGAAGTTAACCAAGACATAATGGACCATCCATATTGAAGAGTAGTAGATGGATACCAATGCACTCAAATGCAACATGAATATATAGTAGAAGGCATGGTCTGTAATAGCAAGAATGGTGTTATCATGTGGTTTGAAAGACAGTTAGGCAAGTGTGAGGTGCCCGCCCATCGGCTTTCCAGGCACTCTTTTAGCGGTCTATCGAGAAACGAATCTAAGCGTCGCTGCCCGGCACTCCCAAGGAATGTTCCGAGTTTTGTCGCCTAGGGTTTCCCGAATCCGCCTCGCAACGGAACGTTCACGACCGAACCCACTAGGATCGACCTGAAATTTGGGTTCCTAGTTGTCAAGGTCTCCTGTTAGCATTCTAGCGTCGGGTATTGGACATCCTACTTTACGCAGAGATATCCAACCCGAAGCAGATCTATGCCGCACTTGGTTCAAAGAGAATGGGAAACGAGAGGGATACGTTGCTCAACCTCTCTGCCCATAGGGCATAGTCCCATTCCGGTCCCCTAAAACGGCATGAATCGGGTTCTGACCTATCAATATCTAAAGGTCGAATGACAATAAAAACTTGTGAGAAGCCTCCCAGTTCTCTGGGACCACCCTGCCATAGGACGGACCCGTCGGGGATTCCGCCCACCCGCTTCCCTTAATAGCTTTAGTTTTCTAATTAGGTCCTACCACATTTATGTGTGACACTTAAAATCAGCTTCATTAATTAAGCCTTTTAGGGAACAAGGTTCGTTCGCGTAAATTATAGCACAAACACGAAAACAGAGCAAAGCAATCTATTGACAAACAAGATCAAACAAGTTCCTTAACTTATCTTCAAGTTAATCTTTGTCTCCCGCCCATACAGGAGAAATTATATTTCGCTTCTGTCCAACAAAAGTATCCCTTCTGCCCTGCAGAAGTAACTGGTCCAATTCACATGGCACCAAAACTCAATCCTTTATCTAGAATAGGATCTCCCAACATGCCCAGATGTTGGGGGCCACTGAGGTCTTCAACTCCATTCTTGACCTAGCAAGGGGCGTCCAGAGCTCCAACTGACCCACAAGCTATCTAGGAGCGAAACATCATTCCCGTGGTTGGCCTTTTCACCACTCGACCTTCGGCCCATGAATCGAGCAGTGCCCTCTCGGGTTACTACGCAGTGCGACCATGGAGGTGATCCACCCGTACAATATATCCTTCCTTAATTAAATCCTTTAAGAATCAAGCACAAACAAGGCAATCATCCTAATATCATTTTCCAAGAAAACATTCCTCTAATCCATGGCGACTTGTCATCACAGACCCTTGCCATGCATTTACCATAATTCACAAGCACTTGGAATAATCATCCAAACAATAACTAACAACCAATTAAATGTAAAAACATTTAGGATGTTGTTCGATCAATCAACAAAACCAATTGCATTCTTTTCAAACAATGCAAGAATAGACGATATAACATTTCCATTGTATATTTGCTCTCTCCCTTGGGATCTAAGAGCAATACCATGCAAACATGTTCTTAACACTTCCTTCCTTCGGCTAGGGCATATGTTAAGGGTTCAAACACTATTCATGATGTAAGTTCTATAGGTCACTTACCTTGATTGATAACCCAACCCTGAATTTGGATAGGCAAAAGTCATCCTTATCCAACGGATCTCAAGATATCTTAGTTTTAACCCTTACGATTAATTTCTTGTACTAGCTCTTAGTCAAGTCATGAGGCAAATAGAAATTTATCCTCATATATCAAACATGTTATAGGCATAACATATAAATACTTGATAAGATAAGTGCGAGATGATCTCAAGTAATTAGACTCCAATAGGCCTCGCATTGACCTAGAATCTAGTTTTTCTTAATATTTGGCCTGTTAGACTAAGTACTTTTGAGGTATCTAAATTTTAAACTAGTACTTCTCCATTCATGATTCTTAATGTCATATTCTTTTAGCAATTATGCTATCTATAACCCTTGGCTATACTTTAATCTAGCACTTATATGCCCAATCTTTTAATGTCGTTCTTTTGACGACTATGCTATTCATAACGCTTGACTAATTCTTCCTTGTAATTGCTCTACTAGCAAATAAGTCATATGTGACTAGGTGCAATTATCTCCCCTCGATATATGCACTTCACAAACTCCATCTTTCGTGTAGGCGAGATGAAATTTATCCTTTCCCATGACCTATTCTCGTGCAATAGTATGGGGCCTAACGTATCTCATACGAGAACCAAAGCAAGCATCTATGAATTTGAAAATACATTACTTACAACCGGAACCGCAGTTGGATTGATAGTGATGCCTTTGCCCGAAGCCTTGTTGTTGGTTGAGGGATTGTCATCTGCACGCGATATTCTTCGCTTGGAGGCCATCGTCCACAAGTGGACTCAAGAGATTTAAGAAGGTAGAATAGATTCAAGATGGGAGAGCGTAAGAGAAGGTTAAGTCGAGGATCGAGATAGAAGGAATTGAGTTAATTCTCTTGCTTGTAGCCTCTCGAGGTGACTCTTCTCTCTCTCTCTCTCTCTCTCTCTCTCTCTCTCTCTCTCTCTCTCTCTCTCTCTCTCTCTCTCTCTCTCTCTCTCTCTCTCTCTCTCTCTCTCTCTCTCTCTCTCTCTCTCTCTCTCTCTCTCTCTCTCTCTCTCTCTCTCTCTCTCTCTCTCTCTCTCTCTCAAGCTCTTCCTCACAATCTCTTGGAGGAGTATCCTCCTCTCTACCTCTCTCTCGTAGCCTCTCGGGGTCTCCTTATGCTTTTTATGCCTCTCCCATGCCTCATATTTATAGTGAATTCGAGAAGAGGGCTTGTGGTTGAGAAGTAGAGCTCTTTATGGAGGGGGATCTTGGAAAGATCAGTGATCTGATGCTCAGATCATAAATCTGATGGTTCCATTGGCTCCGAAAGGGGGGTAAAACCTCAAGACACTTGGTTAGAAAGCTCTCAGTTCACTCCTTCTTCTTTTCTCTGTTCGAAGTGCTGTCTACTGCCTGTAAACTGCGATCGCGGCGCGCGCGATTTCGCCAGTCACTTTTCTTTATTTTTCTTTTTATAAAATCTTCAAACTAACTAAAAAATCACTTATCTTTTCTTTTAAATGACATCTAGTTCTAAAAATCTCCATATCTTTTTCTTTTAGGATAATATCTAAAATATCTAGAATATACTAGCTTTGCCCAAAATCTAATATTTTTGGACCTTCCAAACTATACACATGAACTTAGTGATTAATATAACTCATAAGTCTCGTTCATGTTGTAATTTACGTGAAGGGTAGCTACGGTCTTTGCTAATTCGAGAAAAATATCGAATTTACGACTCTTGATTTTTCTAAATAAAATATTTTAAATTAAATAAAAATTATCAATAATTAATGTTAGTTAGTTTTTACCTTAGTAATCTTACTAACTTATTAATTGACTAACTAACTTACGAACCAACCAACTAACTTTTATCGTGTGGAGATATTACATCCTCCTCCCCTTAGAGAAATCGAGATGTCCTCATCTCGAGAGAAACAGGGGGTATCATCTTGGAATATGTGGGTTATGGAACACCACGCTTCTGTTGCGCTACTTTGATCTCTCACAGACATATGGTCTTTTTGAAAAAAAACAACCTATGGTATTTGATATATTCGAATCTTGGTTACAATAGAAAATTTATTGTAATTACATCGCATGGATATCTTTCTAGGTTTTTCCTAAGCACTTGGTATATTCTAGATCACTGGAGCTTGTATGGCTTATTTCTTGTAAGCTCAAGTTCTCTTCGAGTTCCATTGGGACAATTGATGTAGTTATGTCCAATGTTGTGGCACTCAGAGCATCGGTGTTTAGGGTGCTTTGGACATTCCCTTTTGAAATGACCTAACTCCCTGCAATAGAAACAGCGCGGAGCTTTATCACTTGTGGTCACAAGATTTTTGGTTGTCCTTAGTAAGATTTTCTTCTTTAGACCAAAGTGTTCTAGGATTCTTTTAGCAGATTGGAGTGGTCCTTTATCTTGGAAACTACATTTCCAGATTGTCCTGCCCTTCGTTCGGGACTGAGCTCCATGGACAATTGGCTTTGCTTGTAATACTAAAGAATACTTCCAAGCTTCGACATTTTGGTAAGACCCAATCTGTATTAGTTGAGAAGAAATGACTTAAGAGAAATTCATTGCATATTATGACTATCATTCCTTGCCAGAGTATCTCTAATCATTTGCAAGTTCTAGGCTCAAAAAAGACACAACTCATATTACTCAAGTTAACTGTAGTTACAAGAGTAAAGTTTATTCCAATACAAGTTGTATTTCATGTCGACAAAATTTCTAGGAGTTCTAATAATCCTAAAGTGGTGTAGTAGGTCCTAAGTATTCGTCTTCATCTGATTCCTCTATATATCCGAAGACTGCACTTGTGTAACTTCGTTTTCTTGGAGACTCCGTATCTTTTGGACTTAAGTCAGGGCAGTCTACTTGGACATGTCCTAGCTCATTGCAATGGAAACATTGACGGTAGGGACATCTCCTACGGATGTGCCCTATCTCTCCACATGTATGGCATCTCTTACCCGGATCTCGGGAGTCATCTTTACTAAAATTTTCCGATTTAAATTCTTGGGCGATTGGATTCGCTCGGAGTAATGCGTCTTGCAAGTCTGTTGGACGCATTGCTTCAAGGCGGTGGTTCAGAGGAGCGTTTAGGCCATGGCAAAACTTGGATACTTGCTGCGCAATATCCATAGGTGGTGCATATTTTAGTAGGGTTACAAACTTTGAGTAGTAAGCTTCCAAAGTTAATTCTAGTTGCTTTAGCTTGAAGAATTCATTCATCTTCAAAGTTTGGTAGGTTGGCGGAAGATATCGTCCACGTACAGCATCTTTCAGCTGAACCAAAGTAACAGCGGCTTCAGAAACACCTTCATCTTTGCACCATTGCTTCCACCATAATCGAGCCTGGCCAACTATCTTAAGTTTGGCTATCATTGCTTGATTGGTAGAGGCAGTTCGCGAAGCAAAGAAATAGTCATCCATCGACTCAATCCATATCTCTGCCTCTGCTGCAATGTCTATCCCTTCTCCATCAAACTCGGGTACCTTAATTTGCTTGAGAAGGAATTTCTTCTCTTGCATGTCAACATTCGTGGGTGCAGAAGGTGCCTAACAATCAAGCCATACTGCTTAGATTATTTTATTTAGGATATATCTACAAATCATACATTAATCAATCACGTATCATTACAAAATTTCGCTCTGATACCAACTGTGAGGTGCCCGCCCATCGGCTTTCCAGGCACTCTTTTAGTGGTCTATCGAGAAACGAATCTAAGCGTCGCTGCCCGGCACTCCCAAGGAATGTTCCGAGTTTTGTCGCCTAGGGTTTCCCGAATCCGCCTCGCAACGGAACGTTCACGACCGAACCCACTAGGATCGACCTGAAATTTGGGTTCCTAGTTGTCAAGGTCTCCTGTTAGCATTCTAGCGTCGGGTATTGGACATCCTACTTTACGCAGAGATATCCAACCCGAAGCAGATCTATGCCGCACTTGGTTCAAAGAGAATGGGAAACGAGAGGGATACGTTGCTCAACCTCTCTGCCCATAGGGCATAGTCCCATTCCGGTCCCCTAAAACGGCATGAATCGGGTTCTGACCTATCAATATCTAAAGGTCGAATGACGATAAAAACTTGTGAGAAGCCTCCCAGTTCTCTGGGACCACCCTGCCATAGGACGGACCCGTCAGGGATTCCGCCCACCCGCTTCCCTTAATAGCTTTAGTTTTCTAATTAGGTCCTACCACATTTATGTGTGACACTTAAAATCAGCTTCATTAATTAAGCCTTTTAGGGAACAAGGTTCGTTCGCGTAAATTATAGCACAAACACGAAAACAGAGCAAAGCAATCTATTGACAAACAAGATCAAACAAGTTCCTTAACTTATCTTCAAGTTAATCTTTGTCTCCCGCCCATACAGGAGAAATTATATTTCGCTTCTGTCCAACAAAAGTATCCCTTCTGCCCTGCAGAAGTAACTGGTCCAATTCACATGGCACCAAAACTCAATCCTTTATCTAGAATAGGATCTCCCAACATGCCCAGATGTTGGGGGCCACTGAGGTCTTCAACTCCATTCTTGACCTAGCAAGGGGTGTCCAGAGCTCCAACTGACCCACAAGCTATCTAGGAGCGAAACATCATTCCCGTGATTGGCCTTTTCACCACTCGACCTTCGGCCCATGAATCGAGCAGTGCCCTCTCGGGTTACTACGCGGTGCGACCATGGAGGTGATCCACCCGTACAATATATCCTTCCTTAATTAAATCCTTTAAGAATCAAGCACAAACAAGGCAATCAGCCTAATATCATTTTCCAAGAAAACATTCCTCTAATCCATGGCGACTTGTCATCACAGACCCTTGCCATGCATTTACCATAATTCACAAGCACTTGGAATAATCATCCAAACAATAACTAACAACCAATTGAATGTAAAAACATTTAGGATGTTGTTCGATCAATCAACAAAACCAATTGCATTCTTTTCAAACAATGCAAGAATAGACGATATAACATTTCCATTGTATATTTGCTCTCTCCCTTGGGATCTAAGAGCAATACCATGCAAACATGTTCTTAACACTTCCTTCCTTCGGCTAGGGCATATGTTAAGGGTTCAAACACTATTCATGATGTAAGTTCTATAGGTCACTTACCTTGATTGATAACCCAACCCTGAATTTGGATTGGCAAAAGTCATCCTTATCCAACGGATCTCAAGATATCTTAGTTTTAACCCTTACGATTAATTTCTTGTACTAGCTCTTAGTCAAGTCATGAGGCAAATAGAAATTTATCCTCATATATCAAACATGTTATAGGCATAACATATAAATACTTGATAAGATAAGTGCGAGATGATCTCAAGTAATTAGACTCCAATAGGCCTCGCATTGACCTAGAATCTAGTTTTTCTTAATATTTGGCCTGTTAGACTAAGTACTTTTGAGGTATCTAAATTTTAAACTAGTACTTCTCCATTCATGATTCTTAATGTCATATTCTTTTAGCAATTATGCTATCTATAACCCTTGACTATACTTTAATCTAGCACTTATATGCCCAATCTTTTAATGTCGTTCTTTTGACAACTATGCTATTCATAACGCTTGACTAATTCTTCCTTGTAATTGCTCTACTAGCAAATAAGTCATATGTGACTAGGTGCAATTATCTCCCCTCGATATATGCACTTCACAAACTCCATCTTTCGAGTAGGCGAGATGAAATTTATCCTTTCCCATGACCTATTCTCTTGCAATAGTATGGGGCCTAACGTATCTCATACGAGAACCAAAGCAAGCATCTATGAATTTGAAAATACATTACTTACAACCGGAACCGCAGTTGGATTGATAGTGATGCCTTTGCCCGAAGCCTTGTTGTTGGTTGAGGGATTGTCATCTGCACGCGATATTCTTCGCTTGGAGGCCATCGTCCGCAAGTGGACTCAAGAGATTTAAGAAGGTAGAATAGATTCAAGATGGGAGAGCGTAAGAGAAGGTTAAGTCGAGGATCGAGATAGAAGGAATTGAGTTAATTCTCTTGCTTGTAGCCTCTCGAGGTGACTCTTCTCTCTCTCTCTCTCTCTCTCTCTCTCTCTCTCTCTCTCTCTCTCTCTCTCTCTCTCTCTCTCTCTCTCAAGCTCTCTTTCAAGCTCTTCCTCACAATCTCTTGGAGGAGTATCCTCCTCTCTACCTCTCTCTCGTAGCCTCTCGGGGTCTCCTTATGCTTTTTATGCCTCTCCCATGCCTCATATTTATAGTGAATTCGAGAAGAGGGCTTGTGGTTGAGAAGTAGAGCTCTTTATGGAGGGGGATCTTGGAAAGATCAGTGATCTGATGCTCAGATCATAAATCTGATGGTTCCATTGGCTCCGAAAGGGGGGTAAAACCCCAAGACACTTGGTTAGAAAGCTCTCAGTTCACTCCTTCTTCTTTTCTCTGTTTGAAGTGATGTCTACTGCTTGTAAACTGCGATCGCGGCGCGCGCGATTTCGCCCGTCACTTTTCTTTATTTTTCTTTTTATAAAATCTTCAAACTAACTAAAAAATCACTTATCTTTTCTTTTAAATGACATCTAGTTCTAAAAATCTCCATATCTTTTTCTTTTAGGATAATATCTAAAATATCTAGAATATACTAGCTTTGCCCAAAATCTAATATTTTTGGACCTTCCAAACTATACACATGAACTTAGTGATTAATATAACTCATAAGTCTCGTTCACGTTGTAATTTACGTGAAGGGTAGCTACGGTCTTTGCTAATTCAAGAAAAATATCAAATTTACGACTCTTGATTTTTCTAAATAAAATATTTTAAATTAAATAAAAATTATCAATAATTAATGTTAGTTAGTTTTTACCTTAGTTAGTCTTTAGTTAGTAATCTTACTAACTTATTAATTGACTAACTAACTTACGAACCAACCAACTAACTTTTATCGTGTGGAGATATTACAGCAAGACTTGATAATAGTGTAGTAGGAAAGAGAGAAACTAACACATTTTTGGATTGTTCAAGCATGGCTACATCAGGTGCCATTAAGACAAGAAGATGGAAGAATTGCATGCTTCATACTTGTCGGCTGCTTTGTGGCACTAGAGGGCTGCTCTCTAAGGATTGATTACAAAAAGTTTGAATCTATAAATGGGTAAAATAAGGTTGGAATAAAACATTCGTGAACTATGGTAGAAGAGGAATTTACTATTATACTTCATCAAGAAAGGAGAAGGACTATCAAATGACATTATATTCATGTTCTCTATCATTAAGAGAGGAGGAAGATTGATGTATGCTAAAATTTACTAACCAATATTGAAATACAGAGGAATTTTATGCAAGGCATAGCTATCTTGAATCTCTCTATTGTTATATATGTAGTGCTATCCTAATCACAAGAGTCTATGGACTAATTTGATGAATATTTGGTTCACTATTATCTTGGAAAAAAAGGCAGATGTTTTGTGTTGATCAAGGGGATTTCTCTTAGTCTACTGCAATGTATTTTGTGAAAATATGGGCTAAATTAGTACCAAGTAGTTTCCCTCATATATGATTTGAATTATGCTAACAAACATTGGGTCTTAAGATGAAAGAGTTCAACTTAGAAACAAATGTGTTTCAAGATTTGAGGATGAGGGAAGAGGACATCAAAAGAAAGCTTAGTACTATGATAGATAGGTAGGCCTCTAAGCATGTCTACAGCATCCTATATTTCATAAAATCAAGCTTCCAATACATGTACAACGTGTCCATTAGTTTTGGAAACCTTTGTTCATCAGGATAAACTTCACTATGCTTAACCTTGAATGAGTATCAACAACCATACAAGTGTTTGGACAACGAACAATGCTTTTATAAAATTTGACAAATTACTTGACGTCTTTTTGGTAAATCCAATGTGAAAGAGATAGGTAGAGTGAGAATTCAACATCATGTGGATAATCCTTCAAATGTAGAATTTGTAGGAAATGATTTGCAATAGATTATGCAAACATATGGGATGTATAATCATGAAGAAGTTGCAAGAAATGCACTCAAGTTAGCTATGAATAAACTAGAGTGATTTGAAGGATGATATGTATCTAAGTATTTGAGGCTCTATAGAGAAAAAAAAAAATTGTTGGGTTCTTGCAAGTCAAATTAGTCAATACTTTGTAACAATTGTAGTCTTAGAACTTAGATTACTTGTAAGAGATGTTCTTGTAGATCATGACTCAAGATGGGATGGTTTTTCAAAAGTGCTTACAGATTAATATTTCACGGAGGATATAGTCATGTAGATATGATTACTATCGTCAACTCAATTTTGGCTTCTTAAGTGTTCTATGTGACATATTTCATCCCTTTTATTATAGCAATTAGAAGAAGACCATATATATCTCATGCCAGTTTCTTCAATGCTATGATGATTCTAAGTAGTGACATGATACCTCTTAGTCTTAAATGACATGTTGTTGAGCTCAACACACGACATGTGGGAGTTGGCCCGAACTCCTATTATTTCAAGAGCTTCAATTCTTTTTTACTCAAACACCTCTCACATGATTGGCTCAAATCCATTATTGAAGATATCGACTCTCCTCTCATTATTCCAAGAAAGTAAGAAGAAAACAACCAAGAGCCTGTAGTAGACTCGCCTTCTTACCTTAATAGTGGCCTCAAAATTTGAGTGTAACTCCCTTGATCTACTCCACTGCTTCATTGCAATTGATCCACTCCTTAAGCACTCCAATGAAGAGAAGAAACATAGAAAAGAAGGAGATATGGCAACTTCAATCTCAACCCCACCTCTTACCCTTCAATCTATGGAAGAAGTAGGGGAAGAAGACAAGAACACAAGTCAAGAGATCAACTTCACTCTCCAAGTCCTTCATCCACTCCCTCACTCCAAATCCCTCACTCACTCCCTCACTCTCACCATCCCTCGCTCTTAGCATGATGGGCAAGAAGATAGGATAGAAGCAAAAAGAAGAGAGATCTCAAATTTCCACACACAAGAATGAGTACTTCTATTCACTTTTTAGCTTTTATACTTGGGTTTGGGGTTTCCTTAAAAAGTTGGGTACCTTTCCCCCTTTTTAGGCTCTTAATGAGCACAAGGATGAGCACTTCTATTCACTTTTTAGCTTTTATACTTGGGTTTGGGGTTTGGGGTTCCCTCCATAAGTTGGGTACCCTTTCCCCTTTTTAGGCTTTTAATTTATTTCCTCCTTTAATAAATGAATGAGCCTAGCTCTCATTTGTCATTCGAATAATAGTAAGTTTTTGGCACTTATACAGATAGCAATGCCTAAAATATCAAAATGCAATCCAAAAATTATAATCCCTTCAGAATTAATTTCAAAATGTTGCACTTCTACTTCATTTTCATCCTTCCTTACCACTTGTGTTTAATATTCCCCCTTTCATGGATAAGTGCTAGTCCCACTTACTATCATAGGTAGCATGCTTCAACTTGGATTGAAGACATGGGATTCTTGGGACATTAGATTATTGTTCTTGGAGGAGTGATAGTATCCATCAAAGAGGAATGCTCCTTGGTACTTGCTAGTTGGTGGTGTGAGGATGATTAAGTTATTGAAGAGCTTGTAGTTCTTGGTTGTACCCTTGACTAATGGTTTCTTTTGGTTAGATAAAATTTGCATGTGTATGGGACTATAGGTTATAGTAGGTGGATGATTCATTGTCAATGAATAGGTGACGGCGTGGGAGTCAATCATGGTCTTTTGTACCTATAATAGAAAATATCTCATGCATTCTCACCCTAAGGGAAATGATAGTCTTATTTTTTGTGCCAAAGACATATATTATTGGTTTGGGAGATGGGTCAAACTCCAAGCAAGACTAGAGTCTTATCCCATATGAGGACCCAAATAGTGCACAACTTTTTTTGCAATTACATATGTGAGTGAACATCCTTATTTAGGTAGAAGATAGATCCCTTCATTCTTTGCAATGACTTGGATTACAAAGCAATGAAAATTGGAAGTTGGAAGAATTGTTGCTATTGGTGAGAAGGATACTAAGAGTGATTTCCTTCTTAAGTGATTTTTCCACTTTACTTGCATTGCTAAGCTAATGGAACTAAGATGAGCAAGAAGTGGAGAGTGTGTCTACAAGTGACTCAAGGACATAGGCCCACCATAGGCAAGTTGAACTCCCTAGGTATGTCCCACCCTTGATAAGGATAGAAACTCCCATTTATGTAGGATAGGGACTCCCATATGTGTCCTAGCCTTGATAGGAGTAGGGACTCCCTAGGTGTGTCTTACCCTTTATAGGGATAGGGACTCCCATTTATGTAAGATAGGGACTCCTATAATCATAACTATTAGAGTCATTGTAAAAAGTGATTTCCTTTTTAAGTGCCTTTTCTACCTTACTTCCATTGTTAAGCTTCTAGAACTAAGGTGAACAAGAAGTAGAGAGAGAGAGAGAGAGAGAGAGAGAGAGAGAGAGAGAGAGAGAGAGAGAGAGAGAGAGAGAGAGAGAGAGAGTGTGTGTGTGTGTGTGTGTGTGTGTGTGACTTAAGGACATAGGTCCACCAACCATAGGCAAAATTCAAACTCTCTAGGTGTGTCCTACCATTGATGGTCCCTTACTGAATGTGGGTGGAGGGGAGCTTCCAAGCTCTACCCCGAGACCTATGGACCACTTATTGCTCAAGTGTTTCGAACCGAGTGGCCATGGCTACCTCTCACATAGCTGACGTGCAATGCCTACCCTACGGGTGTAGTGAGCTTACCTTGATGCTCGATCGAGTACCCTCCTCTTTCTTGCACACCGGTATCTCCATGATCCTTGAGGCAAGCTCAAGCAACCTCAATCCCTCTCCCATGAGCTTCATCCTCCATAGCCACGTGCGAGACAAGAGAAGAGAAGAGAGGAGGAGAAGATGAAGAGAGAAGATGGAGAGCTTCTTCTCCAAGATCCCTCACTCTCACACAATCACTCCCTCACTCCCTCACACTCTCTCAATCCCTCTCTCAAGCACAAGCAAGAAGGCAAGAAACAAGAGAAGAAGAAGAAGAAGCTTTTTCCACACACAAGAATGAGCTTCTCATTCACTTTTCAACTTTATCTACATGCCCTATTTTCCATCGGCAGTCATCCCCCTTTTTTACATGGCCGGCCATTAGCCTAGGCCCCTTTTCTCATTGTCCTTCTATCTTCCTAGCTTCCTTTCTACCACCTGTCTACATTTACAAATTGCATGGGTGAGAGCCCGGTGCTCTTTTACAAGATTTCAGGGTGCGCCTTTTTATTTTCAAATGCGCCTTTCCCCTTTTGCATTTGCCTTGGACTTTTAAGGTTGCCCTTGCGCTTTTGGCCTTTTCTCCTCTTCTTTCTTCAGTCGAGCTACCTTTTTTCCGCCTTTGCCCTGCGTCTTTTCCACTTCCTTTTGCTTTCTTTGTGTTGGGGTTAACATTACCCCCCTCCTAGACGTCTGCCAGTCCCATGGCACTGTGGTGGGAAGTAGTGGGATAGATGATGCTATTGCTAGGTGGAACTGGTGGGTAGATGACACTGATGCTTGTGAATGAGAGGTGATGGAGTTTGATGACGATGACCAGGAGAGATTCTGGCATGCTTTAGGCTTCCTGAAGATTCTCGACATCCTTCACACTGTTCTGGTGTCCCTATGCTGCCGGTCGTCTTTTGAGTATCCGAAACACTTGAAGCAATAAACAATCCCTAAGGAGGATGGTATTGGAGGGATTTATTCTGGAGAAACCCCCCGAACACTGTTTGCCTTGAAAAGCCGTGGCTTGGGCTGAAAACCCTTGTCTGGGAGTAGAGGATCTTCAGTTTTAAGTTGAAAGTCTTCAGGCTTGTGGTATCAATAAGCGATCCGTGGATCTTGAGGCGGTGGGCATGGATCATTGGACGATGAGGTTCCAAGATCTATGCCAATGGCAGCCCATCACAGGGTTTTCCTTCTGCTTGATTTGGTTCAGTCATGGCAGCCATCAGTAGGCGAATGATTGGCAACATGAAATCTGTTGAGCCATTTAAATCTTCGCAGCGAAGCTCCTAAAGTTGCAGTAATGGGGTCATGTCCGACTCCTCAAAAAATTCCTTGTCATTGAAGGATGTAGTAGATGATCTCCTTCAACCAAGCAGCCCGTTCTTGAAACATGAACATAACCTGCAGGAAAAGTGGTGCACTTCCTAGGGGGTGTGTCTGTCTCACTGTATAGTGCATGGTGCCCGTGCTAGTGAAACTAGGAGATGGGTCTAACCTTGGGCAAGCCCTTGGTAATTTCCCACACTTGAGGACCCAGTTCCTGCGGCGTTGGAGGTGCGGTGCAAAACTTAGGGTGACAGGTTTGAAAGTCCTGCCCTTGATGTGCCCTAAGTGTGAAGTGGGGGAGGGGCTAGAGAGGACTTTAGATGCAGTGAGTGTGGTGCACAATAATAGTGAAGGAAGACAGCAAGCATTTCTCTCTCTTTTTTTTTTTAAATAGATGGGAGAGAGTATATTGGGCAAGGTATGCGGCACCTATTTAGTCACGGGGCGGTCGCAGGCATTGTGATAAAAATCCGTGACTTTGTAGGTATTCTTTAATGCCGGCTTTAGCTCTTAGAGGAGTGGTGGACAAAAAGGGGTGATTACACCTTGCAAAACGGGTGTCACTCATATTTTCTAATAGCTCTAAGCAGAAGGCAGGGAGGAGAGTAGCGTGCATCATCAACCGCGTCATGGATCGACTATCTATTCCTAGGTTAATATCAAAAAAGAGTGGGGGGAGATAGGCTTCCTCTGCCTGCAGGTTTCTGGAGTAGCAGGAATTTGAGAAGTCGGAGGTAATTACAAGTGGTTAAGAATGTTGGATCGGGGCAGCAAGAGAAGTCTACAAGAAAACGATTTGTGGAGGGAAGTATATCTTCTACCCTAAATACTAAGCACTCCTCCGGACTTCTAGCATTTACATTATAGATTTTTGAATAGTCAAAATCCCCATGTAAATCTCTGTCATAATCCACTCCATGCCTACGAGGGTAGGGCATGTAGATGGGATCGTTACAATCTTCGGGGAGGGAGCTACAAAATGCGGTCCAGGCATCAAAATTGGTGTCCCAAATCCTCCTCCGCCATTTCGGCTGTGCCTTGTAGCCTTGGACGGATTTGGGAACCAGATTGACCGTGTCTTCCCAGTACTCTTATGGCTCTTGTCTCCACCTAGTCATTATCATGCTTCTTTCTTCCATCCATCTATTTTCGAGTTTGTTAGCCAAATCTTTGATCTTGGCTACGACTCCTAAAGGTAGGGCCCAGTCCAAAGAGCGTGTGAAAGTGAATGAAAGCTCGAACGGCCTCTTATGTAGCTCTCTCTGGCGCCAGATGACCAACTCCTAGGGCCAGTCTACCGAATGTGTATCATTCCTCAGTGGCATGGGCTCCTCAAGAAGTTGTCGTGGATGTGTGTGTGTTCGGTGTTGGGCCTCCTTAGCTAACTCTTGTCTCCTTCTCCTTGCTGCAACTATGTGTTCAGGTAGCTCGGCATCGGCAGGTTCCTTTGGGATCTCGGGTTGAGGCAGACTCGGCATCCCTTGTGGCTCTTTGTCATCATCTTGCTCGAAGTCTGGGCCCTCTTCGACATTTTGCTTGACCATAGGAGGAATGACTAGTGGGGGTGGCGGTGGCTACTCCTGCTCCTGAAACCCTCAACCCTAGCTTCGGCAAGCGTTCTTTCACATTCTGCACCACCAGGCATTCAGTTAAGTCCCTTACCCTATCAAAGTTTTTCCTTTCCCACTCCATGGCTCTCTCCTCCATCCTTTTCACCATAGCTGGTTTCTTTCTCTTAATTTCTAAGCGAGCTATTCTTCAACGATCCCTCTTGCTTGATCAACAATGCTGAGCCTGTGGTGCGCCTCGGCCAGAATTTCTGATTTCTCCTGCACCAACTACTCTTGGCTTTGGATTTCAGCACGAGGAATAGCCTTTTTTGATTAAAGGTCATGGCCATGAGGGCTTCTACGTCTTCTTGGGAGGTCTGCAACGCGTCTTGCAATCTTTGCACTTCATCCTGTAGTTGTTTTGCTTCAGCTGCTGAGACTCTCGGCCCTTCATTTTTCAGGATTTCGATTTCCCTTATTAACCTATTATGTTCTTCTAGCTCCTGCCATGACTGGGGCGCCGTGGCATGTGCTTGTGGAACAGTTGCTTCGCCTTCCTGAACCTCCCGGTAGAGCATTTCCACTTGGGCAACGCTTTGTTGTAGATCAATGTATTGCTGCATCAGTAGTTTTAGGTTTCTTTTGTTCCGCCACCAGGCTCTGCTCCTCATTCTCGAGCCTTTGCCTAAGGCGGCTTTCATTGGTTTAGGCTTCCTTCGTTTTTTCTGCTAGCTGGTCCTATAGGGCCTTTATCTCTCTCCGTCTGTCGGCTTCCTGCCTGGAGACCTCTAGCCTGAGGGCCGCTGACGTCTCCCTTTATTTCTCTAGCTCCAGCAGGGCCACCTTCTTCTCTTCTTTTTCCTTGTCCAGTTGTGTCAGTAACTCGGCCACATATGCGTCATAGTCTGTATCGGCAGGCATGGGAGTATTAGGTGTGGTGGTCGATGCCTCCAGCCTTTGCCATTTGGGGTCTTGCTGTGACTCTGCATCTGTGGCGGTGGGCCTTTTCAATCTAGTTTCAGGGACAATTTCGGACACCTTACTCACGAGCATCTGCACCATGGTCATGAGCTGTGGTGTGTCGAGGGGAGGCGTGGGTTGTGCAGTAGTTGCAATCATAGTTCCAGTCGTTATCGGCACAAAGGAGGGAGGGAGTGAATGTAGGAGGGACTTGCCCTTGCCTACGACCACCAGAGCTGCTTCCACACTTGCACTGGCTTCGGCTTTATGGCCAGGGCTTGCAGGTTCGAGTTCTCTGTCCCCATGGGTTTCTTCCACCGATCTTCGTGTAGCTTTTGCCAGTTCGGCCAGTTCCTTTAGTCGCTGCTCCTCGGCTTCTTCCTCCACCCTTCTTTTCCTGTCCTCTTCTGCCTTCTTCCACTCCTCTCTTATCCTGGCAAGCTCCTCCTCCTCTTTCCTCCTCCTTTCTTCCTCAGCCCTTCGAGACTCTTTTTGAGCCCTTTTGATGTCAGCCCGTTCTTCCTTACTTAATTTCTCTTTCTTCTCCTTCTGTCTCCTATCACTTTTGCTTTATTCTTCAGGTTTGCTCGCTCGTGGAGGTGGCACCTCCTGCTCTCCCTTGTCGCTTATTGTTCTTTCATTGGATTTCCCTCCTTCGTGGTGAGGTGGGCTTTGATGCGCAGCTTCCTCATCCATGACGCCCTCATCCTTTATTGCTTCGTCTATGATGGCTGTCAGGATACCCCCATATCTGATTGTAGCTGCCTTTGACGCAGGTTTCTTCCTTGCCGAGTGCACGATGGAGGCAGGGGATTCTCCTCCTACTGGTGCTTCCGTCGGAGTGAGGAGGGCAGCTGAACTTTGAATGGTCTTCTGTATGAATCCATTCCAGTCTATCTCTTCAGGAACTCCTGTTGCTATGCTTTCCAACAGTGGGACCCCGATCCTGTTCATCAGCCCATTGTACCATTGGCCCGAGAAGAGGGTATAGATCATCTTTGCTTGTAATTTCACAGCTGGGTTCGGGATGTCAGCCAGCTGATTCCATCCACGGTATGCACTGCTTCTTTCTTGACCCCCAGCATGGTGTAAACATCTCGTCTCGGCCATCTCTCTTTCTTGGGCACAAGCCCCAGGGCCTTTTCTATGATTGTTGCATTGAGGGGCACTTCGATTCTTCTTTCCTACTCCCCTGTCCTTACTGTGACGGTGCCACAGTTCCTACTTTTGTCAAAGTTCCTCAGGACATCCGCACACATGTTGTAATCCACAACCTGCCCCACCTTTAACACGTACTTGTGGAGGTGCCATCTGTCCACCAAGTCTTTGATCACGGGTTCCTCCAGGATGGCCTCGTCCAGATTCAGTGTGTGCTTGAAAGTGAACTGACTGAATCCTCTCGTCTCGATGTTGATGCCGAATTTGGTCATTTCCTCTTCAGAGAATGGGAGCTTGCCTCCTTTGTCATGTCATGCCATGGTGGTGACCTGTCAACGCACCATGCCAACATTAATGCCTAACAATCGACTTATTTCAAATCAGAACTCAGTTTGAGAGAAATATATATGTGACCAAAATGGGTACACTTGCTTAGAGGCTTGACCATTGCTATTGTTTTACTCTGCAGTATTCTTCCATAGAAACTTACTTAATTATAACAATCTGCTAGCTAGATAGCATAACTTTTCAGTTTTGCTCTTGCCCACATTGCTCCCCCCTCCGTCGGGGATCTTTCAAAGAATCCTTTCTAGGATTAGCACAGGAAGGACAAGGTAAGCATTGTTTCGTGTGGGTTGACTCACTTAGCCAATAGCCAATCATAAAAGCTTGGATTGTATTCGAGTTGGGCATGACAATCAAGAGTAGATGGTTGGATGGAGACTTGGGAAATGTAGGTCAAAATGTCGTGGAAGAGATCTCCAGTATTGAGGCGACTGGCAACATGTAATTCCTCTTCGGTGAGAAATTGGTCAATGTAGGGGTGGGCGAGCACATGGTCATCCAAATGCTGGTTACGGGTGATGGCCAAGACCCTAAACGAGATAGGTTCCACATAAGTGGGGTCATATTCGATAGTTTTAACTGCCCTGCGTTGTTCAGCATTGGTCATTATTTGACAACCTTTTTTCTCCCATTGGATCCTTAGCATAAACCATTGCTGCAAGAACGTGGAAGGTGAGCTTTCCATCTGCGTGAGCTCTTGTAACTCCTATTCAGGGGCAGAACGAGGAGGCTTACGATACGAAGTGATAAGTCTTCTGAGGGCAGCTTGATCCTTCGAGATTTCCTCGTTTGCTATCAGTTCGACAGCAATTTTGGGTACTTTAGTGGTCATAAGTTTGTATTCCTCCCAAGTGCATGGTAATGCATGAACATCCAAAGCAAGTGTTTCGTCAAGAAGGCCTAGGTCTAGCCTCTCATAGCTTCTAGCAAATGTAGTGAAAGTTTTGTCTAACATTTTAATGCAGGTTATTAAGTCATCCCCAGAAGTTGCGACAAGGTCCTTAGCCAAAGAAAGGAAAGGTCATATTGCGTATGAAGGTTTAAGACCCGCTGGCGGGGGTGGTGCAACTAGACTGGATAATTGTGACTTCCTCATCGGTGTCACAGGTTGGGCCTTGCATTCTGAAACACTTTGAGATGCTGCAGGAAGCTCCGGAGGCGTGGGGGTTGTGCTAGGTTCTGAGTGAGCAGTCATAGTGGTTTGTAAGTTCTTTGGATTAGGTAAGTTTAAGGCCTATGGCATTTGCTTTGGTCAATAGATGAGTTGAGGCTTGCTAGCCACAGCTAGCCATGGCCTGCTAACTATGTTCTGGGCGCCACTTGTGCAAGCCTCTCTCGTTAGGGTGAGATTGCTTGTGGATGAGCTTCTTAGCTGGCCATTTTTAGGCACCCAAATCCAGGGGTTGCCCTCGTAGTATCCTTGTGCCCGCAAGAGATCTTTGGGGATCCAGCGCGGCGTGGTTGTGTGTCTACGGCGATAGCGCCTAGACTGCCTTTTAGGTCGGGACGGTTGGTAATTTTGATGTTTAGGATCATACTTGGGTGGTCTACCCGGATGTGGTTTTTGCCGTTTTGGCACCCATAGATACTTGGACTTTTTGGCCTTGTGAGCGCTCTTGGTGGGTTTGGACCTGGGGTCGGGAGCCCGGCACGAGGTCATAGTTTCCTTTTGTTTAGACTCGGGCTGAAGTGTGGTCATAGGGGTTTCTATCGGTGGCTTCATAAAGGTGGGGGAATTAAGACAGCCCTTGCTGAAGGTCGTCATTATGCGCACATTGCCGATAGCAAGATGTATGCGGTTTAGGTTGTAATCCACATTACAGTTGATTTGCTTCTTGAAAGTGCGACCCAATAGTGATACATTACCAGCTCCTTTATTGTCAGGTAACACATGGAAGAAGGCTGGTAAACCTTCAGACTCGATGGAAATGACCACCTTGCACTTCCCTAGGAGTGGGTAAGCGATACCCCCAAATGGGGTGAGTTTGGCATTCGTGGGCTGTAGTTTCGGTTGACCAATGCGTGTCCAATGGTCATGCATCAAGATGTTGTAGTTGGCAACTTCATCAATCAAGGCCTCGAAAGAATACACCGCTCTTGCTGCGACTGTGATCCGCAGGTACGCTGGTGCCACTGCTTCTTTGTCCTGATCTGTAAGGTCAGTTACAGTAGCCATGCAGACATTCAATGGGGGTTCTAGCATGGGTGGCTCATGTAATGGATGTGAAGGAGGATAGTACTTCTTAATGCGGCTGCCATTAAAAAACCCTATTCCTTCACCGTCAAGTGTCTCCAACTCGACATTCACGGTCCTACCGATCATGCATACTCTGAAAGGCCCTAGCCCCCGAAACTTCATCTTCTATTTATGTCCTTTTACTAAGTACAGCAGAACAAGGTCCCCTTGTTCGAAGTCTCGCTGCTTGACATGCTTGTCAAACCACATTTTTCATCGAGTCTTTTCACAAATCAGAGAGTGAGTGGCAAGGAGTCAGGTCTCCGTTAAGCGCTCGAGTTCCACCAAGCGGTTGGTCCAAGCCTCTCTTCCCTCCCAACGCTCTTGGATTGCTAGCCTCAAACTAGGGATGAAGAATTCTAAGGAAAAAATGGCTTCAGTTCCGTACCTCAGCCTAAAGGGCGTCTGTCCTACAGCCATTTTATAAGCTGTGCGATAGGCCCACAAGGCCGCCATTAGCTTGTTGTCCCAATCACTTCTGGAAGTAGACACGACTTTTGTAAGCACATTGACTAGGATTTTATTTGTGGATTTGGCTTGGCCATTAGCTTGAGGTAATAGGGAGAGGACTTCTGATGAATTATTAGGAAGGTAGAGAGAAAGTGGGCAATCACTTCATTAATGAAGTGTGTGCCTTGGTCGCTTACAAGTTCGATTGGATAGCCAAACCGTGAAATGACCTGCTCCCACAAGAACTTTGCGGTGGTCCTAGCGTCGTTCTTCCTCGTGGCTCGTGTCTCTGCCCATTTCATTAGATAGTCGGTCGCCACTATGATGTATCGAGCTTGGGAATACTGTGATGCATGACTGATAGGTCCAATAAAATTGATGCACCATTTTTCAAAGGGTTGTCGGGCTATGACAGGGGTCAACTCCATCTTGTCCTTTCGCACAGGCACTTTGGTCCTTTGGCACTCATCACAGTGCTTTACAAATTTAGCTGCATCACGGAATAGGGTGGGCCACCATAGCTGGGATTGTAGCACCTTTCGAGCTGTTGTGTCCCCACTAAAGTGTCTTCCAGCAATTCCGCCATGTGCTTCGTTTAATGCGTCGTGCATCTTGTGCTCACACACGCATTTGCACAATAAACCATCTTGTCCCAACCTGTAGAGTTGCCTAGCTAACTATCAGTTGGTATGGCTGAATTTTCAAGATAAGTCTCTTCAACCTGGCCTTCTCAATGGGTCGCTCTGGTAGTACATATTCGAGCACTTGCACTATGTCATCGGCCCAATACGGCGTCAGATCTGCTCTAAATAATTCTCGCTCACTAGACAAGTTAAAAAGATGGGCGTCCTGCAAATCGTCGGGCACGCCTTGCCCAGCGGCTTCTCCTATGGGTATGCGGGACATGTGGTCAGCCATGTAGTGCTACTTTCCTTTGCGTACAACCACAGAGAAGTCAAACTCTTGTAAAAGGAGTAACCATCTAACAGGTAATGCCTAAATTTCTTTACCGCAAATACCATGGCCAACCCCTCCCTTTCTGTCGTGGAATAGTTCATCTCAGTTTCTGTGAGCTGCCTGCTGGCAAAACTCACCGGGTAATCCAAGTTATGCTCACCAGGCTAGCATAACACGGCTCCAATAGCGAACTTAGAGGCGTCTATGTGCACATGGAACGTTACGTTCCAGTTTGGGGCTCGCAAGATTGGTGCAGTCGTAAGAGCCTTTTTCAACTCCTCATATGCGCGCTAGCATTCCTCCGTCCACTCAAACACTATCAATAGCTTATACAAAGGTCTAGCTATTAATGCATAATTTAGCACAAATCGTCGATAATATCCAGTGTGTCCCAAGAAGCACTGAACTCCCTCGTAGTTGTTGGGTGGCGGTAGGTCAACAATGACTCTGACTTTGGAAAAGTCCGTAGCAATGCCGTTCCTTGACACTACGTGCCCTAAGATGCACCCGTGTTTTACCCAGAACTGGCACTTTAAGGGGTTTAGTGAGAGGTGGTATAGCCTACACCTTTCAAAGATAGCTCTTAATTTCTCCAAGTGTTCGGCCCAACTAGAGTGTAAACATAGGTCGTCTACGAACACTTCCAGTTCGAGCCTAAGCATGTCCTTAAAGATAGTGCACATTAGGCATTGGAAAGTTGCAGGTGCGTTCATTAGCCCAAAAGGCATGACAATGTAGGCTAACACGCCCCATTTCGTGGCAAAGGCAGTCTTGTGCATATCGTTGGGATGCACTTGCACTTGATTGTAACGTGAGAAACCGTCCAGAAAACTATAAGCTTCCTTCCCTGCTACCCTCTCCAGCATGTGCTCGGTGTAAGGTAAAGGATAGTTATCCCTTTTCGTAGCGGCATTCACCTTCTTGTAGTTTACGCACACTTGGATTTTTCCATTTTTCTTCATGACAATCACGATAGGTGATACCCAGTCCGTGTGCTCGATCTCATATATGAAACCTGCCCTCATGAGTTTATCAATCTCCTCCTTCACTGCATGGGCGTGTTTGGGATTCATGGGGTAAGGTCGTTGTTTTGTTGGCACTGCATTTGGAACCATTGGATGTTAGAGTCACGACCCTAGGGTCGGCTCCCTTAAGTTCATCCAATGTCCAGGCAAGCACGTCAATGTACTCTTGCAGGAGCGCAATGAGTTTGGTCTCTTCCTCCTCCCCCAAGTCATCTGCAATGAACACAGGTCTTGGATTTTCCCCTTTCCCAACCAAGTTAACCTCTTTGACTTTGGCGGGTCCCTTGATCGGTTCATTAGTCTGATCTTGTCTTTTTGCACCTAACAGAACCACCATTCTGTCACCTTTTTTAAATTTTTTAAACCGTTTGGGTAGATCGTGTGGTTTCCTCTGCCTTTCTGCTTCTGAGTCCCTTGCTTGCTTCCTGGCCTCCTCTTTTAGCCTCCTACGCCTCAGGTGGACTAGCAAGTCTCCCTTGGTGTGTTTGACCTTAGAGGGTTGCGGTATCTCGGGATCACTCTCAGTGCTAACTTCCAACTCTGAGTTGAACTCGCATCCCTCACTTGAGGAAGGTGTTTCCCCAGGGGGTCGTAGTTCCGTAGGTGAATCTGTCTTGAGCACTGGGATTACCCATGGTTGTGCTACTCTAGCTTGCTCATAATCTACAGCTCCTATTCGTTCTAGCCAGGATCTATCACACTCCATTAGCATGACTCCTTTTTCGTTCCGACTGATCCCTTCTTTCCTAGGCCTTAAGTCTGCCCTGATTTGCTCTATCGCTTTTCCCTCTGTGTCGTATTCTATTGTGTCTACCTCTTCTTCACTCTCTTCTCCCGTAGAGTGACAGTCCTCGTACTCCTCATCATCCGAATCTTGTCCTTCTGACAGCTCATCATCCCCTAAGCTTCCCTCTTCAATCTCCTTGTCGTCAATAACTAAATCCCAGTTATATAACAAGTTCAATCATGGACCTTGGTCCATTTCCATTCTGCTTTAGCTAAAAGGTCATGTAGAGGTTTTAAGTTAGCAGCCAAATTGCCGTTCAATTTATCGATCAGATACTCTATGATTTCCTGAAGCTCTAATTTGTTGTTGGGGATGCGGGACGAGGCCGGTTTGCCTAGGTTGAGTGAGCTTCCTGCCATCATGCAGAGCGGCACAACTGGCTCCTTAGTTGGCATGGTAGCGGTTTTAGCAGCCTGCTGATGTGGTCCTTCCTCATCCGAGAATGGTAGGTCAATGGTTGCCAACACGTGCATCCAATCCCTCTCATCCTTAGGGCAAGGAATATATCTAGCGAGTGATCCATAGGGCTTGGTTGTTTGAGTATTGCCTTTTAGCATAGCTGAGATGGCAGCCAAGTCAACAAGCGTCATCGTCCAAGTGTCCATCTCTACCCTCACTGCACTAGTTCTGTTCCCTAGGAAAATCAATCCATTGCCCCAGTCCTCTATGACTCGTGCATTCCTCATCCAAGGTCGGCCTAATAGTATGTCGTAATCCACTCCCTTCATGACAATGAAGTTTATCAAAAATTGCACACCGGCAATCTTTACCGGCCAATTCTTTAAGACCCCAAATGGTCTTACCCTCATTCCGTTTGCTAGCGTGACATTGAATCTAGCAGTCTCTACAGGAGGGTTTCCCCATGCCTCTAGGACTGCATGGTTTAGCACACTAACATCGGCGCCTGTGTCTACAATTCCTTTCTGAGTCATGTCTCCTAAGGCTAGGATGGGCAAAACTGCGTGCATTTCAGTGCCTTCCCAAAAAGCATTGAGGTGCAAAGACTTAGGATCTGAGTGTAGAGTTAGACTTGGGATCTGTGTAACTGCATCATGATCTTGCGGTTCAGCATCCACAAGTTTTGCGTGTCCCTCAATCGAGTCTTTTAATTCCTGCCACAAGGAGTGATTTTGCCTAAGCAGATCCTCCAAGCTTAGAGTTACTGGAGTGGACAGCAAGGTTGTGAGGAGGCTACTGGACCCTTGTCTTCCTCTGAAGCTAGCAGTTCTAGGCCATGCATTCTGTCTGCCCTGGTAAGCCTCGCCCCGACCTTGCTACTGAGTCGCTCTTAGTGGTGCAGGTATGCTCCTAGCCTGTGGTTTTGAGGGTGAGATTGGTGTGCTAACACTGGAGAAGTCGTCCATAGGGTCTTCCAATATGGATTCAGTATCCTCTAGGTGCTTTTGGGCATCCTTGACCCACTCCTTGACCTTGGCTATAGCTTCGAGTTGCCGTTTGGGGTGGGGATATTCCCCTACCTTGGCACTCCCTAGCTCTGATGTCTTAGGAGCCGAGGTCTCTGCCTCTGCGCCTATGAACTTCTTTCCCATTACCAGCGTAGTCGTTTCCTCAATTTTAAGGGTTATCTTTGCATCGATTCTCTTTTACCGTCTCCTCCGGCTTTTCTTTCCTATTGAGGTTGCATCAAGGTTACTTGACCCTGGCAAGGAGATGCCTGCTTGTTTTGTTTGAGCTCGCGTCATAGCATGTAGTGGGATGGGCGTATCCTCACTACCAAAAGTTTCAACTCCAAAGAGCCCCAAAGGCACCGATGGCATGTTGGCAGTGCTCGTTGATGGCTTCCGCCTAGGACAGTCAAGAAACAGATGTGTGATTCCACACTCTGTGCATCGAAGATCCGCTTTGTCTTTGTTAGCTTGTTCTCGCTCTGGGCAACATGATGAAATGTGGTCTAGGTGGCCGCAAGTCCAGCATGTGATTGGATCCTGGCTAGGCCCTCCAAAGCCTCTGCCTCATCCTCTTCCTAAAGCCATCACCGGCACTGGCCGATAGTCCATCAGGACTGGGTTGCCCTCCTTGTCGTAGGATATGTACGGATTGACATAGGTCTCTTCCTCATTAGGCTTCTCCACAAAGTGAACAGGAGCATCGCTAGGTGGGTGAGTCACAAAAGGCCCTAGTGGCCTAGGTATACCAGTTGGGTTCATCTCCAGCCTAGGCACGACAGGTCTCGAGTCAATTGGTGCTGGAAGAGCTAACTGGGCTCCCCTGCCAAAGAAATTAGGTGGCCTATTACCTAAGTATGGAGGGTTGTACTATTGCATGTATGGGAACCTCCTCGGCATTCTGCAATGCGCTGCATCATGTCCGAATCTACCGCAATTTGAGCACGGCTGAGATCTAGGATCTTGGCACTCCACTGGGAGGTGATTGTTGCCGCAGTACACACATTGTACATGCGATCTCACAGGCTTTCTAACGAGCTCTTGCAACCGTGCAATCTCCATTCTCATCTCTGCCATCCCTTGGTCGTGGTCCACACTCTTTCCCTTCCCCTGCGCGCTAGCAGTTGCTTTTTCCCCCAAGGTGGTTGATCATCATCCCTTGTCCTTCTGGCTTGCACTATCCCGGTTGGTAATCCTCATGCTACGTTCCCTAAGTTGATCATCCACATGTATTGCCTCCTCGAAGACTTGAGCTAGCACGTCTCGTTGTAAGGTGGAGTTACTGGCCAAAGCCTTGTAGAGCTCCTCACTCCGAATCCCGTTCATGAACACTGTAGACACTGCCCTCTCGGTAGGTCGCTCATTGGCAGGGATTCTCTTGTAGAGGCTACACACCTGAGTAACATAATCCCTAACGTCCTCCTTCTCCCTTTGACTGATATTCATCAACCTAACAATGAGGTTATCCGAATACCCTGCCTCCGAAAACCTCTTGATGAAGAGGCCCTTAAGGCGAGCGAAGTTTGTACGTGCTGCGTCATCCAGACTAGCTAGAGTACCAGGTCCTCCCCTTGTTGCCTAAGCATAGGCCGAAGGCTTGAGCTCGCTGCGCAGGGTCAGTAAGACCGTTCGCCTCACAAACTTGCTTGAACTGCTCCATGAAGCTGTACGGGTCACTACTAGGCTCGTATTGAGCTAGTTGTTTTGCTACTACGGGGATTCTAGCCTGCCCTTTAGCCCCTTGCGTGACTCCCAATCCTGACAGTAGCGCGGTGGCTAGGGCAGTAGCACTCTATTCCACGGATGTATTGTCCATGAGTCGCTTTGCCACCAGTTCACTCAACGTCATGCCAGCCTCTGCTGCCCGTTCCCTCTCTACTTTCGGTCCGGACTTGGCTGCCCCAGCTAGGTCTAGTACTTGTCTAGCCTCGTACATATCCACGTCTTGCTGCAGCCTCCTAGCCCTTTGCTCATGATTGTAGGGAATTATACCTTCCAGCGCTCTCTTGATAGCTCTTCTCTCTTCTTCCAGGTTAGCCACCACTTCCTCTACAGGTCTACCTTGGATCACAGTCCTGGTGAGTAGATCGTAGTCGTGGACCAGTTCCTAGACCGAGGTTGGAAATTCTCCTAAGTCTAATTGGTCTTCCCCTTGGTTGCCTCTTGATCCCGACATTGTTTCTGCTTCCAACTCCACAAGATTGTCAATGAATCCAATCAGCTCCGGTAGCTTCCACTCCTCTATCTTGTTGCTTCCCATAGCTTCGTGTTCTCTTCAGGTACTACTAGTAGGGCGCTCAGGCACCTATCTAAGTATTGGGGTCTTCTCCTACTAGTGGGTTCCTTAATGTTATTAGATATCCAAATGTGTTCCTTGTTATTTGAAAACAGCGGTGATCCTTACTCACACGTTGTGCTTAGTGCTTTTGTGGTGCTTGGTGCGAAAACAGGCTTTTCTCTTTTCTTGCTATGCAGATTTAGTGGAGCACAAGAGTGAAGTGTCGATGCAGAAAGTGTTTAATGCAAACTCCACCTTGTTTCTACCCACGTTCTTAGCCTAATTTGAGTTTTCAACTCGGTTCCCGGCTATTCTATGGTCTTTTCGCACCCTAAGTTTGATTAATCTCTGAGGTTCTAACGGCCAAACTGGGTCCTAGGGGTGTTCAGGGTTGTGTCCTGGGGTCAGGTCTGTGGCAAGGTCAGCAAAAGATCCTTATCTTTTTGTTTTGGCAAGACGGTCCGATTCTGGGAATCGGACAGGGATGGTCCAACTCTGGGAGTCAGACGGTCCGATTCTGGCAATCGGACCGGTCTGGTCCGACTCTAACAGTCGGACCCGAGGTTGGTCCGATTCTGGGAATTGTCCGACCCTGGTGGTCTGATTGGTCTGAGTGGTCCGATCGGACAGGATGGTCCGATCAGACGGTTGTTCCCTCCAAGCATCTGATTCTAGACCGGTCCGATTCTGGGAATCGGACCAGGAGGGTGGTCCGTCCAAGTCCAATGCACAGTCCGACTGCCACGTGGCACGTCCAATCAAGTTGGTCCGATTCTTGAAATCGGACCGGTCTAGTATGACTCTCTCAATCAGACGGTCCGATTCTGGGAGTCAGACGGTCCGACTCCAGGACTCGGGTGGTCCGATTCTGGGAATCGGACCACTACGGGTTGGTCCAACTGCATCGGCGGTGGGCGCGATTACGGTGCATTTAAATCCTTCCTAATGCCTGCTGCACTCAATCACCACAGACTCCCCACAACTGATTAGAGCACTAATGGAACACACCGGACTCACCTGAAGCAGCACGAATCGAATGCGCCTAGAATCAGGGTCGTGTTTCCTCGGCCTGTGAACCAGAAGCTCTCTCTCTCTCTCTCTCTCTCTCTCTCTCTCTCTCTCTCAAGGACAACTAAAGAAATGAGGTCTGTCCTGGCCTCTTAAGGTCCTTTCTCAGCACTGCAAAACCTTACAGCTAGTTCCCTGTCCCTGTTTCACCCAAAAACTTGAATCTGGTCCCCTGTTTTCATGTTTCCAGTCGCAGCCAAAACCTCTGTTTTCTCTTTTCTTACCCTAATCTAACCTTAATCTAGTGCAGCCAATATGAAAAATAAAAATGCAGAACAGTAGTCCTAATCTAATGCTTCCAACAAACCCAAATACTTACCTGTTCCACGGATTAAAACCTCCTAAATCTCCTAGTTATCTCGAGCACTGGTTCAGGCTGCAAACCCTACTTCCATGCTCGATCTGATGCGCCCGGCGCTCAAGGCTTGATTCCGTCGGTCCCGGAAACGGAACCAAAATGGAGGGGAGCTTCCAAGCTCTACCCCAAGACCTACGGACCACTTATTACTCAAGTGTTTCGAATCGAGCAGCCATGGCTACCTCTCACATAGCTGACGCGCAATGCCTATCTTACGGGTGTAGTGAGCTTACCTTGATGCTCGAATGAGTACCCTCCTCTTTCTTGCACACCGGTAGCTCCACGATCCTTGAGGCAAGCTCAAGCAACCTCAATCCCTCTCCCATGAGCTTCATACTCCATAGCCACACGCGAGACAAGAGAAGAGAAGAGAGGAGGAGAAGATGAAGAGAGAAGATGGAGAGCTTCTTCTCCAAGATCCCTCACTCTCACACAATCACTCCCTCACACTCTCTCAATCCCTCTCTCAAGCACAAGCAAGAAGGCAAGAAACAAGAGAAGAAGAAGAAGAAGCTTTTTCCACACACAAGAACGAGCTTCTCATTCACTTTTCAAATTTATATACATGCCCTATTTTCCATGGGCGGTCATCCCCCTTTTTTACATGGTCGGCCATTAGCCTAGGCCCCTTTTCTCATTGTCCTTCTATCTTCTAGCTTTCTTTCCACCGCCTATCTACATTTATAAATTGTACGGGTGAGAGCCCGGCGCTCTTTTACAAGATTTCAGGGTGCGCCTTTTTATTTTCAAATGTGCCTTTCTCCTTTTGCATTTGCCTTGGACTTTTAAGGTTGCCCCTGCGCTTTTGGCCTTTTCTCCTCTTCTTTCTTCAGTCGGGCTACCTTTTTTCCACCTTTGCCCTGCGTCTTTTCCACTTCCTTTTGCTTTCTTCGTATTGGGGTTAACAATGGGGAATGGGGAAGAAGTTCTAGGGGGTTAGGGATAAAGCTAGCCAATCGAGGCCCTTAGGCATACCTAACTTGAGGACCCTTTGGTGTAGTACAATATTTGTATATTTGTTTCTTTTTCACTTTTTTTCTCCTCCTTTTTTTGAAATAAAATGTATAAACTATAAAAGGAGACTTCCAACAAGATGAAAACAAATGGTTTGCTAATCATGTTAGTATAGTGCTTCATCATGTCCTTAACTTCGCCAAGGATATTAGAGGCACTCAACTCATAACCGTGATCATCTATCTGTCGTCCCATCGGCCTAACCACTTGATTAGGAATCACTTGCTGACCTATTGGGACAACATTTGGGTTTGTTGTTTGGCCTCCACTATTTAGTGAGGCTGCGTGACTACCCATAGGCATAGTCATACTGGGAGAAACTGGTAACATAGGCAAATTCGGCATGATACTTCCTCTTCCATTTGCATTTGACATGGGATCCCCTTGACTCCCATTGGTTAGTGCCAAATTATTACCATTCCGATTTATCCTTACTGCATAAGTTGCTTGCAAGTGCGACTCTACTCCTTCTGCTTGGGTAATAGCAATGCCAATATCGGCCAAAGCGACACTACTCAGCTGTACCTAGATGTTGAAAACTAATCCATGTAGGAAATATTGCAACCATGCAGCCACTGGAATGGGGATATAAGTATTAAGTCTGCGAAGAACTTGCTTTAGTTTCTTGGCATAGACCTGGACATTCTCATTTGGCTTTTGCCATATTACATTCAAGACACGCAACCAATATTGTCCACCCCTCTCAAGAGCAACTCTCTACAGAAGACCATGAAGAATTGGTCAATGCTAGTTATGGTTCTGGCCTCTAGACCATGATACCTACTGATGCTCTTCCTTTTAATGTCATATTGAAGAACATCATTAAGTGTCCTTCATCTTGGATTCAATAGTTGAATATGAGTGTTTGAAACTCCTTAATATGGAGTTCTCCATCTTCTTATGCTAACCCATGGAAGATGGGCAAAGCTGCTCCTAATGCCGGTAAATTTGTTGTCCCTGTTGGAATTGCAATGGGTTGTGCCATAGCTACAACCGGATTGACAATAGGAGTTTGTGTAGGTAAAACTACATCCCCACTTAAACTAGGTTGATTGCCTGGAATAGGGGAAGTACTAAGACTTTCTCTTGCACTCAAAGGACTGCTTATGACACTTAGGTTACTAGAACCACTACCATTTATGCATAACGGGCTACTCCTTTGAGGAGAATGATGCCTTATAATCTCCAACTATCGTCTAGCCCTCTCAACACATTCCTCTTTTTGTAATTCAGCTTGACAGTTCTTGTCAGAGGACATAAACCAACTATTTGGTCCCTAGAAACCCTAGATTCGGAATCAGCACTTGTGACGACTCCCGGCAAACGCACCACTGATGGGACCTAAAATGGACTAGCACTGCCTATGACACTAGCCGGACCTCATGCACACAACAGACAACCCCACCATATGGCCTCGCAGATCAAGAGCGTCTGAGACTCACTCTACACTAAATACTAATGTCGATTCTTCGTTTGTGTTAGGTCATAGTCCAACATTTACCATCCCTTCTCCTCAGAGGGAGATCCTATAACATATAGGCATAATACATGGTAGCACAAACATAGGGAAGCACCTCTCCGCTGACTGCTATGGCCCCATTGCGACTCTCCTACACCTCGGGGATTGGCCCCAAGATGCATCACTCCAACATAAAGTACACACAAGATAAGCTCCACTCTTTCATTTTGAACGTATTCCAGGAGATACCATGTGTCCTTATCAAACAATTCCCAAAAATTGACCGATTAGTCTACAACTTAGGTCGTCTCACACGCTCGTGTGTAGGTCATCATAACGGAAAACAGGTGTTATGCATCCAATTCTTCATATTCTGATACCATGGTTGATATGCACATGAAAAAATGGATGGTCCTATAGTGCTCAAACATAATTTTCAATCAGAAACATGTCGTGCCCAACCAGGCTTTCCAATGCTCATTTACTAACTCGTTGCGGTGATGTAAGGATAGCACCCAGACAACACTCGTGTTACTATCCTCTTAATTAAAATAAAATGAACTCTATATCATGATATGCATCATCAAAATCAGCAATAAACAACCCCCAAATCGCATGATTCAGACACCCCACCCCCTACTTTTAGATAGTGCTTCCGTTGCATAGGTGTAGAGGTTCATTTTGCCATGTTTTGATGTAGGAAAAGCGATAAATCACAAAATTTGACAAAGAGATAGGTCAAACTGAGGCTAAACCTCATGCTCTGCCACTATCATACATTCACAAACACTCGTATTTTTTCTTATTTTTATGAAGCGTATTCTTATTTTTCTTTATTTTTTATTTTTTAGAATTTTTTTGATAATAATCACTACTATTTTTTTGACTTTTTCATGCCAACCATTCGAGCATACTAAAATTCAACTTTATTTTTTATTTTTTGCCATAGGAACACATTTCACCCACCCGAAACAACAAAACCATCATTTCACCCTTAAAAACCGCATTTTGGGTTTTACGTGATTTAAATAGCGCATGTAAATCATTATGAAATCAGGATTTTCCTATATAAAAAAATTAAACATGATGCAACTAGCACCCAAATAATGTTTCATCACATAAGAACATCATTTCCATCATAAAATATTTAAAAAATTCATTTTCTTAATAAAAAATAGTCATACCTGTTTCTACGAAACCCAAAATGCATTAAATGAATGCATGACCAAGAGAAGGAGCCTCATTTCTCTCAATTCCATGTTTTACATCAATCTTCAACATCTCCATTAATCTCCATCATTATTTGCTTCAATCTCCTTCCCGATTCCTTCTTCAAAGTAGTGCGCATGAACAACCCATAGAGGGGAGAGGGAGGGAGGAGAGAGAAAAACTAGAACAAGATCTCCATGTCCAGCAGCCACCATTGGACGCGCGAGAGGCAGCGATGGAGAGTGTAGGACAGCACAAGATCACTAATGTAATCAGTGGGGGGGTTGTTCTTCAGCTCCCATAGCCCCCTTCTTCCTTAAAAATTGGTGCCGCAAGAGACGTCGCCATATTCTTTTTTCAAGCCAAAAATAGCCCCCTCCACATGAAAATTGGTGGGTAGGAGATCCCAAAGGTTACCCCCAAGTCCTTTTACACTTGCTTCCTTTTGGGGTTTGGACCCCGGGCACCTCCATTCTCGCGTCCAGCACGTCATATTTGATTTCTGAAAACATTTTGCCTTCCTTAAGAACATGATTGTGTAGAATGAGATGTGTCTACTCTTCATCTTGTTGTACTTTATGTATATTTTTACTTTGTCACTTTTTCTTGTTCTCTCACTAGAGGCACATTCGCATTTTAAAATGGGAGGTTGTTGGGGGTAAAGGAACATGTGCTTATGCCACCCTATATTTTAAGCAGCAAGTAGCCGATGGGCTCCAAAAGTGCTTTAAAGACCCACCGAGTGACCGTTGGGGAATTTTCATAATTTTTTCGACTGTCGAATGAGACTTTGGGAAGTACCAGGTAGTGCGAAACCTTGACACGGTCGCCCAAAAACATCATATCTTCCAATCATATATACATGAGTTGTCTCTTATGTTGTTATCTAGTGAGTTCTCAATTGGATCACTGATATGTATCATTGCTCATCTTGGGTACATATGCATCCAAGAATGAAGAGAGATTTCAGGGTGAAAGCATCGACAATTGCAGATGCATCAAAGCACTAGAAGGGTAAAATTTTAGCTCTTAGACAAAGGAATGTTGATTCTCACCTTATAACATAGGTGTTTGTACAACATGTATTCATGCAAAAACAAATACATATTGTGCCCACTATGCCCTTTCAACAAAACATTGCAAACAACAAGTATTTGCAACTCATTGAGAATGAGAAATTTCATGATATCTATGTAACTACCTGTCTTATATTTACAGAAGCATACCCTTCGGATTGCTATGAGTGGCAAAATGTCGAGAGTTTCACTGGTTCTTTTAAGTGTTACCACCTCAAAATTGATAGATTGCTCTTTGAGGGGCGTACAGCTAAGCAACTTGTAGAGAACCTTGTTTTTTTCTATGACTCCAAGTACATATTGCCCAAGGCGGTCCGAGAATAAGGAACCCTTGAGTTTATGCACATATCAAATCTCAATAGCATAGAATAGCCATTGTGTAATAGCGACATTTTGCACATGTGTAGCACAAAAAATTTCAACAAACATATTGAACTCTATGAAGCCAAGCACCAGCTCAAAGAATGTACATCTAAGTTGGTTCATACCATAGCAATTTTTTGCACATATGTTCAAGGAATGTAAGGGTTTGAGATGTACCAAAGGCATGTACGTCATAAAAATTGTATCGAATGATTATGAAATAAGGATTCTAGGCAAAACTTGGACATAAAAAATGACTCACAATCTTGACACAGTGGAGTGTCAAGTCACAACAAGGGACATGGCTTTCAAGTACAATTTTTCTCTCTTAGTTGACTATTATATTACTTTGGGATGGATTGGCTAACTTTCCTTTCCAATTACAAGTACTTTGTCATACAACAAACTTTATGCGTAGTGTTCAAGTATCGTGGATGGAGGATGCTCAAGGGTAAACGGTTATGCCTTGATCAAGACACGCGTGAAAGTGCAGCTGTGGATATTACTATCATTTGTGAGGGCCGCGAGCCCAAAGTGTTGCAAATGGAGAATGATTGGCTCTTGAGTATAATGCACTAGGAAATTACAATGTTAATGCAGAATCCATCTGTTAGCTTCTATTTTAAACTAGATATTAGGAAAATTTGAAGCCGAGCTGAGGGTAGTGTTACCAATGAAAAGTGTGTGGCTCCACATATTTTGGAAATTGTAGATTCTCCCTAAAAATCCCAACACCACAACTTGAAATATTTAAAAATTATAGTATTTATGCAAAATCATACACTTGCTATATACTTTCCACATCAACACATTTACATATGTATGTAAACTTTACAAAGACATAAGTAAAGCCATAACTAAATATCATATGCGGACAGCCCTTAATGGTTTAAAACTTAAGGTTTTTAAGGGAGAACTAGTTTAGTTCATGTTTCATTGTTTCATTTCACACTTTCTCTCTTCATCTCTTTATATCCACCAGATCCCTCCTACCTACTACGATGGATGCTTGCGTACACTTTGATGAGTGGATACACGAGACTATCTTTGCTAGGCAGGGTGACGAGATATTTCAGGTTTTCTCTAAGAACTTCAGCCTTGAAAGCATTCTCTCATTGTTGCATCCCCCCTTCAGGTTTTGGAAGACTTTGTGAGCACCATTGCTACTTGCATATACTCCATTGAGGGATCTGACATGACTTCGGTACCTTTGGAACAACTCATGGTTTTCAAGCAAGAAAGAAAGAGTGTTTTCCATCCTAGTCAAGGATTCGATGGAAGACCTGATCAATTATGATTACATGGATATGCATCCGATGATGGCAGAGATCGGAAGATATGATGGCACAAGCTTAGATACAGTGAGTGCCATCATAGCAACACAGAAGCATATTACCTCGGTTGAAGAATATTACCTTGTGTCGAATGTTGAATTTGAAGCACTACAACATGATCTGTTTAGACCAAGGCCCCAGCTTCCTACCAAGGAGTTTGTAGACCCCTCTGCCCAAAGAGGTGCCTCATTGACACATGAGAGAATGAAGATACAAGATGATCTGGAGAAGGTGAGATTTCTAACTACCATATATTTTTATGCAAAGAAACTTGATGGTAGGGTGCATCGGGTCCCCCGAAATCCACCGATGAAATCTTGACCAAAAATAATGCATGCAGCTGTCCTGGTGTTTGGGGTGCATCAGGTCCCCTGGAGTCCACTGGTGAAATCTTGGCAAAAAATGATGCCTGCAGAGCTGTCTTGTCCAAAGTCTAGCACCTGGGCCCCCTACCATCAAGTTTCGTTGCTTTCTAATGACTCTAAGTTAGTTGCTAAATATAATGTTTGATTTGAGTTTTTCATTCAAGACATAATGTATATAGATGAGTTTGCATCAAGGCAAGGAGGAGCTTGGCATGTAGATCGACGAAAGGATTCAACTCTAAGGAGTAGATTGGTAACCTTGTTGCAAACTTGGTGGTCTTCCATAAGAAGTGATCACCACGAAGGCAAGAAATAATCATGAAAATTTGAGCTTTGGCCACGTTTGGACCTATTCAAGCGATACCATCTAGCTTGGAGAAGGTGGTGCTAATCAAGTGGTCAAAGCTTCTTTACTTGTTTGATCAAACGCATGGTGGAGCAATGTGTGTGCTTCGTACATTATGTGACCTTGCTAACGTGTCAAATCCGCTTCTCTTGGAGAAAGAGCTGAAGGGAGAGCGTGTCATTTTTAAAGCAAAGAAGGAACTTCTATTTTCATTAGAAGCTGGCCCCTCCTCTCCATTGATGAAAAAGCCAAGGAAGGAATGAGAGTTCTTGTTGGCTATCGGCTTTTTGTATCTGCCATCACTATCAGCCCCATCGCATGTATTTTTCTTGATAAATATAAGATATTTTACTTTTTCCCTATAAATAAATATTTATTGAATAAATGTGTGATTCATGTAAGTGTGACGATAATGTGTGGTACGTGAATGATGCATTCGCATATGTTAACATAATCCAATTTAATTATGTCAACGCATAGTACTGCACTTGCAATTGTGCATAAGCAATAATGTAACTCGTATTCGTACATATTACTATTTTTAATGCATGTGTATGTTAAACAATAATAATAATGTAACTCGTATTCGTACATATTACTATTTTTTATGCATGTGTACGTTAAACAAAAATTAAGAGTTGTGCATTTCAAAAAACAAAACAAAACAACTTTACTCAATTATTTGAATTCAGTACACATCGCATGAGATATTGTGTGTGTGTGTGTGTGTGTGTGTGTGTGTGTGTGTGTGTGTGTGTGTGTGTGTGTGTGTGTGTGTTCCAATGTGACAAAGTACACAAAAATTTTTGGCCTTCCAAGATGCTATGGTGCTATAACACTCATTACAAAACCTTGCATCATTAATCTCATAACTTATGGAGGAGTCCCCTTGCCATGTAGAAGTCGAACGATAAAGTTCATGCCTTTATCTATGGTTTTGTGATGCGCTTTGCATGGTTGGCTGATAGTTGTGCATCATTGAATAAGTCGACGAGAAACCCCTATGTAGCCGTTTGCAAGGCCTCCATATCTGCAGCAATCCACCTTCCTACTAGTGGACCATCCCGCACTCGCGCCCAAAATCTTCCCATCTCTTTCAGCTCCAAGTCTTACATGTTTCCCCAAACAACCTTATGAAAAGATCTTTTTGGGATAAGAGGCAAGTATCCACGCTGGATTCTCCTTATCTCCTGAAGGGCGATAGTGCCTAGTTTCCATCTCCTCTTCTTCTGTGGTGGTCGTTGTGCTCTATGGGGAGCGCCTACTACTACACTAGAGGAGGCTCCACCTTGTGCTCCAAGTGGTGGGCCTTGGCGTGAGGCCTTCCCTTGGTTGAAACGACGATATGCTTACTTGGTGCGTGTCATGCAAGATCGAGGAGGGCAAGATGGAGAAGAGACAAAGGTTGGGGGTGTGAGAATAGAGGAACCAAAGAAAACAAGATGTAAAAATGAGAAGAAGAATGAACTTTTAACCCATTTAAACTCCAAAACCAAGTTAATGCAGCTTCATACGCGCTATCCATCGCATGATTGTAAATCCATAACCTTGTATCGGAATGCGACAAAACTTCACATGTGCACTCATTAGGTGGCCAAGAGCCCAAATTATTTTTTTTGGAAAAAAAATACATACAGACCCCTGGTCTGAAGTTTGGCATCTTGAGCCACTTTCATGCCAGGAAAGTGGCTCCAGACGCGTGTGAAGTTTTGTCGCATTCCAATACACTTTAGTATTTTAAAAATTATCCCATACCAAAATTATGGATGGATTGATAATCAAGAAATCAACATCACGACTACTAGCCCTTAGAAACTTTGCACCACATAGACTATACAAAGGTATCAGGAGTAAAGTCTGCAACAAGAAATGGCAAATTTTTGCATGTTTTTCCTATTGAAATTGACAGTGCTAGCAAAAATTGTAAGTAAGAGTTGAAAATATAGAAAAGATGCACAGTCAAAGCTGAGAGGAATGACAATAGTAAAAATTTAATTCATATTTTAAGGGCGCCTACAACAATTTTGCACTGGGACATAGTCATATGTCCAATGCATGAGGAGAACACTATGCCAAAAAAAATAACATTACAAACTGTGTTCATTCCATTGGAACGAATGCATCCTTCCTTGCTTGAAGATTTTTTACAAGTTGGAAGTCCTTGGAGCTACAGTGATGCGCTTCGCATGTATTGCACAACATTGAGCATCAATCATCAAGTCAACTAAAAAGGCCTCTGCAGCATATTGTAGAGCATGAAGACATTCTTTTGTGAAAAGATCAAGTCTATCCTAACCTTTTGCCAAAAACCACCTCCTACTTTCTATGCAGTAGAGGTCTTGCACAATCTTGCGAACAAGTCTCGAGAAGCTCACCTTCGAAATGATGAGATCAAAAGAGCATTGATACCTCCCGATTTCTCTCAAGGCCACTGTACCTAGCTTCCACTTGCGTTTCTTGTGGGGATGCTGAGGAGGACCCTTGTGAGGGTAGCTTGAGGAAGCTGGGTTAGGTTAAGAAGGGGGTGCATCTAAGCTAGTAGATGCTCCAAGGGGTTGAACACGATATGGGGCTCTGAGTGGAAGCTTATAAGCAACTACCTTGGGCCTAGCTATTTTTCCTACACAAGAGATGTGAGAACTCAATGAATAAGATAGAAAGTGAAACCCTCTTTTATTAAACCCTAAACTGTAAGACTCATTCACATAGATGCGTGCTCTCTCTTTCTCTCTTAAACTATGAATTGCATTCAGACTGAACACATTGTTCATCTTACTATCTTAGCTCTCCCATTTGCTGCCTTGTCAAAGCCTTGTTTCTAGCCACTTGGCATGGTTTTCTTTGGCACTTGAGGCTTCATAACGTACTCTTTTAGTGACACGTCATGATTCTATCATGTTTGTAGCCAATTCATCAGCACTTTCATTTGATCTCTTTTGCGAGAGTTTAGCTTCATCCGCTACTATAATCCTATACCACTAAGATAGCAATTGGATCATTGGATTGCTGCCATTCACCCCTCCACCATGATCGGTTTTTCTTTGGATCCCTTGTGTGGACCAAACTCTGATGCTTTCCTTTTCTGCAAAGTATGGCCCATGTGCCTCAAGGATATGCTACAAAGACACATATCACACATGAGTAAAACTATGCTCAATAGTTTATACAATTCATACAATTTTAAAGCACGCACCATGTAATGTGTGATAGAGATTTTGCCCCATACTTCCACCATGTTTTCGTAGAAGCTACGCACATCATCAATAAATTCTTGCTTTTTCTTCTCTTCATTGTTAAACACCATCTTGCAAAGTAAGAGAGTCAATTTGTTAAGACTTGTCCAAACCTTAGCTTTAGCCAACATTGCTTTTCCTCCATTACTTCGATCAGAAACTGTAAAATGTAACTTTTTCCACCCACTATAGTCCTGCGGCCTACAAACCATGGCATTCCCTTCCTCATTAATGGGTGTTGAGAGAAACTTCCTAGCCTTTGCTCCTCCAAAGCAAGGCTTTTTTGGCAAGTTGCCAAATTTTCCTGATCTCTTCTCATCTTTTTCAATTGTCACTTGATGCTTATGTAGCCCAAGAAAAGAGGAGCCTACTTGGTTGTCACAGGAGGTAGAGTGGAGATGCATAGAGAGGCACACAAAGGTGCCAAGGGAAAGGAGGGTGTAAGTAATTCACTATGTTAATAAAGGTTGCATAAACACAGAGAAGAGGCCACAATAGAGCCATGAGAGAATATAGATATGGGGGAAAACAACTCAAAGGGTAGGGATGTCCAAGACTTTTCATATTTTAGACATTTCTATTTTACCTCCAAAAACATTTCCAAAAAACACGAAATTTAACCAGTTGGGAGGGTGGCTAAAAGGCCATTTAGTTCCTTTTTTTTCCTAATGTAAACCTCGGCCTCTTCCCCTGCCTAACGCCATCATCGGTAGCGGTCTAAAATCCATCAAGATGGCACCCTCCTCATTGTAAGAGATGTAAGGTTTATGTATGCTTCATCCTTGTTCTGCTTCTCTATGTAAAGTATCGAAACATCACTCATTAGTGGATGGGCCACGATGGGTCCAGGTGGTCTAGGTGTCCCTGCATAGGATTAATGTCTATCCTAGGGATGGTTGGCTTTGAGTCATTGGGTACTGGGAGAGCTAATGGAGCTCTCCTCGTAAAGTTTGGTGGCCTATTCCCTATGTAGTATGGCTAATTGTATGATTGTAGGTACAGAAATCGTTTTGCCAATTTGCAATGCATCGCATCATGTCCAAACCTACCACAATTAGTGTATGGTCTTGACCTAGGATCAAGCATTCAATTGAGAGGTAATTTCCTCTGCAATGCACACATTGCACATGAGATCGTGTGGGCCTTCTCATCATCTATTGCAGCTTAGTCAATTCTAGCTTCATGTTTGCCAACTATTGGCTTTGGTTGATGCCCTTTCCCTTGTCTTGTGCATTCTGGATAGATCTCTCACTAATGGTGATAGCCCTCTCTAGGAATCTAGTGGTAGTGTCATCCTGGGTTGTGGTTCTGGAGCTTCTCTCCTTAAGCAGGTCATCCACGCATATGGCTTCTTCAAAGACCCTAGATAGCATGTCCCTTTGTAGGTTCAAATTGCTCACTAAGGCCTTATAGAGCTCTTCACTTTTGATTTCATTTATAAATATGGTGGAGACCACCCATTCGTTAGGTCATTTTGCCACATGGATTCTCTTAAAGAGACTCTATAAATGGGTGGCATAGCCTTTGTTAACCTCAACATAAGAAGAAAGTTTAAAAAAAGTGAAAAAGTGCAATTCAAGATCTAAAAGAGGCAACCCAAGAGAAAATCAGACACAATGAAAGAAGCAAGAAGGAAAATGGTCAAAAGTGCAAGGCTGGCCTCAAAAGCTAAGTCAACGACAGAAGCACATTTTTAAAATGCAAGGCACCCATAAAACTTTTATACAAGAGTGCCAGGCTCCCTCCTGTGTAAATTGTAAAGGGTAGAAGGACATGGGTAAAGAGAAAGGGCAACTGAAGGGAATGGGAAAAGAAGACCTTGCCATAATGGCCGGCCATGAAAAAAAGGGGGGATGACCACCCAAAGGGATTTAGGGTTTTGTATATAAAGTTGAAAAGTGAATAAAGAGCTTATTCTTTGGTGTGTGGCAAAGTGGACTCTTCTTCTTTCTCCTCCTTTCATGTTGCTTACTTGTGAGTGCTTGAGGGAGGGAGTATGAGTAAGTGTGTGTGTGAGGGTGAGGAATCGTGGTGGTGAACCCCTCCATCATCACCTCTTTTCTTCTTCTCTTCTCTATCCTTCTCTCATCTCGCACGTGGCTATGGAAGATGGAGCTTGGAGGTGGAGGCTTGAGGTTACTTGAGCTTGCATCATGAATCATGGAGCTATTGGTGTGCTTGAAGGAGGAGGGTACTCAATCGAGCATCAAGGTAAGCTCACTGTACTCAAAGAGAGGGATAGCATGTTGGCTATGTGAGAGGTAGCCATTAGTACTCACTTGAAACACTTGAAGGAATAAGCAGTCTGTGGGTCTGGCAGTTGAGCGTGAGCTCCCATTACATTTTTCAAGGTAAGCTCACTACACTTATAGAGAGGGATAGCACATCGGCTATGTGAAAGGTAGCCATTAGTGCTCGCTTGAAATGCTTGAAGAAATAAGCGGTCCGTGGGTCTTGGTGGTTGAGCGTGAGATCCCATTACATTTTTTGTTCCATTGCTAGGACCAACGGATTCAAGCTTGAGCGCTTGTGCACTTCAAATTGAGCATCGAAGTAGGGTTCACCCCCAAACCGGTGCTCTTTGTAGGTAGAATATTTGGGAGTTTAATCTTCGAAACAAGGAAGTATTTTGTGTTTTTGATTATTAGGCAAGAAGGAGAAATCATTATAGTGCCTTACGTTTGATTTTTGTTGCATTTAGAGTAGGTAGAATTGAGAAATCGAAGCAGGAAAGCTTTAGGGTTGTTGCTATAAAACAGGCCCAAACATGCCACAGATCAGGAAAAAGGGAAAGAAGGAGTGCTCAAAAGGATTTATCTCGTCAAGAGAGTGATTGGAGAGGCTGATGGGGAAGGGTTTATAACCCAAGAGGCCAAGAAAGAGCTCATTTGTAATTGTTGCATTCTGAGAGAGAGATAGAGAGAGAGAGAGAGAGAGAGAGAGAGAGAGAAAGAAAGAAAGAAAGTTATATTAACGTCTTCTAAAGACCAAAACTGGCCTATGAGACAAACTGTGATACAACTGATGAGGTCCAGCTATCCAAAATAAAAGTGCTGAATGAAAAGCTAAAAACTGGAAACTGAAAATACGGTGCTGTGAGTGTGATAAGTGTCGTATATGTGTATGTGCGTATGTAGCTCTGGTACTCCAGATAATGGCTACAAAAGGGGAACAAATGTCGGCTGTGATAGGGGAACAACTGTCGGCTGTGATAAAGTGGTGCGATGTGTATATGTAACAGATGTAGGGAGATATACTATCCTGGGATGTAGTAGCAGTCGTCGAAGTCGCTAATAGCAGGTGATCCCTCCTGGATGCAGGATGTGGTACATCGGCGGTGGAGAAAGAGCAAACTGGAGATCTGAGATCCAATGTGTCGAGTGTCGTCGGATCTCAGTCTGCTGTCGATGTAGATCAAGAATCCTCCGGATCTCCTATCGGTGTGGCTGTGGGGTTCAAAACCCCCGGATCCTCGTGCGGCATCGGGTACGCTGGTCCTCAGCGTGCTGTAGTGTGAGCCCGGAGGTCTGGCTGGAGGCTGGTATAGTAGCTCTCACTCTGTCTGTCTGAAAGAACTGTGTAATAGTCGTCTGGGTGGGCCCCTCTCTGACTGGGACCCACTGTGTGCTCTGCTCTCTGATGTGCCATGCCTCTCCCAGAAAACGGCCAAAGGATCTCTGATCCATATCAGTCATACATCCCTGAAGTGAGCTGCTCAATGTGTATCTAGATCTCAACTCTGAGTATGCCGGGCATCTGAGAACAAAATGCTCCTCACTCTCCACCTCTGATCTGCAAAGGGGGCATATCCTCTCCTCCCGTGGGATGCCACTGGCTCTGCCACTCTCAATCATAAGCTGATGTGATGATACCCTGAGCTGTCCAATAAGAACTCTCAATCGATGTGGCATATAGATCTGCATATATCTCGGAATCTCTATGAATCCCTGCTCTGATATGCTCAAGAACTGTGTATAATAATGTGCCCTCTTCGATGGTAGTGGCAGTGCAGGGCTAACCCATGTCCTCTGTATATAAATATGCCATATCTCTTGTCTGATGACTCTGTTCCTCTCAGAGAGAGAGAGGGTATGAGTGGGAGCCTGAGTATCATATAGAAGAGGTGGGAGTCTATCAATGTCCAACCCATGTCTGTCAAACCAAGCTCTAGTCTGTGCATACCATGATGCGGTATCCCCCGCTCGAGCCATCTCCTGAGATGCCATATATGCTCTATATGCAATGCGATCTCTATCCATATCCTGAAATCTATGTAAGAAGCAGACTGTCTAAAATAATGCCTCGACTAGCATGGGCGGTGTGGCAAGCTCTGCTCGTACAATGTCATGTGGGACTGAGGCCTTGCTGCGAATCAATCTAGATATCATGATCACTTGAGGTCTCTCCATCAATGTCCATACATAATCGGCAAGGCCTAGCCCCCATATAGCTGCTCCATACATCAATGCTGGAGTGACTAGAGTATCAAAGAGCCACCCCTTGGTGCGGGGCTCCTGGAAGTGTGCCTGATGACACTGTCGCTCCATAAGAGCCAATGCTGAGTATCCTCTAGTGAGGCGGTCACGAGCTGCCTGTGTCATCGAGAAAGTCCCTGAAGCTGCTGTAAAGGTGACTCCCAAATATACATATGATCCAGTGACCTCAATACTCCCTCCTGCTGCCATGAAAATACTCTGTCTGCGTATCTGAGCTGATGTATGGAATATAAGAACCTTGGTTTTACCAAGGTTCACTGTCATGCCTCTCTGTATGCAAAAATCATCCAATGCTAATAAATGCTGATGTAATCCCTGAGTTGAGTCTGAGACCAATACAATGTCATCTGCATATAGTAAGATATGAACTGTGGCTCCACTAAGATCTATACCTCCACCGGCTCGCTGTTGAATAAACTCTGTCATCAATGTATAGCCCAAATAGAGTCGGTGAGAGTGGGCATCCTTGTTTCACACCAATGGTGCTCATAAGGGGATCTGATATACCTCCCGGACATCTGACTCTGCCAGTAACCCGCTCATATAGTGCATAAATACCCCACATCATGTCATCATCCACCCCCAGATCAAGTAGGTGTTTGAAAAGCCTCTCTCTCGGAACCATGTCAAAGGCTTTGTGAAAATCCACAAAGCAACAGTACAATCTATGTTTCTTCACTCGTGTCTGATCGATTAGACAACGGAGAGTGAAGATGTGGTCTATGGTAGAAAATGCCCGTCTGAACCCTGCATGTTCGGGTGTGCGCATGCACTCTCTCTCTGCTAGCGTGCTGAGCTCCTCCTCCATCACCATGCCATAAAGTTTGGACAAAACTGGCCCAATCATGATGGTCCTATATGTGTTAGGATCCATAGGATCCCCTGACTTGTGGATAGGTACAATGGTGTGCTCTGTCCACGAGTCAGGGAACCCCTCCGACAATGCACGGTTGAAGAGGTGAGCAATGAGTGGAGCCAATGTGTCTCTGCCATATATAATATGCTCTGCCTGAAGATCAAACTGGTCTCGAGCGTGGCCATACTGTAACCGTGAGATAGTATGTTTCACCATACTAGTGGTGAAAAAGGATGAAATACCCGGTCTTGGTGTACATGGTGTGGGTATCAGCGGCTGTGCGGGTACATGATATAAACTCTGTGCGTATCCATGCCATACTGCAGGGTCATGTATCGGTGTGGGTGAGCGTGGTTCTCTGATCTGCCTCCATGCCTCTGCACAGAGAGAGAGAGAGAGAGAGAGAGTAGAGTAGAGTAGTTTATTATCATCCACAGAAGGCCAAATTATGACCCATGGGACCTTTCTAGATATACAATGATTCTCTTCCCCATGGTAGGAAAGGGTAGCTATGGTGAAAGAACAATCTATGCAACGTGGTTCTCCCAAAAGCGTAACATGCGGGTGATGAGAGCCCCTAACTTCGATATAGGAGTAGTGGTCAAAAACTAGTGAAGTGGCCCCTGTAAAGGAATATCAAAGTAAATCCGTATGTGTGCATATGCTAGGCATGCCATAATCATGTGCTCCTCTGATTCTACACTCTGGTCCACACAGCTTGCATAACCTTGTCTCTCTTGCATGTCTACTCCATGCACCTGTCTAGATCAATAAAGTGTGTGATCGAGTTTGAAGTCGTGCAATACTTCATCTAAATACCACTGAGAGTGGGTTGGCTATGTATGGATGAGTGTGTGCCTTTGCCTGCATGTAGGATTGCCAACATGAAGGATAGCTATGCATACTGTAATAAGCAAGTTTGCCATTAAACCATTTTCGCACATCCAGCACCCATCCTGTTGAAAGCACTTTACTTTTTCACGTTTTCTGTAGGCATAGGCTAGCATCCCATGCCCGTTTGGGGAGCCTACTATTATCCATTTGATGTACTCAGGTGGCATATCTCAGTACTACTCGGATCATAGCATGTACCTCAATTGGCCGATGACCAATTTCCAAAAGCATAAGTACATATGGTGTGGTGCTTTTGATGCCCAAATATCTACGAATAAGAGCTTTTTGCAGCTTCTCAATGTCGTTCCATGCAAACAAGGAGATGCTCCCCTCCCCACACTTCCACTCCATATAATACCGTTTGTAGAACATTTGCATAAAAAATCATACAGCGTATTTTCCAACATTTAGTATCTGTACAGCAACAGTCATTTTCAAAGTGATAATACTTGCTTTTCCATGACACTAACCACTGCTCCACACATGTATGCCATATGTGGTCTGCAGGTATCTTAATCCCCAAGTATTTGAAAGTAGATACTACCTCTATAAACTATTCGCATAATGTACTTTTGGTGGGGTCTTTGATTGCTTGGTGCACACAACCATTAGCTTTGTTTTTTATACATTCACCATCAAACCACAATCTTGACAAAACCGTTCAAGAATCCCCATGAAATGTTGCATACATTCCCCAGTATATGTAAAGAAAACCACATCATCTGCATAAAGCAAGAGCAAGATGGCAAACATACCAATATGCGGGCTTTTAGCTTCCTCTTCATTCATAGTCGTGAGAAGTATTTCCTCTAGCTTATCAATGCATAAACCGAATAACATAGGGGAGAGAGGGTAACCTTGTTTGACTACTATATTACTCTCAAATACTTGTGACAACCCGTTGCGACCTCTGAGGTGGCACACCACTCGTTGATATATCCTGTAAATTCCCATGCATAGATCATTTGGGACCCCTAATTCTTTCATTTATTGCCATAAGACAACCCTTGGTACGGTGTCAAAAGCTTCTTAAAATTCACAAAACAACAATACAAGGTTGCTCCCTCAAGTCAACTCTTATCCATAAACACACATAAAGTAACCAAATGGTCTATGGTGTTATGACCAAGGAAAAACCTGCTTGTCCATAAGCTCGTTTGTTGTTACTTTCTACCCATTTACTCAATTGCATTTCCAAGATAGTGTTGAATAGCTTTGCCATGGCTAAATTGACCATAATCGTGCGGTAATTTGTGAGCAAATTGCTATCTCCTCCCTTATACAACGATTGTATCCAATTCTCCTACCATTCTTGGGGAAAGCCATATGCAAGGGCATGATGTATCACATGCAACATAAACAGTCTCATCTCCTTTATTGTCCATTTCAACATCTCCACATTCAATTGCAAAGTATCACATGCTTTTCCATTAGCTATCTTGTTGAGGGCTGCCTCCAATGTTTTTAAAGTGAATAGAGCACTAAATGACTGCATATGTACATCACATTTGATGGGTTGTACCCCTTTATGCATGTAAAGTTCTGTAACATATGATAGCATGTCAACATCTGTAAAATCCCCCATAACCTTTGACCATTTGGTTTGCAATTTTCTCCATCCTTGCCTTGGACATTTCTCAAACTCCCTAGCATCTTCACTTTCTTTGGCCACCACATATTGTCGTCACTTTTTACTCATGAGACCACTATATCGTTTTTCCGCCTCACTTCATTCTTGTCCCTTAGAGAGGATTTTCAGCTTTCTATGTGCAGCCTTACATTCATCATCAAACCATTTCTTTCATGGCAATCCTTTGACATTTTTGTAACTGTTCTTTGGTTTCTCAAAAACCTCTATAGCTGTATTTAACATTGCATCTCTTAGATCAGCCCATGTGCTCCTAGTAAGATTGCTCATAAGACTATTCAAGTGACCAACATCTACTTGTTTCTTGTCTACATCAATACGGAATGCACCAATACCTACTGTGTCCCCTGCATGTCCTACATGGTGGCAAATATCAAGTGTCAAGCCCAAACCTATATGATCCAATTCTAGATGTTTTTCACCTAACCAGAACTCTCTGATCATGTGTAAATCATTCATGTGTACCATTGCATAGTCTACCACACTAGAACCTCCACTAGCTGAATAGCACATGTATCCTTCAATATCGGAGAAACACTTCCTATCATTCAATATTGGCATGTGCAAACCATTAACCATATCCATCAAAGCATGTCCATGAGTGTTAATGTCTGTATCCTCAGACTGTCTACACAAACATGCATATACATCTACAACCTCTTCCTTGTCTAGCTCATCACGCGCTATGGGCTAAAATTGCATATGTCCAATACACGCATTTAAGTCACCTAAGACCATCACACGTCCTTGTTGCAAATGTGTGCATGCATCCGTACTCAAATCTTCAAAAGGTTCTTGCAAATCCACTTCATGTTGTGCATAGAAGGGGGACTCCTTATGTGGACTGTAACATCCTGCAATGTATATCGATGTAGTGTGCTAGAGAGAGAGAGAGAGAGAGAGAGAGAGAGAGAGAGAGAGAGAGAGAGAGAGAGAGAGAGAGAGAGAGAGAGAGAGAGAGAGAGAGCTATTGCCCGCATTGGATTGATCGTCTCAACTAGGTGTTTTTAGCACATTACAGGTATGCACAACTCTTCTCCCTTGTTTATGGCTTTGATCTGGAGGTGCTTGCTACACAGGGTGCATGGTAAAATGTGTGATCAAGTCAATTATTATTGCATTGGTCAAAATCGAGCCACGTTCACCCCGTCCAAGTGATGGCGATTCTAGGACAAGTCCCAAAATCGGCCCTTCACCCTCATGTATTTGGTCATTCACCCCACTACCACTCAGAACCCCACAGCTCTGACCCATTTGGTTCTGCCACGGACCTGTTGGGATAAGTCTAGATTTTCCCAAATTTTGACCAAAAGACCTTGGCTAACCCAGACCATTGTCATAGGAACTCCTAAAGGCCATAGAGATGCTTAGGACACCTTTCTAGCACAAGAAATAGGCAAATCAGCTAAATGTGGATATTGAAGTGACTCTAGTTGACGAGCTAGCAGTCCAAGCCGCTAAGTAGTGCCAGACTGAGGCATAGACCCCCAAACAGATCTTGATCAAGCCGAATGATGCAGCACAGACCCTAGGACTAGTAAGAATGGCCATAATCTAGGCTTACAGCTTATTAGGCCAAATTTGTAAACAAAAGTGCAAGAGTCACGTAGTCACTCTGCCTTCGCACTTGTATTGTTTTCCAACACTTGAAGTACACCTAAGAAAATCCGAAAGCTTGATTACACGATGGGCATGGAAAAGAGTACACACACACACACTGAGTGACTGAAAAGTGAGGATTGTTTGAATTAACAAGGAACTCACCCAGACATAATCCAAGAATGAACCCGCCACTAGGAGAAGATCTGGAGACATAGCCGGGTGATTGAAACCCCAAGCGTAGGACCAAGTAGAAGACACAACAGAGAAGCCAGGAGGAACATATACCATTAGAGGAGTGGATCTACCCGATCCAATCAATCTCATCAACAACTTGGTGGAGAGAGAGACTGTGGACATGGCAAAGGCAAGCACTTACCATGAGCAGGATGAAGAGCTTGACCTAGGCAGTCTCCTGCAGTGGCTAGTCGCAAATTATGATCTATAGGCCTAGACAGACCACCACGGTAGGATGTTTGAGGATGTCATAATAGACCTAGGGGAGGAGAGGAGACTAAAGTGTGAAGCTTTGCGAAGCCTAGTGACCTACAATTAAGACCAGCATGCTAGAAGCTTGCAGGAGAACATGGAAGTGCGTGAAATTCAGAGGGTGCTAGCGCTAGCAAACAAGAATAGGACAGGTCCTAATGCTAAGAGGGAAAGAGTGCTAGAAGGGTCCTGAGAGGGAAAGAGCGCTAGAAGGAGATCTTATGCTGAGTAAGCTTCTCATGAAGCAATTGTTAGACAATGCTTTTGTTGAGTGAAGTGCCACTGCAATGGCAGCCTCGTTGCTTGCAGGATTAGGGGTTACTCAGGGCTCCAAGAGCCAATCTAAAATCCCAATAGTCGTGAAACAGCTAGACAAGTATCAGCCAAACGATGTCCCATATAGCTTCGTAGAGCAATCTGAGCAAGTCTGCGAGGCCAACGGCCTCATTGATCTTACTTTCCACTCGCAAGTTTTTGGTCTGTGCTTAGGAGATAAGGGTAGGAATTGGTACATGAGTGTAGGCCCTATTGAGCAAACTGACCTTAATAACCTCAAGAGTCTCTTCATTAAGAGATTCTCGAAGGCTGGGTACTCTGACAACCTACTAATGCAGTTGATGAATGTCAAGCAGAGGGATAAGGAAGATATTCGGGATTATGTGACCCATGTGAGGAGTCTCTTCAAGAGAATCCCAATTGGTGAGCCACCAACTGAGAGAGCAATGTCCATAGTATTCATTAATGGAATACGAAGCAAAGAGCTCTACAAGGCCTTGGCTGGCAACTCAAGCTTACAGCGAGACACACTGATGAGGGTCTTTGAAGAGGCCATTAGAGTGGATGACTAGCTCAAGGAGAGAAACTCTAGGAGCTCAAATTGAGAAGAGATTGCCTTTAGGAATTTTGAGAGAGCTAGTGAAAGATTAGGCCCAAGTACTCAAGATAAAGGCAAGGGCACTAACTCAAGCCTGGAGCTAGCAGAGATGAAGATGAAGCTAGCTACACTACAAGAGATGATGAGACGACCAATGCGCCCTTGCCCTCACGTCCAATGTGTGTATTGTGGCAGGAACCACCTGCCAACTGAGTATCAGGACCTTCACACCTAACCTTGTGCCAATTGTGGTAGGTTCGGCCACAATGCCATGCTTTGCAGACTGATGAGGAGACTCCCATACTTGCAACCATATAATCCACCATACCTAGCAAATAGGCCACCAAAATTCTTTGGAAGAGGAGCACCACTAGCTCTTCTGGCACCCAATGATGCCAAGTCGGCCATTTTGAGGATGGAGATAAACCCCATGGGCATACTTAGACCACCTGGACCCTACGTAACCCATCCACCGAGTGACACTCCAGTCCACTACATGGAGAAGTCGAATGATGAAGAGCCTTACATGCACCCTTATGTATCGTATGATGAAGAAAGCAATTAGTCCTTATGGACTATCGACCACTACCAATAATGGCGTTAGGTAGAGGGAGAGGTAGAGGCTTAGGAGGGTAGACCCAAGAACCAATCACATGCTACTTGCGGTCACCTAGGTCATATCTCTTCGCACTGCCTTGAACCGGGAGCAAGCAAATTGAGACAAGGCTGATCAAAGATGCATTGAATGTGGAATCACACACCTTTTTTTTTATTGCCCTAGACGAAGCCCTTCTCTAACTCGGCAAATGAGCCATCATCCCCATTGGGGTTGTTCGATGTTGAGACACTCGATGGGGAGGCCAAGCCTATCCTATTGCATGTCATGACTTGTGCACAGACAAAGCAAACTGGCATATCATTGCCAAGGCCTAGCAACTTAGATGCAACCCAATCGAAAAGATGAGCCATAGGAGAAGGAGGAAGAAATCAAACACAAAGGTCACGTTGAAAATAGATAGTGCCACAACAATGCATGTGAGAAAGAAAGTGATAGACACACAAGCAAAAATGTCAGCCCCAAGGATGGCTGAGAAGGGAAGTGAGAAGGTTAGGGAGTATCCCAACCCAAAGAGCCAACTTGAAGCCATCGAAACAGTAAAGGAGTGGGTGAAAGAAGCCCAAGAACACCTAAAAGATGCCCATCCCATATTGGAGGACAATATCGATGATATCTCAAGCTTAAGCATGCCGATGTCACCTCCACGACCAAAATCGAGAGATGTGGCTGCACCACAAGCAGTGCCGCATAAACAAAGCCTAAACGCTATGGACCAGTGAATCAGCCAAGGCCATTGGCCAAGAAGCACAAGGACAGGAGAGCGGCAAGCTTCTAGCAATCTCCTCACCTCACTGATAACCACCCTTGTGACACTAAGCCTAGGAGATGTGCTTAGGTAGCATTTTCTGCTGTGGCGAGAGCTAAAACGATGGGTTGAAGGATCAATAGGGCAAGGTGCCACCGACTTGCACGAACACAATGCAAAAACGCAAATAGCGAGTGTGAAGTTGCACTTAATGCCAAAATCCTTACACATCAATGCTTTCTGGGAGGGCACTGAAATGCATGTTGTCTTGCCGGTGATACCACAAGGAAAGGAATTGTATACACGAGAATGGGAGTCCATGTGCTAAGCCATGTAGTGCTCTAGACCTAGGGTAACCCACCAGTCAAGATTGCTAGGTTTAACATCACTCTAGCTAATGGAACGAAAGTGAAAACATTTGGTGTGTTAAAGAATTGACCAGTAAAAATTGCAGGAGTCCAATTCTCAGTTGATTTTATAGTTATGAAGGGAGTGGACTATGATATCCTAGGTCGACCTGGATGCATAATGTGAGAGTCATAGAAGACTGGGGCAATAGATTGATCTTCCTAGACAATCAAACAGAAGCAATAAGAGTAGAGATGGACACTTGGAATACCACACCGGTCGACCTAGATGCCATCTCCACTATGCTGAAGGGTGATAGCCAAAATAGAAAATCTTACGGGCCACTAACTAAGTATATCCCTTGCCCTGAGGATGAGTGAGACTGAATGCATGTCCTTACTACAATCGACTTGCCATTCTCAAAAACAAGGAATATGAGCAAGCTATTAAAGCAATTGGCAAGATCCAAGAAGAGCCCTCATTGGCAATCCGCATGATGGCTAGGAGCGTGTAGAAAGGACCCAACCCGGTCTCATTCCAAGTACCGAACAACAAACAAGATCTCCATGAGATCCTAGAACACCTAACCAACAAGTTAACTGGCAACCTATCAGCAAACCTTAATCCAATCGAAGATCTCTTAAATGAACCCAAGTGGTGAAGGACCAAAGTGCATGACTTAAACTTGATGTACAATTGGGCCTTAGCCACCGTAGAGAGGGACGCAACATGTCAAGACCTAGGAGATGACGACCAGTCGGACAAAATATCTCTCACGACGAATATGAGGACTGATGTTCCTTTAGTGACGAGAGTGAAGGGAAAATTGACATGATAAAACATGGATGGACAAGTGATAGAGCAAATATGAGTAGAATCTAAGCCACACAAGGGAAATGCCTTTAGAATTGAAAGAGGAGTCATGCACATGGATTGCAATTGCACCTGGTTGGAGCACATAGGTGCAATAGACTTTGAGCAAGCCGGCCTAGCCCAACCAAGTGCCGTGCCACTGCTTAAGACGGATCCATCATCAGAGTTAAGACCACCAGGAGAGACTCCCTCTTCTAGCGAAGACAGAGAGTTCGATTCCGAATCAGAAGTAAGCTCAGATAGTGATCTTGAGATAGCTTGACCTTCCAAGACTAGACGCACCAAGGGGGGACTTACTTGTCCACCTCAAACACTGTAGACTAAAGGAGAGAAGAAGGAAGCAACCTAAGGATGCACATGCAGAGGAGCAAAGAATGCCGCAAGACCTACCAAGGAGATTCACCAATTTCAAGAAAGGTGATAGGGTAGTGATCTTGATGGGAGCCAAATGCCAAGGGCAAGCAAGCGAACCAATAGAAGAACCCGTCAAGCTCAAGGAGGTCAATTTAGCCGGGGAGAGGGAGACACCCCGACATGTCTTTATAGCCGATGACCTGACCAAGGAAGAGGAAGCAGGTCTCATTGTTCTCTTGCGAGAGTATATAGACGTCTTTGCTTAGTCCCTGGAGGAACTTAAGGGGGTAGATCTGAGTGTAGTGACTCACAATATACCCATGACACATGTCGTAAAACCAGTCAAGCAACGACCGTATCCCATGAATCCAAAGCATGCCCACACTGTCAAGGAAGAAATTGATAAGCTAATGAGAGCAGGATTCATCTACAAGATTGAGCACACAAATTGTGTCTCACCCATAGTCATTGTACTAAATAAGAATGGGAAGATTAGAGTGTGCATCAACTACAAGAAGGTAAACATTGCTACGAAGAGAGATAATTATCCATTGCCATATACCAAGCACATGCTTGAAAGAGTGGTTGGTAAAGAGGTTTATAGTTTCTTGGATGGCTTCTCGGGGTACAACCACGTGCAAGTGCACCGTGACGATAGGCATAAGACTGCCTTTGCCACTAACTGGGGAGTCTTTTCCTACACAGTCATGCCCTTCGGGTTGACTAACGTGCCAGCTACCTTGTAGAGGCTCATGTGTGCTATATTCAAGGATATGCTTAGGAAGGAGTTAGAGATTTTCATCGAAGATCTGTGTGTTCACTCCACTTGGAAAGAGCACATAGACAAACTCCAAGCTGCCTTTGAACGGTGTCGATTATATCGTCTCTCATTGAACCCCTTAAGTGCCAGTTCTAGGTGAAGCATGGATGCATCCTAGGGCATGTGGTGTCAAAGAACGGCATTGACACCAACTTCTTGAAAGTTAGGATTATTGTCAATCTTCCACCACCAACTGATTACAAGGGAGTTCATTGCTTCCTAGGCCATACAAGGTATTATCGGCGGTTTGTGTTGAACTATGCATTGATTGCTCAACCTCTATATAAGCTCCTGATTATATTTGAGTAGACCAAGGAATGCCAGTGCACATATGAGCAGTTGAAAAAGGCTCTAACCATTGTGCCAATTCTATGAGCCCCAGACCGAACAATCACTTTTCATGTTCACATTGATGCTTCTAAGTTCGTTGTAGAAGCAGTGCTGTGCCAGCCTAGTGAACACAACTTAGACTATCCTGTGAGCTTTGCTAGTAGACAACTCACAGATATGGAAATGAATTATTCGACAATGGAGAGAGAAGGTTTAGCCATGGTGTTTGTTGTAAAGAGGCATTATCTTCTGGCTACACCTTTTATCTTCTTTGTTAATTACCACCATCAAGCCCTGCTCTAACTTGTTAATAAACTGTGCACTACAGGACGCATAGCTTGATGGTTACTTTTTCTTTTAGAATTCGACTTCTCCCTGATTGTGCGTAAAGGAAAGCAACACTATATGGCCGACCATATGTCTCGCATCCCCACGGGAGAAGCCACTCGACAAGGTATTGTAGGACGAACTACTTGATGCCCATCTATTCAGCCTATCCAGTGCATAAGGTTTTCTTAGAGCTGAATTGACGCCTTATTGGGCAGATGAGATAGTCCAAGTGCTTGAGCACAAACTCCCTGAATGACCAATAGAAAAATCCTGACTTATGCATCTCATTCTCAAAATCCAACCATATTGATAGCAGGTCAACTCTATCGGCTAAGGCAAGAGGGATTGCTATGCAAATGTGTGTGAGCATGAAATGCACGACGCGCTGGCAGAGGCACACGATGGAATAGCAAGAGGGCATTTCAATCGAGACACTAAAGCCCGCAAGGCGATGCAATCTCAGCTATGGTGGCCTACTCTTTTTCGAGATGTAGCATGATTTGTAAAGCACTATGATGAGTGCCAAAGGACAAGGGTACCAGTTCACAAGGACAAAATGGAGTTGAGTCCAATCATTGCAAGGCACCCATTTGAGAAATGGAAAATCGAATTCATTGGGCCAATCAATTCTGCAACACAATACTCACAAGCAAAATATATCATTGTTGCCACAAACTACCTCATGAAATGGGCGAAAGCACGAGGTACAAGAAAGAATGATGCTAGGACCATTGCCAAGTTCCTGTGGGAACATGTAATCTCAAGATTTGGTTGTCCCATTGAACTTGTTCGACCAAGGCACACACTTCATCAATGAAGTGATTGCTCATCTCCTAATCCACCTTTCTAATCATCCATTGAAAACCCTCATCATACTATCCTCATGCTAATGACCAAGCTCAGTCTATGAATAAGATACTAGTAAACATCCTGACCAAGGTAGTCTCTGCTTTGAGCAATGATTTGGATAACAATCTCATGGCAGCCTTATGGGCCTATTACACAGCCTATAAAATGGCCGTGGGACAGACTCCCTTCAAGTTAACCTATAGGACTAAAGCAATTCTACCTAGCTTGAGAATCATTCATCAAGAGAGATGGGATGGAAAGGAGGCATGGACAGAGCGCCTAGTTGAGCTAGAATGCCTATCAAAAACTCCACTTCTAGCCACCCACGTGCTCATATGCAAGAAGGCCAGACACAAAAAGATGGCTTGACAAGCATGTCAAGCAGCAAGATTTAAAACAAGGAGACTTAATGCTCTTGTACTCTGTCAAGGGTCATAAACAAAAGATGAAGTTTAGAGGGCTAGGGCCTTTCAAGGTCTGCGCCATCAGTAGAATCGATAATGTGGAACTCAAAACCTTGGAAGGAGAGGACATAGGCTTCTTCAATGGCAGTCACATCAAGAAGTACTACCCTCCCACACACCCATTACATGAGCCTCCAATGCTGGAGTCCCCTGTCAATGTGCGAGTTGCCACTATCACAGAGATTGATGAGGAAGATGAGGAAGCAGTAGAGCCAGCCTATCTGAGTATAGCAGTCTCACTGCCAAGAAAGCACATGCCTTCAATGCATTGATCGATGAGGGAGCTGACTTAAATATCTTAACTCACGATCATTGGACTCACATTGGCAAACCACAATTACAACCCACCAACACCAAACTCAGCCCATATGGGGGCCGATCATATGCACTCTTGGGAAAGTGCAAGGCTGCAGTCTCTATCGAGTCTGAAAGCATACTAATGATCTTCTATGTGTTGCAAAACACCAAGGATGCAGAAGCGGAATCATTGTTAGGGCACACATTTAAAAAGCAAGATCATTGCAATGTCGCGACTAAGAGTCCCAACATATTCACCTTGCCGTAGGAAACATATATATAGTTACCACCTTCAGCAAAGGGGTGTGCGATTCTAGCAAAGTTCCAAAGCCATTGATAGAGAAACCCACCACCAAGTCTAAGGAGGGGGATCGTGACTTGCCACAACCCACCAAACCTAAAGATCTGCAACAATTGAATCCAAAATTGCGATCCCTAAACCAAGGCTTCAATGGATACTAAACAAACCCGCCACATAGGAGCACACATCCCCGGCCCCACAAGGCTAAAGACCCACACTCGAAACCTAGGACACCAAGACAAAACCATAAGCATCGACATACGATCAAGCCATGATGGGTCCCCAATACCTTATTGCAAGCGCAAGGCTAGCTATATTGTCTAAGAATCGCTTCATGAGGAGCTCACTCAATGTAAGATCAGTCTTTAAAACTTTCTCCCTCTCAGCATTTGGTCTTCTAATTGTGTTGGTTTTCTCTTCCTTCTCTGTTGTTTGACAATCCATAGGTGCTTACTTCAGGTCCTAGTCCTTGGGTCATATTCTAGCTTCTCAAGGTTTGCTCCTATTAGTGGGTTCATTCCTCATTTTAGACCCCGTTAGTGTGTTTCTTGTTATACAAATCAGTTTGCAACGTTATATGAACAAGACACATGCATGGTGGAGTCGATCTGTGCTAAATTAGGCTTTCTTTTTTTCCTTGTGCACTTCAAGTGTTTATGTGATGAAGTGTGTGAATTCAATCACAATCAATGTAGATCACACTCCCTTGATTGATTTCAGCTCAAATGATAGCTCTCCTGTACAAGTGGTGGCTACTCGCAGTGGTCCACTTTTGGTCCCTATACTGCACGATTGATGAGTGGTTTGAAGGGTAGCAGGTTGAGGTCGTTAGTCTGGACCTCTATTGGGGTATGGTCAGTGACTACAGCTCCTGGACTGTCGGGTCCCAACTCTTGGGTCAATCGGCTCTATTGCCCTGTTCACTCACCTGAGGATCTACTGCGATGTCCTATAGATAGGGCTTGGCCCCTATAGAGTCTAGGAAGGTCAGAGTTTTCAAGATTTGATGTTTGGTTTTCTCATCCAATTTGCAAGTTTTTGGTCCGAGTACGATTTGTCTGAGAATTGGACAAACAAGCTATCCAATTTTTGGGTTTTTTTATTCTGGATTGGTCAAAGTTGTGTTCAATCAGACAATCCAGTTGCATCTGATTATGAAAATCAAATGAGTTTGGGGCATTTGGATGGTCTGATTTTGGGGATTGAACAGTTTGAATGTGGCGGCAAAAATGGGTGTAAAACTATCGAAAATATGTCCAATGCTCACAACACCTCATCCTAGTCCTTGGCAAAGCTCCAAGATCAAACAAAGAGGAGATAGCAATCAAACCAACTCACCTATATCTTGTGAATGCATCCGGTCACACGAATCAAATCTCTCCTTTTCTGATTCTGTTTTCCTACAATAAACCTGTCCCCAGTTCTCTCTCTCTCAACTTTGAATGCAAATATGAGCTCTCCATTGCTCTCTTTGCCCCTTAAACATGTTGTTATTTAGTCTTCCACTCCCCCACTTCTCTCTTAAATTCTCTTTCAATGCATTGAAGCCCCTTTTTCTCCCTCTTTCATTCTATTTACAACAGTAACCCTACTAGTTACTTCTTTGTTTTTTCTGATTTTATCCTTACCTAAATGCATCCAAATCACAACTAAGTACGTAAGCTGATCCAACCTACTTGCCAAAATCTAAAAAATCAAAAAAGTTACTTGCCAAAGAGATCGAATACCTTCGACTCGCTCCTACCTATCTCAAGTACCGATTTGGGACAAACCCTACTCCAATGCTCGATTTGGAGTGTGCAAGCACTCAAAGCTTGAATCCCTTGGCCTCGGCAATGGAACCAAATTGTGGGAGCTTCGCACTCAACCACCAAGATCCACATACTACTTATTGCTTCAAGCATTTCAAGCCAAGTGCAATGGCTACCTGTCACATAGCCATGTGTGCTCTCACACCTATAAGTGTAGTGAGCTTACCTTCATGCCTGATCGAATTGCCTCTTCCCTCAAGCTCTAAGCTCCAAGCCCCATCATTGTGTGCGAGATAAGAGAAGAGAGGAGAAGATGGAGAGCTTCTCCACCCACCAGTCTCTCACCCTCACACACTTACTCCCTCACTCCTCACACTCCCTCCCTCAAGCACAAGCACAAGAAAGAGCAAGAAGAAAATGAAGAAGAGTTAGTTTTGGCCACACACAAGAATGAGCTTCTTCATTCACTTTTTGCCTTTTTATACATGCCCTACTCCTCCTTGGTGGTGGGTGTCCATCCCTTCTTTATATGGTCGGCCATTGTAGCCTAGGCCCTCTTTCCCTATTCCCTTCCTATTTACATGGTTCCTTCACCCATACTACATTTACAAGCTACACAAAAGGGAGCTTGGCGCTCTTTTACAAGGATTTAGGGTGTGCTTTTATAATTTAAATGCACATTTTCCCTTTTGCACTTGCCTTGGACATTTAAGTTTTCTTCTTGTGCTTTTGGTTCTCTTTCTCCTATTTCTTCCATTGGGCCTCATTTTTCCACTCTATCCTCTATGTCTTTTTAATTTTCTTTACTTTCTTGCGCTTTCTTTGAATTGAAATTAACAAAGAAATGACCCAAGAAGAAGATCAAACCATGATTTAGCAATCTCAAGATCTTTACCCCATGATTAAGTTCATTGCTCACACTTACATTCAAGCTAACCTAGATATTTTTCTAGAGGGGTGGCACAAGTCAATTTTTAGTGTTTCCCATAATGTGGGAAATGCATGAACATATTTTCACCAATGATTATGAACAAATGTTTATAGATAATCCCTAACCAAATAGCCAAGCATCTTCAATTTATCCCATCTTTCCATACCAAGATTTTCTAGAAGAGTTTCAATGAGGTAAAGGAGTTGAAAAGTAAAATAGAAGGGCAAAGTGTATTTGAATAGGAATGATATTCCATCCATACTTCCATTGCAAAAATTGTCTGTCAAAAAATGACCATCGTAGTGCAAAGGAGAGTCATTAAAACCTCCATGTGTGACCAAACATACATAAGGCACACTTCCATCCAAGTGCTTAGAACTGTATAAGGACTTGAGCTAATTGAACCAATTCAATAACACTTTCTTTTGGATAAACTTCTTATAGAAGACGAGTTACATGTCGCTAATGGGACAAGGAGATGCAATATAGGATGTCATCAAGTATCTAACATTACTCCCCATGATGCCACAAATTTTGGATGCTTAAGCATCTTGCACCCCAATAAAACCCAATTTCTATGAATGGCACGTTTTTAGGTTGAGTGACACTATATTATAGCCACCTACTTGTATATAGATAAAAAAAATTGTTGCATCATTGTATATTAGTAACTTTCTTAACATAAAATTAACATACACCATAAGAATCTAGCCCTTACAATGCTCAAAAGCAGTACAAGATTTTTGTGTGGGGGAGGGAATGAACTACAAATTAGGGCACAACTAATGTGGCAAAACTTTAATTCACAATTAATTTTTTGAACTAAAGTTGATTGCATGCACTCTCAATTTTTATCAAGTGAATGCGTGACAAAATAGTTGACAAGTAGTGTGCTCAAGCCTACGGAATGGCATCAATGGAGTAGCAAGGCAAAAAAATCTTAGAAGAGCTTGAAAATACAAAAATATTGAAGACATCAAAACACTTAAGAGCCTCTACTGCCCTCAAGGCATATAATGAATCATCAATGTTGAGGCCCTAAATTTTGCATAAAAGATGTATCTCAACCTCTACCTCAAGAGCTTCTACTTCTTAAGGAACGTATAAATTGCTCTAGAAATTCCAATTACCATCAATAATCACATTCCAATATCAAGGCTTGCGCTTCAATCATCTCGACTCAGAATTCAACAATCAAGTTGAACTAAATAAGTGGAGCCTTGCTTACTATATTTTTAACATTTTCTTCTAGGATTAATTAAAATAATTACAAAATCTAGAGCCTATGCTTTTTCATTCAATATAACAAATAACGGGTTTATAGAGGCAAATTTGGATAGGGCATGGCTAAGAAACACATCATTATATATTCATTATTCATTGATCTTAATATCAAAATAGGCAATGCCATATTTATCATTCATTGTACTGATGTGCACACCAATGGTATTTTTGACACTATTAATGACATGTATTTCAATGCTTATACCAATGTTGGCAACTAATACCTACAACCAAGACTTTCACTCATTACACTTTAGTATTTTTCCCATAGCTTATGCATTTGATATCGGATTGAGGTGTCCTATAGCTCAAAATGAAAAGTGCGACAAGAGTTACAAACTTGCATCTATAGTGTTGATTTTGTGAAATTTTCAATTCTCTATTTTACATAGCGTAGAATAGTTTTGGTTTGGATAGTAACTCACACTTACAGATTACTCTCGGCTTTAGATTGCACATATATTTCAATAGATTTGTCTTCTTGAAGGATTTTCTAGGCTAGTCTATGCTTATTTTGCAGAGATTATTTGGGCTAAATTTGACTTGTAAACATAGTTTGCATGTACTCCGGTGGTTGTTCTATGCTTATAAGATAGTTGTGATACTTGGGAAGTTTGCAAAAAAACTCATACACCTTTAGGAGTGCTAAAATATCGTTTTTGCATCAATTTTATGCTAGTTTGATATTTGAATAGTTATTGCTTGGCTTTGCAGGGCATTCCATTGCAGTTTGTTGATCTATTTTGAGGTTACAATTGGGTATATGTTGGTAATTTTGGTATGTAAATGCACTTTTGTCATTATGGCTTCTTCATCAATTTTAAAGAATGCATTGTTTAATATTGAAAAGTTTGGGCGAACAAATTTTTTATATTGGAAAGAGCAAAAATTTTCCGTTTCATATTGGAAAAAACAAACATAAAATGTATTGGCCTAGAAAAGTAAGTGAAGCCAATAGAATGTAATGACATAACCTTGAAGACATGGATCCAAATGTATGAGAGGAATAAGATGAGCTCACATGCTCCACTATTATGCTAACACTCTCAAAGTCTGTGTCTTTTAATATGAAAATACAAAAGGTGCATATATTTTATGGAGAAAGCTTGGTGACCTATATGAAAAGGAAAGTTTAGCCTCGCAAGTTTATTGGCTAAAAAAACTGATTGATCTTGACATGGAGGAGGGGGCTTTGATTTCTAATGCCTTTATCCTCTACCATCGCACTGATCAAATTTGCACCACTAACTAGTAATTTTTGTCATGCCAACAACACCACCTCATGCTTCCATCTACCCTCTAACTCAACAATGTCAATCCTTCATAATTGTGGAGACAATGCTACTTTAAACTTTCCCTCCCTTCACATCATATTAATGGCATTCTATATTTTTAAAAAGTACATCTCCAACTAATATGGAAAACCAACCTCCTAACTTTATACAAAGGGCCATTTTATTAACTTTAAAGCCCAGTGGACCATGGATAACTTATGGAATCAGGTAATGCAAGGGAGGGCATCTTTTCCAAAAATATCATAATAAGTGCAATACATTAGGGACCCTAGGCCCCCATTAATTTTCCTTCCCAAGCTTAAAAATAAGGAATAGGGTAGGTCCCCCTTCCTCGAGGAGGTGAGATATATTTTGCTACTAGCACTTTTAATATGTTAGTAAACTATTCTACTTTGCAAAACTCGTATGGTCCTCCTTTTCTATGGCTACTCTCCAAGTAGTTAACTCTTTGCTATTGATAGTTATAGTAACTTCCTGACCTTTCTATGTTAATTTCAATCACACCTTAAAGTGACATTGTCAAGGGAAAAAATAATCCTAAGCCTTCAATTTGTACTTGTTGTCTAAAGTTTTATTGATTCTTATCTAACCTTTGAACCTTGATTGTCTTAAATAGGAGCAATCTTGTATCTATTGTAAGAATAAGAATCCTAACTTTCCATATAAGATGGACCCTTCTTCAAGTGTTCCATTCTAAGTTGAAATGAGGTCTATGCTTCCCTATTGCTAGTTACTTTATGAGATCTAGATGATCAAAAATATATGATGCATATTATAATTCAGCATTTTTGGGAAGATTAATTGTTATGACTTTTGGATCACAATAGGAACTTAATTCACATTTAGCATGAGTATACTTTCACAATATAATTAGGATAAGGTAGTTAAGGAAATATAGCATTTTACAGTTAGTGATATATACAGCTATAAGTTAAAGGTATACTTGATGATAAGGCGAGTAATCACAACCTATTAGAAAAGAAACAAGCTTTCTCATTTATTGTGCAAGAAAAATGGAAATATTAGAACCAAAATCTCACCAAGATAGAGAAGCCCTAAGTCTTCATATGTATGCTTTAGACTAAACTTGTCACTTACATTCCAAGGCTTACAAATATATAATACAAAATCTAATAATAGTTCATAAAATTTACTTATTGTGAGTCTATAGCTACTTTTCAAGCACCTTAGCACAAAGAGATATTAACGTTCAATGCTTGCATTACGCTTGACACTTTTGTTTCAAGTCTTATAAAGATATAGCACTAAGGGATACTGTGACTTTAGGACAATCATTTATGTCACCATTACTCAATGGTAATATACTATCAAAGTGTCAAATCAACTTTTTCTTCCTTTGAGCCTAGTATCTAGGTCTCAAGTCTACATTGGCATTAAGAGACACTTTAATTAATACAATCATACACATTATTTGAGATAGTCATAATTTATCTTACATTCACTTATACAAAGCTTTGTGTCAATGTCCCAAGCCTCGCTTGACACAAAGAGACAAAAGGATTACCTATGCTTGCACTAAGTATGGTATCTAAGTCCCATATCTTTATGACTTGGTACTAAAGGACACTAAGTTAGTGTATTCATATATATTACGTATCTTGATTATAATTTCTAACCCACAATGTATTTATGCAAAGCTTGTGTCTATGTCCCAAGCATTTCTTGGCACAAAGAAACACAAGGATTATCTTATGCTTGCACTAAGGATGGTATTTAGGTCCCATGTCTTTATGACTTGGCACTAAAAGACACAATTATCAGTGTAGTCATATATTACTTAAGGTAGTCATAACCTCATAATTGTAGTTTTTCCAACACCTCTGCCTTGTAAACCATGTACGCACTACAGACTTCTTATACACAAATATTTATCTTAATGTACAATGTCATACATTTACCAAATTGCAAGTTAAAGATTATTGGTTTCTTAAAATTACTAATTTCAATATCAAAAGTATGTTTAAAAACAAGCATGTTAAACTTTTTGAAATAAGTGTCTTACTATGACATAACATTGCCTATATTTTAAACTATTACTATTATATATAAGATTTTAATAGATGCATTGCTTTCACAATTTTAGAGTTTCAAATTGCATGCAAAATTATTTAACTAATTATAGATAATGATAATGTTTTTGTGGCAATCGTTCAAAATCTTATATATAAGGGGTACAAAATATATTTTCATTGCACATTGTATAAGTCTAGAAAGGGGGGTCATAGTTCTCTTAGATTAGTTGTAAATAGGGGGTTCCAAAACTCTTCACTTTCATAGGTGACATGTCTCCTTTATAAAGAGTAAATCCCCTAGGTTTAAAGCATGGCACTCAACATTTTCTTTGTTGCCTATTTGTAAAGACCACCCATATGATGGTTTTGCCTCCCATGGCAGTTTTCCACACTTGGCTAACCCACCATCATTGTTGGCCATTGATTTAGTTGTAGCCTAGTTGCACCTTCAAAACAATTCTAGATAACACTTCTATCATAGTTCATCATCTTTTGTTTGTAGACATTAATGAGAGATAAACTTAGGAGTTTTATAAAGCCAAGGCTAAGAGTTTTCATTAAGGCATTACATGTTAGAACTTTAGAAGTAAGTTAAGGTTTGATGTACTCAAATAGATCGCATATTATAAAATAATAATACATCTTATACTTAGAATCCCTTAGTCCCAATAGAAGATAGTTTCACTAACTAATATAACTAAAATTTGAAATATTAGGACTTAAATGCAAGAGGATATCCAACTTGACTGTGTTTTCTTTTCCAAAGCAAAACATCTTTACAAAATCATTTTGTGATTAGTCATCTACTTTTTGATATTTTGGATTGTGCAAATGTTGATGCCTTTAGACCTAAGCCTCTTACTAGTCAACCCATTTATGCCTTGAAACCCTCCTTCCAATATCTTGAGTACTAGGTCTCTAGAATACCTTGATTACAAGACCTTTAGAGTACCTCCACTATGCCTACTTCAATATCTTGATTTGTAATTATTTCAACTAATCTATGGAAAGAAAGTATCTCATTTGAGGAAAATGATTTAGTATGATTGTGTACTAAAAGGAGGAAGCTAACATCTAGTGAAAAGCATGCAAATATTGTATTACCTCCAAGATATTATGGGTTGCTTCATATTGGACACAAGATTAATGTTAATGCATTTAAATTGGACAAACCTCCTCATTGGTAGATTCATGTCATTGCATATTAGTTTCTTTAAACCCTTTAAGGGAACACCACTTGTCCCCATAGTTGTAGATGATCCTCCACTTCTTGAGTAAGATACTAAAATCTAGATATCCAAAGTTATCCTTAACTATTACCGAACTACCACATACTTAGTGTCATAGGTATTTGGTTAAGCAATTCTCTTGAGGAATCCTTGTGATTCAAAAGTCATCACTTACTGTGATCTATAACTATCTAATATCTTCATACCATTCACAATCATATTAAGTCCAAACACACACACATTCATTGCATGAGGCAATATTCGAAACATCCATGGCTACCTTATTTTCATAGGGGATGTATAGATTTGCCACATCAGGCAGTACATATGGTATTATCGATTGCCTTATTGATTTACTGCCACATAAGGTAAGACAAATCACTTGTGGTATTTGATGTAACTTTACTATTATCAACCTAAGGCTAATAATATTATTTTTGTAAAGTTAGATTTACTAGATAGATGGTAGAAATTATTACACAAAATCATATTGCTCGTGCAAGAAAGCAAAAAGCTCAAAAGGATGCTTTTCATGGGTTTTGAGCACAAAAACTCAAGAAATACAAATCCATAAATATAGGTATGAGGGAACTACTCACTCATACATGGGGAAGATTGTACCCATTATCTTGTAGTACAATGTTGTCTCAATTTCTCTCTTGTGTATTTGTGCTTGTTCACATACACTCTGTGTGTGTGTGTGTGTGTGTGTGTGTGTGTGTGTGTGTGTGTGTGTGTGTGTGTGTGTGTGTGTGTGTGTGTGTGTGTGTGTGTGTGTGTGTGTGTGTGTGTGTGTGTGTGTGTGTGTGTGTGTGTGTGTGTGTGTGTGTGTGTGTGTGTGTGTGTGTGTGTGTGTGTGTGTGTGTGTGTGTGTGTGTGTGTGTGTGTGTGTGTGTGTGTGTGTGTGTGTGTGTGTGTGTGTGTGTGTGTGTGTGTGTGTGTGTGTGTGTGTGTGTGTGTGTGTGTGTGTGTGTGTGCACGCTTTATGCAAATACATGTTCCTCGATAGTGTGTGTGTGACATGTTCCTCGATAGAGAAGAAATAAGTAAATTTGAGTATTCTTGTCTACAAGGATGTCTTGTCTATCTCTTTAGTACATGCATGCCACTAAGTAACTTATTAAAAGCAATAGTACCCACTTGTGAATACATTATATGGTCATAGAAATTGGATCCATGCACTAAGATATTGGATGCATGACCTACATAAATAGTAAGAAGATCTTAGTAGGAAAATGTTTGCTTTGTTTTCACGTGTAAGCATGATAAATAAAACATCATCAAAACTAGGCAAAAAACTTACATGCTCAGCAATAACACACTTAGTTTGCAATTCTACTTTTTAAGATGCTTTATTAATTTTAAACTTCAAACATCTATCTTGTCTCATGGGCTTTCACGTGCATAGATAATTCCTTTAAAAAGATTTTCTACCATTTTCCATCACATGTTGCCTCAATCCCTTCAATCCATGACACTTGGTATCCTATGTGTGCTTTGAGTCTACCTTAGTTTATAGATCATGTGGTCACTTGGAAGCCTTTCTTCTTACACCACATGCATTGGTTCTAGGGATCCCATATTTTGTCAGCCTTTCATCTTATCTTTGGTATTGGCATTTTGGATGTGGAAAAAGTGTATGACTATCTACTTTTGTTCCATGATAACGTGTCTCCACTTAGGTGCATTGTGGAATAAAAACCCATCACATTCCCATCTTCTTTACATCCACATCTCCAAACAAAATAGGCTTTACAACTACTTTTGCATTAGCTAAAGGATAATCCTCATGATACATGGTTAATCTTATTTAGAAATCCCATCCTTTTCATCAAGCAACAAAATACCTCACCTACATGGTTGATACTATTTTCTTTCCCAAGTCAACCACTTATGTCTTTTCATTAGGTCTACGTCCTTTTCGCTTAAGGTAACCTCTACTTTGTTTTGATCAACCACTTTGGGATATATAAAGTTCTTGTTTGCTTATATTATTTTAATGCTCTCAAAACTTAAAACTAATTTTGGTCTAGAAGGATAAACTGCCATGATCTAAACAACACATCAATTGGAATCATAATGATTAAATAGTTATGAAGACTAGTGCAACATAATTTCTAGTAGAATCTATTGCTAGAATAAAGAGCTAGTGGTGTGATAAGTACTTGTAGGAACACATTGTGGGCATGAGCAAAAAAAGAAAAGAGTATTCTTAAGAATCCATGTATGTGACATTTAAGAATGTTTTTAAAACAATCACTTCTTTCTTACAGATATACTTTTTTCTTCATACCACATCATATTTGCAAACTCACTATCAAATGCTACAAAGCTTAGTGGAACTTAATATTTCAATAGCGCATCTTTACTAGCTCATCAATTAAGTCTCTTAAAGATACTAAAGGCATAAAGGCCAAAGTATGGTATGCATAGGAATGTAACTCCAATCTTTCATATTAGATAGGAAGCCAAATGGAATTCATCTTTTCATTGCATTGTAAGTGGTCCAATTTCAAGTGCTCAAATTATAATTGACAAAAGAAATGTATACTTTATTTGCCTCAGTGGTGGTGGGTGCAACGAGAAGGGTGGAGAGATGGTGTAATTATTTTCTAATAAATTTGAGGTTCCTTTAAAATGTCCAACTTTTTCTCACCCAAACAGGCATTCCCTCATGTTCTAAAAGTTGATTGAATGCAATCAAGTTAGACTTATGGGTTAATCATAGTGACATGTGTAAAGATGTCCTAGATAAGGCACTTTATTAGTTATGCAAGTAAGGCCATGCCAATGAAATAGTTGATGTATTCTTTTGGAAAGGGTAATTTAATTGAATCAATGTATTTTTTAAAATGTGATTTTGTATTAAGTAAAGCAAACAGGATTAATAGTATGTCTAACACCTCTTATAAATGAAAACTCAAGGACATACCGAGTCCTATACAAGCTAAAGCATGGGCAAAATGCTTACCTCCTTTTAGGATTACACCGCATCTACTTTGAAATTGCCACAAAAATAAAATATAAATGATTTTTCTAGTGAGGCATTCTATTAAAGAAAAGCTTTTTTCTAATATTCAATATAGATTGAAGACTCACTATTCTTATCAAATTATCTAACCTCATTCTCTCCTCATCAAAATTGAATGCTTTCCAAAGTTACAACTTGTAATTGGCCAAGGGGTGTCCCATGATTCTAGATGCAATCTTTTAACTATCTCCAAAAGAGCCATTTTAAGGGTGATGTTATCCCCAAACCCAATTATTTTGAATCATCTTTTTTCCTTTGTTCAAATTGTGTATAATCCCAAAAATATAATTAAATTATTTATTCATATCCTCTACACATGGACATTGTGGGAGACATCCACTCTCCTAATCATCTTGTCCTTGGTAGGCAACTTAACCATAACCATTATAAGGGAGAGACCTAGAAGGGAGAGAGAAAAAAGAAACAAGAAAGAGAAAGAGAGTGCAAAGGAGAGAGAAGTACTAGAACAAGAGAGTGAGAGAGAATGAGAGAAAAAAGGGATAGAAAGAGGTGGAAGCCTTTAAAGCTAAAGAAGAAGGTTGAAGATGAAAAAGGACTTGTTTATTACTCAATGATGAAAAAAATAAGCCTCTTGCATCTTATATACCCATGCTAGTATGGCTAGAGTATATTTCACTTATTTCCCAAATAATGGTGCCATTTTCACTTCTTTACAATCGATCTTGATTCTCTACCCAAAGACTTTTGCCCTCAAAAATAAAAGAAATGGCCTTATTACAAATGACTCCAACAATGGAGATGGCAAAGTATTATTCTATTACGACATTAGAAAGATTATAAGATTCTTGAAAATATTTCATGAAATGGATTGTATTCAAAGTAGAGACTACGTATATTATATAACACTTATTATAGAGCATAAATCTAAAAATCTGGCCACAAAATCTTCATGAAAAGACTCTTGCAAACAATAGAGAGTATGTTGTCTACTACAAATCTTGATGTGGTAAAATTGAAACAATTTTTAATGGGTTGGTCCAAATAAAATATATCATATGTTAAAAAAAGATTATTTCATATACTTTCAGCCCTTATAAGTTGTATTTCTCTATCAAAAAATAAAAATGAAAATTTGTTCTAAAACAATAAGTTGTCTGCAATGAAACAAGAGTCAAATTTGACTAATCTTCAACCAAAAGAGGATCTCTAAGGTATGTGAATTCCTCCAAAATAGATATTGGCCTCCAAGAAACTTCTTGCAAAGGTAGACCCCTCATTGGACCAAGTATTCCAATTTTGATTGGGATCTAACCCACTAGCCTATGATGTCCTCATGAATATATTGAATGATGCCCTCTTCATCCATAGGTGGTATCTCTTCAAGATAGTCCATGTGATCTTATGAAAGGTATAAGATGACTCGCATGAAAAACATTGTGAAGCTTGGTAAAATAAGAAAGTTCCAAACTATATGCCAAGTCACCAGCATGCTTGATAATCTTATATAGCCCATAATACCTATGTGCAAGTTTGTTACTTGAGCCATCCTTAAGAGTGGCATACCTTGACTTCGGCACTCTTAGAAGCACCAACTCTCCTTCTTCAAACTCCATAGGTCTTCTCTTTTCATCGCCATAGAGTTTCATTTACTATTGCACTTTCCTAAGATTCACTTTGTATTGTTGAAGTAAGGCCTACATTCTTTCCAAACTATGTCAAAGATAAATCTCAAACCATCCATCTCAAGCCATTTATTAACCAACTCCATTTATCCATCCATTTGGGGGTGTTGTAGATAAATCCAATTTAGTTCCCATAGAGCCAAAAACTACTTGACAAAAATTACTCATAAATTTGGGTCTCGATCATGAATTATGACATGACATAATAGGTGCAACTTGAACACATGCTATGTGAATTGGTGTGCTACTTGAGATATTGAAATTTGAATTGTTATGGGAATAAAATGAGCTTATTTTGTGAGTCTCTCTACCACCACATAAATGCTATCTCACCCCTTCTTAGTTGTAGATAAGCTGATGATGAAGTCCATTGTAATTTGTGTCCATTTACCTTCAAGAATATGCAATGGCTGAAGTACATCACCTCGCTTAAAAGTAATGTCCTTATTTTACTAACCTGAAATGCATCTTGACACAAAATCCTTAACATCTTTCCACATGCCTTTCCAATGAAAGCTCTTAGAAATTTTGGCATATGTTTTGAAAACTATTCAATGATTAGTTGTAAGGGAAAATTACATTTCTTCTAGAATCTTTTACTTGAAGTAGAAAGTGTAAGGAATTAGAAATTCTTCTTCATCCATCTCTGCTACAATTTCTAAAAGATATGGTTGTATTCTTCATCTAGAACATAAGCCTCTTATATAGCTTCTCAATGTAATCACTATGAAACTATGTTACATAAGACACCTTATGCACCCACATTCTTGAAAGTGAATTAACCACAACATTGTCTTTGCCCCTAGTATGAGTGATATCAAAGTCATAGTTTTGCAAAGTAGCTGCCCATCTTCATTGTAGAGAGATTGCATTGTGAAATGAAGTATTTGAGGACTGTATAATCACTCTTCACCCTAAACTGATTGCCATAGATTATCCTGAATGGACAATAGGAAAATGGATATGGAGAAAATGATAGAAAATGGATCAAAGGCTGCGAATATGATACCACTTAAAGAGAAAGACCTCGACAGGAAAGAGAAAATAGGGAAAGAGTGCAAGGGAGAGAGAAATAGAGAAAGAGAGAAAAAGGAAGAGAAAGAGGTGGAAGCCATTAAAGTTGTGAAGAAGAAGGTTGAAGATGATAGAGGACTTGTTATTACTCAATGATGGAAAAATAAGCCTCTTACATCTTATATACCCATGCCAATGTGGCTGGAGCATTTTTCACTTATTTTTTGAATAATAGTGTATTTCCACTTCTTTATAATCACCTTCCACACCAATAAGTTTGTGTGGGGGAAATGATTAAGCCTTCCACTAGCCCTCCTTTTCAAAGTTCTAGGCCTACTATGAGGAAACTCCCTTTTTCAACAAGTCTGTAAGTGTAAAAAGTGTCAATTGGAGGGCTCATATAAGTTCTTCCTAGATCTAGTACTATTCAATGATTTACTAATCCCTATCATTAGGAACTTGTTTGAGTGCTTTCCAAAAGTAAAACTTTTAATCAACCACCCCTTTTTCTATTACAACACTTGAGTATTCCACTCTTTTTTGCTTTCATTGAGTGAGAGTTATTACAAAATTTGATCTATCTTCTATATCACTTGGGCATATCTTTATGAAATATCTTGCCAAGCTATGAATTGATGTGCTTTGAATTTAAGAGCTTGGTTTCTCTAACACAATAAGAAAAGCTAGTGTATATGCAAATGGCCTTAGCCATATTTTTTAGAGAAATGAGGGATCTACTCTCCTATTCTAAGGGTTTCTCTAGTGTTTCTTGTAGGAGCTTGGCCTATGCTTTAACAATCCCTTGTGCTAATTGTGGATGTAGATTTTAAATTGTCCATTTCTATTAGATCCTACTTGTGGCAAAACTCCTCTTTGAATTGGTTGCATCCAAATGCTTCAATCAAATATAAACCTAGATTGGTGAGAATGGATAGTTTGGGAAAAGAAGAACTAGGCCTCAAGGGCCAACATATTAGTAAATATCTTGTAAGTAAAGTTAAGCATCATTAGAGGAGATGCCAATGGCAAGGCTTCCTATGATCTAGTGATTTGGGGACTATCTTCATCAACCCCTGGTTGAATTCTTCCAGCATGCGCCCTTCTATATCCCTTGAGCTCCTAAAGTAGTCTAGCAATTTCACCAAGTCCCTTGAGCAAACACCCCACGTCTCTCAAAACATTTCTATTGGGATACCATCCATACCTACTAAGGATTTACCATATTTCACATTTTCCAATCACAAATTTGACCTCTTCTTCAAAAACATCCTCTTCAAAGCAAGGACATGTCCAATGGAATTGGTGTGATCATGTAACCAATGAAATCTACTTTATTTTCATAGTTCATCACTTCAAAAGGCTTAATGCCTACAATAGAGGCAAGGTGGCATTTGAAAACTACCAATATATGTTGTCATATTTGACCATTTCTCCTTGGCCATTCTCAAGAAAAGAAATAGACATACCTTATACTTGGCATTCAATCACTGAAGAAGAAGGTAAAGGTAATTAGGGCATCACCCATTATTTCCATGTTAGCATTGAGTTGCACTTTCATGGCTTGAATTTGGGCATCCTCCTAGTTGTGTAGGAAATTCTTAATCTCCTATGTCATAAGATGGTGGGGGTCCTTTTCATGACACTTAAGAGCACCCAACAATAGCTTCTCAATAAGACATTCCATTGTCAAGGCGTTTCCTCTATTGATAGCTTGATCCTTGCCATGTTCCTTTGCAGTAAGCTATTCCACATATACTACACCCAATTGAAGTGAAGCACTACCATTGAACAATATTATTCTATATGTTTCCTCTATTGATAGCTTGATCCTTGCCATGTTCCTTTGCAGTAAGCTATTCCACATATACTACGCCCAATTGAAGTGAAGCACTACCATTGAACAATCTTGTTCTATACCACTAAAAAACCTTGAGTCCTTTAAGAAGACATTAAATATAAAGAAAGGGATGCCACTTATGATTGCACCATCCAAGATGATTTGAAATGTGTATCTGATCGGGATATGGTTGATAGCGTGCAATGGCTTGAGCTTGTGTCCTCCACTTAACCACCATGAGTTAAGATTCACATAGAATCTATGTAGCCTATTTGACCACTAGGTACCTCCAATATGCCCATTAGGCGATGTGCAAAAGGCATCTCATCCACCATCTTTTGTTGAGGAGAGATCAAGGAACATACGTGCATGTACTTTGTCCTAGGTCTATTTCACCTCTCCAATAACATAAACCCACATCCATGTTACCTACTTCCTTCAACATAAGTGATATTCCAATCTCCCATTATGAGAGTGCTTTAATTTTCTATCTTACTTTTCAGTCACCCCATTGCTTTGTTGCACCATTACTTCATTTCCTCATGTATTGATTTTAGTTACCACATCACTACCATCTCCTAACTTCCACTCAAAGATTGGTTTAAGGGTCTCTTTGATCGATAACAATGTTCCCCATTCCCATGCTTACATGCACTTGCAAGACTAATATATCATTGGCAAGTCACTCTCAAGGCTTCCCCCTATATGCTATTCACTTCCAATATCAAGCCATGAGAAATATCCTTTCGCTTATCAGAATAAAGACCCCACATACTCAAAGTCAGTGCAATGACCTAGATGATTCCTTCACTGTATCAATACATGAAGTTTGCATCCTCATAGTGGTCTTCATCAAGGTCAAAAGCAACATATAGGTTTTGGTTGACATTTAACAAGAAGCATCTACGCCATTCTTGAGTAAGATTTTTAGGGTGGGCTATCCTACTTACCTTTAAGATCCTTCCATCTAGGATCCTAACCCCTTTTCCTTTGCTCCATGCTTCCTTATTTCCACCTTGAGACTGATTAGATTTAGATTATTTCCATTTCAGATCTCCTTCTTTTCAAATCCAAAAGACAAAGCTTCACTTTATTTGCTCAATTTTTCAATTCCCTTGACCTATATATTTTCTTCACCTCAATTGAGGGGCAAATTTTATTTATCTTCTTTGTTTCTACTCCTTCCCACTTGTAGGGAAAGTTGCACACAAAGTATCCACATTCCTTACATAGAAAGCATGCATTTAGGAAAGGGGAGAACCTAACATCAACAACCAAGTCAATGTTATTCAAATATGTTATCAAAATTATAAGACAATTTACAAAAAATAATTTTATTTTTGTGGTTTTTTAATATTATTTGATTAATGATGGTTGTGTAACTTGTCGTGCATAGGCCTATGTTGCATTGGTTGCTCATGCTTGGTGGTTAAATGGCACAGACTAATATGATTTGTGCTTGGTGTAATGCATTACTAAGTAAATATATCATTCTTCAAAGAGCTTCTGGTGTGCAAGAGATATTTATTTATTGGGTACTCTAGTAGTGTGGAATTACTACATTTTTTATGCATGCTCTTTGGCATGATGGTTGTATGTGCACAGGCTCTAGTGATTTTTTGAGGGCTAACAAAGCATGGAATTATTATTTTATTAACACATGTCTTTATTAGATTAGAATTAACTCTTTAGATCCTATTTTTAGGAAATATGATCCACTTTGGAGAAAAGAATTGGGAAAGAATAGTAGTGCAAGGAAGAGAAATGTAAGGGCCTATTTTGGGATGTCCTTTGTATTTTGAGTACCAAGATAATAAAATGAAATAAATACATGCATGGGAGATGTGCTCACCCATGCATGGGTTGAAGATTGTACCCAATTGGTCTCTCGTGCATTCTTGTCTCTCAAATCTATTCTTTTGCAATTAGTGGTTCTATGAATTTTCTTCAATTTTATGCAAAGCTATGGTGAATTTTTACAACATGGATATCAGAGTGCAGTGATTGGCCTATGGATCACCATCAAAGTCAATATCAAGATCAAGGCATCCATCCATAATCAAGATCTCGTCCATATTTATCATCAAGCATCATTGAACAATTTGTGTGATAAAGCTTTTACATAGTCATTTCTTGCCTTGGACAAGGGAGATGTCAATTCCATCCTTTCCAAGGTGAGATAGACCTTCTCAAATGTCTCTTTCTCAAGCTATTTTTCCATCTCAGACATGTTTTTTCTTCAATGCCACCTACAAGTGGTTTTCTTCTATTGAAGTGGTTTTAAAAAAGGAGGGGGGAAAGGCAAATCTGACAATAGACCTGTGTACTACTATCCTAACATCTCCAAAATCACTTTGAATATTTCTTATTACTTTATCTCAAGCATCAAACCACTAATGTCAACATGATAGCATGCAAGACAAGACAATAGGCACATCCTCTCAAAATTTGAGGTGGCCACATATTGGTTTTAGGTGCCATATGTTGGGTGGCTAAGCTAATCTTTGTTGATTCAAAGCTTTTTTAACTTTCACAAAGGCCTCTCAGTCATTCATTTTGTGTGTGTGTGTGTGGGGTAGGACAGGGGTGCATTATATAACAAAACTCCTTTCCCACTAAGGTTACCATTACTCCCTAAGCATTATTCCATGGGGATATGTTGAGTGCTGAAATTATATGTTTTTTGTGTTGATTTTTTGTTGTTTTTGTTGTTGAATGGTTGTTTTTGGTGATGGATTGTTTGAATTTGAAGTGTTTGAGTATGTTTGTAGGGTTTATGTTGGTTTTTGATAAGGATATAATTTTCTGAAGCATTCCATGATTCTCTCTATAGGGTTCTGTAAGGTCTGATTTTCTTTTGTTTTGTTTCTGTTTTGGTAGTTGAGATGGTTGAATGGATGTTTTGAGAGATGCTTAAGGTTGTGTTAAAAGGTTTATGAAATATTGAATTGGTTTTGGTTTGATTTTTATGGTTTTTCTAGTCTCTGTTGATCTACTGTAATGTTCCATGTTTCTATAGTTCTATAGTTCTATTCTTCTGTTGTCATGTTGCTTCGTGGTCTATTCTATTTGTATCTGTTGAGTGTTATGTTGGATGTATGGATGTTTTGGGAAGTGTTTTTGTCTTAGGAAAATGATGAATGAAAGCTCTATTCAAGCTAATTGAAGTGAAGAAGTAGCTGATAAAGATTCACAGAAGGTTACAGAAGAACGGTGACATAAGCCAAATCTCACAAGACATTATAATGTCTCTGGTGTCTCTTCGCATCAAACATACCTTTTGGGAGGTGTATCCATGACCAAGAGAAGAGAATTGAGTACCATTCTTGAGTATTGTAGTGAGGATATGATGTATTATTGAGAGTGTATGAGTGTGTGAGAGATCATATGTAAGAGATAGTCAAATTTATGAAAACAATGTATCTTTCTATGAGAGATTGAGAGAGAAAACTATAAATACATTGAAGATGAATACTATGTGATTGATTTCCATTCAAAAGTGGTGTATTCTTTTATGTCCCTTGTTCTATTGATGGATTTTATGAAGATATTGAATATTATGGTTGATTCTATCAAATCCGTGGGAGATATATACTATGATGCTGCGTGAAGATTTGCTATTTTCCTTGTTTTGGTCATCAAAAGAATGAAATAAAAGCTTGTTGATGTTACAAGATAAATTTTCTTGCAGTAGAATCCCCTTTTCCTTGGTGTTCCTCTTGGGGCTCCATGTATTTGGTGCGTAGCCGAGGAAAACTTGCCATCAACAAGCATCGGAAGAGGCTGAAAATGAAGGAAAGGGCATTGCCAAGAAGAGGAGAATTCAATGGATGCTTGAAACGTTCATTTTTCCATTGAAGAGTTGGAGATTCTTATTGCCAAAGCCACTTTCCATAAGAAGTTCATCCCACAATGGCAGAAACATATTACCATCATGATGCAAGCTCTATGCGGTGGACTATTTCCTCTTCCTGTTGAAGTAACAAAAGCTTGCATCTTGGTGGCAAATTGTTTGGAAACAAACTGAAGAGTAGAAATAGAGAGAATGACCATCCATGGAAGATTTGATATTCATTGAGAAGTTTCCAGACATCATTAAGTGGGAGATCGTAAAGAAGCTTCAGGAGTCGTGGTCTATGGAGGTTCACAAAAACAAGAAAGAGAATAGTTGGAATTTTTTCGTGGATGCTCAATAGCAAGATACGTGGGATGCTTGGTGCACTGACATTGTCCAATTAGCAACCCACTAAAAGTTGGTAGACAGAGTGTTTTTCACAACATACACTGTTGAAACCATTAGAAGCTGGCATTATTATAATAGTGGCACGACAAGATCCTAAGAAGAATGAGTTTTGATACTTTCAGCACGGCATATCTCCCCCTCTGTAGTGGTTTGAAAGCCGAATTCAGAGATGTTGAAAAGAAGAAAGTAGAAGAGATGTTGGTCGAAGAATACCCTGGAGACTAAAGCCCTCTCTGATTCTATTCTATTGAGTATAGACCAACTGGTTGGAGCCAACCCTCTGATGAATGACACAATCAAGAGGCAAGCATTAGAACAATTCCAGAGGTACGTGAGAAGAGAGAAGGCAATAATTAAGGCTGAGAACGAGCTCGTAGCAAAAGCCTCCTTTGACGCCCTAAAAGCACTCTTTACAGAAGTTCCCATGGCGACTCAAGGTCCCCTTCCTAGTCAGATTCGTCGTGGAAATATTGATGGTAGACTAACAAATGTAGTCCCATTGCCAATTTTTAAGGGAAAGTACAATGAAGACCCTGATCTTCATGTAGCAGAGTTTATGGTAGCATGTGTGGCTAACAATGCCAGAACCCCTGAGCATTGGTTAGCAATCTTCTCTGCTACTTTCAAAGGCGTGGTATTTCAATGGTATGAGAGACAAGCAGCAAGAACTTTTGGCACATGGGATGACCTAAAGTTGGTCTTCCTCACTAAATTCAGGCGTGAAGGTTTTGAAGAGCGAATACGATAGGAGTTCATGAACCTAAGTCAGTCCTCTGGAGAAAGAGTAGAAGCTTATGTCTCGCAAATGGAATCCATCCTAAAGAGATGGACTAACCATCATTTGGACAAAGGCATCCAGAAAGGAGTGTTTCTCAGAGGCCTACAACCAGAAGTTCGCAAGTTCGTGGAATTGAGAAGACTGATCAATTTGCAAACTGCAGTGGAAGGTACAAGATTGCATGACGAAGTTGAAGCAAGGTTGTCAATGACTCTAGGAAAATGAGTCTTACCTCCTCCCATGCCAGAATGGTATACCCACCAAATGCAATCCCAGGGACCGTTCCTTATTCCTATCCCTAGATGGAAACAGTGCCGCAGTATAGTGCACCTAATCCACTGTGGTCACCACAGACAATAGTGCCTCAAATGATGGTTCAACCATAACAACAGTGGCCTCAAATAGTTCCTCCAATGGTGACTCAACACCAATGGAACCCTACCAACTGGAATTAACAACCCCAAGTCTCAATAGGAGCTCTGAATCAGAACCAGAACAGAGGACCCTCTGGATCAACCCAACTAGTGTATGCAGTAATTACAGAACCTTCCCAAAATTCTACCACAAGTACTTTAGGAGGAGAAAATCTGAAGGACTACTTATCCAACTCAGTTGCAAGTATCAAGAAAGAGCTTATGGATGTGATTACAGAGTAACTACAGAATGCTGAAGGTGAATACCACCAATATATCTACCCTTGCGGGAGCTGGGAGAGATGTGATGTGTTTTAATACATGGTGCGAAAAGGGTCATCAACAAGCGGGACATTTAGCCATTGAATGTACCCGAAAACTAACCATTCCTGGAGCTTTTTATTCCTACTGTTTGCGGAAGAACCATACAAAGGATATTTGCTCTTTGAAAGAGATGCACGAACAAAGACATAAAGATAAAAATGCAAGATTCAACTTGCTAGAATCCAAAAAACCAAAAGGATATTGGACCAAAGCCTAGGGAGTTTGGTCCTAATTTCAATCCAAGGAGGTTTCCCTCTCAAAGTTACAAAGGGCGACAGTCTGGAGGTGGTCAAAGATCCGAGGTGGAATGTTACAGATGTGGAGAAAATTGACATATCTCACCGAATTGTCCAAACCCCAAAAGATCTATAGATTACAAGCCCTTATGCAGTCGATGCAAAGGAGAAGGCCACACTACAAAGGACTGTCCAAGTCTAGCCCCTGTTAAGGCCAATGCCACTGATAGCCAACAGAAGGCACAAGAGCCTGCCTCCAATTTGGTGGAGTTGGAAGTTGCCACTATCACACACACCAAGAAGAAGGAACTAGTTATCCAGAAAGAGAACTCCCCTGCCAAGACTGTGAAGTTCAACCTACCAACAGAGGAATAAAGTAGTACAGGACAGAACAGTGCAGTACAGATTACTGCAATGCTACAAAGAGTTGCAAAGACAGTCCAAGAAATAGGACTAGAGGTCTAGGAGATAGACGATGTAGAAGCACCTCTAGAAGCAGAAGAAGTGCTGAGCTGCCATTGCTAGAAGAAAAAGGAAAGATGAAAATAGGTGTAGCCCCATTCCCTAGCAGATTGGAGAATCCTGTGGATCCTATCAAGGATTATGACTTTGTCAAAGACCTAGAAACCTTTACACCAAACCTAACATTCTGGCAATTGCTGATGCTGTCTCCTAGCTGCCGAAAGAAATTCAAAATCATCTTGACAAGAAGATGCGGACTAAGGATTGCTCCCCCAACAACAATAAAGTCCAACAGAACAACAGAACCTGTGAAGGAGTGGATGTGACTAACGCCTTCCTAGATCTTGGAACCCTAGAGATTAGTGTATGGATAGAGGATGCTTTATTTCAGATTCATTGATTGATGGAGGCTCATCAGTAAACATAATGACAGATGTGACAATGAAGGACTTAGGGTTGCAAGGAGTTCAACCTACGCAGTGGCTTATCAGATTGGCAGACCAAAGCAGAATTAAACCATTGGGTATCCTCCCATACGTAAAAACAACCCTTGCAAGAAGAGACTATTGGCTGACATATTTGGTGGTCAAACCAAATTCTTAGGGACCTCATACCCTCTGCTATTGGGAAGACCTTGGCTTTTTAAAGCGAGAGTCGGGACGAATTGGTTCAAAGAAACCCTAACCCTAGGCAGAGGACCCAACAAAGTGGTGTTGAAATTGCATGGATTGCAAAAAGGTAATGGATCCACATCCATCGAAGTCATGACTGACTCCTCCAACGAAGTAACAGGTGGTACATCAGGAGATGAAGAGGCTATTAAATAGATCTTTCCCAAGAAAATAGAGGCACGGTCCCTAATAGTGAGCACTGTAAACCAACTACCAAAGGAAGCCAAGTCCTTGTCCATGGGAGAATACCTCCTGCCTCAACTCGAATTGACTTCTGAAATCACCTCTGATAGTGAGATAGAAGCATGGATGTACTGTTCTCCTTATTACATGGCAGCCACAAAGACAATAGTAGAGACAGAGCCAAAGACAGAGGTAGAAGCAAAAGCAAACACAGAGGCGGAAGATCTGTTCTTCTCCTACAGAGCCTCTACAGAAGCAGAGACAGAGCCTCCAGAGGAAGACGATGAAAATGATGAGGAAGAAAATGAAGCAGGCTATGAAAGTGCAGATGAAGAAGTTTCTCTGATAGTGGATGATCTTGTTCACATCCCTACAGAGACCTCAGAGGTTGAAGATCTTGAGGTAATGGATGGAATGACCATGGTTCCATTTGGGTTGACCAATGGACCACAACATATGCAAAATTTGCATAAGCAATGGATCAAAGGCATAAAAATTAAGTTCACCAGTGGCTCCTGTCACCCTAATCATTCATTCCGAAGAAAAGATGATGATAATACCCCTTGTCAAAGAGCCATCAGAGCCATGGCTTATAGAAGGTCCATGCTATGTGACATTCCTGGACGCATCCTCTGAAGATGAATTCCTAAGTTCATAAGAAATTAACACTCACACAGAAGCAAACAAAGCTCTGATACCCTTCCAACAATCTCAACAGACAAATGAGTCATCTATTCAAAGGGAGGACACTGGTTCTAGTGGAACATCAGATGATGACACTACTCCCTCGAAAGAGTCATACCTCTATCTAGAAGCAATCCGTGGGACATTTATCTGCAAAGTGGAAGGTGAAAGGCAAATGACATTCCTGGATACTGACGGTACTGAACGTCACCTGAAAGTGGGTCTCAATCTTCCAGAAAAATAACTAGTGGTCCTGCAAGATCTACTAAATGAGAACTTAAACGTGTTTGCTTGGTCGTACAAAGACCTAAAGGGAATTGATCCCACAATATGCCAACGTCACATTGACCTAGAGCCTGATGCCAAACCTGTAAGGCAAAGACAAAGGCATATGAATCCTAATTATTCAGCTCTGGTAAAGGCTGAATTATTAAAACTTCTTGAAGCCAAGTTCATTTATCCTGTGGCTAACAATGAATGGGTTTCGCCCATTGTGGTTGTACCGAAGAAGAACAAGAAACTTTGAATATGTATGGACTTTCGAAACCTGAACTCGAAGACTAAGAAGGATCATTTTCCTATCCTTTTTACAGACCAACTGCTGGACAAAGTGGCAGGCCATGAGCTATATTCCCTCTTAGATGGATTCAGTGGATATAACCAAGTCCAAATCGCAAAAGAGGACCAATCCAAAACAACCTTCACCATAGAATGGGGGACCATGAGTTGTATTCCCTCTTAGACGAAGAAGGATCATTTCCCTATCCCTTTTATAGACCAACTGTTGGACACAGTGGCAGGCCATGAGCTGTATTCCCTCTTAGATGGATTCAGCAGATATAATCAAGTCCAAATCGCAGAAGAGGACCAATCCAAAACAACCTTCACCATAGAATGAGGGACCTATGCCTATAGAGTGATGCCATTTGGCTCTGTAATTCTCCTGCCACCTTCCAACGAGTAATGATGGCTGTCTTCCAGAATCATCTACATGATTTCATTGAGGTGTATCTTGATGACTTCTGTGTTTATAGTTTAATCCGTGAGCACTGGGGACACCTAGAGTAGTGTTTTGATAAATGCCGAGAGTGTGGGATTTCTCTCAACCCCGACAAATGTGTCTTTGGCGTTTCATCAGGAGTTCTTTTGAGCCATATTGTCTTTGCATAAGGGATTGCAATAGACCTGGTGAAGATTGAGAAGATTGCCGACTTAACAATACTAATAAACCTCAAGCAATTGAGAGGATTTCTTGGCCATGTGGACTACTATAGAAGATTTATTGCACATTTTGTAACTAAGGCAACCCCTCTGCACAAGCTCCTAAGAAAAGATGTGGATTTCCTTTGGACTGATGACTGTGAAGAAACCTTTAATACCCTAAAATAGTGCCTTATCCAAGCACCTATCTTGCAGCCTCCTAATTGGATGAAGAAGTTTCATGTGCACACAGATGCATCAGTTGAAGGGATAGGTGCTATCCTATGTCAAAAGGGCCTCTCTAAATTAGATCAACCAATCTATTATACAAGTCGGAAAGTAATCGACCGTGGTTGGAACTACATAGTGACAGAGCTTGAGTGCTTAGCAATGGTGTTTGCATTAGAGAAATTTTGACACTATCTATTGTCAATGCATTTCAAGTTCTACGTGGATCATGAAGCCCTATCCTTCCTAATGAACAAAGTAGATGTCAAAGGACGACTGATGAGATGGTTGCTCCTATTCTAGGAGTTCAATTTTGAAGTGGTTACTAAGCCTAGCCGTTTCCATGTCCTAGCCGATCATCTATCACGGATCCCTCAAACTACAGAAGAGGAATAGGATGATCCAGACCTTCTTGATGCTTCCTTGTTTCTAATTGAAACAGCTACTCCCTGGTATGCAGACATAGCCAACCTCCTGGCAACTCAACAGTATCCTCCTGGCATCTCAAGCCGTGAGAAGAAGAAGCTTTTGTTAGAATCAACTCCCTACACCTTGCTAGGCGATGCACTGTACAAGACGGGCAAAGATGAAGTGCTGAGAAGATGTGTTGCAGGAGACGAAATCAGCATAGTATTGAAAGCATGCCATGATGAACCATGTGGTGGACACTTCACAAGAGAAGCAACAACCAAAAAGGCTTTGTTAGCAAGATACTGGTAGTGGACCCTCCACAAGGATGCATATGACTACTGCAAGAGATGTGATGCTTGTCAGCAAGGAGACCCACCAAAATAAGTGCCATGCCACTGCAACCTATTCTTTCCCTAAAGCCATTTGAGAAGTGGGGGATTGATTTCGTGGGACCCATTGATCCACCCATCAGACGGAAGCAGAACAGATACATCTTAGTATATATGGATTATGTCACAAAGTGGTGTGAAGCTAAAGCTCTGAAGTGGGACGATGGTAACAACGTAACCTTGTTCATGTATGAGAATATTATCACCCGTTTTGGCAGTCCCCTTGAGCTGGTAAGTGACAGAGGTACTCATTTCCTTAACAAAATCATGGAGGAGCTGACAAAGCTGTATAAGATCCGCCATCGCAAGTCTACTCCTTATTACCCCAGAGCCAACGGCCAAGTTGAAGTCACCAATCGCATCCTCTGCTTGATCCCGACAAGAACGATTGTCGCACATCATCGTGATTGGGACAATTGACTTACAGAGGCCCTCTAGGCATACAAAACCTCTCATAAGGCTGCTACAGGACATACCCCTTTCCAACTGGTGTATGGTATAGAAGTCGTCTTCCCTGTTGAATTGGAATTGCTCTCTTTGCAAGTGGCAGTTAAAGAACGCTTGGGAGATGATGAGTCACTGCAACACTACCTCCTACACTTGGAATGTTTGGATGAGATTTGGTAAATGGCCCTACAATGTATGAAAACCACTCAAGCGCGACGCAAGGCTTATCATGACAGTTTCATCAAGCACAAGGAGTTCCAAGAAGGTGATATTGTCCTAGCCTATGATTCAAGATTTGGCAAGTTTCCTGGCAAGCTTCAACAATGGTGGATGGGTCCGTATAAGGTACTTGCTGTCAATCCTAATGGCTCTGTTCAGGTGCAGACTGTTGATGCCTCTAATGATCCTTTTCTTATCAACGGCTATCGTCTAACAAGTACTTCCCTCCTTGGGGATCTTGACAATCACAATCGACCTACCCTCCCCCTTTTGGGCGTCGCACTGTCATTCTCTTCATGCTTCTGATAGCCCTTATGATCTTCCTCATGAGGCGGTCTTGTTCTGCTAACCCCTCACAAATACCTCTCAACCCTACCTTGTTCTCTTCTCGTCTGATTCAGCAACGGTGGTGAGGTTGGTCCTAACACAAGGTATTTCTACCATTCTCTTTATTAGTAAAAAAAAAAGAAAACAAAACAAAACAAACAAACTGTTATGGGAGAAAAGGAAGAAATTCCCTGTCATAACATGCCTCATTCTAAGAAAAGGTGGAAACACCCTTGGGCGGAAAGCTAACTATGGAAAATGTGGTAACACCCAGCAATTCAGGATAGCTTATTCACAGCAGAACCTTTCCAGTAAGTAATTTGAAGCCATCTCCCTTAGTGCACTGTCTCTGCAATATCAGTCCGTCTGCCCGTTTTAACAAATGACCTTTCATACAAATCATTGATGTACCAAATGTGTCAACTATCTCCCTGGGTATGCATCATCTTCAACACTCGGATGATGACAACAAACAAAGCGATCTTCATTACCAACCCCTTGAGTGATGCCAGCTTTCATCCTAACAGGATGGGGATGTGAGTAAGGGCTGTCCTCTATATCTATCAATGAGCGTAAGACAGAGGGTGGGGTCCCTTCAATTCAAATGAGAGGTGAGATATGTGACTTGAGTGTTGCATGCACGGGATGGACCTCTCAATGCACAAGGCACGATCTGTTCCTGTGCACTGCACCATAAGGCTCCCTGGCCTTCCTTCTTGCATTGCATGCTAGCACAAGACGGGATGCATAGTTGCACTATCAAATGCACACAAGGCATACAACCTCTGCACAAGTGACAGTGAGGTTTACATCAATGGGTTTCAGGAACAGGTTGCCCTCCTATATCTTTCAACAGAGGGTGGGTTGAGTGTGACTGGTGTTTCTTCAATCAATTATTGAGAGGTGAGGATTGAGGGATGTTACGACAATTGGATTCAGGTACGTTCTCGTTTCCCTATGCACCCACGAGATGGGTCTCTGCCATCGTCACAGGACACTCCACTCTATTCTAGGCACTGCACTACAAGGCTCCTTGGCCTTCCTCCTTGCACCTATGCCAGATGGGTTGGACACACTGATGTACCATCAATTGTACACCCTAGCATACTTCCTCTGCACCATTCCCTTGTCGATTCCTAAATCGGGTGTGAGATCTGGGTTTCCATCAATATTCACTCGCATGATGCAAGTTCTAGGGCGAGTGACTGTCCTCTCATCCCATTTGAGTGCTTGTGAGTTGACTGACTCTTCTTCGTCAACGACACCTACTCCAACGGGCTTTATCAACCATCTACCTCCCTAGTTGCTGATGCATAGTCCCTACCATCCTGGCTAAATGCTAGAGCGAGCCCTGGTTCCTCCTGTAGCTGACTCCAACCCTTTTGTAGCAGTGACGGTTCCTTCAACCATACACGAACTGGGCCAAGTTTTTGTGACTCTATCCTTATGATTGCAAGTGTATGTTATGTTTTAAGTGTGGGGATGCCAGAGTCCAGTCGGTTAACGAGTACTAGGCTATGTTGCTACATCTAACCCTGTCCATTAAGGTTTTCAGTGTGGGGACGAGTCCCTGCGTGTCTATGATGCATACCCCCCTGTATATGCCTCAATTTAATCCTGCATGTATGTTATGACCCAATTTTACCCTGATGGGGTCCCTTCCCCACCCACCCATCCATGTTCAACCCACCCTTGGGGTCATTCCTTCTTTTTTTATCATTTATCCCTTGTTGTGATGTTTTTCCATGTGAATGTCTCCTACGTTCACCAAAACCCACATCCCACCTTATAGTCATGTTCGTCCCTTCAACCTGACCATTTTTTCTTTTTACCTCACCCCGTTCCGGATTACCGTTTTTACATTATTAATTTTTACAGCTTTTCCCATCCAATTGGATGTATTTCCATGCAAACTTATCGCTTCAGAATAGTGATCTGACATACCAGTCCTGTTCCATGCCTTCCCCTGGACATTTTTCCTTTTACTTGTCTATTATTTTGACATACGAATTATCTGTAATTAATTTTTGGGTGATTTCGTGCCTTTTTCGCTTATGTTTTTAACCTTTTTTAATGTGAACCAGTCCTATTTTCCTCCGAATTCACTTCTAACTAGACAGCCTTGTCTGCCCACCCTTTCTGCCCAATTCTCCTTTTTCTTCGGTCCTATTTTTTACATCTCGATTTTTTGTTATTAATTTTTATTAGTGTTCTCGAGCTTCATTTTTTTATTTTTTCCATATGAACGCATCCTACATTCACCAAGACCCCCATCCAACTTTACATCCGTGTTCGTCCCTTCAAATGGTACACTTTTTCTTTTTACGGACCCTTATTCCGACTTCCAGTTCTTAAGTTATTACTTTTTGAAGTATTTCTCAAAAATTAGATGTTTTTCCATGTGAACGCACCTTTATTGTTTTGGAACAACAATCTAATGTGATAGCCCTATCCTCCATCTTTCCCCTAATATTTTTTCTTTTTGCTCCATGTCCTTTCGATGCACGGTTCATCCGGTAATAATTTTTGCACGTTTTTGGACCATTTTCGTGCATATTTTTAATATTTTTCCATGTTAACATGCCCTATTTTCACCGGAATTCCAGCTTCATTTGACTATTGTGTCTCACCGGCCTTTATCCATATTTTTCATTTTTTCTTTACCCTATTTCGACCATTGTATTTTTTGTTATTAAATTTTCAATATATTTTTTATTCTATTTTTTGTGTTTTTCGCATGTGAACCCCTTCTAACTCCACCAAAAGTGAGTTTTGAAGTGACAGCCCTATGCATCCCCTTCCCGCTGATATTTTTCCTTTTTATTGCCCTTCATTTTGTTGCTCGGTTCTTTCCGTATTAATCTTTGAGCCCATTTTTGGGTCTATTTTTTTGGGTTTTTCCCCTGTGAACATGTCCTCTCTCAATTGGAACAGTGTGTTGACGTGATTGGTTTGTCAAGTACGTTATTTGGCACATTTTGCCTTCTTTCCGCCCTGCATTCTGGCGATCAAATTTTCCCATCTTAATCCTCGTATGTATTTTTTGAGCTGTTTTTTGTGTTTTTTCAATGGGAACGCCCTGATTTGACTCCGAACACCCCATTGTATTTTTCCGTAGTCTCCCCCTCACCTTCTAGACCCGTTTTCCTTTTTACTGCATTGTGTTCCAACAAACAGTTTGCGAGTTATTAATTTCTCTTAGTTTTGCCGAGTTCTCGCATGTTTTGCCTCACGTGTGTTTTTGTTTTTACGCGCCTCGCAATGCCGCCGTGGCATCCGTGCCTTCCCCTATCACTATCCCGGCCCTCGTTGCTTCTCATCACTGCAAATTTTTTTACCCCTACTCCGCGCCTTGCGCAAGACGAGGGCAGCCTCCCTTCTTTCTTTCTTTCTTTCTTTCTTTCTTTTCTTTTCTTTATTTCTAGTTTACAAACCCAAAAAAACCCCCCAAAAAAAAAACAACAACAACAACAAAAAACTAAAAAATCACACACAACCAAAAACCAAATCCCCACCACCACATTTCCCAACTTAACACTCCTTTAACACAAAAATAACCAAAAAAAAAACAAAAACCAAACCAAAACAATAACACCATTTTAAACAAATAAAAAAACAAACAAACAAACCAAAAAAAAAACAACCTTAAATTATTATTATTTTTTAAAAACCCAATTAAATTCCTCCCCAAGGTTTTTTTAAAATTTCCCTCTCTCTCTCTCTCTCTCTCTCTCTCTCTCTCTCTCTCTCTCTTCTTCCTTCTCTCTCCCTCCCTTTCTCTCTCCCTGTCTTCTTCTTCTTCTTTCTACTTTTCTTCTCCTTCTCTCCTTCTTCTCCCTTCTTCTCCTTCTTCCTTCTCCCCTTCTTCTCCCTCCCCTGTCTCAGCCGCCGCCCGCGCCCCTTTCACCGCCCATCTGCGCCACCGTCTGTCGCCTCCCCTCCCTTCTACCTCCCCCCCCTATTGTCCTCCTCCTCCCACCCCTTCCACCTCTCCTCCCATCGTCTGCCTCCTCCCATCCCTTCCACCTCCCCTTCTCTCCTTCATCGTCTGCCTCCTCCCACCCCTTCCACCTCTCCTCCCATCCCTTCCACCTCCCCTTCTCTCCTTCATTGTCCGCCGCCTCCCCTCCCTTCTACCTCCCCCTTTTATCGTCTGCCTCCTATCCACCCTCCCTCCCCACCACCTTCCCACACCACCTTTCCCCCCACCTCTTTGTTCGGCCCACCTGCCAACTTTTTCAAAAACCACATAGCCCTCCTTTTTCTTTCTTTCTTTCTTTTTTTCCTTTTGTCTTAATTCAAAAACAAAAACAAAAACAAACCACACCACCCCCCCACAAGCCCCCTGTCCCACCCCAACTCCTTCCCTCAACCCGTACCCATTTCCTCCGTCCCGCCATGTGCCTTCCCCCTCCGCGTGTGCGTGCGGGGTGCTTTGTGTGCGTACACGCATGGTCGTGCTTGTGGGATCGTCGCGACTACTCACACGCAATCGTGCATGCGTGGTCGGTGTGTCCGTGATCTTTGCAAGTGTTTCCGCGCAAGGACGCGCATCCGACCTATTCGTGCGATGGTTTCAGTCGTTCCTACGCAGTCACAGTCATTAACAGCCGTTCATATGCAGACACATGTACTTCAAATCCCGAAAACCTCTAAAAACACATTAAAATTTCAAAAAATCATTAAAATTCCATTCAAATCCAACAACAAATTTAAAAAAACTTGCCAAATCTCCAATATTTTTACCAACAATTTAAACATTTTTCCAAACTAGAAATCTCAGAAAAAAATTACACAAAGTTTGACAATTCAAAATTCTTTTCACAAACATGCAAAAATGGATAAAATTCATTAACAATTAATAAAAATACCGATATACTTTCAAAAAAATTTAGAAAATTCTACAAACTTCCTTGCCCCTTTTGCCAATAATTTCTCAATTGAAAATGCTTTCTTAATTGGTAAATGTTTTATTTGAAGACATAAAACCCTAATTTTTTGCCCAAATTTATGCAAAATTCATTTTCAATCTCAACAATGAGTTGAAAAATGTGAATTAAATCTGATTACCTTATTGACACTAGATGATCATGTTTGATTTGCTGAAATCTCATTTTTACATTATGTTTATTTTTTAAAAAAAACCACAACACACTATAAAAATAGAAAATAAAATAAAACAAAACCGCAAACTTTTCGCACATTGATATTTCAACAGTGACATGTTTTCTCATTTGGTTTGTTGTTTCGATACACGTCAATATGAACCACCATATTACCCTTCATTTTATTTTCTACATTTTTATCTTTTAAACACAATATTTTAAAAAAAAAACAAACAAACAAATAACAAAACCATAACAATAAAACCCCACAAAAACAAAATCCCCACATATCCATCATTTTATTTTATTTTGATCATGTGTCACATTTATTTCATTATTTATTTTGGTCAATGTGTTAGTTATTTTTTCATTTTTGTATATGACAGGATGACTAGTTTTAGTCGACCTTTTGTCTGTTGTGTGGGATATTTGTGAATTGCGTCTTTTTTTTTTAAGGACGTGGTATTAGACTTTGCAAACGGCCCCACACATTACCAGGTTTTTTCTATTTTTCCCTCTCTCACGTTGCACCATAACACACATTTCATTGTAATAAAAATCAACAGATCGTTGCACACACCAAAATAACATAATGCACATCATAACATTGTAAATAAAATGAACGAAATGTTAATTGTAAAAGAAACCCCATCGTTGCACGAGCACTTGGGCATAATAACCCACCTAATTTTCTAAAACAATTAATTCACAAGTGCACATGCACACGCGTTACATACACATTAAATTGTAATTAAAATAAACCCCCCGAAGTCACGCATGCATGCACTCAAGTGCCACACATCATGTAATTGTAACAATGAACTACATTAGTAAAGACCTAGTCCAGTCAAGTCGTGTCAAGTCTAAGAGGGGCTGGGCTACACTTCCGACTCATCATGCATTAACGAATTGAATTAACAATGAACTATGCTTAATTGTTCATCTAATCAAAATGAGTCGTTAGTTTTCCCTATCTCCTTCACCGCACTGTAGGACGTTGAACATTACGTGGGATTTGGGATTATCAATCTGACATTGGTCTGATTGGTGCTCATTATATTTTCAACCAGAGTCTTTGGTTCAGTCATGATTTTTTGAGTCCCTGTCTGGGCTATGGTATGTGTGCCATTTTTGTTTTATTTTGTGTGCCTGATACGGGGATATAGGGTGCCTATGTATTGCATCACATTAAGCTTTCGATCGCATATGTGCGTAGGTCATGTCGAATTTTCCGTAGGATGTGGTTTGCTTGGGGTGGTTTGGTCCAATCAGTCTGGTTCTCAATCTATTTCCTATCGATGGTCTCAGTGGTGGTTTTATTTGTGGGTTTTGCATGTTTTCTCTTTTTATTCCTGGTTTTGTGTATGTGGGTTTTTGCTATAGTCTGAATGGCACCTACTTCTACCCCTCCGATTGTGGTACAACATGTTCCCCTCTTGGTCCATGATTATTCCCTCCTTTTAGAGGCGGATTGCATCCGACGTGCAAACCTCAGACCATTTGTTGCTCTTACATTGCCGTCTATGGATGAGAAACTTTGTTACTCCTTCTTGGCTTCTTACAAAAACCAATCTGGTCTGGTTTATAACCGCGCCTTTTGTTTATCAGTAGTAGCTAATATCAGTGAGGCATTGTGTTTGCCCATTTCTGCTTCATTTGTGCCCAGTGGTAACCGGTTACTCACTGCTGAAGAGATTGTTACGCTAATGAAGAAGGAAACTTCTGCCCCCTTGCTCCTTAGCCATCCCATTATTAGTTTGGGGGTATCTCTTGCCCATATCTCTTCTCCCATATGGAAGCAACTATGTCAGTTCCTCTAGGACCGTTTTATGTCAACAAGCAAGTCTGTATCCAAGTATCTGTCCAAAGAACTGTTCACAACTTCTGTGAAGATTCTAGAGGGTGCTAAGTTCAATTGGGCAGGCTTCCTATTATCCAAGATGGATCAACATTTCTAGCGAGTACGAAAGGGTCAAAATAGTAACGTCTCCTATGGTACCTTATTACAGAGAATCCTCACTTTTGCACCTCCTCCTGGTGGTGTTCCAATGCCTGATCCTGCTCCTTTACCAGTGCAGCCTCCATCTTTAGTTCCCTCTCCTCGGCCTATGCAACCTAATTCAAAAAATGAAGAGTCCCCTGTTGTGTTTTCTCGCAAGAAGCGCCTTTGCACGAAGGGTTCTTCCAATCCTTTTGTACTAGATTCCCTGGCCCACACATCCACTCCTGCTGTTTTTGGAAGTGCCCTTCCTTCATTCCTCTCCTATGCCTATCTATTTGCAGCCCAAAAGGAAGGCCAATTAGATTTGCAGATTCCTTCATCTTTACAAACCATCTTATCTCGACCCATACTTCCACAGATGGTTTCAAATGTCTAGGCTACTCTGGAAACCTCCCTTACCTCTTGCCTTCAGATAATGTGCACAAGTGTTTACACTTCCATGCAAGACAAGGTAGATTCCTTAACCAGTTACTTAAGTAAGGCACTGGAGGATCTGTCTTCTAAACGGGCTACACTCAATGATATGACTACTGCCACAACCTTAATGGATTCACAAAAGGTAATTATTCAAGAGTTGGAATCTAAGGTTGCTAAATTGGAGGAGGAGAATGCATCTTTGATGATTGAGAAAAATTCTGCCCTTGAGGAAATTGTCATTTTGGCTAGTAAACTTGCTACTAGTGAGGAACAGTTGCAGCACTCTCAGGCAATTGTGGAGTCCCAAAAGAAACTTATTAAAAAACTTAACCAATGAGTGGTTATTCTTTCAGTTTCTCCTCCCGCTCCTGTATCTTCTGCTTCGTCTTCCAAAGAGGAGGTTGATCATTTGCAACAACAAGCTAAACTATGTGATGGGTTCTCTGCTAAGGTTGAACGCCTTCAGCAGTGTATGAATTGCATGCAGAATGATTTTGTCCATTATACTGAATTGGTGTCACCTTCTCCTTCCTTTTGGGTGAAGTATAACCAGCAAAGATTTGCTTTATATATCTCCTTAAGCAATGTGAATTTGGAGCCTCCAGAGGATGGATGGTCAAGTCTCTGGCCTACGGGTCTCTTGAGAGTTATTTTTGATAGATTTGTGGATGAGTTGATTTCTCATGAGGTCCAGTTACTATCTTTCATGTATCTTACAGGCCATCTGTAAATTCTTGATGAGGAGGACTTGAACGTTTATGTGGGTGATGTGATTTTACAAGCAGTGATGTATGTGCACTCAGTTGAGCTCCTGCTAGTAGATAGTTTGAAGCATTATCATGAGCAAACGTCTTGGTGTAAGGGACATGCTTGGCATCTATCTTTGGAGGATGTTGCTTTGGAACCTCGTCGTCTTCAGAGTGTATTCCATAAATTTGATATCCAACCTCTACAATATCAGTTATTGAGCTTTATTGCTGGTCACCCGTTATTTACAGAGTCCTTTTTTCAAGACCTTGATTTTCGTTCTTCTATTTATCCCTTAGATCCCGCAGATCTTCTTTCTTATTCTCTCATGTCTCATCGTTTCCCTCTATGTTTCTTTTCTTTCATCTAGCTGTGACACCATTCCTCTCTTATCCTTTACCCCTTCAAGATTTCCTCATATTCCTGTTTTTACTACATGTTCTTTCATTGCTGATCCTACCTTATCTCCTACTCCTTCTGAACCCCCACCTCCCGTTTCTCTCATTCCTTCTGTTTTTCCAACCGAATCCCTTCATACCTTTTTGCTGTATTCTCTGTCTTTTCCACCTTCTTTATCCCTTCATTTACCTTCCTTTTATGATCTATTTTATCCTCCATTACAATGCTCTTCTTTTATTCCATTGCCCTCTCCATCCGATTACATTAACCTTCCTCCCTAAACAGTGTTGGATACACCAAGGTATGATAGTCACATACTCTGTCAATGATAATGGACACTACATGATTCTGTGACAGGACCAATGTTTAACTGGCCTTTTATTCCAGGGTCCTAGGATACCTCTGCAGCATGTTCGAACTCTTACCTCCATTTTGCTAGAGTACATGTTACTTTTGGGGATACCACTGTTTGCCTTGTAGCTCATTTTTGCTGGTATCTTACTTTCATGCATCAGCAATCCACCCTGAATACTCGAAAGAGTATCCCACAGTTGCTGATTAATCCAAATGAGGATGTAGCTATTGCTCACATGGATTCTCTCTTTGCACAGGCCTTCCCCTCACATGGATATTCTATTTGCATAGGCCTTCCCCTCACATGGATGTTCTCTTTGCACAGGCCTTCCCTACCAGGTTCATAATTTTACTGGAAAGGATGTGTTATCTACAATTCCTTCAAAATGTACCTCAATACTTTGTAGATGAGAACAAAGCCTTAGACTGTCTTAAATTTAGTATGCAATTTAAGAAGAAATACCTTCATCCTACTTTGTAGGAGGGTTTCCATGATTGTATCATTCCTCTCTTTCCTAATGGAAACTTCTGTTTTGGGGATTTATGCCATTTAGACTATTTTTGTATATGGGTATTTTTTGTATTGGGTTTTGTTTTTTTTCTATTGTGGAGAGCTAGTAAAAATGAAGCTGTGAAGATTGCTGATGATAATTATATCATGGTTGCAGTTGAAGATTTAGATGCTGAACTCTTATATCCTTTAATAGTTTGAATTATTTTGTTTTTATGGTATTGGAATGGTTTTTGGTATTATTGGTTTTCCTTTCATATGTGTTTTAGATATAGGTTCTATGAAGCTGATATGTTGGGGTTGTGATAGTAGCTAGTGATTTGAGCTGGATTGAAGATTCTTTTTAGCAAATATTAGATCTTTTATTCATTTTTTTTATGAGGTCGCAAGGACGCTTCCTTTTTAAGTGTGGGGATATGTTGAGTGGTGAAATGATATGTTTTTTGGGCGTTGTTTTTGTTGTTGAATGGTTGTTTTTTGTGATGGATTGTTTGAATTTGAAGATGTTTTGAAGTGTTTGGAATGTTTGAGTATGTTTGAAGGGTTTATGTTGGTTTTTGATAAGGATATGATTTTCTGAAGGATTCTGTGATTCTCTCTGTAGGATTCTGTAAGGTCTGATTTTCTTCTGTTTTGTTTCTATTTTGGTAGTTGAGATGGTTGAATGGATGTTTTGAGACATGTTTAAGGTTGTGTTAAAAGGTTTATGAAAGATTAAATTGGTTTTGGTTTGGTTTTTATGGTTTTTCTGGTCTCTATTGATCTTCTGTAACGTTGTGTGCTTCTGTAGTTCTATAGTTCTGTTCTTCTGTTATCCTGTTGCTCCGTGATCTCTTCTGTTTGTTTCTGTTGAGTGTTATGTTGGATGTATGGATGTTTTGGGAAGTGTTTTTGTCTTAGGAAAAGGATGAATGGAAGCTCTATTCAAGCTAATTGAAGTGAAGAAGTAGCTGATGAAGATTCACAAAAGGTTACAGAATAACAGTGACAAAAGTCAGATCTCACAAGACACTATGATGTCTCTGGTGTCTCTTCGTATCAGACATACCTTTTGGGAGGTGTATCCATGACCAAGAGAAAATAATTGAGTGCCATTCTTGAGTATTGTAGTGAGGATATGATGTATTATTGAGAGTGTATGAGTGTGTGAGAGATCATATGTAAGAGATAGTCAAATTTATGAAGACAATGTATCTTTCTATGAGAGATTGAGAGAGAAAACTATAAATACATTGAAGATGAATACTATGTGATTGATTTCCATTCAAAAGTGGTGTATTCTTTTATTTCCCTTGTTCTATTGATGGATTTTGTGAAGATATTGAATATTATGGTTGATTCTATCAAATCCGTGGGAGATATATACTATGATGCTGCGTGAAGATTTATTGTTTTCCTTATTTTGGTCATCAAAAGAATGAAATAAAAGCTTGTTAATGTTACAAGATAGATTTTATTGTAGTAGAATCCCCTTTTCCTTGGTGTTCCTCTTGGGGCTCCATGTATTTGATGCACAGCTGGGGAAAACTTGCCATCAACAAGCATTAGAAGAGGCTGAAAATGAAGGAAAGGGCATTGCTAAGAAGAGGAGAATTCAATGGATGCTTACAAAGTTCCTTCTTCCATTGAAGAGTTGGAGATTCTTATTGCCAAAGCCACTTTCCATAAGAAGTTCATCCCACAATGGCGGAAACATATTACCATCATGATGCAAGCTCTATGCAGTGGACTATTTCCTCTTCCTGTTGAAGTAGCAGAAACTTGCATCTTAGTGGCAAATTGTTTGGAAACAAACTGAAGAGTAGATGCCCCATTTCTTTAGACATCTAGGTAGTGCACGAGGGGCCTACTCTCTCATAAATTGTAGGGCAAGGAGATTGATTGTTGTTAACCCCAACACGAAGAAAGCAAAAGGAAGTGGAAAAGACGCAGGGCAAAGGAGGAAAAAAGATAGCCCGACTGAAGAAAGAAAAGGAGAAAAGGGCAACCTTAAAAGTCCAAGGCAAATACAAAAGGGGAAAGGTGCATCTTTAAATAAAAAGGCGCACCCTAAAATCTTGTAAAAGAGCATCGGGCTCTCACCCGTGCAATTTGTAAATGTAGATGGGCGGTAAAAAGGAAGCTAGAAAGATAGAAGGACAATGGGGAAAAGGGCCTAGGCTATGGCCGGCCATGTAAAAAGGGGAAAAGGGAATGACCGCCCAAAAGGGGATTTAGGGTTTTGTATATAAAGTTGAAAAGTAAATGAGAAGCTCATTCTTTGGTGTGTGGCAAAAGAAGTCTTCTTCTTCCTCTCTTCTTCTCTCCTTCTTGTGTGTGCTCTTGAGAGAGGGAGTGTGAGAGTGTGAGGGAGTGAGTGTGTGTGAGAGAGTGAGGGATCAAGAGGGTGAAGCTCTTCACCATCTCCTCTCCCCTTCTTCTCCTCATTTCTCTTCTCTTCTCTTGCGCGCGCAGCTATGGAGGATGGAGCTTGGAGATGGAGGATGCTTGAGCTAGCATCTAGGATCATGGAGCTACCGAAGTGCAAGAGGGAGGAGGGCACTCGATCGAGCATCAAGGTAAGCTCACTACACTCGTAGGATTGACGGTGCGTCGGCTAGGTGAGAGATAGCCATTGGAGCTCGCTTGAAACGCTTGAAAGAATAAGCAGTCCGAGGGTCTTGGCGGTTGAGCGAAAGCTCCCACATTTTGGTTCCGTTGTCGGGACCAACAGATTTAAGCTTGAGCACCTGCGTGCCTCATATCGAACATCAAAGTAGGGTATTCATCCGCGAAATGGAGCTTGAGATAGGTAGGAAGTTGGGTGTTTTCGATCTTCAGAACAGGTAAGTATTTTGGTATATTCTGGTTGTTGATGATTGGAAAACATGGAGAAACTAGTTCAGTGTTTTGCTTTCGATTTATGTTGTGTTTAGGGTAGATTAACAATAGGAAATCACACATGAAGAGAAAGAAGGGTTGCTGCAGTGAAATAGGGAGAAAATCGCAGAAAACAGGGAAAAAATAGAGTAAATGTGAAGGTGACTGCGTAGGAAACGCCATGAAAGGGATCTGTAGTGTTCAGGGAAGAACCAGCAGGGTATAAATTCTGGGAGGGCAAGAGAACCCCCATTTCCAACCAACTGAGAGTGAGAGAGAGAGAGAAAGAGAGAGAGCGAGTTTGGCAATCATCCGATCGACCAGGGCACGGAGGACATTGCGTTCAGCGATCCCCAGGTAATCGATCTCCCCCTCACCACTCCAACTCCATCGCTGGTGAATTTCGTGGTAAATAGTGATAGACATTTGGAGATATTTGGGCGAATCCGTGTGCGCAAGCCCATCGGACCAACGGACTCAGACGTCCGACCCAGTGTCCGATTCCCAGAATCGGACGCTCGGACCAACCTGTCCGACTCGGACGCTCGGACACTCGAACACTTAGACAACCATTCGATCGGACCAACCTGTCCGACTACTAGAAATCGGACCAACCCGTCCGACTCGGACGCTTTGACTCGGACCCACCCTTTCCAGTCGAATGAATTAATACACGTCACCAATAGGACCACCACTTGCCCGGTCCGATTCCGAGAATCGGACCCACCCACAATCGGACCACTAGGATCGGACACTCGGACCAGTCTGCCCGATTCTAGAAATCAGACCACCCTGTCCGATCGGACCATTCGGACGAATCGTACCACCCAAAATCGGACCAGCCCAGAATCGGACCACCCTTGTCCGATTCATCGAACACTTGCCTGTCCGATTTTTGAGAATCGGACACTCGGACCTTAAGACTGCCACTCAACCCTGATACACCTAGTCCGATTCCCAAAATCGGACCACTGGTAAATCGGACGTCCGATTCCCAGAGTCAAATCAAAACAAAACCTAACCCATCCAGGGACACACTGGGGCGCTTCCCAGCGACCCACCCCTGCGAGAACAACAGGAAGCAGCACAAGACCCTATAACCCGTTAGAACGGCCAGGACTGGAGTAGCAAGCCTATCAGGCCCGAAACGAGCGAGAGTGAGTGAGACATCGGGGAATCGCTCACAGCACTCATGTTGAATTTCCGCACTTGAAGTACACTTAGGAAAGCTGAAAGCCTGATTGAGCACAAGTGCGCAAGGAACAACACGCACTCACGAGTGACCATAAGTTAAGCACTGCATTCAAAAATTAAAGGAACTCACTCAGATAAATCTCCCAAAAAAACCCACCACTAGGAGAAGACCCAAGGTATAGGCAAACGTGCGAAGCGTAGGGTAGGATCAAGCAAGGAGCGTCAATGACAAGGATCTGACTCACGACCGGGTGCAAGAATTCAACCATGACAGAGGGAGGCTCAGACCATCGATTTACAGGGGAGCTCGATGTGAGCGCATTCCCAGACGCTATACAGCAGATGGTGAGCAGTTACGATGCGCATGCCCGGTACAAGCACCGTGGCAGGACGGCAGATGCAATCATTGCGGACCTAGAGGAGGAGAGAAGGCTAGCCCGCAAGGCATTGCAGGGCATAGCCGAGTATAATAGGGACCAACAAGCCAGGAGCCTAAGGCAAAGCATGGAGCTGCATGAGGTGCAGCGAGTGCTGAACTTGGCTGGCCGGAACTGGACACCAGGAAAGAGCACTAGAGGAAGACCTGACGCTGGGCGAGCTCCTTATGAAACGGCTGCTCGATAACACCGCAGTAGAACAGAGTGCCACTGCGCTAGCAACATCGCTATTTGCAGGGCTGGGGGCAAACCAGGGCTCAAAGAGCCAAGCCAAAATACCTTTTATCGCCAAGCAACTCGACAAGTACCAGCCACCTGACAACCCGTACAGCTTCGTTGAGCAGTTTGAGCAAGTCTGCGAGGCCAGTGGCCTCAACGACCAGACTCAACATTCGCAAGCATTCGGACTTTGCTTAAGCGATAAGGGTAGGACGTGGTATAGAAGCCTGGACACCATAGAACGAGCCAACTTCAATAACCTCAAGGACATTTTTGTCAAGAGGTTTGCCAAACCCGGATACTCTGACAACCTGCTAGTACGCCTGATGAACGTCAAGCAGAAGGAGAAGGAGGGCATCCGTGACTATGTGACCCACGTGAGAAGCCTCCTTAAAAGAATCCCCTTAGGCGAGAGACCGGCTGACAGGGCAGTATCGACCATATTCATCAGCGGGATTCGAGATGAGGAATTGTACAAGGCACTGGCAGGCAACTCAAGCTTGCAACGAGACGTGGTGGCTAGGGTTTTTGAGGAAGCCATCAGGGTTGATGACCAGCTGAAAGAGCGGAGCTCCAAGAGCTCAAACCTAGAAGAAACCAACCCACGGAGTTTAGAGCGAACGTCAACCTCTAGCGAGCGATCAAACCCATCATCCCAAGATAAGGGAAAGACCATCAAGACGAACCACGGCTTGGCCGAGGCTAAGACAGAATTGGCCAAAATACAAGACATATTGAGGCGACCGACGCGTCCGCACGTCCAGTGCGTGTACTGTGGAGGAAACCACCTGCCAGCAGAGTGTCAAGACCCTGCGCTAACTGCGGTAGGTTCGGTCACGATGCCGCACACTGTAGACTACCATGAAGACTACCATACACGCAACCCTACGGCCAGCCTTATCCGGCTAACAGGCCACAGCCATTCTTCGGACGGGGAGCCCTGCTAGCCCTACCTGCACCTAACGATATGAAACCAGCTGTCCCTAGGCTCGACATAAATCCCACTGGCATTCCGAGGCCGCCTGGTCCCTATGTGACCCACCCACCGAGCGACACTCCCGTACACTACGTAGAGGAGCCTAGTGACGAAGAAACCTACCTATACCCTTACGTCTCGCATGACGACAAGGGCAATGCGGTCCTCATGGATTACCGACCTGTACCGGTTATGGCATTAGGACGAGGACGGGGTAGAGGCCTAGGAGGGCAGCCACAGGATCCGATCACCTATTGGACTTGTGGACATCCCAGTCATGTCTCATCGCGCTGCCTCAAAAGAGAGCAGCAAAACAGGGACAAAGCTGACCAAAGGTGCGTAGAGTGCGGAATCACCCATCTTTTCATAGACTGCCCAAAATGGAAGTCGCCCTCTAGTTCAGCTAATTTGCCATCCATCCCATTAGGGCTGTTCGGTGTTGAAAACCCCGATGGGGAGGCCACACCTATTCCCTTGCGAGTTATGACCCGAGCACAAACGAAGTAGGCCGGCATCTCTCTGCCAGGACCTAGCAATCTTGACGCAACCTCAGTAGGAAAGAAAAGTCGTAGGCGGAAGAAGAAGAGACCGGAGGCTAAGGTCGCACTAAAAACTGACAGTATTACGACCTTACCTCATGGGAAGAAAGTCTCAGACGTGGAGGCAGAGACTTCAGCCCCTAAAACAGCCCAAAGGGGAAGCGCTAAGGTAGGGGAATACCCACACCCCAAGCGGCAATTAGAGGCCATAGAGAAGGTGAAGAAATGGGTGAGGGAGGCTCAACAACACCTCAAGGATATTGAACCCATCACGGAGGACGAGATCGATGATCTCTCTAGCATAAGCACGCCAATATCACCGCCTCAAGATGGCCGAGGCTACTATCCACAAGCAGTGCCATTGAGGCCAAGCCTAGACGCAACAGAGCTGCAGATCAACCGCGGCCATTGGCCCAGACAGTCTAGACTAAAGGAAGGACGAGTGTTTAGCAATCTCGTGACCATGCTAGTGACCACCCCAGTAACGTTTGGCCTGGGAGATCTGCTTAAGCATCACCCTACCCTATGGCAAGACCTCAAGCAGTGGGTCGAGGGACCTCAAGAGCTGGCCCCGGCAGATCCTCAAGACCAGGATGCGGAAACACAATTGCCGAGTCTGACGCTACACTTCGGGCCTAAATCCTTGCACGTCAACGCCTTCTAGGAGGGCTCGGAGATGCACACAGTCCTGCCGGTCCTAGCCCTGGGAGACGCAACGAGGAAGGGAATTGTAGACACAGGAGCTGGGGTCAGCGTGCTTAGCCACGCAGTGCTGCAGACATGGGAAAACCCGCCTGTCGAAGCTGCGCGGTTTAATGTCACGCTAGCAAACGGTATGCGAGTGAAGCCATTCGAGGTCTTGAAGAATTGGCCAGTAAAGATTGCAGGAGTCCAGCTCTCTGTCGACTTTATAGTCATGAAGGGAGCGGACTATGATATCCTATTGGGTCGACCCTAGATGCGCAATGCTAGAGTTATCGAAGATTGGGGTAACAGCCTGATCTTCCTTGGCAACCGAATTGACGCCGTGAGAATAGAGATGGACACTTGGAAGACCTCGCCAGTCGACCTAGATGCCATCTCTACTATGCTCAAGGGGAACACTCAGGACAAGGAACCCTATGGGTCCTTAACTAAGTATATCCCATGCCCAGAGGATGAGCGGGATTGGATACACATTCTCGCTACACTTGACCTGCCATTCTCAGACCATGAGGCGTATGAGCAGGCGGTCAAAACCATTGGCAAGCCAAAAGAAACACTCCCTACACCTGTCTACATGATGGCAGCAAGCCTCCATGAAGGGCCTAAGCCTGTCATCTTCCAAGTGCCCACCAACAAGAGGGAACTCCAGGGAATACTGGAGCACTTAACGGACCGACTGGCAGGCAACGTAGCCACCAATCTCAAGCCACTCCAGGACCTCTTGGAAGAGTCCGAGTGGAAGTGAACCAGGGTACATGAACTGAACCTCAGGTATAACTGGGCTTTGGTTCCCGACCAACAAGACGAGGCAGAGCAGGCCTTGGGGGACGATGAGCAGTCGAGCGATAAAGATTTCTGTGATGAATACAAAGATTTTCAATCCTTCGATGATGAAAGTAAGGGTGAGGTAGATACCATAGAATACGACACCGAAGGGCGAGAAATTGAGCAAATCCAAGCAGATGCTAAGCCGCAGACGAGACAGGCCCTTAGACTGGACCAAGGAGTTATGTGTACGAAATGTGATCATGCTTGGTTGGAACGGATGGGAGCAGTAGACCTTGAGCAAGTTGGCCTAGCCCAACCAGGAACGACATCACTGCTTAGAATCGAATCGCCATCAGAACTGCGGCTGCCAGGGGAGACCACCTCCTCTAGTGAAAATGGGGGGTTTAACTCTGAGTCGGAAGTTACTTCGGATAGTGACCCAGAAATCCCTAGGCCACCCATGACCAGATGCACGAAGGGGGACTTACCTGTCCACCTGAGGCGCAGACGGTTGCGGCAGGATGAGGCTAAGCGTCCCAAGGATGCACGATCAGAGGAACAAAGGAAGCCGCAAGACCTCCCTAAACGCTTTTCTAAATTCAAAAGAGGGGACAGAGTAGTGGTTTTGCTAAGTGCCAAGTGCCAAGGGCAAACCAGCGAACCAATTAAAGGGCCAGCCAAGGTCAAGGAGGTAAACCTAGCCCTGGAAGGGGAAGTACCCCGACCAGTGTTCATTGCTGAGGACTTGACCACCACTGAAGAAGAGTCCACTCTTATCACTCTTTTGCAGGAGTACATGGATGTATTTGCTTGGTCCTTAGATGAGCTACGAGGGGTAGATCCGAGTGTTGTGACTCATAACATACCCATGACAACAGATGCAACGCCGGTCAAGCAGCGACCGTACCCCATGAATCCAAAGCACGCTCATGCTGTCAAGGAGGAAATCGACAAGCTGATGAGAGCTGGATTCATTTATGAAATTGAGCACACATACTGGGTGTCACCCATAGTCATTGTGATGAAGAAAAACGGCAAGATTCGAGTGTGCGTCAATTACAAGAAGGTGAACGCTGCTACAAAGAGAGACAACTACCCCTTACCGTACATCGAGCACATGCTTGAGAAGTGGCAGGTAAGGAAGCCTATAGTTTCCTGGATGGCTTCTCGGGGTACAATCAAGTGCAAGTGCATCCTGCAGACAGGCACAAGACCGCCTTCGCCACTGAGTGGGGCGTCTTTGCATACGTAGTCATGTCCTTCGGGTTAACCAATGCCCCCGCCACCTTTCAACGCCTCATGTGCACCATATTCAAGGACATGCTTCGCAAGGAGTTAGAGGTCTTTGTCAATGACCTGTGTGTCCATTCGACCTGGATCGAACATCTAGACAAACTCCGCGCGGTCTTTGAATGGTGTCGCTTATACCATCTCTCCCTGAACCCCTTGAAATGTTAGTTTTGGGTGAAGCACGGATGCATCTTAGGACATGTGGTGTCAAAGAATGGCATTGCCACGGATTTCTCAAAGGTCAAAGTTATCGTGGACCTTCCACCCCCATGTAATTACAGGGGAGTTCAATGCTTCTTAGGTCACACAGGATACTATCGGCGGTTTGTACTGAACTACGCGCCGATTGCTAGGCCATTGTACAAACTGCTAATTATCTTCGAGTGGACTGAAGCATGCCAACGGGCGTACGAAGAATTGAAAAAGGCTCTAACAACGGCACCTATTCTACGAGCCCCAGACTGGACCATTACTTTCCACGTACACATTGACACCTCTAAGTTTGCAGTGGGGGCAGTGTTGTGCCAACCTGGTGAGCATAACCTAGATTACCCAGTGAGTTTTGCTAGCAGGCAACTCACCGAGACAGAGATGAATTATTCGACAACGGAAAAGGAGGGATTAGCCATGGTGTTCGCCCTGAAGAAGTTCCGGCATTACCTACTGGCCACCCCCTTCACCTTCTTCGTAGACCATCAAGCCCTGCTCTATTTAGTGAACAAACCTTGTACTATAGGACGTATAGCTTGATGGCTTCTCCTGCTCCTAGAGTTCGACTTCTCCGTGGTGGTGCGGAAGGGAAAACAACATTACATGGCTGATCATTTGTCCCGTATACCCACAAGAGAAGCCGCTGGACAAGACATCATGGACGAGTTACTGGACAGCCACTTATTCCATCTGTCCAGCGAGGGAGACCTATTCAGGGCCGATCTAACACCATACTGGGCAGATGACATAGTCCAAGTGCTTGAGCATGGGTTTCCCAAACGACCAATAGAATGGGCACGACCTAGGCGCTTAATCCTGAAAATCCATCCCTACCAGCTGATTGCAGGCCAGCTCTATAGGCTGGGGCAAGACGGATTGCTACGTAGGTGCGTATGTGAGCATGAGATGCACGATGTGCTCTCAGAGGCGCACAACGGTATTGCAGGAGGACACTTTAGCAGAGACACGACAGCACAGAAGGTGCTGCAGTCCCAGCTATGGTGGCCCACACTTTTCCGCAATGCTACACAATTCGTCAAGCATTGTGACGAGTGCCAACGGACAAAAGTCCCGGTTCGTAAAGATCAGATGGAGTTAACCCCTGTTATTGCTCTCCAACCCTTCGAAAAATGGGGAATTGACTTCATAGGACCCATCACCCCCGTCGGCACAATACTCACAAGCCAGGTACATCGTGGTGGCCACGGATTACCTCACCAAATGGGCGGAGGCGAGAGCCACGCGGAGAAATGATGCTAGGACGATTGCCAAGTTCTTATGGGAGCAAGTAATCTCGCGTTTTGGTTGCCCCATCGAACTGGTTAGCGACCAGGGGACGCACTTCATCAATTAAGTGATAGCCCATCTCCTATCCACCTTTCTCATCATCCATCACAAATCCTCACCATACTACCCTCAGGCTAATGGCCAGGTGGAATCAACCAACAAAATTCTCATCAATGTCCTAACTAAAGTGGTCTCAGCCTCATGAAGCGACTGGGATAACAAGTTGATGGCAGCCTTGTGGGCCTACCGAACAGCTTATAAAACGACCGTCGGTCAAACACCTTTTAGGCTAACCTATGGGACTGAAGCCATTCTCCCATTAGAATTCTTCGTCCCTAGCCTGAGGATAGTGCTCCAAGAACGATGGGAAGGGAAGGAAGCATGGACGCAACGCTTGGTTGAGCTGGAACGCCTCGTCTTCTAGCCACCCACGCACTTATCTGTGAGAAAGCCCGACGCAAAAGCTGGTTTGACAAACATGTTAAACAACGGGAGTTCGAGCAGGGTGACCTAGTGCTCCTCTACTCAGTTAAAGGACATAAGCAAAAGATGAAATTCAGAGGTCTCGGACCCTTCAAGGTCCGGGCAATTAGCCAAACTGGTAATGTCGAGCTGGAAACACTGAATGGTGAAGGAATGGGCTTCTTCAATGGCAGCCGGGTCAAGAAGTACTATCCGCCCACTCATCCCTTGCATCAGCCACCAATGGTAGAACCACCCGTCAAAATACGAGTAGCCACAATTACGAAAATCTGCGAGAATGAGGAGGAACCTGTAGAACCCGCCTACCTCCGTGTCACGATCACTGCCAAGCATACGTGCTCCTTCGACGCCCTCATTGATGAGGGGGCGGATTTTAACGTTTTAACGCATGAGCATTGGATCCAACTTGGCGCGCCAATACTTCATCCCACAACAGCCAAATTAAGCCCATACGGGGCTCAATCCTACCCAATCCTCAGCACATGCCGAGTCGCCGTTTCTATCGAGTCTGAAACTATCCCCATGCTGTTTTACATGTTGCCAAATACCATGGATGCAAGCACAGAGTCATTGCTTGGGCGAACTTTTAAAAAGCAGACCCACTGCAATGTTGATTATGAGTTGCAACGTATCCACTTAACGATTGGCAACGTGCGTATTGTCACGACTTTCAGCAAGGGCCTCGTAACCCTATCACCGCTCACAAGGCCATCGATAGAAACAGCCGTAGCTAGGACTAAGGAGGGGGGCCATGCATATCTACCACACCCAGATCCCCATAAACCGCGGCCCGCGGCACCCAAAGCAAAACCCCAACAGCCTCACTTGCAATGGGTACCTAAGCAGCCTCGAGAACCGCCTAGAACTAGACGCGCATGTCTGCAGAAGACCTACAAATCTAAACCTAGGAAACCAAGACGCCATCATCGCAAGTGCCGCGTGATTAAACAAATATGGGTCCCTAAAACCCTCCTGCGTGCACAAGGCTACTATGAGGGGAATGCCTCGCTGTGGATCCCTAAAATCCCAACTATCAAACGCACTAGTTCTACGTCGACCTCAAGTCTAATCAGCCCTTGTCCCCCGATGCCTCAAGACCATGAATCACAGGGCTCACCCCACTCATCCGACCCCTCTACGTGTCAACCCAAGAGTGCCGCACACGCCTATTGGCCCAAACAACGGCCATCACCACAAGTGGCATCATCCAACCAACTCAACCCGCCGCTCCACAACCTAGCTGACTGCAGCAGCATAGCCTCCAGCAAAACCCAACCACCCGCCGGCCTTAAGCCCTCCTATGAATGAAAGTCATTTCTAACACTGGCCACTGACCTCGCAGAGGACACTGGAACTGATGTGGTGGACTGCATCAAACAGCTCGATGCCACCTTTGTTGCACTGGCCCTCAGCTATGATCGCCTGGACTTGACTATTAGCAAAACCCTTTGCAATAGACGTGCGCAATATGCCTTGCTCTTGGGAGACTTTTGAATTCGCCTTTGCACAGGCTTCTCGCTCTGCCGCCGAGTTGCTCGCTAGCGAGGTCTCCAGAGAGCAAGCCATTAAGCAACGCCTCATCACATCATTTGACCCACGGACAACGTCTGCCATCACTCACCAAGAGAGCGCAAGGTTATCCCACCTGGCGGATACGGGATCAACCTTCTTGAAGCAGTGGTACGCTCTTAGGTTGAAATGGAAAGTCGACGGATGCCGCATAATGACCAACGCCGAACAACGCCGAGCCATCAAAACGGCCGAGTATGATCCCACCTATGTCACACCTACCTCGTATAGAGTGTTAACCACTCTTCGGGGTTGGTCCATGGACGATCATATCTCAGGGCACCCCTATCTCGACCGCCTCTTAACAGAGGAAGAGCTCCACATCGCTGTGAGAAATGCGGGATCTAGAGCATGGCATAATCGGAAGCTATGGAGGATGAAGAAATAAGTGTAGACTCATGATGGAAAGGACACTGTTTGTTACACAAGTGAATTAGGTTCCAAGATTGAGACTTGGACTCATAAACACAATCTTGTGTATGTGGACAATGACATTGACACTTTACTGAAATGAAAAGAGTACTATCATTGCATTAAGAAAGGAAGCAAGTACAATGCTTTATAGGAAAGTAGGAAACTGCAGTAGGCACCATTGTGCATATGGGATAAGTTAGCCTGCATGTCCTTGACCCTGAGACTCCATACAAAGAGGCTGTTTGAGTGTGATTGCTGATTCTCAACACCCCTCCTCAATCACAACTAGGAAAGGCACAAAGTGTGTAGAGGCTGTAATGAGAACCACTTGCAAAGTGTGGGCATACCACAGACATGGCAAAACACCAGAGGCTGTTGCAGAAAAAGCTAAGTGTGGGTACCATAAACATGGTGGACATCCAGAGGCTGTAACAGGGGCCTCACAAAGTGTACAGGGACTGTAATGCCAAGTTACATAAGGAGTTTACAAAGCTTATGGCAGGAAGCATTAGGGTAAGGAAAATACAAGGCTATTAAAACAGTCTATCAGAATTATGAGAGTACAAGGACTGATGAGTCTTGTCCTTCCGATCTTGGTGATCTTCATCTTCATCTTCTTCTTCCTTTGCTCCATTTTCTTCTTCTTCTTTGACTGCGACTAGATAGGCCTTTTGGGATCTCTTTCTTGCGTGGCAGAACTTCTCGGTGTGTCCGGTCCTTTTGCAGAAGTCACAAAAGAGCTGATCTTTCTTGCCTTTGTACCTGTTTCCAACATATAATGCATGCTCATCTCTAGAGGTACTTGGTTCTTTAGTTTTTAGCTTCTTTTCTTCTTCTAACAGTGATGCCTGGATATCAACAAGTTCAGGATTTGGCATGTTGATTAAAGTTTTTGATACATTATTATATTCAAGAGGCAAGCTCTTAAGTAGAACACCGATGCAAACATCTTCATCCATTTTAATGTTGATTCCTGCAAGTTGGGTTAGGAGTCCTTCCATGTAATTAAGATGTGTGGCAAGTGATGTGCTTGACTTCATTTCAAGCCTAAAGAACTCAATCAGGAGACCATACTTTGATGATTTAGATTGTGCACCGAACAGGGTGTCAAGTCTTTTCCATGTATCCTGTGAGGTCTCACAGTTATCCACATGATGAATATAACTGTCATCTAGCTCCAATTTGATAATGGCCTGGGCTCTGTCATCATTCTTTTGCCAAGTAGTTGCAAGGTCCGCGTCCCGGGGTTTCTTCTCTTTGCCATTTGTAATGGCCCAGAGACCCTTCTTCATCAGGATGAGCTTGATGCGGGTTTGCCAAGTGTGGAACCCGACTCCTTTGAATCGAGCATTTGGAGAGTCTTTGCCCATGTTTAGATTTACGGGAACAGTAGCAAATCAACTTCAGACTTATTTGATTTGAGTAACAGAAGAATTGATTGAGAGACACAAGTGTTAAAAAACACTGAGTGTCAATTAATACCAAATCTGCAAAAGTCTTTTACTCTTTTAAAATCCAAGTGATCTTCCCCTTCTTGATTTGATGCTGATGCCTTCAGATCTGAGTGACAGTTCTTTAACGAACTTCAGAGAGTATTGCTCAGTGATTAAAATCACTGTTGATAACTTCAGTGAGAGAAACAGTGAAAAATGTCAAGATTTTGAAGCTTTTGGCTATGGTGGAATTAGGGTTTCTGAGACAGGGGCCTGGTTTTTTCAACATTGCAGGAGCTATACTTGATCATTTTAAAAAAATTTTACATGCCTAGGAAGCTGACTTCATGGGCTATCAAAGCCCCATGGAAATCGTGTAGATCGCGGACAGCACGGTGCACGCAGGGAGCTCGATCAGACACGGCGCAGATTTGGACAGCGACAGCGAATTTCTGCAATGCTGGAGCTGTAGATCCCCAATGTTGGTGTTTAAAGTGACAAGAAGCTGCACCCTGAGCCAAGGAACATTTCTCCAGAAGAAATCGTGTTGAAATTCTGCCTGGTTGAAGAGTTATGGAAGCTCCAAGCAAGGTAGGTCCTGTCTGGCTATGGCAGACACAGAGCAGAGATTTGGGATTTTCACAATGCTGAGCTCCAGATGGTCCAATGTCCTGGATTGATGTGATACAGAGAAGCTTTATGAGTTGGGAAATACTTTTCCAGAAGGAAGCTCCAAGAGATTTGACCTGTGGAGTGAGATATAAGCAGTTCAATCTGACAGGGTGTTGCTGGCTATGGCTGCCATGGAAGCTTCAGTGAGAGTAGAGTTGGGAGATGAAGTCATGAGCTGACATTGAGCTGGATGGAGGTTCAGAAGAATCAAGAGAGGCTAGACAAGCAATGCCATGCCCAACTAGGCTCTGATACCATGTGAGAAATGCGGGATCTAGAGCATGGCATAACCGGAAGCTATGGAGGATGAAGAAATAAGTGTAGACTCATGATGGAAAGGACACTGTTTGTTACACAAGTGAATTAGGTTCCAAGATTGAGACTTGGACTCATAAACACAATCTTGTGTATGTGGACAATGACATTGACACTTTACTGAAATGAAAAGAGTACTATCATTGCATTAAGAAAGGAAGCAAGTACAATGCTTTATAGGAAAGTAGGAAACTGCAGTAGGCACCATTGTGCATATGGGATAAGTTAGCCTGCATGTCCTTGACCCTGAGACTCCATACAAAGAGGCTGTTTGAGTGTGATTGCTGATTCTCAACAATCGCAAGTCGAGTCGACTCCGGTGATTTGCTCACAGATGTCCTCACGTACATCACACATGTAGGCATTCGACCCTGTGACCTGGACTGCGCTGCACACCTGGAATATAACCCCAATTTCTATGTTTGGCTCCTACACAAATAAAGATGAACGCCTTGGCCCCACAACCTCCAATCCTGGGACGGATTCTTCTTTTCAAAGGGGGAAGGGGCAGTAAGGGGATAAACGAAGTTAAATCTAAAAAGTAAGGGGATAAACGAAGTTAAATCTAAAAAGGAAACCAAGTGTGAAAGGCTTAAAATTGAAATATAAAAGGAGGTGATAGAAGTCTGGAAGGAAAAGTTAGGGCTATGAGCAATAAAATCTGCTATGCTTTTAGTCGTTCAGCAAATTAGTTGCCACAAAATACTAAAAAGGGAATTGGCTAAATGTGCAGGTGGCGACCATGGCAAGCCAAGACAAAGCAGGCAAGCTCCCCTTCTTGGAGGAAGAACAAGTGAAGTACGGCCTCACGGTGGAAACAAGAGCGTTCAACCAGCTGAAGTTCCTCCACATATCCAACCTGGAAGACGTAGTCATCGAAGAACCAGTGGTACGTCAAATTATAGAGCAATGCCACCTACAGAGGTACCTGGACGCAGTGGGCCAGAGGATAAACTACACCCTATGCGCTGAGTTCTTGCGTACCTTCAACAGAAACAGGGGCATCGTCACGGTGCGGGACAGGGAAGCTACCAGACAAGTGCAGGTCGAGCTAACCCCCGAGCTGGTAGAAAGGGCATTAGGGCTGCCAAACAAGGTGGAGAGGAAACCAAAAAGAGACATCTATGCCATGTTGGGGATGGATAAAGTGAAGGTCCACACCAACAACGGAATTAGCCTGGCAAACATCCCCAACCAAGAGATTCAGCTGCAGGCGAAGATGATGCATGCTCTGTTCTCAAGCCAGCGGTACAACAGCATTATGTCTAGAATCAATGTACCTCTGCTCGAAAGCATCGATGCGCAATCGCTGGACGAGGTGAACCTCAATGGGTTCGTAAGAAAGACAATTGAGGGTTCGGCAAAGGCCCTGGCAACAGGAGGAAGAGCCGTGGCAGGAGAATCCCCTTTACCCCGATCGACCCGCAAAGCCTCATCCTCCAAGGCCTCCACCATAGGGTTTGGAGGTGCCCTTACCGCAATCATCCACAAAGCAATAGGGCAGGGACAAGCAGGAGAAGACAAACAGGGAGGTGACGAGAAAAGTGGCCAATCGCCGTCGTAGTCCCAGCCTCATGCGGAAGAGTAGTCTGATGAAACGGAAACGGACACCAACGAGGAGGGAGAACCCCAGGCTACACCAAAAAGGAAGGCGGAACAACGGACTAAGGCCCTACACGGAAAAAGAGAGGAGAAGCGAAGGAGGAAAGAGAAGGAATAGCTCGAATGGGCCCAAAGGGAGTAAGTAAGGGAAGAGGAGGAAAGAAAAAAGAGGGCCGAGGAGGAGCTGAGAAGGAGAGAAGAGGAAGATTTGGAGCTGGCAACCCGTCGCTCCATCGAGGAACAGCGAAGAAGAGACGTGGAAGGAGCAGGGGGTCCGCACCAACCTGAGGCACCCGGTCCCAGCACTGGTGTGTCGGAAATTGTGCACATGCCTCCTGCAGAAGGAAAAGGAAAGGACCCAATCAGGCCAGCCTCCCCTCTCCTCATGCCACCCATGCAAGCCACCCCTATCATGGTGACACCCCCTGCCACCGCCACCCGGCTGCACACCCCAAAAGTCGATGAGAGCAACATGGTCACCTGGCTGCAGTTTCTGGTGGAAAGGGAGCTGGCAAGGGAAGCGGCCGTGGCCACCCCAGCTTCAGGAGCCAAAAGGGCAGCCACGACTGAACTAGAGCCAGGGTCGGAATTGAAAAGACATTAATTAGAAGAGGTTGCCACCACTACAACCATGCCCCACTCCCCACCTCCAGCAGGCCACTACGACGAGTACGTGAAGGAGCTGCTTGCACAATTGCAAAGAGCCAGACAGGAAAGGAAGATAGCCGTGGAGGAGCTGGCAGCGGAACGAGAATCACAAGCCGCCCTGCAGCTAGACAGAGTGAAGCAGATAACAGAATATCAAAAGGAAATCGTTGTGCTCAGGGAGGAAGCCAACACTAAGGAGACAGAAGAACTAAGAGCCCTGAAGGAACGCGATGCTGCTTGGGAGGGAAGAAGGAAAATCCTGATGGAGCGTCTCGACGGGGAGAGGGAAACGAATGCCCACCTTCGGCGCAAGAATGATCAGTTATCTGCAGCCAACCTGGAAGCGCAAAGCTAGCTTGACAAAATCAGACAGGAGGCTGCAGAGCTAGATCAATTAAGGGTAGAACAGGTGCGAAGGATGCAGGTAAAGCTGGACCAGCTCAATGCGCAAATCACAGAGGAACGCCAGGAGCAGTCCCACCTGCACCGTGAGCTCGAGGCCCAGCAGCAACAACTCATGGCAATGACCCTCCATCAGGGGGAGAGCTTGGAAGATATGGAGAGAAGGGCAAAAGAATGGTCCGATCATAACGAGCATAGAGTACGGGACTTAGCACGTCGGCTAGCCAAGGCCGAAGGAGACAGGGTGCTGGCTGAGAATCAGGCAGAAGCAGCCCAGCTCTCCATGATAGCTCAGCAGCACACCTTTCTCAATACGCTGCTCCATGCCACCAGACCAGAAGGAGATGAAGCCAATGATCAGCTGCAAAGGAAACTAACCATTGCGCGCAGAGCTCTCACAGCAGGCTTGCACGTGCCGCTGCAGCTAGGAGGCCCGCCGCAGAGCCTAGAAGAGCAGAGAAGATATCTTGCACAGGTAGGCCTGACGGCACAGGAGATAGACGACCTCGGTTTCACAGAGGAAAAAACACAAGAAGACGAGCAAAGCAGAAGGGGGTGAACCGGAGCTCGATCTGGGACCTCAGAAGGAGGAATATGTCCCACCACCCCCTCAACCACAACAAGCCGAAGTACAGCCCCCTGATACATCTTCCGAGCGAAGAGCGGCCCAAACCAACTGTAGGAAAGAGATGGTGGAGAAGGCAAGAAGAAAACTGAATGCCAGACCTGTCCCGAGACAGCCTGCCCCTCTCCTACTGCGCACCCAAGATTCCCCTGCTGAATTCCGTGCCGAATTGATTATCTGGGAATAGCAGGAGTATAACCGCGACCCCTTCGACCTGCGCTTTGAGTTTCCCACTGCCTTGAATAGGGTACTACCCATTCAGCTGGTGGAGGATGTCATTGCCATGGGGGCAAGGCTCAAAGTCAAATGGTTAGCGGAGCGTAAGGCTCACCCAACTGCTTGGGGAGCCGAGGACCGCGAGTTTTGGCAAGATAAAGTCCTCCAGGTGCCTAGATCAGTGGAAGGCTATAATTGCCAACCCACCTGGAGGAGACGCATTTTTTACGTCAACCTGGAAGCGTGGATGGCATTTTGCAACACCCTCCCTTCAGAGAGAAACGACCCCACTTTCATGCCGTATCCTCAAAGGGTAGGAGTGGACTTCAATCCATCCATCCACGGCAGGTTCGATTTCCCCATCATCTTTAATACCAATAGCACCTCCCATAGAAACGCCCTCCTTTTCACCCTCCCCGACTTGTATAGCTCTATAGACAAATTTCTTAGCGAATTCACCTCTTGCCCCGACCCCGCATTCATCACCACTTGTAATTATCTTAGGTTAATTAGGATCCTAGTCCACCAAAGAGCCCGCACCCCAAGAACACCACCTCCCACCCCTCTATTTTGACCCCAACGCCATAGACAGCAACACCATGACTCGCCTCATGATGCGTGCTTCTCTTTTGCCCTCTTTCTGTGGTGCACTACTCGAAGACATGAACGACAGCAAATTCACCCAGTGCAACCACCCCTTTCTTTCTACCACCACCCTCAAAACCCGCCTTCACATCAAAGGCTACTTGTTGAGTCGAAAATTCCTTAACAAGGTCCCCCCGTCCTCCTCCAACCCCTACCCACTATTCAGATGACGAGGAGTAAACTCTTGTCATGACCTTGTACCGTTGCCTTCATGTATACGCCTCCTCATGCTACAAAAAAAAAGAAAAAAAGAAAAAGCACACACGATCACAGCACTGCACCTAGGGGTCCTCAAATTAGGTACGTCTAGCAACCTTGGTCGGCTGGCTCCATCCCTAATCCCCTAGCCCTTTCATACATCCCCCACAATTTTCGAGGGCACATTAAGGGCAGGACATACCTAGGGAGCTCGCCTCGCCCATGATAGTCTTTTGCACTCATCTCAATGCCATTACAACCCACCGTGGTAAGCAAGGCTTAAAAGACAATGGAAAGACCATAATGATGTCTCCAGCAACCTTCAAGTGTACTCCCCGTCTTCATTGACACATTTTTCCATCAACTTAGCCCCTTGCTTCACCGACCCCTCGCTATACAAGGAACCAGGCTGACAGTCTTCTAACTAAGTAATATCTAAGTATGCACAAGCACTCACATAATGCCTGCACTGAAGTATATTCACAGTTTGGGTCCTCAAGTGCAGGACAATACTCTCAGCTTGCTTAGAGTTCGACCTGTCTCCCAAACTAATCAAATATGTCTTGTGCACAATCGAGAAGACTAGCACTACCCTTAGGGAGAGACCACCTGAGAGGTTCTCAATTGCAGGTGTTGAAGACCACAACGGAAGTGTCATTCGTTCTTCATCAACACCCAACTCTGACTGCTTACCCCTCACCATTCGACAAGCCTGGAAAGAATAGTCATGTGCGGAATCCCCAACAAACCAACACGTGCGCTGGCCACCAATGCAGACCCCACGAACACCACAAGCGTCCTTGTCACCCACGTCTTCGGTGCATGCTACCACCTGCCACCTACGACAATGAGTGCCATGGGACTGGCACTCGTCTAGGAGGGGGGTAATGTTAACCCCAACACGAAGAAAGCAAAAGGAAGTGGAAAAGACGCAGGGCAAAGGAGGAAAAAAGGTAGCCCGACTGAAGAAAGAAAAGGAGAAAAGGGCAGCCTTAAAAGTCCAAGGCAAATACAAAAAGGGAAAGGCGCATTTTTAAATAAAAAGGCGCACCCTAAAATCTTGTAAAAGAGCGCCGGGCTCTCACCCGTGCAATTTGTAAATGTAGATGGGCGGTAAAAAGGAAGCTAGAAAGATAGAAGGACAATGGGGAAAAGGGCCTAGGCTATGGCCGGCCATGTAAAAAGGGGAAAAGGGAATGACCGCCCAAAAGGGGATTTAGGGTTTTGTATATAAAGTTGAAAAGTAAATGAGAAGCTCATTCTTTGGTGTGTGGCAAAAGAAGTCTTCTTCTTCCTCTCTTCTTCTCTCCTTCTTGCTTGTGTGTGCTCTTGAGAGAGGGAGTGTGAGGGAGTGAGTGTGTATGAGAGAGTGAGGGATCAAGAGGGTGAAGCTATTCACCATCTCCTCTCCCCTTCTTCTCCTCCTTTCTCTTCTCTTCTCTTGCGCACGTGGCTATGGAGGATGGAGCTTGGAGATGGAGGAGGCTTGAGGATGCTTGAGCTAGCATCTAGGATCGTGGAGCTACCGGAGTGTAAGAGGGAGGAGGGCACTCGATTGAGCATCAAGGTAAGCTCACTACACTCATAGGATCGACGGCGCGTCGGCTAGGTGAGAGATAGCCATTGGAGCTCGCTTGAAACGCTTAAAAGAATAAGCGGTCCGAAGGTCTTGGCGGTTGAGCGAAAGCTCCCACAATTGTGTGCATACATGTCCCAATAGTGTCACTCTTTGTAACCACTCATTGGGGTCCACGAAAACAAAAATATTTCAATCATCACCAAAGTGAGATGAGGAAACAAAAATGGTTACTTCAACTCAATATGGCCTATTACACCATCTAGGAACATGGGTTCAAAGCTATGCTACTATTTAATACATTTGAAACCCACAATGGTCCTTCGTTATACTTGCTTACAAGGTATTCACGAAAAGATGTAGATATAATGAGTTTGAGCCGTCTGAGGGGAAGGTTCTGAGCAAACTTTGCTAGTGGACCCTGCAGGCATTATGCAAAAAAAAATTCCATGATATCATGCAAAATATATATAATCTAAATTTCCTTTGGAATAGATTGATATACTCTATTAAAGTCAGCTTCAACTAGAAACATCTGTCTTGATATATGACTAAGCAATTTCATGGTGGATTGCCTTTATAAAAGTCTAATTTTGTAACCTTTTTACATTTTTTAAATACATAACTTAATGTTCTCTCTCTCTCTCTTCCGTGTTTCCTCAATGATTTCACATATATTTTTAAAATTTACTAAAATGGGTATAACTTATATGTGATTGATCCTTTATAACAAGGCATCGGATCGTAGTAGTGAGTTTTTTTCCTAATGTTTATCAAACACCGAATGAGGATTTCCTTAACCATTCCATGTCTTTCTTTTTGTGACGTGATTCGTGTGCTTTTTATTGGCTTTTGTGGAGTTGCTGGTGGGACAACTAGTAGCTCCTAAAGGGTTTGCATAAGTTGTTTGTTGTGATTTGTGTATTGAACGAACATCTCCTAGAATTATAACAATATGATTTTGTCCATTTAAACATCTCCCATTAGCACTTTGACCTTGGATATTGGGCAAGCTACTCATTGAACTGGCTTTCACTTCTTGGCCAAGGTATTACTCATAATGAGCTCTCAATTATTGTTTAATGGGGATACACATGGCTTGCATTAGTACTTGATCCTTCTCCTACTACTTCAAGAGATCCTCCCCAACCAATTGGCCTCTAAGTTGACCTCTAATTGTCCTTGCTTCTTTTGACTAATGAGGGTGCATTATCATGGTCACTGTGATGGTCTTCTTCCTCCCATTACTTTCCCTATTCTTATTCTCTTTGTATGCTTGGCTGCGCTACGGCCCTATTGTGAACTTGCATCTTATGTTGTTTCTTAGTAATGCCATTCATATATTTAGCTCTTGCATCTAGGTATATTCTTATTCAAATCCTTGGCCAATAGGTTAATAGTCTTGATAATTTTATTGCATGGCATCCTCCAATGTGGCTTTAATGATTGGGGTTAGAGCAGGGCCAAATCTAATGATGGGGATTTTGGGTCATCTTACTAGTATTTTTTGGCAACGACTACTTCTAATTAGAAAGGGTTGAAATTCTAATATTTGATGCTAGTAGTTAAAATATGCCATAGACCTTATTTTAGCATGCATGTCATGCTAGAGGATCAGAGTGAGGCAAAGATAGCATGGAACATTTAAACTTGCAGACACAACTCTACATCTTTGATTTCTTAGATCATGGCATCATCTTGATTTGGATGGAAGCAAGCAAAGACCTCCTTATGATTGAGAGAACAATGACAGTCTTTAGGCCTTCTAGTTACTTGAAGTACATTATCAATGACTTGAACATTGAGGTGAATAGCTAGCTAAATCTTTCTATTGGATGTGTCCATTGTGACTTGGCCTTGGTTGACGTTGAACCTCAATCCTAAACCCTCTACATGCAATTGACCTACAATGGTAGTCTTTTGCCTTCTAGGTACTTGAAGTACATTATCATTGACTTGAACAATATGTGCCCACTGCGACTTGGGCTTGGTTGTATTGAACAAGAATCCTAAACCCTCTACAAACGATTGACTTCCAAAGACATGATCAAATATAAGAACTAACTAGAACCCTAAAGCATAAAGTTCTATCTAGTTAGAAGGATGCACAACTAGCTATACATTGTTGGACACACAGAATGTTTGTGCTTGTAGCTTACACACCAAATAGCTATAGTTTATGTATTATTTATTTGATATAATGAATTTGGGTCATTGGTAAAGTTGTGGCCTTTGTATCGAAGAACTAGGTTCAATCCCCATTTCTCATGGAAGGGTACTTGTTTTGGTAGTTGGTTGGGGATCATGATTCATCATTGGATAGGAATTGCCTTTAGCTTCTTTATGCACGAGTTTTGGGTGTCATATGTGACTTTGGATGCCCCATTTCTTTAGACATCTAGGTAGTGTGCAAGGGGCCTACTCTCTCATATATTATAGGGCAAGGAGATTGATTGTGTGCATACATGTCTCAATAGTATCACTCTTTTTAACCACTTATTGGGGTCTATGAAAACAAAAATATTTCAATCATCACCAAAGTGCGATGAAGAAACGAAAATGGTTACTTCAACTCAATATGGCCTATTACACCATCTAGGAACATGGGTTCAAAGCTATGCTATTCAATACATTTGAAACCTACAATGGTTCTTTGTTATACTTGCTTACAAGGTATTCATGAAAAGACGTAGATATAATGGGTTTGAGCTGTCTAGGGGGAAGGTTATGAGCACTCTACGAGTGGACCCTACAAGCATCATGCAAAAAAATTTCCATGATATCATGCAAAATATATATAATCTAAACTTCCTTTGGAATAGGTTAATATACTCTATTAATGTAACCTTCAGCTAAAAACATTCGTCTTGATATGACTAAGCAGTCTCGTGGAGGATTGCCTCTATAAAAGTCTAATTTTGTAATCTTTTTACATTTTTAAAATACATAACTTAACATTCTCTCTCTCTCTCTCTCTCTCTCTCTCTCAAAAGGGAAGAGACAAAGGATTTATGTGTTTCCTCAAGGGTTTCACATATATTTTTAAAATTTACTAAAATTGGTATAACTTGTATGTGATTGATCCTTATAACAAGGCATTGGAGCCTCAATGTCTATTTTATCATAGCACTGAGTGTTTTTTCTAATGTTTATCAAACATAGAACGAGTATTTCCTTAACCATTCCATGTCTTTCCTTTTGTAATGGGATTCTTGTGCCTTGTGGCGGTATTTATTGGTGGGAATAACATCTATCTTTCACACGAAGGTGTGGCACCTCAAAGCCACCCCATTGTGGGCTTTAAGCCTTTGATGTCCCACAAATCACACACAATCCCAACCAATTGGGTTAGCGTCGGTCCTTAATTATTTTATCTTGGATGCAATGAACTCTTCTTAAATTGACAAATCAAGGAATTTGGACATACCTTCTGAAATTTATACAATTTCAAAAAAATAAAATTGTAGGCTAAGGTCCATCTAGGTAGATCCCATTGGTGTCTTCGTTAAACCCACAAATCAAGAAATTTGGACATAGCTTTTGGAAATTCATACAAAAGCGTTATTCATAGGCTAAAATCGTTCTAGGTTTAAGTCTAATAGGGAATCGTTGAAGCTAACTGAGTCCTGACTGGTTGGACAGGCGGGCGGACCCCAACGTTATTAATTATATAATAAAATTATTTACATTTCGGGTCTAATAACTTAATTTGCAAAATAGGAGCTTTAGTTTGGTGCATTTCTTTTGACTCGTAGTCAGGACTCAGGACTCAGGACCAAGATATGGCGTGTTTTGATGACATCATACACGTATAGGCGCACCCCGATTAAGCCGCTACAATGGATGGCGTGTTTGACCAGGACACCTTCAAACATGAAAACTCGTCAGAAAGGGATGTTTAATTAAATAGCAAAGAAAAATCATGAATTAGCTCTGCAGATCTCGTCCCATTTTTCAAATATTCTTCTGTAGCACGAGAGAGAGAGAGAGAGAGAGAGAGAGAGTACCCCTGTGCATGTGTCACTGCGAGCTGCGTGTGCGGAAAAAGGAGTCCAACCCACGCCTGCACTGTTGATAATGGAGCGACCCACTTCTTGGGAAAGCTGAAAGGCTACTGTTTGCCTATGTGAGCGAGATTGGGCGGGCGGAACAGAGTAAGACTAGATCAGAGAGGAAGAAAGGAGAAAAGGGACGAAGCAGACAACACAGAACTAACCGACTCACAGAGAGAGAGAGAGAGAGAGAGAGAGAGAGAGACAGGCCAGACCGCCTCTAAGATCAGGTACCCAACTCACAGTTCTTTTGCAAGCAGGTCTGCACCCTAACATTTTCGGTGTTTGATGATCCTCATGTATCTGTTTGTTATGGTTTGTGTTTGATAATTCTCAGGTCATGCCGTGTTATAGTCGTGTCTCATTTCCCCTGTTTCAGTGCATGAATTGCCCTGTTCTGCTCCTATTACAGTGTACTCTGCCCTAATCCTCGAAATTTGCCTTTGACTGGTTTAATCTTGAAACTCATTCAACCTCTGTTCCTATCACAGTGTGCTCTGCCCCAATCCATGAAAATTTTCCCTTAACTGGTTTAAACTTGAAATCTTTAAACATCTGTTCCTATCAGTGTAATCTGCCCTAATCCATGGATATTTACCCTTAACTGGTTTAATCTTGAAACTCTTTAAACCTCTGCTCCTATCACAGTGTATTCTGCCCTAAAATTTGCCCTTAATCGGTTTAATCTTGAAACTCTTTTCTATAGCATCTCCCTTTATGCAGTGCATAGCTAGTGCGTTTGTCCACTTGCACAAGCTTATTATGTCTTTCTTACATTTTTGAAGCATATATCTTGTTTCACGTCAAACGTCTTTCCTTTGTCTACAGGCACAAGCTTAATCACCTTTGTGCCTCTTCAAGGTTTGTAAGTGCTTCCAAAGTTGGAACAGTTTTTGTTTTCATGCGACTGCAATTCATTAATTTCTTATTGCAAAGCAATGCTAGGTTTATTAACCGATATTTTTCTTTAGACCGTTTAATCTTAATAAACCAGAGACACTTGCTTGTTCATATCTACCATTTTACTTATTTGCTGCCTCACTTCACAGGCTTTCTCCTTCATCAGATCATATGCTCAAATCTGTTATTTTCTGAGCCATGTTTTGGATGATCTGCACTGCAGCTGGATGCATTCTTACGGCCATGGTTCGATTGCCTAGAACATTTTGCATGACGTGCATATGGAGCCTGTTGTTATCACTGAGTTTAGGGTATCTTCTGTTGTGTTACTCTTGTCATCGATGAGTGACCTCTGTACTCTAATTGTGGAGGATCACTCTCCTGTGGAAGCAGCGTTCATATGATTACAGCTCCTGTTTTGTGAGGGATTCAATGCCCAGAAATAGGTTGATGCTACACATTCTCTTTTATGTGCCTGATTACATACCACCTATAATACTATTCATATAAGGCTGTAGTGAGGTTGTGTCAACTTGTATTTTCCCGGACCAGCTCTATATCATAAAGCAGTGTGACTTCTGCCTGGGACAGCAGGGCGTGAAATTGAAGATACAAGACCTGGGGCGGGATAGCTCAATGATGACATTCTCCAAGTGCTCTTGTAAATAGCCTATAAAATTTGAGCGGAAGTTGATTTGGCATAGCAGGAGTCTCTGACTTATTTGGCTTGAATATCAACTTCGGTTTAGAAGAGACAACATGTCTTTTTGACAGCTACATACTTGGTCATTAATACAATTTTTAGAGTCTCAACCCTCTGTGTGTATATGTATTTGATGCTCTGTTTCCATTGCAGGTACGAAGTTCGGTAGTAGTGTCTAAGAACTGAAGAAAGCATGTGTGGCATTCAGGGCTGCTCAAGTTCTGCTGCAGATAGTGATAGCAATAGTTCCCTAGCCCCCAATGGAAGTGTAAACTCTTTTGATGGCGAATCTGTATCATATTTGTTGGAGCTTGCTGCCAATAATGACCTTGAAGCATTCAGAGAAGCCGTGGAGGACAATCATGCTCCTGTGGATGTTTTTGGAAGTTGGTACTGCCGGTCATATGGATCTAAAAAGATGGTGTGGCTTCAGAGGACACCGGCAATGATTGCTGCCTTATATGGTAGTTTGGATGTCCTGAGGTACATTTTGAAGCACATCTCTGTTCATGGTGGTAATATAAATCAAGTGTGTGGTCCAGATAGAAGCACAGCTCTCCACTGTGCAGCTGCTGGTGCATCCAGTAATGTGATTGAGACTATTAAGGTCCTGCTTAGTCACGGTGCAGATCCCACAATAGCAGATGTTCAAGGGCGACAACCCTTTCACTTAATGGCTGATTGCAAGCTACCTTCACAAAGAAGTGTGGAGAAGAAAATACTGAGCAACTTTTGGATGTGCCATGAAGACAAGCCTAATTATACCTGTTCTGAATCAATAGATGGTCAATGGAGTCCTGGCTCTGAAGCAATAGATGATAATCTGGATGGTTTTCAGTGTGCGGGTGAATCTAATGTTATTGAGTCCTTGTCAGGCATTTCAATCAATTCAACAACTGCAGTCTCTAGAAGGTCTCGAGGCTCATTGTCACCATCCTCTTCGCCCAAGGTATTTGGTGATAGCTCTCTTAAGAATAATCTAGAAAGTGGGAGAGAGTACCCTGCAGATCCCTCTCTTCCAGATATCAAGAATGGTATCTATGCTACTGTTGAGTTTAGGATGTTTTCTTTCAAGATCCGACCCTGCTCAAGGGCCTATTCTCATGATTGGACAGAATGTCCATTTGTACACCCTGGAGAAAATGCAAGGCGAAGAGATCCAAGGAGATACCACTACAGTTGTGTTCCTTGCCCGGAGTTTCGCAAGGGTGCTTGTAGAAATGGGGATGCCTGTGAATATGCCCATGGTATTTTTGAGTCTTGGCTGCATCCTGCACAGTACCGCACTCGTCTTTGTAAGGATGGTATTAGCTGCAGCAGGAGGGTGTGCTTTTTTGCACACACCAAAGAGGAGCTCCGACCGCTTCTGTCATCTGAATTTACCCTTGCATCCTCTAAAGCTATGTCCTTCACAGATTTGCACCTATTAGGTTCATCATCTAGCCCAGCATCTCCATCTTCAATGCCACCGGTCCAATCCTTCTCATCAGTAAACACTCCTCCGATGTCACCTACATCTGTAAATTCTCCACACCATGGCAGCTGGGTTCAGCCAGGTATGCCCCTCTTACAACTGCCGGGGGGGAACAGTGTTCAGGCTAGTAGGCTGAGAGCTGCCTTAAGCGCTAGAGATCTAGGTTTAGAAGAGATGAGCCGGCTTTCTGATGTTGAAGGGCATTTTCCAGATGATGCAGCCTCTCTATCTGCTTACACAAGGTTGAATATAGCATATGATGGCTCCAGCTATGGCATGCCTAGATCTGTAAAATATCATAGTATGGGCCTGAATCTGTCTTCAGCAAATATGGATGATGTTTCTGCATCTAACATTGTGTCATCACCAAGATCTCCATTACAACTTTGTTTGCAGTCCTCTGGTTGTGGCAGCCCGTCTGCAAGATCTGCTAAGTACCAGCAGTTTGTTCTGAATGGCACTCCTAGTGGGCCGGAGGATTTCCTTTCCTCGACTGTTTCAGCATCCCCAAAATTCTCATCTCAGCCAGGTTTATATTCACCCTTTGAAGATCCTCAAACAGCTGTGTGTGTTCCATGCATTCACACACAGATTGAGATGTATCCGGGAGAAACAAGTCCAAGTCTACCATATATGCAGAAGGAACCTCATCAGAGCAGATGCTGTCAGGGGGCAAGCATGATGAAGCCAACTGTTGCACTCTCTCATATTTCTGGCTCTTCTATAAATGGATTTTGTAGAGACTTGGAGCTTCATTGTGACACTGGCAAGGCAAGTTCTATATCCTGTGAAGCAGTCACACCAACAGCTGCTCATCCCACCTTACTCCAAAGAGATAAGAATAGCCGAGGCTCCAAGGATTCTGAGGCTGGTTTGCTGTCCTCTGATTGGGGGTCTCCAACAGGGAAACCGCAGTGGAGTTTCAATGGAGATGATATCACCAGACTGAGGCAGTCGATCAAACTTAAAGGTCTTGTGAAACCAGACCTATCTCCGGCTCAAAAGGGTATGAATGATGGACCTGTCGACAATGGGCTACCTTCAATGGCATGCTCTGTGCGACGGACCCCGACTAAGTCGGACGCTGAGCATTTACTTTTGGGATCTTGGATGGAGCAAGTTCGAATGGATCAGATTGCTGCATAGCATCATGGGAATCTCTTTTGCCTTCTGTTTTTTTGTTTTTTAAATCTCGCCCTTATGTTTTTCTCTGCTCATTGCTTTAAGCTTGCTTCTATGTGTTAGATTTCTTTTTCTCCTCTTGGTGTTGGGTTTTGGGTTCTATTTTTTCTGTTTTGTTTCCTTTATTCTTTCCCTTTATCCTCTTTTTGGTGTTGGGTTTTTGGGTACTACTTTTCTGTTTTGTTTCTCTTATTCTTTCCTCTTGGGGTTTTAAGTGAAGCAAGAGCTGCTTTTGGGTTTGTCAAGCAGCTTGGCCGAAGACTATTTCTTTTATTTTTTTCACAAACATACTGGAGGGTAGTTGATGGAAGGATTCTTTGAGATGGGTATATTTTAGAAAAAGGTATGAATTGGGGTTTAGAAAAACTTTAAAAAGTTCAAAGTGGGGTTTGCAAATGGCTCAGGTACCCTGTACATCTGGTGAAGGGAGATTTTTGCATATTACCACTGGCAAGAACCAATTAATGGTCCTGATGATATATGCGTAATGTTCAGAGATCAACTTGGGAAGAACCAATCAATGGGATTTTACACAAATTGGGTATGATGGAATTCAATAAAAGTAAAGAGCTTCAGGCTCTCTACAAAGGGGAGAGCCTCATGCAGTATAGCAACATTTTCTAACTGAATTGGGCTGTACCTCCAAAATGGATAGAAGGCTACAAGAAAGCCTCGTCCTTGGCTGGCCTAGCCTAAAACAAACTGACAACAGATCTATCATATTTAAGACACTTAGCATGACTCACATTTACAGTAATTTGAGAATTATTTGTATAATGACCCAAGGGAGATAAGCTGTCAACATTTTACTCGCTACCTAAGTCGAAAGCAAACTTGATGCCGGCAGTCGCACAAGTTGGCGCCGAATGGGGCATTTGTAGAATTTATTTATCAGAATGTTGAGATTTCACAAGTTCTGTCAAATGGGAAGACATCAGACAAACGTTTTCCTTGCTACCTAGTCAAAAGGCAACTTGACGATGGTAATCACACAAGTCGGAGCAGAACGGGATGGTTGTAGCATTTATTCATCAGAATGTCTAGATTTCACAAAATGCTATTTTTCCAGCATGATGAAGTACTATATAGCTGTTGTTACAACTTCACATTTTGATAAGAAAGTATTGTGGAAACTCTCTCTCTCTCTCAAATCCTGAAAGCAACTACCTCGAGTCACAATTAGGATTGATAGCTAGTGTACACGTGGGTTCTTTGAAGATTTGGTTAAATAAGGTATTGTAGTGCATGCAAAGCACTGCCTTTTGGAAGGGCCTTTTGGTATTTCTTTTTTAGTCACTAGTCATCTTTCTTAAAGTAAGCTATTTGATGAGGATGTATGTTTTGTGGAAGAATATTTGTGTAGGCATGTGCAAGTGCTCTTTAATAGTACTACCTGAAGGTTGCTACCGCTGCTACTGGTGTATTCACTGCTCATGTCACTATCGGTGCTGCTCCTACTGCAATAGTTCAAAGTTCCTAGCGCTTTCTATTGTGCGGTTGTGAGTTGTATATGGATCATCACTAGGTGTTAATGTTGCAGTAGTATCTTGACGTTCAAAGCTAAATAGTTCTTTGTTCCAAGTCTATTTGTAGCTGGAAGTAGATTCTTTGTAGATTTATGTAGTAGTATAATAATGTTGTGAACAATGTTTCATTATGTTCTTTGATGGATTTGCTATATATTGTTAATTGTTTGCTTGCTTTTTTTGAACAAAGAATGAGTGCATGCAAGAGTAAGGTAAAAATCAAGGGTAGATGTCTATATCATCCTCAAAAAGGGGTTAACATGACTAAAATCTCCTTCCAATCACTATGGAACCCCAGTTTAATGATTTTCTTTCACATTGGTTTCACCTCCTTTAGCCCCAACCAATATATTTTTTGGTTTTACAAAAAAGACACATGGCCTACGAGGGACACATCTAACACACTTCAATGTACTAAGAGATTACACCCATGTTTCGTACAATTGAACAGAACATGAAAGGGGAAACGCCTCATCACTAAAGCCACGAGGGGAGGGAGAGCAGACTTTGTGTGATAGCCAGTCTGAGTGCTAAATCAGTTGGGCGCCCATCTGCGTACTTCTGCTTAAATTTATCCGTCAACAAAGTTGAAGCATATTCTTGATCTCATAATATCGAAGGCTAGAGATCCAATCTGAATTTCATAATAGCATCAAGTTCATTATAAACTTCATTCATCTCGTTCGAGATGGTGGATGGATGTCATTGGTACGACCATGTTCTTTCAACCCCTTTAGGAATGAACTGTATTACTACACAATACATCGTAGATGCCATAATTACCTGACCTCCTGAAGCAATTCAGCATGTGTCATAAGTTATCCAAGCAGTCATTCCATACTGCAGAAAAAAACTCCACAAGGAAACTTATCGGACGTGATGGTTTGGCCCTCCAATCTTTTCAGAACCACAAATTCAAGTTCTTCCTTGCAAAATGGGCAATCCTAAGAAAAACCTTTTGCAAAATGGATAATCATAACATGGGCATGGTCAAATTAGAAGACACCATCCAAGGCTGCACTACCACCACCATCAATGAGAATCGTGACTGGGCTGGAATATCCTTCGACTGTGGCCAAAGTACCTCCACTTCCTTCCCGAGGTTTTGTTCTGCACAAAGGTCTTCCACTTTACTAATTAGACTCTTTTTCACTGTAAAGCTTCTTCTTGTCCTTTGCCCTCTTACGAGTCTCCTTGTTCTCTACACCAATGGCTCTGTCTGCTTCTCCTTGAACTTTTGTCTCCTCTCTTTCCCTTTTATCTTGATTTGGTGAAGAGACTTTCCCACCATCTCAGTACTTGGAGTGGTAACTTTGCCCTTGCGTTTCTTTCCTATCCTCCTCAAGGTTCTCTGAATTATCCTTCTGCAATTTCAAAGGGCATTCCTTGGCAAAATGCCCACACTTAAGGGGGATTCTAACCTCTTATATAATTTCAACCACCTTTCTATCGTACAACTCTGGTTCTTCGAGTGGTTCAATCCATCGGCCCCATACAAGCATGTGCCCCTCTCCTGTAGGGTTTGCAATGAGAGGAGGAACTCCACTTCAAATAAACAATGGAGATTTGGGAAAGATCAGAGGACCGGCTGACTAAGAAAGGCAATGCACCAAATTGCACTCGTGACCAATTGAGCGGGAAACTATATGGCACCTCTCAAGCGTGGTACACCACACGCACTATGAAAGAATCCTAGACATATACATTTACAATATAGTGCAAACCATAGGGAGCCCGACAAGAGAGGGAAACAGCCTCACAATTCCTCTTCACTTGGGGCACAGCCCATGAAATACAAAAGCATGCAAGAAGCCGCAAAATCATAATAGCATGCACGAGAGAGAGAGAGAGAGACTCAATAGCGCTGAAACCCAACTCACTTAAGTCGGGATGTCACTGCGGAGCGACCAAAACAAGAAGGGGCCCTGGATGGTTCGATCTCATCAAGCATATCCTAGCCCACAAGCAAATTGAGATCAAGTGCAAGCTGCTCTTCCAACCTACACATGAGTCTTTGCTATGTATGTTTTAAAATGCAAGCAAATAAATTCTTTTAGATAAAGAAGAATGAAGGATGATCATGGTAAATGAGAAACCACATTCTACATGCATGACATGTGCATGCTTGTATAGAGTTAAATGGTCTCTTGGAGTAAGCCACAGAATTGGCTATTGAAAGAATGATATCGAGATATATGTACAACATAAGGTGCAAACACAAATCTACTTAAATTGCTCTTAGATCGGGGCAAAAGTTGTAAAGATTTATCTTGAAGGTAGCTAAAACTTATGTTACTTAAAAAAAGTCACATCAAAGACACTAAGAGTTAAAAAGATAGAGGTGAAAAATGTCACATCATGTACAAAGTTTTGGCTTTAAATGCCTCGAAGATAAAAAAATAAGAGACATTTTCACATGTTTACCAAAGATAGATGAATATAAGCCAAATTAGTTGAGAGTTGAATGTTACATTCAACCACACATGGCATTGCCTTATTTATCTATTTATTGATCACCTAGTTGAAGCTTAGTCCACTTTTAAATGTTTTTAGCTTGAGTGCTTATTGTGCCTTGCAATAATTATCTCAATCATGGAGCTGATGGTATATTTTGAAACCTTTTTTAGAGAGTACTCAATAACTTGTAAAATTCTTACAAGACCATAAAAATTGACCTTAAAATTTCTCTAATGCCTCTTGGTAGTATCCAATAGAGTTTTCTTCTTCAACATGCTAATATTGTGCCTGTTTATTGCCATGGTTTGATCTACAATTTGAACATTGAAACTTTCCTTCTAGGGTGAACATAATCTAGCTCCATGTCCACTCTATGTAAGCCTATTGAGCTTGGATTTCCCAACATCCTTGAGATTCATAATCTCACCTCCCCTCTTCCCCTAAAACACATTGCCTACATAGTGTGATGTGACATAGCCTCTTTGTAGAGAGAGAGTTGTCTCATCTAAACTTCACCTCAAACTCATCATAAAGCCTGACACCACTCCTATTTTCGAGTAGTCCACTCGTTGAACCTTCAATTGGTTCCATGAATCATTTTAGCATGGTGTTTTTGTATTACTCGAAGAGGTATTAATAGCTACCAATTCCCTTGCTAGTTCATTTGCCCATTATATGAAGTAAAATACATGAGCACATAACTTGTATGTACCAAAGTATGGCATATGTAATAAAACTTGAGTCTATAAATGTTTGCAAATGCAACATCACATTATTGTAAACAATTAAGACCATAAAGTTAGATAAGTCTAGCAAGGAAATCTACGTTGTGATGTTGGCCATATTGGGTATCACATCTTTGGGTAACTTTGGGTATCAAGATATGATAGGACAATTTTTGTGAGTGACTTTGGTCTTAAAGCTATCTAAATTAACCTCAGACTAAATTTTGTCACATTAATGTTTAAAATAGTCCCCAAATAATTTGGAAAATAAAGATTATTGTGTTTTTGAATCTTGTAATGTTTATCTTACGAAATTACTTACCCTTCTAAAAAAAGAAGCATTATTGCTTGTTTGAAATTGCTTTCTTGAGTGCTTTGTATTTCTCCAAAGGAAGCACATTTTGAGTAAGAGCCTACAAAAAATTGTCCCACTCCACACACTAGTAAAAACGAAGAGGTGCTTAATGATATAAAGAAAGTGATTCAAACATCTCAATTCATTGGTGGAAAAATCAATATATCAAGTCCTTGTAAAAACTCAATTGTTGCTATTTGTTATGATTTTGACATGTTTAGCAATTCACATCAGGGACAAACTTGATTTAAGCTCTGATTGATAAACATGTGTGTTAAGGGATGGAACTGAAGGGATTTTGTTTGTCCTTTAGTGTTTTAAGAATGATACCATGATGGCATACTAAAATCACCACTAGGGTGCTCATCAAATTGTTGAGAATTTGGGACCTTTGCGACATAACATTCCTCTTCTTGCCTAAAGGTTACTTCAACAAGACCACATCATTTAGATGGGATAATTTATGAGTGCTCTATTTTTTTCTTAAGAATTAAGGACTTGGTAATAATCTATGCCTTCAACGACTATGCTTAGCAAAGTGTACATATGCAACCCTATATTATCATGAGCATCCACGATCTCTCAATCAAGGACACTTATAACACAATAATGCAATCATATAATCCTTTCTCACTTGGACATGCTGCATAAAGTGTATACTTGTTTAATAGCATGGCACATAGGGTTAATTTCTTCTCTTTTCTAGGTTAAATGTTTTGGTTGAAGTCTAGCTTACATATAGTGACATTAGTTGTATGCAACTCTTTCATGTCCAATAACCTTACCTAGCTCCTTTTGGGGACCGAGCTCCCAACACTAGGATATGTCTATTTCATGTCTAGTAAACTTACCTAGCTCCTTTTTGGGGACCAACTCAAGAGGAGCTCCCAATGCTAGGATATATCTATTGCATTTTGTAAATTGAGGAGGTTCAACATTCCAAACAATCATTGGGGGCACTCCTTTGCCCTTGAGTAGTACGTACGTAAGATGGCAATTCTAACTTGCTTTGCAAGTATACAACTAACTAAGCACAGAAGCAAGTAGGTGGTCCGATGGATTTGTTTACCTCTTATCATAACATGTTTACAACTACTTTTGTAGTGTTGTTGGGTTGAGATTAATAGATCAAGTAATAACACATTTGTATAGAAGCTAGCATTATTGATGATACTATGGTAGGTTTACAAATGATGCCATAATTGATATTATACGCAAAACGACCATCCCAACATAAATATGTTTAGGCATGGATCTTTATAGCATATATCTATTTCATTGCATTATTTATTGTACTACTTGCTAGGTATCCAAATGATTATGGTCATTATTGATTTTTTATGCAAAACAATTATTTCAATGTAATTAGTATATATGTCTAGATATGGACCTTCATAATATATGTCTATTTCATTCCATGCATAGGGTCATTTTGCACTACCACTTTACATTATTCAACTCATAACATGTCATACACATGCATCACCATTCATTCGTGACCAATTTTGATGGTAAAAACCATGGCCTTAACCAAATAATGGTGTCAAACTCAAGAATTACCGCATTTATGGGCACATAGAGGAGAGGGAAATGTGTGATTATGATCACTACCTCAATCAACATGTTATGTACTTTCTAAATGCAAGATTTAAAGGGTAAAAAAGGGAGAGAAACATGCAATCATTATCATACCTTAGTCATATTGTTTGCTCTACCATAAACATAAGAAAAAGGCACCATGTACTTATGTAGCCAAAGTTGTTAGCTTTACTTAATTATGTATCAATCTAAAATTGGTCTTCCCCTTTGGATCAAGGGTTCTTATTTTTGTCATTTCCTTTTGATTCACTTTAAACTTTTTTACATTTTCAAAAAAGAACTTACCACTTTGGGCTCTCTCTCTCTCTCTCTCTCTCTCTCTCTCTATTATCTACTAACCACTTGACAAAGAAAAATATACTACCTAACAAGATATGATTTAGCATATGACGCATGCATCTGTTCTCATGTATAGAGCCACTTATAATACATGGCATATACATGTGTAAAAGTACCACTTTGAACAATAATGTTTACTAGAAGAGTCAATAATGGAGAAACACTCACTATGCTTTTCATGTCACTTTACATGCAAAGAAACGCGTAAACCCTAGGTTTAAATCTAATGCTCCTTTGAGCCAAGGTTTCAGTGTATTTCTTAATCCAAAAAAAGAATTGCATCTATAAAGCAATTGTTTTAAGAGGCTATTTGTGACCTTTGACTATAATAACCTTTGATCAATCACTCTTATGACCTTCTTGATATCATTATCTTGACTATCATTGTCTTGACCTTTCACTTTCATAACGTATTTGCATGCTCTTAGACCTTTCATTGGCATAGCCTTTTATTGTTATTTTATTTCATACAAAAAAAGAAACATAAGCTTTATATTTTCTACATATTTCACAATAACAATTACTTGAATATGGACCGAAGTAACTCATGGCTTCTAACTTGTGTTCATATAAAGGTATTATATAAGCAATCATCAAAGGCATAAACATAATCAATGCTTCTACTACTGCACTTTCTATAGGAAATGACATAGCTTCTATTTGAAATGGATTTTCCTTGAGGATTCCTACAAAATACATTTGCAATAAAATCAAGTTCAACTAATTAAGATGTAGGAAAAATCACATTTGAAATCAAATCAAGTTAAATGTGGGAAAAATAAGTTATTTCCCTTACTATTGATCATACTTCTCTAAGACAATGTAAATTGGAGTCTTCCCTCAAGTTTTAGAATAACAAAGAACCCCATTATGAGTCAATCCTTCATTGAAGCTCTATAGTGCACCTATGACATGGTAGCGTGTTCCTTAGATCTAACACACAATTTCAAGTGAGAATGAACCTAGAGAGTCATTCTCACTTGAAAGAATGGATACATAATTGAACAAAGTTGTCAACATTTAAAATGTCCCGAGAGAGTCATTTTATTTATCAAAAAGTGAATTTTGATTTGGTTTAATTTTATACATTTAAAAAGTTTCACTCCTTTGTAGTTGATTTTAAGAATTTGACATTTAGTCACTTTATTCTTAGTAAATGATTAGAGGATAGTGGATCAATGTAATCCTCACATGACAATTACATGAGCTAGATATCACGCATGTGGATCGAGTATACGTAGAAGAGAACATGTTTGTTCAAGGATTTATCATGATTGAGTTGGTCTAGGAAAGACAACAAGGAATACATTTAAGGATTGGAGCATATGTCCCAAGGCTAGAGTCCAATGTGAATTCACCATTGTTAACCTTTAGCCTTGTTTACATCCGTCTTAGTACTCTAATATAATATTGTGATTAGATTATCATTTCTACCTTTAAGTTCTCTTATCTTCTTTGATATGTGCATTTAGAAGATAGTGCCTTGCAATTATATCAAAGCCAACATAGTGATCAAGCAGAGTAACAAGATTTCAATAATTTTGTTGCTTCTCTTGATTTGTAGTACAAGGTTTTCTTCACAAGGAGACTCCACATGAAGAGCTTGTGTTGTAGATGAAGGTGATGCATACGAATGCACTAGTATTTTGCTAGGAACTCTCTTGATAAAGTGAGATGCATTCTTTCCATTTGAATCTCACACTTCAAGGGAAGGTCATTGACATGGAATGACATGTAAAGCAAAGATTGGATCATCTTGAGTCCTTGGTGGTTTCTAATCTAGTGGATAACTTTAGATCATGTAGTCTCCTGAACATTGATTCAAGACCCTTAGTATAAAAACAAACAAGAGGGGAGAGAGAAAAAATCCAAGAGCACACACACAAAAACAATGGAGACTTGAGAACACAAAGAGATAGGGCTGAACTATTATTATTCTTCTCTCCTCTTCTTCCACACAAAAAAACTAAGTTTACAACATGATAAAAGACTAATATAAAAGTACCACAATATATGTACATGCGATCACTAAGTGCAACCCTGCTAAGAAAAGAAAAGGTGGCACAAGGAATGAGCCATAACCAAGGATGGACTACATGCGTTTAGTCCAATTATAGAATCACTAATGTATCCTCATATTCGTCACCTAACATGCCAATAAATAATAACTTACCACATCACCAAGATGCGTAGTGGATGCCAACTCATGTAGAGCACATCTCGACAATCACCCTCTAGCTCAACGTAAGCTTGTGAACTCAAAGCATAATCCTAAAGCATTGAAACTTCTCAGCTTCCAAGGCCTTGGTAAAAATGTCAACAACTTAATTCTCTATGCTGGCATAAACCAAGTCAATATCACCTACCACAACCCACTCCCGAATGAAATGGTAATGGACCTCTATTTGTTTGAGCCACACACGATACATTGGATTCTTAGCTAATTGAATGCTACTAAGGTTATTACAATAAATGTTAACCTTCTTGTCTACCTACATTCTTAAGTGACCCATTATCCATTACATCCTTAAAACAAGTGGATTTCACATCTTGCACAATCTTAGACATATATGCATAGTGATGGGTAACACGGCTATTGTATGTCAATTGCTACGTTGCCTTTCTTACTCTACTTGACATGTGTAGCCTTAGATCACTACCATGTGCTTTAGCATCCTCTTGTGCCTTTCGTATACCAAGTGTTTTAATATACGGAATCCCAAACTTCTTATCCAAGATTTGCTCAAAGCCATCTGAATCAACATCAACATGAGAGAAATTTGATAATACATGTCATAATAAATGAGTTTCGAACTTTCTTTTTACATTTTCTTGACATATGTGATGTACTTAGTAAAGTAACATGTGACCTTTTATCTACCACTTCAAGGTCCATTATCAAAATCATGACTAAGAGACTCTTGTGGCCCACTCAATATCTAACTAATGATCTATTTTTTGTAAGCACTCTCATCGTCATTAACCCCAACTACATTTTATGCTTCCTGTATCAGCTACTTATTTCATAAAAAAATATCACTGCTAACTCTCTGCTCACATGTAACAAAGTTATAACATCTATATATCTCTTATTGATGAGAATATTTAACATATACACATTTTTTTGCTTTGAAACCTAATTTACTACGAACTCATTAAAAATACATATATAAGTAAAACTTTTAGAGATTTGGCTTTCTAAATGTAAACTTATTTTTTATTATCATACCATGTACAACAGCAATAGGTGTCTTATTCATGATGTATACATTAGTAGCGACTGCTTCAACCTAATAGTAATAAAGCAAGTTTTTTTAACATCGATATATGAGCCACCTTTGCAATATGCATATCTTTTCGCTCGACTCTATTTTGTTGCACTATATATATATATATATATTATCTATGTATACCCATTTTTAAAAAATAAAAAAATAAAAAACTCACTAGAGAGATTCTCCCCCTACAACAAACCCTAAACATTTAATATACAACCTTATCTCCTTCTCAACCAAAGCCTTAAATATTTTGAAGTGAGTAAACACCTTACTTTTTTCACACTTAAACCTATACTTTATGAGTATGATCATCAATAAATAATAATAATACTTACAACAGCTCAAAGTTGCAATCTTCATAAAACCCCACACATCAAAATATATCAATTCAAAAGGCTTCTTCCGTACATGTATTTCATATGAAAACACGTATCTTGCTTGCTTTTCAAATTTGCATGCTTCATATACTTTATTCATTCCATCAACCCTAAACTTAGACAAGTGATCCACAATCTGTTTTGATTGTCTTTTCATTGCCACTTATTACATGATTAATTATCTTATGCCAAATTTCAATATCAATCATAACACCTCAACCTTGTGCAAACATGATAACATCCATTTCAAGTAGACTTACATCAACAGTAAACGATCTGCCAACATATTTTCCTTTTACAATCAAATTATAATCATTTTTTAGAGCTTCTACATAATAACCATTAGTTATATACTGAACTTGCAATGCATGTTCTATCATCTCTTACCAATAGAAACCGAGTATTTGTAATATTTGGTATATACACCACATCAAGCAAATACTTAATCTTACTATCCTGTAGACTCGAAGGAATGTTTTCAATGAGTAATGGAGCAAGACATGTCATCCCCGGTCTCCTCATAACTTAAGAGTCTTTGAATTACACATCTTTCTAAACCATTCTCCATTAGAAATCGTATGGTTAAAGGCACCTTAGTCTATATATATCATTCTTTAATGAACCATCAACAATCATAGTATTCATAAAGTGCTACATAACAAATAATTGTTTATTTCTATCATCATTGTTCATACTATTGTATATATAATTTAATTACTATTTTTTTCATTTCTAATTTGAGTCTTTTTTTAATTGCTCTTAAAAATGTGACTTTTTTCACCATAATACCAACACTTTTATCACCAGAATTATGTTGCCTATTAGAATTTTCAACTTACTCTTTAACTCCCCCTCTCTCGAGACTTTATACAAATACCTTTTATTCTACAAATCCAAACACATGAAACCTTACAGATTCAAAATTTGTAACATATGCACCTGTAAATGATCAACACAACTCAAACTACAATATATCCAAAAACTACTGTTGAGATTGCTTAAACATCCAAAATGAAGATCAAAATGATCTCAAATGCCAAAAATCACGAGCAAGTCCCAAAGGGCTTATCTGCAATATATACACTATTTTTCCTACTTACCAAGTTTCAAAGCAATTGGAAAATGTAGCCCTACCAATCTTAGGAGCCTCCTACGACTACAACCTCAGGCAAATCAAGCAAGTGAAAGAGCTTTTTACACGTTGCTTGCTTACTTTAATGCTCCAATGCCTTTACCTTAGCCTTCAATCAAGCTCCATGCAATTGTGGGACGACTCTTATACCGTGAAAAAAACACAAGACGAGAAAGAAATGAAAAACTCAAAAGGAAACATATAAGAGCAATGGGAGTTAATAACACAAAGAGAGAGGGTTGAAATCTTCTTCTCCTCTCTTCTTTCACACAAAATAGCTAAGTCTACAACATGATAAAAGACTAGTATAAAAGTACCACAACATAGGTATAGACAATCACTAAGTGTAAACCTACTAAGCAAAGAAAAGATGGCACGATGAATGTGTCATAACCAAGGAGATATACATTATTTAAAAAAGTGTAAAAACATTTAAAGTTGCCATAATGACTATTTTGATGGTTTACAATGGATTTTTTTTTCAATAAGCATTTAGTAAATTCAACATATTTTAAGAACCATGATCAATACCACTCTCACAAGACTAAGCCATGAATCGACTAACATATAAACGATTGAAGGATAGACTATGGTAATTGTGGCTTGGATATGAATTACTTAATCTTTCAAATGGCATATATTAGTGCATGTTATCATGTTTGTGTTACATTTGAATTTCAACATTACAAACATGTCATTTTCGTGAAATAATAGTAGCATGTGTAGGTAAATGACCACTTGCTTAAAGACTTAAACATAGCTTTAAAAAGCCAATACTATTGGCAATAATCTCACCTTACATGGCCGTACTTCATCTCGACAACTTGTATTACATGTAAGGACGGATTTGAGACCTGGTCTAGCACATATTGAACACATCCAATGATGTAGAGGCAGTAATGGCAAACATAGAGGAGATCAATAAACCTATAAGTGATGTAGGCATGTTAACAAAAATGCACAAGAGGAAGAGAAGCAACCTGGATGTAGAATCAGTAGCTCAAGGACTTGACGCTAGTGAAGAGGCTTCGGTGGAGAAGGAAGAATCCTTTGACACAAACAAAGAGTTTCAACTCAAGTTGGAAGTTGATCCACATCTGGTTTATGATATACTTTTTTCTGTTATGCTAAAAAACATGAAGGAGAAAATGGATCGGGTGGGAAAGAAAACCACACTAGACTCTAAAAAGGTCTGCCATAATATTCTTCACTTCAACACTCAGGCAATACTTGCCTTCTTCACAAGCAAGCCACCAAAGGCCATGGAGGTGGCCTCATGGTCTTTACTATCTTCCTCCTGTTCTTCTCGTTCTTTCTCTTAGGCGACGAGGGGCATGCCCTCCCCTTCTTTCTCTACTACCACTGCTTCACCTTCTTTCCATGCCACTTCTTTTTCTCTTCCTCCTCTTGTGATGAGGGCCTCTTTGAAAGGAAGCTCACAAGTAACACCACCACTGGAATCCTCCTCCATCACTTGGGTGGTAACATCCACTAATGCAATGCTCAAGGATAATGGGCAAGTTGAGCAAATTAATTATGGTGGTCACGAGTTTTATGAGGTGGTCTTCAGTAATAAAGAATCAGCACAAAAGGTGCTTGGCCAAGGAATTTATTTTTGGGGGCTGGACCTTGTTTACATCATGGCTTGGCAGCCAATGGAGTTGGCAAAGGATAATCTCAAGGAATGCCCTATTTGGGTCGAAATTCCTAAACTTCCTCCTTACCTTTGGAATCTTCTTCTAGATATTGCCCGTGGCTTGGGCAAACCACTTTACATCCCTCCTCTGGCTAGCCCATTCCATAACCAAATATGCTTGCTATGGAATGCAGGTGATGAAAAGCCAAACTTTATTAAGCTGGATGTACCAGCCATGGGTAGCCTCAAACTTAAACTGGTGTGAAGTAAATTTGTGAGTACATGTTACCACTGCAGTATGTGGGATCATTACTTCAGAGAGTACTCCAACTTGGAAGAAGGTGAAATGGATACTAAAAAGGAGTAAAAACAAACCTGGGCTGATGTAGCTGGTGTTAGTCATTACCAAGATAAGGGCAAGGCTCCTATGGGTCTGAAGGAGAGTGATGGAGAAGGATGGTGTACAGTTAGGAGCAGAAGAGAGAAGCAAAATGTGGCCAAGCAGAATACTTTAGTTCTTGAGAGCATAGTAACCTATCCCTCAGGAGTCCAAAACTTTTGGAATAAAGTATCAAACCCGAGAAACAATAAAGGCAAAGTTAGTGCATTTGGTTATCTTCATAAAATTCCACTAGAGCAGTTGGACAAAGAGTTTCCAGGTACCGATGACAAGGTTAGAACAGCTGCAGGAAAGAGTTACATGGGAATGTCACTGGAAGGCAGCCAGAATTGATTTGTAGCTCAATTCAATCTGAAAAGGCTTAACTCTCAAGGGATTTTCAAGCAAAGTGATTGGGTCAAGGATCAATCCAGGCAGTATCAGGAAAAGGGATTTGAGCATGGATCCGATTCTTCTCACAATCTGGCTGAGGGAACTAAGGACCAAATAAAAATGGCAACTATTAATGTTAAAGAGCTCAATGGTGATGCCAAGAGGCATCTATTTTGGCAGTGGGTTTTTTCTAAGTGGTTCTTCTCATGGATACTCCAGATGTATGACTATAGTGAAGACCAGAAGGAATCCTAATTTCATGTATAGCTCACAAGACGGAGGCTGCATTATTGTTGCAATAGACTGGGAAGGTCAGTGAAGTAACATGGTCAATATCTATGGTGCTCAGGACAGTTGAATGAGAAAAATACAACGGCACATGTTGAGCAAGCTTCCTTCTGACACTTATCTATGGCAGGAGACTTTTAATTATGGTTATTAGTCAAATAGATGCCACCTCACCGTCTACTATCATCGGTGGGGAAGAACTTGAGGCCTGGCAAAGAGCTGAACATCATCTTAATCTTGTCGACCTGGTGGACTACCTTCAAGTCATCAGTCCATCCTACACGTTAGAATTCTCTAAGCCATAAAAGCTACTGGAGCAAATTGGATAGGTGGCTATGGAGTGGGTGTGGGGACTGGCTTCTGGAGCTAGTAATGGATGTTGGCATGAAATGCTTACTGTCTGATCACTTTCATCTAATCCTGCAACTCAAAACGATTGTGACGTGTAAATTTGCAGGCATGTGTAAGAAGCTTATTGCTAACCCAAGGGCATTTTCGGCAGGTTGCTTTCAATACATGTTCAGAGGAGCTACTGGGAAACTTGAAAAAGATGTTGGAGGTCATCATTTTGACCCCTAAAGCAAACTTTCGGACACTCTTCAACATAGTATTTCTCTCCAAGGTACTTAGCTCTGTGAGGAGGAAAGGCCTCAAGTCTCCTGAGCCAATTCAATGCTTCCTTTACTTGCTGATATAGCAGGGAGGAGTCTCACAACCTTTGAGATAGAGCTCTTGAATGTTATTAATGAAATGGAGAAGATTCCCTTGGCCTTCAATAGAAAACTAATTCTTGATCCTAACTGTACATTGCAGGGACCGGTAGGCACAGAGATCGAGGCAGACAGTCATTATCCGCAGTGAGAGAGACAGAGAGAGTGTGAGAGAGCAGAGTAGAGAGTGAGCACGTTTTTGGTACAATGACGAGTGTACCTCTTTAGGTTTTTAGATAGATATATGTATGAAAGTACAATGTGCTAAGGGTGTGTTCACACCCATGCACATATAAAACGCACGATGGCCCTTTATTCCCAACAACCTCCCACCTAAAGGCAATGTGCCTTAAGAGGAGAAAAGAATCAGCTAAGTCTAGGTATGTACAAAGCTGAAATAAATATATCTATCCAACTCCCATCATCTGTCGGCAATGAGCAAACCGCTCTGTTGGAAGACCCTTCGTGAGAAGGTCTGCAAGATTATCATCTGTATGCACTTTGACAAGCTCAATGCTCTTGCTGTAAAGTACATCTCTAATGAAGTGGTACTTCACCTGTATGTGCTTTGTCTTTGTATGAAAGACAGGATTCCGTGCTAGCATGATAGCACTCTAACTATCACAATGGAGAAAAGTAACTCTGTGATGCCAAGCTCTCCCACCAGACGTGAAAGCCATAAAGCCTCCTTGCATGTCTCAATGGCATCTACATACTCTGCCTTTGTAGTAGACAATGCAACACACTTTTGTAGCCTGGAGATCCAAGAGACCACTCCTCGTGTGAAAGTAAACACATACCCAAAAGTGGACTTCCAGCAGTCCGCATGACCAGCATAGTCTGCATCCGTAAAGCCAACAAGAGATGCTTTTTGCTTTCCAAAGCAGATGCACAACTCCTTTGTGTCCTTGAGGTATCTCATAATACCTTTCACTGCATCCCAATGCTTCTTGCCAGGGGTTGCCATGTATCTGCTAACCACTCCCACTGCAAAGGCAATGTCAGGACATGTAGCAACCATAGCATACATCAAACTGCCAACAGCTGAAGCATATGGTATATTGGCCATTTCAACCTTCTCATCATCAAATGTAGGGCTGTCCTCTGCACTGAGTTTCACATATGGAGACAATGAAACCCCAATTGTTTGCCCCCCCTCCATATCGAAACACTGCAAAACTTTGGAGATATACTCCTGTTGAGATAGATAGAGTAAGCCTTTAGATCTATCTCTGAGTATTCGCATGCCAAAAATGTGATTTGCATCACCCAGATCTTTCATGTCAAAGCTCCCATGAAGACTTTGCTTCAATGAATCCAAGGCATGAGTATCCCTGGCAGCAATCAGCATGTCATCAACATACAAAACCAAGATAATCAGGTTGTCATCTGTTGCCTTCTTGGTGTACAAGCAGTGATCCACTTGACTTCTGTAAAAGCCTTGGGAGTGCATGAATGTATCAAACTTATGATACCATTCTCTTGGTGCTTGTTTCAGCCTATACAAACTCCTTTTGTGTTTGCATATCATTTTTGCCTTTCCTTGTTCAACAAACCCTTCAGGCTATCACCATGTAAAAACGCAGTCTTTACATCGATCTGTATGAGCTCCATATCCTCAACTGCAACCAAGCCCAAAATGGTTCTCAATGTAGTCATCTTGACTACAGGAGAGAAAATCTCATCAAAGTCAATTCCATGCTCCTGGTTGTACCCCTTTGCAACAAATCTTGCTTTGTACTTTGGTGAAGAACCAAAAGTGACCATCTTGTAAACCCATTTGCATGGAAGCGTTTTCTACCCTTTAGGCAACTGCACCAAGTCCCAAGTGTCATTTTTTCAAGAGATTCCATCTCTGACAGCATGGCTTTATAACATTTCTTGCTGTCATGTTTGTCCATTGCTTCCTTGAAGCAAGACGGTTTACCACAGTCTATCAACATGACATAATCAACCACATTAATTGCACCAGGAACAAATCTGTCAGGCTGCCTAGTAGCCCTAGACAATCTCCTAACCCAATGGTCATCGTTTGCTGATTGTTCTTGCAAATTTCTATTTTCAGCATGCTGTCCTGGCATTTCAGCCTGCAAATCAGCATAACAGCTTGCTGTCCTAGCTGTTCCTGCACATGTAATGGCTCATTTTCATGGGCAATAGCTGGCTGATCATTTCCTACATTCACAAGTTCATTTACAGCAGGTATTTGCTGCTGTACAGGGGGCACGTTTTGCTGTCCAAAAGGTATTTCTTCCCGGAATTAACCTACATGTACATAAAATGACCAAATGCTGCACAAATTTTGCCCAAATTGCAAAAGCCCCAAATTGCACGGGGTCCAATGTGCATCAATGTCGAGAAATTGGGTAAATTTCAGCCCAATTTGCACATGTACATGAAAAGCCCGAAATGTCGGGGACAAAATGTCACAAAATTCCTGCAATTTCTGAGACAGATATATTTGTCCTGCATCACATTACTCGAATCTGAGAAAAGCCCCAAATTTTGTGGGTCCAATGTTGAGAAATTTCACTCTGATGAGTAAAATTTCAAGAATTTTGGCAAAATCCCCAATTTAAATGCACACAATGTCTGCAATTCTGACACAGATGCCTCAATTTTTCACGAACAGTACTCAGTCTGGAGAAGCCCCAAATTCCTGGTCCAAAATTGCACAGATCTGAGATTTTGTGCTTACACGCGTGAAACCCGTCAATGGGTAAAAGAAATTTCAAAAAAAATTGAATTTTTCTGAAAATTCTGACGGGTCTGTTGACCCGCAAGGTGTCGCCGTGAGCCTGGAACCCCGCTGGCTGCCGTCTAACGCGCGTCGCCTGTCCGTCACGGGCGGGTCGCAGCTCCCTGCGGACGTTGCTTGCAAATGTTGCGTGTGGTGCCCGCTGGTCCCCCTCCGTGAGCCCCACTACTGCCTATTATGCCTGCTACTGCTCGTGAATTGTTGCTTGGACTAGCGACTGTTGCGAGGCTTGGCCACTGCCGCTCACGTCAAATGCTGCCTATCGTGACCTATCTGTTGACTCTCCTGCTCGCCTTTGACTACCCACGATGCCTACAGCTCACGACTTGCTCGTCTGTCCTATTCGAACTCCGAGAGGCACGAACGCCTCAACCACAGCTCTGATACCAGTTTGTAGGGACCGGTTAGGCACAGAGATCGAGGCAGACAATCGTTACGCGCAATGAGAGAGACAGAGAGAGTGCGAGAGAGCAGAGTAGAGAGTGAGCACGTTTTTGGTACAATGACGAGTGTACCTCTTTAGGTTTTTAGATAGATATATGTATGAAAGTACAATGTGCTAAGGGTGTGTCCACACCCATGCACATATAAAAGGCACAATGGCCCTTTATTCCCAACATACATCACCAACTTTCATTAGAAGCCTGATCAAGAGGAAAGAAAAGAAAAGCATATTGGTCTTGCAGCTTGACAATGATCCGTGGTTAACTGAGCAAGAAATTGCCAATCACTACAGGGATTTTTTCTCATCACTTTACAGTAAGAAGATGGTTTCAATAATCAATAGACAGCTAACAAACTACTTGAGGTAGTACCTAAAGTCACAACTTACGCTGAAAATGATGTTATTTCAAGCCTACTCTAACTAGAAGAGCTTATTGAGGCACTTGAGGGACTAGGTGCCAACAAATCACCCAGTTTTGATAGGACAACAATGGAGCTTCTGAAGGACTATTGGCAAGAACTTGGCCCTCTAGTCACATATTGGCCAACAAATACTGGATTCCAGGTAGGATGCTAGAGTCTTGGACTCAGTGTGATTGCACTTGTCCCAAAGCAAAAACAAAGCTTGAAGCTGTCACTGGAGACCAATTTCTTTATGAATGTGGCATAAAAAAATAGTGGCAAGAGCATTGGATAATACATTAATGCCAATTCTGCAAGAATACATTTCCTTAAAGGAAAGTTCCTATCTAACCATGTTCTTAATGCAATAATGGCCATTGAATGGGCAAAAGTGACTAGGTAGAAGGTTGTTTTTTTACATTTGGATATTGAGAATCAAGTGACTCTTCATTCAAAAAGTCTTATTAAAGATGGGATTTTCCAAGCAAATTGCAGATCTTCCATACTTCCTTGCAGGTTGTGGGCAAGGTTACCTCTCTTTTAATGGCTCTTTACTCTCTCCCTTCGCAATTGAAAGGGGAGTAATGTTGCGAAATCCTTTACCCGCAGTTTGTGTTTCTACGTTTTGCATTTAGGGTTTGCAGCCCCAAAAAGGGGCGCCATCCTAGATTGACTGTGCCTATTTATAGGCCACTCTCTCATTCATTCCTCACGGCTAATTCATTCAATCCATCACCTCTTCTCTCCAGCCTCTCCACTACCCTCACACCCCTTCAGAAGGACATTGCGGTTCGTGGTTCATAGCTGTCCTCATCATCTTCCTTGTGCTATGGCACCCTTGTTCCCTTGTATCACATTCACTCAATAATTCAAAACTTCATCATTCCATTAATCAGAGTTTCTTCTCTCTTATCTTCTCTTCTCCATGTTTACCAAGTTCACTCCGTGTTCCTCCCCCCAAACCCTACTGTCTCGCCAGTATGTCATTTTTTTGAAATGGTATCAGAGCTGGATCTGCTCAAACAGTGGCAAAGATCCTCCACTCCAGTGATGGCAAAGACCGGTAGCCGATTCGGCATCCACTTCTCTTCTTCTTTCGCTACATCAAAATCTTGTTTTTGCAGGTTTCAGGTGTTTTCAGATTGCTACCCACCCCTTTCGCGGAAGACATCGCAATCTCAGTTGTCCCTTGTTGACATCTACAACAATCTAGTGCCTGTTTCCAGCCTATCACACATTGTTCGGAGCTGATTTTAGTATGCTGACTGTTGTTGCTAGTTTTGCCTGCGTTTTTAGTATTTCTTTCTCCTCACCTGCGTTTTTCTACTGGTTGCAACCTCTGGTAGCATCCTCCTCCCACTGGTAGCTCACTTCCAGCCCTTCCACTACCCTCCCACCCCTTGAGGTGGACATTGCAATTCATGCTTCACACTTCCCTCACACCCCTTGAGGTAGACATTGTGGTTCATGGTTTGTGGCTGACCTCTTCCACCTCTTCCTTCTTCAGCAAGGCACACTGGTATCCATGGCTTCTTTACCAATAGATGACCAAACTACTGGGTGCTCCTACTGCGGCACGAACGGTCATTCCACCAAAGACTGTCGACATCAACCTTTGCTCCCCATCCCTCTGGAGTATATGCATCTTTCACCGGGCACTCCTTGTGCCACCTCTCCTATCTGAGCCATAGAGATTGTTCTACATCGGCTATCAGAGTATTATGCTCAAGGCAATAAACCGCATCCGACGCACACTAAGTCCTTTCGAGCACACGGAGACTCTGAGACCTTATGAGGAGATAAGCCCTCTTGGATACCATCCCACTGCGCAATAGAGCCCGCAATTGTTCCCCACCCTTGGCTCATCCTAAGTCTCCTTCTCCACTCTCTTCCACTTAGGTTCGAGAGGCCACTTCTAGGTGCTTTCCGGCTTCTTTCAAGCCCCAGTACCTTCTTCAGCACAACCAGCAACACATCATCATCAAATGATTCGCAATCCCTGAGCCATGAGTGGTTGAATTCCCTTTCTCTCTCAGACTGGGATTCAAAGGGGATTTTCTTACTTCGCGCTCAGAGAGGGCTTCCAATTCTTCTTCGGCCTCAGAGGGGGCTCCTACTTCTGCTCCTTCCAATTTAGAGAGGAACCCTATGTACCATGAAGTTCTTCACTCACCACCACCTTTCACTTTTTCGAGGAGTGGCTCTCCTTTGAGCAATCATTTCCTCTACTCATACCCAAGATCTAGAGGATCTACCTAGATCGGGGCCCTTGGGTCTTCAATAGTGACTTGGTGGCTAGCCTTTGTATTCCTTCTAGCATGGAGTCACGGAGCTAGTGGCTTCTCTCCCAAGGTTGAGTTTCGGGTTCTACAACTCATCCTGTCTCCTAATTATCTTCAAAGGTCTCCTTTCAGATGGTATTCTTAGATTACAAGGTGGATCTTCTTCGTCCCTTGGTCAACATGGAGTCAACTCCCGAGATCGAGTACAAGCATATCCTTATGGTTTTCGGCACCACACAAAGTCCGACATTCCTCCTATGCATTGCATGTTTTCATCATCTTTATACTAGGGCGTTTGGGCAAGTGAACAATTTCCCCACGAGGGACATTGTCCAAGTGGCACCTGATGCATGAGCATTCTTCAGCATGTAGCATTGCATCTCCACCTCACTCTTCTCGTTTCCCTTTTTGGGCCTGAGAGAGGGTGTTGAGAAACCCTTCACCCGCAGTTTGCATTCCTGCGTTTTGCATTTAGGGTTTGCAGCCCCAAAAAAACGCGCCATCCTAGATTGACTGTGCCTATTTATAGGCCACTCTCTCATTCATTCCTCACGACTGATTCATTCAGTCCGTCACCTCTTCTCTCCAGCCTCTCCACTACCCTCACACCCCTTTAGGAGGACCTCTCCACTATCCTAGTTTCAAAGCAAGTACAGAAAATGTTGATAAAGCCATGGAGATTCTCAGTCTCTACAGTGAAGCAGCTGGTTTCAGGATTAGTTTTCACAAGTCATCTATGATCAGCATGAAAGAAGACAATCTAAGAAACCTGCAGTGGAGGGCAGGGATTATAAATAGAGGAAAATTTTTCAAGTATCCAGGAGTTCCCATTGGAGTGGATATCAGTAAAACTGGTAGGATCTTCGAGGTACTTGGTAGGCTCAAGGAAAAACTTAGTAGTCTGAAGCTAACTAACTGGTGGTTGCATGTAAAGCTCAGAATCTTAAAGACATTTGTGTATCCTGCACTTGTACTTGGTAAGCTCAAGAAAAAAATTAGTAGTTGGAAGCTAACTAATTGGTGGTTGCATGTTAAGCTCAAAATCTTAAAGACATTTTTGAATCCTGCACTTCTTTCATCTATCTTTAGTCAGCTGGGGTACAAAGGAGAATAAAACTTGGGACTCAATGATTGGCAACTTCTTGTGAGGAAAGAATAGCAACAATAGGTAGGCTGCTCCAATTGCAATGCAACATTTAAAGGCATCCCTTGAGAAGGGAGGACTTGGCCTTTTGGATCCAACTTTAGTCCCTACTAATCTGCAGGCCAAACTCCCGACAAGATGTAGCAACAAGGATGTGCCCTTGTCCAGCCTATTAAAGGACATTTAACACAAGGTTTTGCACCACCTGGGGATTATCAAGGGATGATGTGATCAACTCATAGACAATTGGGAAAGTTGAGGCTAATGGGCTAATTACTAGTTTGCTCTCATCATGGAAGCTAATTATGGAAAAGTCTACCCAAGATAGATTCGGTAAAGATGCTTTCTTCCAAGGAAAATCTCTCTTGGTCATGGAGATTCCCTCTCCCCCCTAGCAGTAGTGCTCAGAAGGAAAGGTCAACTAAAGCTGGTTTCAGTAAGGCAGACAATTGGATTCACACATCCAAGACTTTGAATCTCATTTGAGGAGGTTGAAAGCTCTTCTAGTCTCATTAATTCCTCTAAATCAGGCTGGGATGTTGTGAAGGGAAGATGTGTTGGTCTGGAGCTAGACAAACTGTTGGATCCCTTTTGTCCATATCCGGAACTTGAAGGCTAAAATCTTGACATACTCAAAAGATGGAACATTGACTTATCTGAAGAAGACATAAAGAGCTCTCTGAAGACGGACTGGGCTTTCAAGTCCTCCATTAAAGGATAAAGTATTTTTATGGAGTGTCGTTACTCAATTTGTTCTTCATGCTAGCAAACTCAAGAAGAGGAGAATAACTAGTGGCTTCTGCAAAGTGTGGCCAGGAAGAATCTCTCCTTCATTTATTTTGGAGTGGATGTATAGCCTGTCAAATTGGCTTACAGTTAGCCAGCAGATGGCCCTGGAGAGTAACTATAGACAGCAAATGGGCACTTGGATTTTTGGTGTCTCTGGAGAGCGGAATGAGCATAACAGTTGGTGATTCACTCAATTAGATTGTTTACATTGCGCCTGATTTGGGAGGCCAGAACTAGTTTGCTCTTTCAAGGCCAAAGAATGAGAATCTCTTGGTCTGAAATTGTAGGCAAAGTCTATTGGTTTTGGGATCTGCATAGGAAGTTGGGCAATATTAAGTATAATGACCTAGTCAGTATGATGACCTATGTTGTTGGTCATTCCTCCTGCTATAATTGTTATTTATTAGCATAAAAAGAACTAAGACTTCATTCATCAGGTACACTTAAGACGACCTACAATGACAATCAAGCTTGAAATCTAACATAAAATTTGCAAGGCCTCGTCCAAAAGTGTCATCTGCTACATTTTCCAATGACAAACCCTACATTTATATCATCATGAAGTGGGATCCAATATCTCTTTCTCTGTCATGGAGCTCATGTGAAAGAACTCTTCAAGTGTCTCTTCTTCTTTACACCTCAAGGTATCTCCCAAGGCATTTCTTACACCATAAACAAACGACTCTATTTTGGAAAACAACGCATTCGGTTTTGTGAAACCTTTGACGCCAGAGTGAAAACTCCTCTTCAACACACAATTTTAAGCACAAGATCATGTCCCTCATTTAATATTGGAAACTGAGAGTCCTAAACTCTTCAGCATTATTCTCCAAAGAGCCTGTTAGCTCTAATTAGTTGCCAAAAGCAACATTAAATCAAGCAAACACACATCCAATCCTTCTCTTATATATAGCCTAAACCTTTGAATTTTGATCTAAGATCACCAAAACATGTTTTCTACATGAAACAAAACTAACATGTAAACAAAAGAAATCCTGTTGTGCACCCTCATTTACTCTTATCAAGCTCTTTATCCATCTTCTTGCTCTTGTTCATCTGCCAAAAAAATATAACTTTTTCATGAGCCATGGAAGAAAGATCATCGCCAAGACTAACTGCTAAAATGTTTGGTATTTCATGTCTCAACTGATCTAAAATGCTTGTTTTATCAAGAACTCAAGAAGACTACCTTAGATCTTCCATCAAGTTCATGGTCAAATTTCAAATCTTTACCAACTGTTGGCTTGATAGATTCTATTGATAGTTTATCATTGTTGAGGCATTAATACTCATTATCATGCTGACATTAATTGTGTCAATGCAATTGACTGTAAATACAGACATTCCAGTATTTTCTACTTGTTGAGATGACATGGTGGGTTAATCACTCGCTTCACTAATGTTAACAATAGAATCATAACTGGGCTGGGCATTCTGGTAGTAACTTTTTCAATTTTCAGAATCATTGTCATGAAATTATTAGACATCATGTGCGCGTAAGAAGAATCACTCCTGCCAATTAACTGCATATACCAATTATTTTCTACATTTAACAACCTTAGCTCTTGTACTGTGCCCAGAACATGAGTAAAAGCACAATGGTAACAATCATTCAACCTTATGCCTCTCCAAACATCCATCTACAAACAGGGCCACCTCTTAAAACCTACCAAACATCGAAATACTTGGAGCTCAACTCTTCCTCAACAATCTCTAGGACAAGACAAATGAGGGTGAGCCTTGTCAAATGACATATTACAAGTGCAGACCCCAAGAATCATCATACAAGGTGCATGCGTCATTGAAAAAAAGGCAGAAACAATTTACCAGTTGTAAAGAGCCTTAATGCTGCAATACAAATTGTACTGATAGTCTGAATGCCATAGGATCCCCATGATCGATAGATTCTCGTATTAAATGGCCAACCTGCATTTCCAAGCTGACTATTTCTAAGATGTCAAAGATGCTAAAGTAATGTCTGTTTGCACATCCATAGGGGCCATGAATGTTGTAGAGCATCTGCAGTTGAGTCCCCCTCAAGTTTTAGGCAGAGGTTTCCAGACCACCTGACAGCCTGATAACCCACTAGCGGGCCATCTAACAGCATAGGCAAGAAAGTCCAGCAGCATGCAAACATGAACCTTGGACCATCAGACTGCATAATGCAGTCAGTCCTCAGATCTGCCGCAACCAGTGAGCAGATCAGCAAGGAAGAAAACTTCATACCAAAAGAAATTCCCCAGTACAAGAGTTCTACTTTGTACAAAACGAAATTCAACAGCACAAGCATGCTACACTCTTTTCACTACATGCAGTGTACAATTAATCTCCTTCACCCCTTGCAGGTCATTTCACAGCTCAGTTTCTTCTCTCTTTTCCACCTGTGAGTTAGATTTGCTGCTATCTTAATTTGGTATAAGAGAAAAGCCCTCCTCCCAAAAAAAAAAAAAAAAAAAAAAAACAGATTTTTATAAAACCCAGGAAACAGGGGCAAAACCCATTGGCAGGGAGCATAATACACATGATGCCCATAATTCAAGCCCGTGTGGTTTCTCTCAATGCCAAAATGGAGGAGCAATCAGGTGCATGGATAATACAACCCATCCAAAATAGAGTGCGCAATTAGAAAAAGAGGCAATGGAGTGGTAGAAAAGAAGTCTCACCCTTTTTCTCTCAGACATCTTCAAGTCAGTAAACTTTCTCCTCCCCTGGCCTTTTTTTTTTTAATGACTCTTTGGGGACTGGGCACAACCAGTCAACACCTAGAGAGTGGAGGGTCTTGAGTTTAGTCTCAAGAAACGGACCTCATCTCTCTCCACCATAGATAGTTCTGTTAGAGATTTAGTCATCCCCTGGAAAGGCACAGGCAGGGTATGGTTGTACAGTTAGCACTCTTGAGCATGATTAAGCATTTCCTAGATATAGATGATAGATCAAACAGTTCCATGCAGTCATCAGTTGGTTTCCACCATTTCCAGGCAGTCAGGCAGGCCACATATACTATGTAAGATGCCACATGGCATAGACATTTATTGCACAGCATTTTATTTATTATTTTATTGCTGCAATTTCAGTATGCCACAGCCAGCCAGTTTTAACTAGCTGACCTGATCATTTCATTGCCTATTTATAAGCCGGCCAACCTCTCATCATTCTCACTTGTTTTGAGAGAGCGATCGTCCAGCAGAGAGACACTCAACAACCCATTGTACATATCTGCCTTCTTCATTTCAGCATTCATTCACTGCAGATTTCTGTGTTCTACTATGCTTTCTCTCTCCTTCTCTTGTGTTCATTTTCTTTCAGTCCAGTCATACGCTTCTGCATTTGCTGCACTCTAACACAGTATCAAAGCAGCATTGAAGGGCTGATTGATCCTAGGACCTAGGCAAACCTAAAAGGGAGATTTCAGCACGACAAAATTGTGTGTTTTCAACATTTGAGAATGAGTGGGCGGGCTGCACATCGACATCAGGCTGAGACAAACAGCTGAAACGCGGGAAAGGAGCAAAGTAGTTGTTTTTTGCAGCTGTTTGCTTCGTGAAGAAGAAAAGGCTACGTTTTTAGCCTTTTGCTGCAGATTTTGCGTTTTCATCACCTCTGGCAATTGAAACAAGTTCAGGATGAGTGGAGGAAGCCCAATAGGCTGCATTTTCAGAGTCAGAATGGGCTGCCCTTGTTTTTGTGCAGGTTATTCACTTGAGAATGTCTTCCAAGCTCAACATGGAGTTTCAAGCTATTATGGATTGTAAGGTCCCCATGTTACCTACTCTTCCTCAATATCAAAAGCTCGATGGAGAGAATTATCGCATCTAGCCGATAATGATGCTTGCCATCTTGAAGTCCTATGATTAGGCGGAGCTCATAATCAAGGTCAAAAACCATCCTACAACCCGTGATGCATCCAAGCTTTCTACTAATGAGAAAGCTGAGTTGACGAAGGTAACGATCCAATCATTCCTATTTCTTTCTTGCACTCCAACCATAATTACTCAAGCATTGGATTGTTGCTCAGGAGATATGGCTAGAATTAGATCAATTGTACAATCAGTAAACATGATGAAGCAAATGTCTTTGGAGATACAAATGCGGATGTTGAATCCGTTCAAGTTTGCTTCCATGTGGGAGCATATCAATAAGCTTCAACAATTGCAAATGCTGATCTAGAACCTTGGAAAGGCAATTACCTCCAAGGATATGGTGATAACTCTTCTTTCACAGTTACTGCCCTGATTTAGTACATTCTACTCCGCCTTGATTGCTTCAAGGCAAACAGACACCCTTAAGTGGGAAGAGTTGGTTCTGATGGTCTTGGATCAAGAGCAATAACTCAAAGGTCAAAAGACTCCGAAGTCAGAGACCCTGACAGGGCATTCTCCCCAATAGATGGGAAAGAATAACAAGAAGAAGAAGGAGGAGGAAAAGACCAAGCAAGATAAATCCAAGTAGTATACCTGTCACATTTGTGACCAAACAAGTCATCAAAAGAAGGATTGCCTCAACAAGGACAAAAAGGATACGAAGAAGAAAAATACTATGAAGGACTAAAAAATAGTGGCTACTCCATCGGCCACCTTTGTAAGCACGCGAAAGAATGTGAGAATGACAATACTTTGAACTTAACCAACTCAATCAATCATCACAGTGAAAATTAGAAGATAGATAGATAGAGAGAGTTAGAGAATCGACACCACGTTGAGAGGGAAATCGGCCCCTCTCTTTTAACACGAATTTATTAAAACATATCACAGGCCACCAAGTGCCTAAAACATATACAAAAGGATTGATTTGCTACAATTTTGAAAATTAGGGTTTTGAAACCCTAATTTCTACAAACTCTAAACAACAAGTTGATTTTCTCCTTTGGTGCTTAGATTAAATCAAGCTAAGTAGAAAGTGCTTCTTAGATGTGAGAGAGAGGAGAGTACAAAGCATATGGCTAAAACTTCAGCATGAGAGCTTACTCCAAATGAAGTGAGAGACCTCAAATATATAGATGCAAGGCTTAGATACTCAAAAGTAAAAAATAGAGGCCACAAATGACAAGTGCTTGCTGAAAATGACAAGTATAGGGACACTTGTCTCATTAAAATAACATGTCCTATTCTAGATGTTGGATATCACTTTTTCTAGAAAAAGAAGCTTCTAAACCTTTCAACTCTAAAAATCTCTCAAATGGTTAAGAATTTGAGATAATTGCTGAATACAAAATTGTTTCTTGCAAAATTCCTCGACCTTTGATGCGAACAAAATTTCCATTTGAGAAACTTCCAAAAAGAGTAACCTCCTAAATTTTAGGAGTCACTAAATTTAGATTCTAGAGAGCTTCATTATATAGATTCACCAGTTTATGGTTTGTTTCTTTAATCATGAGTATCTAGTTTCATTTTCTAAGCCCCACTCATTATATAGGCTTCTAGTCAATGTAACTATCTGAGTGTAAAAGTCTTAGTCATATTAGCTTTCTGGTCAATCTGGCCACCCAACTAAACTTTTAATTTCTTTTCTTGTCAATGAAAATCCAAGTATAATTATAGGGCATTCTCGCCATTGGCCACCCCCTTTTTTTTGCAAATAAAGTGTGGCTAATTATATTACTTCAGAAAAAACCTGAATACAAGGAAGTGCTCATGCTCAACAGACTAGCTAGAGCTGATGCAGAGTCACAGATATATCAAGTATACAAGCCCCTCAGGGTGGTCTAGGGGGGATGGGGGCAAGAAGCCATGGAGGGGGGGTGTATCGCCATCTGGGGCTGCCTGCTTGCATCACGAAAAATAGGTCCAACCACCCCAAGTGCACATGAAATGAAAACCGAGCTCGAGACTCACCCTGCACCTGGTCCCATCGACCGTGGAGAGTAGATGATGAAGGTCTAGAGCTCTACTAAAGTTGCCTGTACTGAAAGTCTCTCCCTGCCAAAAACCTCCTCACACCATGCCTTCCAGATATGCCATCCAGTAATACTCCTTATGATCTCCCATATCTCAAAGCGGTATGTTGTGGACTCCAGTACTTGGCGGATGGGTAGAGCCTCCAAATCGACCACTGCGCACGACCCTACCTCAATAATGAATATCATGTCCCGCATCCCAGCCTCATACAAAAGGTGATGGCCCTGGCTGACTACATGCCAACAAAAAGCTTCCCATGAGATACATCCAAGGTTGGGTGCTATACAGCGGAGGATGCGGCATACTCCTCTCCACATAAGCTGCACCACCTCACACGACCAAAGGCAATACTTTAGGGACTCCAGAGGTGGTTGTGTGCGGCATTTACAACCACCCTCTTGCATTTGGGCTAACCAACTTCTCACTACCAAGCCTCCATGTGCCACTAGCCATAAGAAATACGATACTCTCCTTGGCCTCCCACTATCTCATAGGCGGCGCCAAAAGGTCTATCGAAAAGCCTCCGTGATACTATGCTCCCCCCCAGTACCTACTACGCAACGATGCCCAATCCATGTCCTCCTGCATCAGTACGTGTCTGTCGATCTTTGCTGTGTACTCCAAGAACCTCAGTGGTTTCTTGACGACCGCAGTGGTTGGCCATAGCCACTCTCCCGAATCCCACTCCAACTCATCAAGTGGCTTGCCCTCCCAAATCCAGAGACGCCACTCCCTGAGCTCCTCCCAGAAGACATAGGGATCCAGCCGCTATGTCTTCTCCGAAAGGCCAACCACTGGAATCCTCCTCCATGAAAGAGCAGTCATCCCCTCATCCTGCTGCCCTCTGTCAAGGGTCAAACGCCCCCCCTGCACGTAAAGAAAGTACCATGCGGTGCACTGCCCACTCTACCTACCACCTGTAGGGGGATACCTGCTAGTGAAAACCTAGTGGCCCATGCCTCCCCGGGCTCTACCGGCTCTCGCATCGGGGGATCAAGTCACTCTTGAGATATTGTTGCATCTATCTCCCTTCTCCTCAACTCAACTCCTCTCTAGCAGCCTAATGCTCGCTGCAACACCTCCTCATCCACCATCCCATATACCTCCCACCATGTCCACCATATACCTCCCACCATGTCCTGATGGTACGGGGCTGGGCCAGCCTCCCAACCATCCCATTGGATGTGGGGACGCTCGCCAATCTATAACCCATCCCAATCTCTAACCTGGGGGTTCTAAATCACCGGCTAGCAGTCTATCTCCTTCTCGCAACCTATAACCCATCCCACACTCTAATACTCTGGGTCTATGATCCCCAGCCCTCCCTCTAATCGACGTCGGATGATGGTTGCCCACGTCACCTTGGCTCACGAATCCCTAGAACCGTCTGACCCAGCCCCAAAAAAATTCCACACTAGGCGGCGAAGCTGAACTATATAGGATGAAGAGAAGCACCAACACGAGGAGATGTACCAAGCCGTCGCTAGAAGGACCTGGTTAACCACCAGGGCTCGACTTGCCAAGGAAAGGCCAGCAGTACTCCAGTAGGTCAACTTCCTCCAAATAGAGTCAAGGACTGGAAGAAACTGCTGAGCGAGAGTGATGTCGAGTCCCACTTGGAACCCTAGGTAAAGGATGGTTTGTCCTCTGCACACCCATCTAAATCCCAAGGGGATGCCCCACTCCGTGCTAGAATCCGAGTCTGTAAGGAAACCAACCGACTTTCGCCAATTGATTTTCCCTCCCGCTGCAGTACAGAACACCTCGAGAGCCAATCTCACTCTCTCCAACATCAACTCATCGTCCTCTATGTAGAGTGTTGTATCATCTGCATACTCTAAATCTAACAGCTCCGTCTCCTCTCTCACTGGAAGTCGAAGGTCTCGTAACCCGCTCACACATGACCTGAGGAAGTGAGACATCGCCTCTGCAAAGAGTAAAAACATGTATGGGGCCAAGGGGCAGCCCTGCCGAACCGATCTCTCCAACCGAAACTCCTCCCCTCACCTGCCACCTATGAGAACCCTGCTAGTAGCCAATCTGTAAAGTGTAGAGACCTTGTGGATCCAAGCCTGGGAGAAGTCCAACCTCACCATGGTACCCTCTAAGAAGTCCTAGTCCACCCTATCATTGGATTTCTGGAAGTCCACGAGTACTACAGCCAGTCCCTGACCACTGTGCTGGACCCACTCTGTCGCCTCAAAGAAAGTGAAGACATTGTCTAGGATGCTCCTATCCTAGACAAAGCCTGTCTATGTGTCGTGAATGATTTCTGGAAGCACAAGGCAGAGTCGCCTACCAATCATCTTTGCCAGTGCCTTATAAGCCATTGACAATAAGGTGATCAATCTCCACTGGGACAGCTCCAACTGGTCTCTCCCTTTGGGGAGAAGATTAATAAGACCTGCCAAGAAACTCCTTGGCATCTGTCCTGAAGTGAAAATCTCCTGGAAAGTCAGCAATAAGGGGTCCTTCACCACCCTCCAGAAGATAGTAAAGAAAACCTTAGAGAGGCCATCCTCTCCCAGGCATTCCTGCCAATCCTGTGTATTGAAAGCCTCCTCCAATTCCTTCTCTGTGAAGGGGGCTAGGAGGGACGTCCCATCTCCTCTATGACGAGGGACGGGATGTGATCCCAAACCTGTTGTCTACATCATTGTCCTCTTATTGAGGCTGTCTCTTGCTGGAAGAGGCATCTGTAGTAGTCAATGGCAATCTCCATCACCTCGTCTGGACTAGAATGAGTCCTTCCATACTGACCCTGAAGGCTGCACATCTACTCTCTTGAGATGCGAGGCTGTTACACCTGGAAGAACTCCCTACACATCATCTCCCTTCCGTGGCCACAAGGCTGCTGAGGTGCGAAATAGGGGAGGGTTGGGGGATGTGGGTCCTCGAGGGAGGTGGCCTGTGACGCCTCCGTGGGGGGTGGATGCGTAGGCATGTGGTCCTGCTGCCGAGAGGGGCGAGGAGGGGAGAGTCACGTGGTGTTCTGTCGAGGGGGACACTCACCCTTTTGCTCCCTGCTGTCATGACTGTGTCTGAGGGGCTGATTGCGACCCCCCCTGCCGTCTCCCTCAATGTCGTCTTTGGACCCATGTGAAGTTGTCCGCGTCCACATGTGGACCTATTGGCGAAGGACCTTGGCTCCGAACCGCGTACAGTCTGCTGCTTGATGCCCAAACTCATGGCAACGCAGGCACTGCCCTAGCTACCCAATCACTAACTTGCTACCTAAAGGAGTGTCCACCTACCTCAATCTCCAGAAACTGTGGTATATCCTTTGTCTCTTTCATTGCCACCCGTACCTTCGGGACTCCTCTTGCTGTCACTGCGTCCGTGAAGGAGGCGGGAAGGACAGTGCCGAAGAGCCGTCCAAAGTCCTCCACTAGCTAGCAATACTCTACTACCAGTCCAGGGAAGAGTAGGGTGATCAGATGTCTGATGAACCTGTTGTGGAGCACGAATGCCTCCACTGTGAAGCCCCTGTACTAGCGAACTAAGTAGATGACCCCCTTTGTGGAAGCATAGGGTGAACTAGCCACTAGCTCACGGGCTGTATCTACCGAGGTGAGTCGTACCATGAAGATCCTTTGCCCCATGAGAATCACCTCCACGATCTGCGCAATGCCAATACGCAGTGTGGAGTGAAGCCAATCCCAAAGCTAGGCCCTAGATGGGAAGTGTCCTACGACCTTGACCGAAGATCGTTGTTTCTTTTAGCTCCAACTCTGTGGCACAAACTGCTAAGAGTTGTTCCTCAGAGAGGACGACACACAAGGTGTTTGACCAGGGGGCTCTCGCAGAATGTGTCGGTGTCTGACCAGAGGTTTCCATTGCGCATCCTGTTAGCAGATATTAGTCAGCTCATGGTGTGAGTCTGTGTGCAGAGGCTGGGCATTTTATGTAGCATTTTATGCAGTATTTTATGGCACATTTTTGTGGCCATTTATGATGTATTTTTAGCATTTATTGCTGGCCGACCTGCATTTTATGCTCCCCACTTTTGTGGCTATTTATAGGGCTCCTCCTCCACAGTCTGTGGTACTTCAGCCATCATTGGAGATCCTTCTGGGAGAGAGGAGCCGGTGCTGAGGAGCCCACGCAGCCAGTGACTCACCGTTGTATGCTGTTGTCTCGTGTTCGATATGGATTCCATTTCCCGAGCATACATCTGAGTTCTCATCTGTCTACTGTGTTCATTCTTTCTTCTGTCTTGTGTTTCAGCATTTATTTCAGCATATTCTTTACGCTTCCATTGCTGCACCACTTCTGACATGGTATCAGATTTCAGGCTGCAACCTATTTGTGCTGTGTTTTCTTGCTGTTTTCAGGATTTACACCCTTCTTGCTGATCAAGCGGCTGTCCTTCCTACTGGCGACTGCTGATTTGCTGCTGGCGACAGTGTTTCAGCATTTGCGTTTTGCGTTTTGCGTTTTTCTGGACAGATTTGCGTTTACTGCTGTTCCACTCTTTGCTGCCCGTGTTTCCTTCATCCAACTGCTGGCAACAGTCTTTAGCCCCTGTTTCTTCAGTTTGCAGCCTGTGTTTTGCTGTTTACAACATTATTTTTGCCTGTTTTTCTGATTATTCAGGCCGTTTTTGCTGTTTTTGACAGTTTTAACCTGATTTTTTCACTTTGTGCAGCAGCTTTTGGCTTATTTTGGTCAGCCTTTGGGTTATATTGCATGTGAACTCACTATTTTTGGTGTTTTTGGTTGCGTTTTGGCTGTGCTCACTCTCCAAACGACCTTCTTTTCTTCTACTTCTCTTTTCTACCTCCTCCAGATGGCCCCTCCGTGCACCTCAAGTGAAGATAAGTTACATGGACATGATTATCTCACATGGAGTGCTGTCATGAAAGCTTGGTTTGTGCAGAAGCGGCTATGGTACATCGTCTGTGGAGCTCTTGCTCGACCTCTCCGTCCTTTTCCTCTTCCTGAAGACTTTGATGAGGACAACCATGAGGAAGCGGTGCTCACATGGGACTCGGACGATGCCCGTGCTTACTCGGCGTTGCTTCGGTGTATTTCTAAAGCAGTCTTACCGGCGGTTACCTCCCATAGGACATCTCCTGAAGTATGGCAGAAGTTGCAGCAGATGTACGAGGCACCTTCCACCATGCGGGCCGTCACACTTTATGGCCAGCTCCAGCAGATGAAGTTTGAGCCGAAAGATACTATTCAGTCTTTTCTTCTTCGTGTTACGCAGGTACAGGACCAGCTTCGGCACATGCAATCTGCTCTTCCCGAGGTGCATCTTGTCGGGACGGTCCTCTACAAGCTCCCCCCGGAGTTTGATGGAGTGGCCAATGCTTTGCAGGCGCAGACATCATCGACTCCTGTCAGTTTTACACATATGACCTCGATGCTTCTTGAGCATGAGGCATCCTTGAGATTAAAGGGGCGGCTTCCGGCACATTATGGAGGTGAGGCTTATGTAGCTTTAGAGAGGGGTGACGGGAAGAAGAAGTCGAAGGCCCAGTGTTACCACTGTGGCAAGAAGGAACATTTGCGGAAGGACTGCAAGAAGTTAGCGGCTTCCAGGAAGAAGAAGCAGAAGACGAAGCGGGATGCTGACTCTACCGATGAGTCCTCTCCTTCATCAGACTCCGACTCCGATCTTCCGACCAAGGGGAAGTCCAAGGCGCGGAAGGGATCCTCTTCTTCGGATCGCGGGAAGGGCTTGGTGGCCCCTTCCTCGGCTGCTTTCTAGTGGTGGTGATGCGGTCATCCCTCACGACTCCTCGGTGCCAGAGAGGGAGTGTGAGCGGGTGTTGGTGGGACTGCAGTGCCTCATCTATATTTTGATACAGGTGCACAAGTTCCAGAGAGGGACGTCCCTGACGCATCGACGGTATCTAGCAGTGAAATCCTAGAGACTGGAGTTGATTTCTGGGTTCATGATGAGCTGTTCTTCTTGACAGAGAGCGAGAGGCTTTCGTCTGGAGCTCACATGAGGGGACACTTTGGTGGTTTGGCCAAAGGCGGGAACTCCATGGTCACATGTTCAGAGACATGTTTGGCAGATTCGCTTTGTATGTCCTGAGTGACATAGGTGACATTACACAGAGAGCTGCTATGAGTCTTCTCTATTTTCAGGTGTTGTTGGTACGATCGACATCGACATCAGATACTCTCCGAGGCATCTTGGTGGTGGGCTGGCCACTCACCGCTTGGACATCCATGGTCCTTCTGGTGTTTCTTTGTTGTGTAGTTTATGATTCTCCATCATTGTACTATTTCATTGTATCCGATCACCCATGATCTGAGAGAGGGTGTTAGCAGATATTAGTCAGCTCATGGTGTGAGTCTGTGTGCAAAGGCTGGGCATTTTATGTAGCATTTTATGCAGTATTTTATGGCACATTTTTGTGGCCATTTATGATGTATTTTTAGCATTTATTGCTGGCCGACCAGCATTAAATGCTGGCCGACCTGCATTTTATGCTCCCCACTTTTGTGGCTATTTATAGGGCTCCTCCTCCACAGTCTGTGGTACTTCAGCCATCATTGGAGATCCTTCTGGGAGAGAGGAGCCGGTGCTGAGGAGCCCACACAGCTAGTGACTCACCGTTGTATGCTGCTGTCTCGTGTTCGATATTGATTCCATTTCCCGAGCATACATCTGAGTTCTCATCTGTCTACTGTGTTCATTCTTTCTTCTGTCTTGTGTTTCAGCATTTATTTCAGCATATTCTTTACGCTTCCATTGCTGCACCACTTCTGACACATCCCTACTAAGAATATGCCAACACACTACTGAGTTGTCGGAGGGGAGGGAAGTGTTGTTGCAAATGGAGGGAGCAATCGGAGGGGTGGGGATTCTGTTTTCTAATGATAATGAAGGCACCAGGAGCCACAAATGATATCGTCAAGCTGGAGCTGCACGGGTGAGGAGCTTGGAGCTGCAGGGTGAAGGAGACAGGGGACAGCATAGGAGTGGGGGGAGCTAGGGCATCAGAATGAGAAAATGCAGAGGATGGCGGGCCTGGAGCGGCAGATAGAAGCCACAGGGTGGGGAAAAACAACACGCCGGGGGGGGGGGGGGGGGATGGGTGGGTGGCGACCGTGGGGCAACACTGAGGGGAGGCAACTCAATGGTGCTAATGTCTGGCGGAGGGAGAGATATAGTGCACCGCAGAAGGGACAGGCAGACGAAACGGATGGGTCACGGGGGGCGCGGTGGCTGATCAACGTTGACTAACGAGAGAGACGAGGGAGATAGCGGGGGGCACGCACAATGGCATGTCAACGGTGACAGGCAACAAAGCTTGTATATAGATGAAAATTGTGAGATCATTGACCACCCTTAAATAGAAATATGAACATTTAATCATATTATGAAGCACTCAAATAATGCAAATCACCTTTCAAAATACATGAGCATTAAATTAATTTAAATCATTGTGCCAATATGCCTTGGTAGCAATTGATATACAAAAGGATACTTCCAACCCTCTCTTGAAATCCATCTTATCCTCAAGACATTGCTTGAAGTATTTCGAATCTTACAGCTTATTCATAAGCTACAAGTATAGTTACATAGTCTTTAAAATACTCTTTTGGCATCCATTTAGAATCTAAATGAGAGTAATTCTTAAACTTTAGAAGGAATTTTCTAGAAACGTTTCTTCCTCGTTTCTTAATCATATGAAAAACTATTTGCTCTAGTTGAAATATCGCCTTATGTTCATCGACTTCAAGTGGATCCTCTATTACATGTTTCAATCATGGAGACCCTTTATAAGGTTTCAAAAGATGGATATGAAAAGCATTGCGGATTCTCCAATGCTCTGAAAGTTATAACCTATAACAAAAAACATTAATCTTTTCTGTGACTTGAAATGACCCATAATTTCTTGTTGCGATCTCAGTGACTTGCAACGAAGGCTTATTAGAGCTTCTTAGATAAGCTTTGTCAAATTTCAATCACACTCGATCTTCTTCTTATAAAATTAAGTATCTTCAAAACTTATCTATTGCTTTTTCTTTTGTTTTTCTTAAGATCTTTAAATAGCTCGTCTACTTAGATAGAAGTTGTATCCATATCATACATGAACTCATTGACATAAAATATCTCCTTTGTTTTGAGAATAAGTAGTAAAAGTGGTTTTTCATATATAATTTCAAATGGTACTTCACTTGTAGAAGTACAAATTGTGTTATTGTAAGTATATTCTACCAAAGATAAATACTTTTTTCCATTGTTGATTGGCTTCATGACAATAGCACTTCAACATATTCAATATTGTGAGATTGGCTATCTCACTTTGACCATCTATTTGAGGATAATAAAAAGAAGAAAAAGTAAGAGTTATATCTAAATTTTCAAAAAGAGCTCGCCAAAATAGACTAGTAGTTCGTGGATCTCTATCACTTACGATGTATTGTGGTAATCTATTATGCTTAAAGATTTGTTCAATAAATATTCTAGCTAAATGTTGAGACTTGATAGTCTTCTTAACTAGAATGAAATATGCATGTTTGCCAAAGCTATCAATAATAGTCAATATGTCATCATTGCCGTTGGCTGATTTTAGCAAGCTAAAAATAAAATCCATAGCAATGTTTTTTCAAGATTGGCTAGAAATTGGTAAATTGTTTCCCAAGCCCTGCAAGCTTTTAGCGATCAAACTTAATCTTTAGGCACAAAAGACATTCTTTGACAAATTGTTCAGTAATTTGTCAAAGACTTTGCCAAAAGAAATACATTTCAAGTGCCTTAATTTATTGCCAAGATACCACGATGAGCCATATAAGGAGCCGCATGATATTATTCCATTACTTTAGACTTGAAATCTTTGGTAATGCATAACTTATTCTCCATCAAAAGAAATCCATCTTTGATAACATAAGAGTTTATCATTTTACAAACTTGTAAACTCTCCCAAATGATTTTAAAATCTTCATCAAAAGTATACATGTCCCTCATACTAATAGTGAAATCTATATGATGAATCATGGATACTACATGAATCCGAGGTCTTTTTGACAGGGCATCAACTATCTTGTTTTGCTTTCCAAGAATATGCAATATTTGAAAGTTAAAATGAGCTAAATAATTGGCCCATCAAATATGCTTCTTTGAAAAAATGTCTTAGACTATCATGGTCCGTCTTGATAAGAAATTCTCTACCTAAAAGATAGTGTTCATAGATAGTAGCATTTTTTTCTGCACTTTGCAACCTTCTACTTGCATAAGCAACTGCATGCCCTTCCTAGTTTAAGACTGCACCAATGCAGTCTCTTGAAGCATCATATTCCACAAAGGAAGGTTTTGACAAATTAGATGCAATCAAAACACGCCCTTTGCTTATATAGAACTTTAGAGCTTTAAAAGCTTTCTTCTCTAGTTTAATCCACCAAAATGCCACTATTTGCTTGGTTAAATCATACAATGGTTCAACAACTACTACAAACCATTTAATGAATTTCTATAATAAGAGCATAATCCCAAGAACCTTCGAACTTCATGAACACAAGTCACAATTCTAGCCATTCTAAAATAGCATTGACTTTTTATGGATCTATCGGAATTCCATCTTTGGATACAATATGGCCGAAGTAGTGAATCTCTTCTAGGAAAATTTCACTCTTTTTGCTATTAACAATAAGTTTGTGTCTGCAAAGTTTTTGAAACACTATTTTAAGTGTTACTTATGCTCTTATTTATCTTTTGAATAAACCAAAATATCATCAAAAAAAGTGGCTATAAACTTTTGATGTGCTCTAAAGATTCTTTCCATCATTCTATTAAAGGTTACAAGAGCGTTATTGAGACCAAATGGTAGCACAAGAAACTCATACAAACCAAAAGTTTGCTTAGATATTGTTTTATGAATCTCTTTAGGAGCAATTCTTATATATGGTAGCTGCTCTTCAAGTCAATCCGGGTGAATACTTTGAATCCATCCAATCTATCCAAGATATCATCAATTCTTTAGAATGGGAAACCTATTTTGAATTATACTTTTGTTGAGAGCTCTACAGTCTACACTCATACACCAAGGTCCATCTTTCTTCTGCACTAAGAGGATTGCAGAGTAAAAAGGTGAGGAACTGGGTCTTATTAGACCCTTTTCCAAGACCTCGTTCACTTTTTTTATGATCTACTCTTGTTGTATTGAACTCACACGATAGGGTGGCTTGTATGGAAGTGAGCTCCCAAAAATGAGATCAATGTGGTTATCTTCTAGCCTCTCTAGTGGTAACTCGTCAGGTAAAGTATGCAACTCATTTAAGAAACTCAATTGCTCCTTGTTTATATCTGAGATGGAATCTTCAATTCTAGACTTTTTATTAGAATGTTTGCAAAAATCAAGTATGGGAAAATAGACTTTTTTATTGCTTTACAAATTTATACATGGAATAAGATGGAAATAGAGTTTCCTTTTAGTCCCACATCAAAAGATACATTTTTACCCTTAAAGACATTCTAAACTTATTTTGATTCCAATCAATGGTTGGATCTATTCTTCTATGCCAAGGTATTTCTAATACAACACCACAATGACCAAGATCTCCCATGACAAAACTCTCATGGTCTACATAATCTCCTATCTCAATTTATAGTTTCCCGAGAACGGTAGTAACTTCAAACCTCCTTGAAAAGCAACACGTGACATTTCTAGTGTTCCAAACAGCTTCTTTGGTAGCCATAGAGCTTCAACAATCCGAGCTTTAATTGAAGAGCACTACAAAAAAAGAGAACTTAGAAATGTGCTCGAGAAATGGAATCCATATACCGAATACGAGGCAATCGTTTACAACAGTGAGCCAATGGCTGCATGGGCACTAGCACTAGCTCCTCTCTCCAACGAAAGTCCACCTGAAGAATGATGATGACTAAGTGGAAAGAGGAGGAGGAGCCCAACAATAAATAGAGCCAAAATAGGCCATAACCAACAACTGAACAGCCAGCATTAAAGGCTGACTGACTGGCACATGAAAATGACCACGATAAAAATGCCTAAAATACTAATATATATGCCCAGCCTAATTGGCATGCACTACTCACACATGAGCTAGCAATCCTGCTAACACCCTCTCTCAAACTATGCGTGATCCGATACACTACAATGATACAATGATAATGACTCATTACAATCTATACAACATAGAACCACAAGAGCAGAACCATGGATACCCAAGCAATGGATGATCCTAAGATCAATATCGATCATACCAACTCTTGAAAATAGAGAAGAACCATAGCATGTCTCTATGTCCATCATCAATGACTCACAATAGCATTCAAAACCATCCTATCAAAAATGCCTCTGAACATAGGTTACCATGGATTCCCTGCCTTAGGGCCAAGACTGCCAAAGTGTCTCCTTATGTGAGCACCGGACTAGGAGCTTATCCCACTCTCTGTCAAATACTAGCCCATCATGAGCCTGGATACCAACCCCAGCTCCAAGATTTAAACTTGTCAAACTTCAGTCGATACATCAAAAATATCCCTCTGGAACCTGTGCACATGTAAACCTGTATATATGAGGCTCACCACTCTCTCACACTCCCTCTCTAGGACTAGAGAGTTGTGACGGATGACCACATCACTCGGACTAGAAAGCAGAAAGAAAGGCACAGTCAAGTCCTTCCCTCAACTTGAAAAAGTGGATCATGTCTATGCCTTTGACAAAGAATCAGAGTCAAAGTTTAAAGAAGAGGATGACTCATTGGAGGAGCCCGCATCCCACTTCTTTTGCTCCTTTCATGAGGCTGCTAACTCCTTCCAATTTCTCCGCAAGTATCCCTTCTTACCATAGTGATAACACTTGCCCTTCGACTTTTTCCTGTCACCTCTCTCTGAAGCTGTAACGGCCTCACTAGAACCTCCACAATGAGACAGAAGACTCCCTATAAATGCAAAGATGCCTCATGCTCCAGTAACATCAAGGACATATGTGTGAAGTTCACAGGTATAGACGATGTATGTGCCCTCAAAGCATTTGCCACTCCCTCAAACTCCAGAGGGAGCTTGTAGAGTATTGTTTCCACGAGATATGCCTCTAAAAGAACAGACTGCATGTGTCGTAGTTAGTCACAGACTCAAACTTCATCTGTTGCTAAGGTTGTCCATAAAGGGGTCATTGCGCACATGGTGAAAGGTGCCTTATACAACAGCTGAAGCTTCAACCATATTTCTAGACATGTTCAACAGAAGGTAACTGCCGGTAGGACTTCTTTAGAAATACATCGAAGAAGAGCAAAATAGGCACATACATCATCTATATCTCATGTAAGCACGGCTTCCTCATGGTTGTCCTCATCAAAATATTCAAGAAGTGAAAAAAGACGTAGAGGACAAAAAATAGCTCCACAAACAATGTATCAAATCCGCTTTTGGACAAACCACGCTTTCATCACAAAAGTCCATGTAAGATAGTCAAGTCCATGTAACTTATCATCTATAGAAGTACATGGAGGAGCCATATGCAGAGGATAAGAATAGAAGGTATACAAAGAGAGAAGACAACTAAACCAACAGCAAATACATCACAAAATGAGAGTTCACATGTAGTGTAACCAAAAATCTAATCAGAAAGAAAAGGCGACTGCTACAAAATGAGGAAAAACTAGTCCGTAAAAATAATCGCCCAGCCACAATTACGGTGAGAAAACCAAAAACACAAGCTAGGTGAGCATTTAATCCAGCAAACTGTCAAGTGCAGACTCTAATCCAATCACAGGCTGAAAATGAAAGGAGGTGATGTGAAAATGTAGGCAGCAGCTGAGTACACACACATTGAAAACAACCAGCAGTAAGTCTCTTGATCAGCAAAGGAGAAAAGATCAATAAGCAACAAAAAAACCAGCAGCATGAACCTAGATCTTGCAATATGATACCATGTCAAAAATGGTGCAACGAAGGAAGTATAGACAAGTGCTGAAATAAACTATTGAACACAAGACAGAAAAAAAGAAAACTGAAGAACATTGCAAAAGAAGAAAACTCAGAGATGTGCACAGGAAATGGAATCCTTATACCAAACACGACACAAACACGTACAACAATGAGTCATTGGCTGCATGGGCATTGGCACTGATTCCTCTCTCCAACAAAAAGTCCACCTGAAGAGGAGAAGAAGAAGCCCAACAATCAATAGGCCCAAAATAGGCCATAACCAACAGCTGGTCAGCCAACTAGCATAAAATGCCAAAAATCACATGAAATGACCACAATAAAAATGCCTAAAATACTAACAAATGTGCCCAGCCCAACTCCACCTGAAGAATGATGATGACTGAGTGGAAGGAGAAGAAGAAGCCCAACAATCAATAGGCCCAAAATAGGCCATAACCAACAGCTGGTCAGTCAACTAGCATAAAATGCCAAAAATCACATGAAATCACCACAATAAAAATGCCTAAAATACTAACAAATGTGCCCAGCCCAACTAGCATGCACAAACTCACACATGAGTTGAAAATCTTGCTAACCAAGCTCACCGTACCGTTGGATGTAATCCATAGATAAACTTTCTCATCTCCATATTAGAATGAACTTTATTAAGAGATGCCAATTTAAGAGAAACAACTGCAAACCTATTGATATATGTTTCAACATTGTCTCCATGGCTTTGCTTCAACTCATCCCATTATTGTTGCACATCGCTTCAAAGGATGAAGGCATAAACTTCTTGTTGAACATCTCCTTAAACTCTTTCTAAGACTTTGGTTTCTTTCCCTCTTGAACAAATTTGAGCCACCAATTTAAAGTGGCATCCTTCAAATGCATTTTAACCATCCTAATCTTTAATTTTTTCAATGGTCTTCACCACTAAAAGCAACATCAAATTTTTTAGTAAAAGACGGTTTTCTAAGAACCTCTCTTACCATAGAAAACGTCAAACTTGATGCTCTTCTCTCCAAGCTTGAAGTCTCTTTTAGCATCATTTTCCTTTGCTAAAAGCATCTTTGGAAATTCAGCTACCATGGAAATAGCCGATTCTTTGACTTTCTCCTTGCCCTTCTCCATGGAGGGATTCTTGGGACAAGAGGAGGCACCTTGTGTATAATGAGACTGTGAAGTCACCGCTTGGGTGGATGGGATTCTTGGCACAAGAGGAGGCACCTTGTGTAGACTGAGACTTTGAAGTCATGACTTGGGTGGATCCTCGAATGATAGGTGATGTGTTACCTTTCATAGACTTAGTTACATCAATAACATTGATACCTTTCATGTTGAGGTAGGCCTTCGCAGATATTATACCATTTGTCTCAAGAGCCTTCACGGTAAGGAAATCTTCAAAGGCCTTCACTTCAGCCGTGCTTTAGCCATTCTCTCCATTAAAGCTTGAATTTTTGGATCGCCTTCCAGCTCCTTGTATCTTCGTATCTTCTCATAATCATAGAAGCATACAAATACAAAGCGTTGGCAACCATCTACTTGTTTACCAAAATTCTCCTCTTCGCCTCTTGACATGGTGAGAAAGTTGGGCCCAAAGATCTTGCCACTCGTAAAAGTTCTTGCAAAGAATAAGTCCTTTCTCTAATACCAATGTGTAAGTGCGAGGATTCGAGAAGAACATAAAAATGACAATACTTTGAACTTAACCAACTCAATCAATTATCACCATGAAAATTAGAAGATAGAGAGAGAGAGAGAGAGAGAGTCGACGCCACGTTAAGAGAGGGAAATTGGCCGGTTAACAAAATTTTATTAAAACAAACCACACGCCACCGAGTGCCTAAACCATATATAAAAGAATTGATTTGCTACAATTCTGAAAATTAGGGTTTTGAAACCCTAATTTCTGCAAACTCAAAGCAGCAAGCTGATTTTCTCCTTTGGTGCTTGGATGCTTCTTGGATGAGAGAGAGATAAGAGAGTACAAAGTATGTGGCTAAAACTTCAACATGAGAGCTTATTTCCAATGAAAAGAGAGACTTCCAATATATAGATGCAAGGCTTGGATACTCAAAAGTGAAAAGTAGAGCCTACAATGGCAAGTGTTTGCTGAAAATGACAAGTGTAAGAACACTTGAACACTTATCTCATTAAAATAACATGTCCTATTCTAGATGCCAGATATCACTTTTTCTAGGAAAAAAAAAAAGCTTCTAAACTTTTCAACTCTAAAGATCTCTCAAATAGTTAAGAATTTGAGATAATTGCTAAAGACAAAATTATTCCTTACAAAATTCCTCAACCTTTGATGTGAACAAAATTACCATTTCAGAAAATTCCAAAAATAATAACCTCCTAAATTTTAGGAGTCACCAAATTTAGATTCTAGACAGCTTCATTATATAGATTCACCAGTTCATGGTTTATTTCTTTGATCATGAGCATCTGGTTTCATTTTCTAAACCCACTCATTATATGGGCTTCTAGTCAATATAACTATCTCACTGTAAAAGTTTTAGTCATCTTAGCTTTCTGGTCAATCTAGCCGCCCGACTAAACTTTTAATTTCTCTTGGGCATCTTGTCAATGGCAAACCAAGTATAACTATAGGGAATTCTCGCCATTGGTCACCCTTAAATAGAAAGATGAATATTTATTCATATTTTGAAACACTCAAATAATACAAATCACCTTTCAAATACATGAGCATCAAACATAGAAACATGAAATAGCCGGAAAGGCCCCCCGACACATGAAATCGCCGTCCCTGACACAAAGCCATCATGGGACACGTTGCAAGTAAATGGAATATTCCTTGTCTAAAACGAGACAAGGAATGCCACGTGGCACCCACTTACCTTCGGCCGGCCACTACTCTCGCCCGCGATCGTCTGCAACTCTACGCCCAATCGTCTACCGTGCGTTTCCTGCCTGCTGCTCCCACCCGATCTTGTTTCTGCCCCTCGTGACCAGTCTGCACGCGCTTGCCAACAGCCAATCCCCCCCGCTCCCATCTCCTCCCGCCTCGCCTTCAACCTCTCTTCTTTCTTCTTCCTTCTTTTCCTTTCTTCTTCCTTCTTCCTTCTCTTCTTCCTTCTTCCTTCTTCTTCCTTCTCTTCTCTTGAGTCTTCCTTCTTCTTCAAGTTGCAAGTTCTCAATTCTTCTCCTCTTCTCTTCTTCCTTCTCCCTTCTCTCCTTTTCTCTTCTCTTTTGACTCGAGTCTTGACTCTTGAGCCTTCTCCCTTCTCTCAAGACTCGAGTTATCACTTCTCTCAAGCCATTTTTATTTTAATTTTCAGCCTGAAATGGCTTCATCTTCCCACCCCGCTCATTGGGCCGGTAGTCGAGAAAGAAGGTCCGATGATTGGTCATGGTGGAAAGAAGTAAATGCTGACCGTCCATTAAGTGGTGGAGGATCTCGACCATGGACTTGCAAGCTTTGCCCATACAAGCGAACTGGTAGAGCATTTGTATTTCGAATTTTTATTAATTTTAATTTTTCAAAGTTTCTTAAATATGAGAATATGGAATACCAATTGCCGCTTGTTCTGTTTTATGCATAATTAGGCCCTAGCTCATCTCCTACATGAGTCAAATTTAGAGATACAGTTTTGTCCAAATGTGACCTTGGAGAAACAAAGGGAGCTTCATGACCATGTAGCAGGTCAACAAGCTTATCTTGCATCTAGACCACAACATGTTGCAATTAACCCTGCAACTTTTGTAATACCATCCCCATCAGTTGTGTCTAAAGCAGAGTCAGTATCAGGAAGTGCTACCTCCACACCTATTGCAGGCATTGCATCGGCCATGGCATCAACAGCACGACATGTTGCGCGTAGACAAAGCACACTTGATGCTAGTTGGGATCCCAAGAAGAAAGAGATGGATATATCGGTGGCATATTTTTTTATCATGACCACATTCAATTTCGTGCAGCCAAGTCAAAGTATTTTAAATTGATGTGCAAGAAGATTGGTGAGTATGGCCCTTCGTATGTACCTCCATCATCAAAGACCTTACGCACCACTTTACTCAACAAGGAAAAGCACCTTGTTGAGCAAGCAGTGTTGAAATCGAGGATCTAGAGCACGGAAGATGCTATGGTGGGTGGAAGATAAGGACCAAACTCATGATGACATAGACAAGTAGAGACAAACTGTTACACAAGTGAATTAGGTTCCAAGATGGCAGCTTGGACTCATAAACACAATCTTGTGTAGAACTGACAAAGTCAAGACACTTAACTAAAAGTACAAAGCATTTTGTCATTGTATTCATTCCATATGAAAGAGATAGTCAAGTACAATGCTATATAGAAGTTTGGTTGTTCCACTCTCCTCACTGTGCATATGGAATTCAATACGGCTCTTCCTGGAGCATACATCATTTGTCTATTTCTCAGCAAGTAGCAATGACTAGAAAGAGCATGTGGACTAAAAATGGAGTTTTCTTGATTGTTGATGGTTGGAGTGATACACGCAAGCAATCCATTCATGGTATGGTTGCTTATTCTCGTAGGGAAATGTATTTCATATCTTCACATAATGCATCGGAGACAAGAAAGTCAGAAAATGTACTTGCAATAGAGTGGCTTACAAGTATTAAGCTTATTGGCCCAGAGCATGTTGTGGGATTTGTTGCAAATGGAGAGCCCGCAAATAGGGCAGCAAGTGCTATTATCCTAGGATATTATCCGCATATCACAGTTTCATATTGTATGGCTCATTGCTTGAACAACCTACGAAAGGATATTAGTAGCCTATCGTAGATTACACCTGTCATATAGCAAGGAGCTCAAATGGTTAGCTTTGTTTTGAATCACCACTTTCTTCGCCATCACTTCTCTTTGCAATCGAAGAAGACACTTTTAAAATACTCCGATACCAAATTTGCCTTTAACTTCTTGATGCTAGGCAGATTAAGAGAATACAATGGTGCCTTAAGGCAGTTATTTCTTAATAATGAGTCCACCTCATCAACATTGGCAGATACTCCTACATGTATCTTATGCTTGGAAAAAGCAAATAACTCCACTTTTTGGGATAATGTAAAGCGGATAGATGCTATGGTATCACCTATTGGGCATTTATTGAGGATTATGAATGCTATGCAACCTTGCATTGGCAAGATATATGAGGCTATGGATAGCCTCAATGAAAAGTTACACGAGTTGGCACCAAATGATGAGGTGTATGAGGAGATACACCATTTAGTTGTCACGAGGTGGAACTCCTATAGCTCACCCATGCATGCAGCTGCATTTGTTGTGGATCCAGAGTTCCAGGCAAGGGTCAGGAGAATGACACTAAGGTTATGGACGCATGAAAACTTATATTGTCTCATCTAGTGCCTGCTCATGGCACTAGATGAAAGATCAAAGATCAGCTTTCATGTCATAGGACCTTTCCAGGTTCTTTTGGTTGTGGAGATGCACAGGAGGATCACTGTAAGATTGAGGCAGCTTTGTGGTGGGAGGACTATGGTTCGCATGGTCTTGAGTTGCAACAACTAACCATCCGTATTTTAAGTCAGTCCGTTAGCTCCTCTTGTTTGGAGCAATTGTGGTGTACATACGCTCACATTGCTTCAAAGAAGATGAACCGTCTTGGTGTGGAGAGGGCAAACGATCTAGTATTCGTTAGTGCTAATTTGAGCATGTTATGTAAGAGTATGACAACAAAGCCCGATCCATTTACAGAGTGGAAGATGCAGCAAGAGGAGGAGACACATGCTGATGTTGAGGGAGATGCAGCAATTCATGGTACACATGATGATGAGGCTGGCACTTCAAGAGTAGCTAGAGCAGCCTCAGATCATGATGATAACCTTTGATTTAGTTTACTTATCATGAGTCTCATGATACCTGACACATGTACATTGTATATGATATTATGATCATTGATGACAATGTGGCACTTGGATTGTTGTGCAATGACGATATTATATTTGTACTTGCACTCTTGCAGTCGTCCTTTGGGCTAATTTGGCATGCCGCATTTTGCTTCAGCCTAGAGATTAGACTTTATATTTGTAGTCTTTTTTGGGATAATGAGCATGTTCTTTCAAAGATTAGACTTCATATTTGTAATCTTTTAAGTTTTTTGAAAATAGGACCATAAGCATGTCCTTTCAGCTTAGACTTTAAAGTTTAGTTCATTGTTCATTGTTTTATCATTTATGGCATATGTATTATGCATTTAATAATTGAATAGCTTACCTCTTGAGCCTTGTAAGTTGCAATTCAATTTATAATTAGTAGTTTTAGAATGATGCATGATATCTTAAAGTTAAAACTTAAAATGATTTGTCCTTGTGGATTATATGCCTGGGTTTTAACACTCTAGAGTCCACATGGATTATGAGTAAAATATTAAATTTTTTTCATAAATTTTAATTTTTTTAATGCCGTTCCTATTCCCACGTCCCCGTTCCTCATTCCCGTTCCCCGTTTCATGTTTTTATGGCATCAAATTAATTTGAATCATTGAGTCAATATATCTTAGTTGCGACTCATATACAAAAGGTTAGTTACAACCTTTCTCCATTTAGAGGTGATTGAGAATGCTTCTCTGACGGTCTCTAATGCAATGATTATGGCCCCACAACCTCCAAAGTGGATTGTGGATAGTGGCACTTCCCACCACATGACTCCATCTACAGATAGTATTGTCCATATGCATCCGATGTATGGGCAAATTCTCATTGTTGATAGTTATTCCGTCCCTATCAAAGGCAAAGGTGATATACAACTAGTTCCGAATGGGCAATGTGGTACTCACACATCAAAGGTTCTATATGTGTTAGGTTTAGGATATCATCGTCTTTTAGTGAGCAAGATTTGTGCTCTTGGTCCTATGGTTGAGTTTGATAAGGACTCTTTTCCATTTCTTGATGGAGATTCTCGATAGGTTTTTATGCAGATCATGAGGAGAATGGAGTCTACCAGATGCGAACTTCATCAGCCTTTACTTCTCTTCTTCTCTCTTCATAGATTGAGACTAACCTATGGCATGCTCAGTTTGGCTACCTCAACTACAAGTACCTTAGGAACGCTGCTCGTAGTCAACTTATGTGTAAATTGTCAAAGATTGGGATCAACCACTCGCCATGTGTGTCTTGCCTTCATGACAAGCAGCATAGAGATGAGATTTCCACCTTGGAGCTTATTTCAATGGACTTATATCGAGTGATGAAAACGGAGTTCCTTAAGAGAAATTTATAATTTATGCTAATTGTTGATGATTTTAGCAGGATGACATAGGCGTACTTTTTGGAGTTGAAGTCTGAAGTAGTCTGACACTTTGAGGATTCATTGATCTTTGAGGAGAACAAGTTTGCAAAGAAACTTAAGACTCTACATTCTGACAAATGAGGGGAGTTTGTCTCCAAGGAGCTAGCCAAGTTTTATGCAGGTCATGGTATTCAACGAGAGTTTGCCAATATGAATACAGCTCAAAAGAATGACATGTTGAAGCAAAAGATTTGCAATGTAATCGAGATGGTATGGACTATGATGGAGCATCGCCAAACATCTCAATGTCTATGGGCTGAAGAAGTGGCCACCACTGTCCACATCCTTAATCTATCACATAACTCAACCATGGTTGGTATGACACCTTTTGCGGCTTACTTTGGTCAAAAGCCGGATGTATTATATTTCAATATATTTGGATATGATGCCTTTGTTCACATTCTGAAGAAATAGAGAGACAAATTTGAGCCAGCTTTCAAAATATAAATGTTTATGGTTTACACCTCGCAATCCCAAGGATACAAGCTTTATGATCCTATTGCATGGAAGATAAATACGAATCACAATGTTCAATTCATGGAGTTTCCAACTACAAAGGGGGGTACTGAGTATCCTATACTTGGAGATTCAAGTAACACTTGGGCACCTGAGCCAGTGTCTTTGGAGCCTATGCCTATTGAGGCTCCACTCTTAATGGAAAAGAAGATAAGGTTACATTTCACACGTTGAGTCGATACCAGTGAATATTCCAAAGACTTCAGCAAAGGCAGAGTAGTGAGAGGAGTATGAGCCTTCGCGTTGGGCACATGATACACTCCATGACGCAGGGATTGAGGGAGTTTCTGAGGAGTGGCAACTACCAAATGGCCCACAACAATCTCAAAGAAACCATGCAAACTCCACCAACTTGTTTGTACTAACTATTGTTTGATGTATCCTGTCATACAAGATAGGGAGCCTATCTCTGTGAAGGAGGCTTGCCATCACAACATTGAAAGAAGGCTATGGAGCAAGAGTTGGATACTATTGAGCAGAATGGCACTAGCACTTTGGGATCTTGTGCCACAGCCCGCTCATAGGAAGGTAATTGGAGTCAAGTGGATCTTTAAGACCAAGAATCATAACGATAGCACTCTAAATAAGCACAAGGCACGGCTCATTACCAAAGGATTCGTACAGTGGCCAAGAGTGGATTTCCATGCTAATCCGGATGGCATAATATACTCAAAAAAAACTACACTAGCTACTCAAAAAAGTGTCTAACTATGTTCTTTTTCCAACACACGCTTCATCTTCTATTGGTTAAAAGGGGCAAAGGGAGAGTTGTTGATCGCTTAGTAGATAAACATAAAGAAAAAATGTGTTATTCTACTATATGCAATTCATCCTAAATTTCCATTCACCTAAGAGCCAAGGCATTGACTTTGGATACAGAATAAAGCAAACAACCTAGAACTGCTTATATCCATTTTTTACACAGAAGACAATTGTCAAATGACGTATCTCAAATATGTCCATGTTAGATGCATTAGGGAATACTCTAAATGGATCTCTCCCTCTTTGATTTCTTAGAAAGCTAATGTGGAAAAGCCACAAAAAGGGGGATTATACTTTTTTTAATCAATCTTTAGTTTATCAAATATATATCATAACACTAACAACGGAAGTGTCCATGACGACTTGCAAAGGGCAATACAAAGAAAGACAACAAGTGACGCGTAAATTTCAGTATCTACAACTTAAAAGGTACAATTCTTGCAATACCTTTAGGCTTTTATTTTAAATTCCTTATTTGTTTCTCCTAGGTTATGATGAGTGTACTTGAAAGGTGCAGTAGCTAAAGGTAAGCATTCACCTATCTAACTTCTCCAGCATTCTCTTACCATCTTTATTATTCTTGCATTTTGCAAGTAATCATGGGCATTCACTTTGTTAGTGTCATAACATACTAATGGACAAACTAAACGTCACTATAGGAGTCTTTTTAAAAAAAATTTAAAAAAAATGAAAAGATGCAAGAAAAGGCAATTCCCTTTGCTAGGGTTTTTCATATCATTTTTCCAAGAAATCAAAGATAGAAAAAGATCCATTCAAAGTACCTCCCTGCACATATAACAAGGATATATTCGAGACATATCATTTATTCATAATAGTTATCTTTTCTAAAAAGGTTGACGTAAGTGGCTTTAAATATTCTGCTTTGCTTTCTATCCAAAAACAATACCTTAGATGAATATCAATTTAGGATAAATCATACATAGTGTCAATAATATTTTTTCTCTATACATATTTATTAAGTGACTAATATCTCTCTTTTTTGTTCCTTTCAACTAGTAGAATATAAAGCGTAAGATGGACAAAGAATGCAATCAGAGTTCTAATAAGAGTAGCTAGTATAGGTTCTTTTTGTCAAAAGTGGTACAGCAATGGAAACATAAACATGTGTTGAAATAAACTACTGAACACAAGACGAGAGAAAAGAAAAGAAAAGAACACAATACAAATGAGAACTCAAATGTATCCTCGGGAAATGAAATCCATATATCAAACACGAGATTGTCGCATACAACAGTGAGTCACTCGCTGCCTCTTCACAAGACATCCAGGTCGTGAACTGACTAACTAAGGAGGAGCCCAGAATATATAGGCATGAACAACGCCATAAAATATGTTAGGTCGGCCAGCATGCCAACTAGCAGCAATAAATGCTATAAAGCATAAAATGCTACACTATAAAAATGCCTAAAATATCTACATAATGTGCCAAGCCCACAATACATACTCAAACTCACACATGAGCTGACATACTCTGCTAACACCCTCTCTTAGATCATGGGTGATCTAATACAATAAAATGATACGATGATAAATGACTCATCATAGTCCATACAACATAGAACCACCAAGTAGAACCATGCATACCCGGGCAATGGATGATCAAGCCACCACCAAGGCAGCTATCAATGTCTGTCAACAATGCCTCTAAAGTAGCACACGTGACCATCCTGTCACCAATGCCACAACGCATAAATGACCATGGATCCCTCTCCCTTAGCCAGATTGTCAAAGTGTCCCTCATGTGCGCTCCAAACAAAAGCCACCCGCTCTCTGTCAAATAACCAGCCCATCGTGGACCTGGATGTCAATCCTAGCTCCAAGATTTGAACCTGACAGACTTCAATCGATACGTTAGGGACGTCCCTCTTTAAATCCTGTGCATCTGTATAGAAATATAGGTGAGGCACGGCTGCTCCATCTCACCACCCTCTCACACTCCCTCTAGCACTAGAGAGTCGTGAGGGATGACCTCAACACCACTACTAGAAAGAATTTGAGGAAGGGGCCACCAAGCCCTTCCCACGATCCGAAGAAGAGAATCCCTTTGGCGCCTTGGACTTCACCTTGGCCGGAGCATCTGAGTCGAACTTCGAAGCAAATAATAACTCATCAAAGAAGTCCGCATCCCACTTCGTCTTCTGCTCCTTGTTCTTCTTGGAAACTGCTAACTCTTTGCAATCCTTCCGTAAATGACCTTTCTTGCTACAATGGTACCCCTGGGCCTTTGACTTCTTCGTTTTCGAACCCCTCTTTGAAGCGGCAAGAGCCTCACTAAAACCTGATGAAATCCTTCTCTATAGCCACGTCTATATAAACCAAGCCTTCATCACAGCACTCCAATCAGATCCATGTAACTTATCATCAATGGACGTGCATGGAGGAGCCATTTATATAGGATTTAGAAGAGAAGTAGAGAAAAGAAGGTATTTGGAGAGAGAACACAGCCAACAAACCACAAGCACAGAATGCAAAAAATGAGAGCTCACATGTAGTATTCACCAAAATCTGACCAAAACAAGAAGAAAATTGCTGCAAAAAGTCAAACAATCAGCCAAAAACTGCCTGAAACAGTAAAAATGGCCTGAAAATGTAGTCGCCCAGCCAAGAGGAGATGCAAAAACACCAAAACGCAGGCTGGAATTGATATGCAAGTAGTAGAGGGACTAACACAAGCAGTGCAGATATTGAAGTCAACAAAAACGCAGGTAAAACAGGTCGCTTGGTTGGAGCAACAGTCGCCAAACTAGCAATGGTCAAAACAGTCCTGAAATCAGCAAAGAAAATACAGCAAGAGCATAGATGTCACAACTCTATAGAAACAGAATTTGTATCATTTTTCATTAATTTGTCTATATAATGATTTATTAAATTTATTTCCTTTGCACTAATTAGATATAAAGAAAAGTGCATTGGAGCTAGCCACTGATGAGTGGTCACAGGTTATGGTGGACCCACGCGGTGGGTTAGAGAAAAGATAGTTCACACTTCCACCTATATGGCCCGATTGGGCACCTGTGACCAGAACTCACGCATATTAGGGTTAGACTCGCACACAAAAAAGATTGATGCCTTGAAGTGTGGGCTAGATCTCCCAAAACAGACAGTTACAATCAACAAGATGGCATGATCATGAAATGCTTGTATAATGTGCATGTGTGGACTGAAAGCTTGAAATGCACATTTCTTTGCATAGGAAAGTCACATGAAGATTCTAATACTGTTTTTGCGATGTACACGAAAAAAGCTTTCATATGACACCCATATTGGGGGGTCCCTAAATTTTAAGAGATCCCTAAATTTTAGGAGCCTCGAATTAGCCTAAAAATGCTAGTCCTAAAAAATAGGGATGTCATTCTAAAAATAGTAAGTTATGTACTCTAACTGTGCTTACTAAATTTGATTGTTTCTATTCTTGACAGTATTCAGCCCAAAAAGGAATGCCATAGAGAAGAGACAAGTGTCAAGACACTTGTCACACAAGTTTCCAAGTGTCCCACTACTTGTCACATCTCATGACATGTGGCTGGACACTTGTCTTGTGCTACTCCACTTTCCCCTTTTGTACTAGCTCTTCCCTCTCCTATAAATAAGAGCTCGTTTTTCTTCATTCAGCATCATTTTTCTTTGCTGTAAACTCATGTACAACACCCACAGATAGCCAGAAATTGGCCCCATCCATCCCCATCATCATCCCCCACTTCTCCATTATCAAATTCCTTCATATTCCCTCTTCTATCACTGCTGATTTACAGGACAGCAAGCCCGTAAATTCATTACAGCACCTCCTTCTCAAGCTTTTTCTTCCATTTTAGCAACAAGAAGCAAGCCCTATCCATGTACTACTGTTCAACGATGGAGAAAGGCTGATTTCCTCTCTTTCTTCTCTCATAACTGTAAAGAAATCAGTTCTTATCATTGCATAATAGATAATGCATGTGTGTTTGTACATCTTTGCATGATCTTGTGAGAGTGAGAATTACTTCTCCTCACTCTCAGGTTGATTGTAACTGAGCTCTTCCCTAAGGGACTTGGGTTGAGCAGAAATACATTCCTTCGGGGAGGGTTGCCCATCTTCAACCCTCAATCTTGTCTCCATTACTTTTACATTTTCATGGCTGTAATTTTGTGAGTAATTTTCATTTTCAGCTTTAAGTGTTCATTCTCTTTTATATTAAATCTCAAAAACAAGCGAATATCATAATTGTTAAGCATACTACGTTATTCGGGGCGTTTACAATAGAACCTAAAATCTGATACCATGTCAAAAGTGGTGCAGCAATGGAATCATAAACATGTGCTGAAATAAACTATTGAACACAAGACAAAAGAGAAAAGAAAAGAAAAGAAAGAACACAATACAAATCACTTAAATGATAGATTTGGATTTCTTAATATCCATCTCTCCCTTGCAAAAGAGTTCTGGAAATTAACCATTCCAAAGAGCAAACCAATACTCTCCAAGGGTGAACTTCTTCGACACACCCACACGCAATCCCTAATGAGGATGTAAGGTCCTAATAAGCTGGAGGGCTAGCTTGAATGAGATAGACTATGTATATGAGTAAAAACTATAGTCTTATTGTTGGAGATTGTTTCATCACTAAATGGTGATACACACTATTTCGCACACTAGCCATATTTTGTTGTATTGATATCTTATTATCATACACATCATAATAGTCTTATTTGGATAGGTAGTGGAGTTATTTGCATCTCTAGACACAGTGAGATGGGGTGCCTATATTTCCTTCATCTCTAAGCGACAATTGTCTAGAGTCTTGGATTATTAGTTCATACATATAGAGCTCCTCGCTCAATCATTTTGGCATATCTTGTTTTGCTAGAGTAATAGGTTGTGACTACTAGCCTTTTGTCATTCTCTCTCTCTTGCACATTTGTACCTTCCTTTCTCACTTGGTATCAAGAAACCATTGAAGGCAACAAGGAGTTCCTCATCAACCCTAATATCTACACATATCTGCATACTATTAAGGATACTCCATATAGGCATTTTCAGCACATTCTTGCAGCCACACCCTCATCTTCCTTAAGTGTTGCCCATTTGAAGACCACTTCCTTACAAAAATCACCTTTCCTACTTGCAACTTTTGCTGTGCAGAGCTAGAGTCAATCATCTTGATCACTTTTGTCCCAATTTGCCACATTTGGTATCCTTATATCATAACAAACTTTGATTTGATTCCTACATTCTCTCAAGAGGAGGCTACTCTACAAGGTACTCTTATTATTTTTGTATGTGCAAGGCCAAGAAACAAATACTTTACAAATTTTTAACACTTATCCCCTATGCAACTTGAGTGGCTTTTGTCATTCCTAACTCACAAGGGGTTTAATTTGTATACTCTGATTCCTCGTCATCGTTCCATTTTATCTATTTCCTTGCCTCCATCTCTAGCATGTCACCACAGCAACGGTTTGGGCATTGCATAAACGCATGTAATGGCCAACATGGATTTATATGTCATTCTCTACTTAACCGCCCAAATTTTTAACATATGTGCAATAACGTGATTCTTCATAACTATTCAAATGTTAAGAGTGGTAGGTTGTTCCTCAATATTTCTGGTGCTAGTTGGTGCGTTTTCAAAGCTCGATACTTATTTATGTTTGCTTGTGACAACTTGAGCTTGGCGGGGATAGTAATCCTCATCTAATCACAAGCAAACATAAATCAATAATGAGTTTTTAAAACATCCAAATTAATACCATAAATGTTTATTGACAACCTGCCACTCTGGCCTTTGAATAGTTATGAAGATCACTCATTGCACCTACACAAAAAATCTAGGTCATTCAATAGAAAATGATACATAAATCCATATCAGCCAATCACAAGTGCTTCCTTCCCATTGAGAAGATGAAATGCCTAAACTGTCGGTGTGGCAACATGCTAAAGAAAAGCAAGGAGAAAGACAAAATGGAGTCCGTGTGAATATAGCCAGCAATTTACTAAGTTGAAACATTCTTACAAATAAATACACAAATAAGCCCTTGCAAGGTCAACAAGTACTGCATTACCACAACTGTACATACTCTAAACATGGTCTGCTAGCTTCTTCCTATGTGCACAATTAGCCAGTCTAAGTGACAAAAGTATACAATTCTTCAAGATTGTACACAGATCAGCCAACGGCATATCGACTTTGCTTCTCTACCTATCTCTATGCAAACAGGGTTGCAATCAGCATGACAAACCAAGGGATAGCACTTTTCTGTGCCACTGGTAAGCTTCAATCATCTCCTAATAGCTTTGGCCCATCAAAAGGTCTCCATATTCAGCCAATACCACTTTTTCAATATCCGCTTCATCCAACTACTTGTCATGGTTGTTCAAACCAAGCTGTCACATCATCGATCATGCACCACGTGTCAAAGTCAATTGAATCTGGAAACAACAATCATGACTAAATATCCATCTTAAAGCTTGAGACAGTTTTCTAGAATCTTTGACCGCCGAGATACATAACCGAGCTGCCTGAGAGTCCTAGATTCGCAGACCTAGCTGCATCATAGAACAAAGCCTAATAATAACTCTGCTAGAAAAATAACACAAACGGCATCCGAATGATGAACAAGACAGATCATAAAGGGATTGTGCTCGAAATGGCAAATTCATTCCGACGACACATTGTGTGTTCCATTTCTCAAGAAGCGTCTTTAAAAGATAGACTCGGCGAAACTATGAAGTATTCCTCGCAGCCATCAGGCCGATATGGTTAACGAACTTTAAACGGAAAACTGTGGAAAAGAAGGAGTTACGAACCATCTCCAAGTAGTACGACACCACCATGACGGCGCAGAAGGCGCCTCCCAAAATCACCGGAGGAGCGGTCAAAAGGCTCCACCTGAGGACAGCCATGGCGCGCGAGAGATACGAACAGACGCGAGTTCTTCCTCTCTGTTAGTGCTATGTTCTACCGAGGCCTTCGAATTAAAGATCAACAAAGTTAGAAAACCGACTCGTGTTGAATACGGCCTTGGCTTTATATTAACCAAATTGTGTTTTTAGAAATATTATATCCCTATCAAATTTTGGATTTCAAATTAGTAAACTAATAATGTTACATATTTTTTAACCATGCAATTTAATAAAATGGTCAAATAACAGGTGTTTTTTGCTGATGATGATAAATTGATTGGAAAAACACGTGTTTTACACCGATGTTGTATACATAATTACTATGCGATTTCATCACTTGTTAATATGATGAAGAGTTTTTAACTTTGTAAATTCATTATTCATCATAAACATGGTGCTTTGCATGTTTACATTGTTCATTTACCTATAAATGGAGATTTGAAATACTCTACTATAATACAAAAACCCGATAATGTACTATAGAACATATATGCATAGGTATTGAAACTACAACAAAGTTCTAAATTATAGTGCAAGTCTGTCAATTAACTGCCTTACAATTAAAAGTTATGGTATATATGTGATTGAACATAAAATAGTTTGTCCAATACAAGTTTAGTTGCATCATGCTTAAAAAGAAACATAGTTGAAAGATTTTTAGAGTATAGAAAAATACTATTTTTATATAGTTTTGTTGCATCAAATCAGCAAGAACAAGGTCAATTATAGTATTCAATATGTTTGAACTACGTAATGCAAAGCACATGAGTTATATCACACCTTTAGAGAGAGCTACTACATTTCTTATTTGCAAAAGATGAGGGAGCCATATTGCGCTTTTAAAGAGAGCTACTACATTTCTCATTTGAGTAAGATGAAGAGTGTATCTAATTATAACCATCTAATGATAAGGGACAATGATGGCTAGTCCATATTTTACATGCAATTGTACTCAAAACTATATCCTAAAATGTCAGACTTGTAAGCAACATATAACATGTTCTAAGAGATGATTTTCATGATCACATAGCAAAAGTTGCATAGAGGGTAAGTAAATACATTCATTATAATCATAATTCCTTACTCTTATTTTGTTGCACTTTGTTTTGCAATCAAATTTGATTGTGTTGTATGATCAATCATAATTCCTTACTCTTAGAGAGAGAGAGAGAGAGAGAGAGAGAGAGAGAGAGAGAGAGAGAGAGAGAGAGAGAGAGAGAGAGAGAGAGAGAGAGAGAGAGAGAGAGAGAGAGAGAGAGATGTGTGTGTGTGTGTGTGTGTGTGTGTGTGTGTGTGTGGCTATAGGATAGAGAGAGAGAGAGTGTGTGTGTGTGTGTGGCTATAGGATAGAGAGAGAGAGAGTGTGTGTGTGTGGCTATAGGATATATATTTACTTTCTTTATTTATGAAATTAGAAATCAGCTAAGAGATTCAATGATTCTTTATTAACCATCACATTATATTTGTAATGTTCTACAAAGTTTGTTATCATCTGTTTTTCACTTACGTGGTTTTCTTTAAAATGTACATGGTGTTTATAAAAACAAATAGAGTGTATCTTAGTATTTCTACTTGTATTAAGATGTTTTTGTTAGTAATCAATCTTTTTACTTCTTATTTATCTAGGTCACTAAATTTTGATTTTATATTATTGCAGAGAGGAAGAAAGTTGGTTTTCAAGTCTTTGGCATTCATCCTCTTTAAGATCTCCATTGTGCTATCATAATAATAGTACAAACTTTTAAACATTTTAGTGGTGAAAGTCATAAACATAACATTATCTATAAGCTTCCAATGAGTTGCCGATTGAATGAACAATAGATTATCTACGCAGCAAGCATCCACATAGAGATCAAAACACATAGAGATTCATTACCATTTCATTAGGGAAATGGTACTTGTAGGACAGATTGATCTACTTCATGTGAAGATTGACTTTGGTGGTGATCTTCTTGCACGTGTTGTGCTCTCTTCTTGTGGAACTCCTAGTTCTTCAATAAATACTAGATCTTCCATCATTATTTTTTGTTGTTTGTTTTGATTCTCAAAAGTTATATATTTTTTAGATACTTGTATTATAATATTATTGTATAAATTTTTTCTAAAAGTAACATTTTTTAGTAGTCCAACTCGATAAAAAGCTATTGTAAAATTTTATTGCTTTTTAATATTTTGTAATCAAATTCTTATTTAAATCAACACATGTTTGCTATTGTATTATTTGTTTATCTTATATTTTCATCTACAAATTAATACATTAAATTATTATTATTTTCAAAAAGTAATATATATTTTTAAAATACTTGTATTAAAATAGTGTTGTGTATATTTTCTATTTTTGTATCTTTTGTGGTAGCTTGCTTTAATAGTGGGGTTTTTAATAAAAGAGTTTGTGTATTTTAAATAATTGAATTTTCTTTCAAATTAATACAAGTTAATTAACTTATTAATATTATTAAAAATTTCAAGATTAAATTTTTTATGATAATAGGATTCAATGATTTTTTTGTTTTTATTTTTTGAGTTTTATAATTTAGATGGATAAATTTGTTTTTACAATATTATCTTTAAATATTTTTAAGTTTTAATATTTAATATTATTATTTATGATAAAATAATATTTAAATTATAAGAATTATATCATAAAAATTATTATCTATTTAGGCAATATTTTAAAATTTAAAGTTAAAAGAATATAAAAATGAGGATATTTTAAATGTTAAATAATTGCATAAATTATTGATTGAATTGACAAATATGTTGGAATTGAACATATTTCAATATAACATTCATGTATACTTGTCCATAGATTATCTATTTGTGTCAAATATCTAGTTGTTTGTCAATGTAAATGATTCATTATGTTATATTTATTTATTATTTTATTTAGCATTAGATTATTATTTATATAACCAACATATTATATAAATCTCTTAATAAGATAACATGGATGTTAAGATCTTTTGAAAGATAATGTTTAATAAATCTATACAAAATTATTATTTTCCTAGATGTGATTCTTTGTTGTTTCTATAATTATGTATATTAAATTTATATTACGCTGATATAAATCTCAAAAAATAGCATAGTTATGTTTTTAGAAAATAATGGTATCCCAATATCATTTTCTATTATTGTTCTAGTAAACATATATTAAGGGTTATTATTGATTATACTTGTTTTATGAAATTAAAATATCGAAGTTCAATTTTTATCTATTTTATCATTATATGAACTTTTTTTAAAATCTATTTAATCTTGCAACTTTATTATTATTAAATTGAATCCACATTGCTTTTATATTTTTATAAGTAGTCATAAATTTGAAATTTATATCTATCCCATTGATAAGTTCATTATCTATATTAATGTTTGTGGAGGATATCTCAATCAATATTTCCTTTTTTAGAAAACAACTTTAAATAAAGCAAGTATTTTTTTGTTAGTGTCTTTCATAGTAATATTTTGAGGTATATTAGAAGGTAAAATAACTTCACGTTCCAAAATGAATTCTTATGTTTCTAATGAGTTGTAAATTTTTTTATTATATTTGTATGTAGCAAGGTTAATTAAAAATAATGTAGATGCGTGAATATCAAAATGGTTTTTATAAACATGTTTACTATTTAAAGTTGTAATATCATCTTATGTATATGTATTTATTCTTATTTGATTTAAAATATTAATAAATGATATGACTTTTTTAAGGAAATGATTTTAGTTAATCTATCATATTTTATTTTATTTATCCAAAAATTTACATTGAATATATCAGTCAATCTATTCAAATATCAATTTTCCTTTAACATGTGCTATTAAATTATCACATATCAATATGTTAGTACCTTCGAAATTTTTTTTATACTCATGCTTAATAGATCTAATTCTATAATTAGCACAATCAAAGTTTATTTTTTAATCAAGGAGATTTCATCAAGTACAAGTAGTTTGATTTATTCGTATTTTTCAGTTAATTCTTTTAAAGTTTCTTGATTTAAAGAGGTTCAATGTACTTATATATAATATATGAATATATTATTGTTGTAGATTCGGGTGGTAACAGTTATAGATCTTTTCTACATTTTAAAATATATGTTCGTTGTTTGTGGGGAGATGTCTTTATAAAAATGAAATTTCTACTTGTTTGAGATAATGCCTAAATCTTGTGTAGCAGCTTATACACATTGAGAAAAAGGGTAGGGAACACCTAGTGTGCAAGTTAAGGATTATGGACTTAAGCAGATACCTAGATAAAGATATCATGAGTTTGATGCCTTAATACACTTACAAGGTTACTCTCATAGTGATATGGATTCGTGTCTTTACACAAAGAAGGCCCATGATGGTAGCCTTATCATTTTAGTGCTATATGTTGAGGATATGCTAATTGTTGGGAGTTCTTGTGATGAGTTGGATGCTTTGAAGACTCACCTTAAGAAGAGCTTTAAGATAAAGGACATGGGGTGTATCTTGCACATACTTGATATGCGCATTACATGCAATTGCTCTAAATGACTTCTCTACAAGCTATTATAGAAGGAGTATATTCATCAAGTCCTTGAGCAATTCCATATTCAAGGTGGTAAGCCTATTGACTGCCCATTACCTTCTCATACAAAGGTCAATCAGGCAGATTGTCCCTAGTTAGATAATGAGAGGGCCGAGATGGCTAAGATCTTGCATGTATATGTGATGGGGATACCTTAATACATTCCACAATAGCCACTAGACCTAATATAGCATTTGTAGTGGGAGTTATGGCTCATTATATGGCAACACCTAGCAAGTGGCATTGGGACGTCATGAAGGATACTATGAGATACCTTATGGGCACTACATATGTGTGTATTTGTCATGGTAGCTAGGATATTAAAGTCCTGGGGGCTACACAGACTCTAATTATGCAGGACTCGTAGATAGTGTAAGTCCACATTTGGTTATGTCTTCACCTTTGTTGAAGGTGTTGTTTTTTGGACATCCAGCATGCAGAAATGCACAGCCTTGTCCACTACTAGGGCTGAGTACATTGCAGCCACTAAAGCTTGCAAGGAGGTCCTATGGTTAGGCCGTTTGAAACTTTGGTATGACTATTACTCACACTCCATGAGTGCCATTCAGCGGGCATGTAATCCGATCTTTCATGCAAAGACCAAGCACATTGAGGTTCGTTATCACTTCATTAGAGAGATGGTTGATGATAAGTAGATAGATCTTTTCAATTTCTTGATTGACAAGAATCCTATATATTTGCTCACTAAAAGTCTCCTAGTGGAACATTATGCCTTCCTTAAAAAGAGCAATGGTGTAGGATGAGATGATGCCTATTTCTCATCTTGTTATACTTCTATGTACACTTTGTACTTTATCACTTTTTTCTTATTTTCTCCATATGCAAGCACATTCGTGTTTAAGTGGGAGGCTATTGGGGGTTAAAGGTCACCTATTTCTAGTTGCCTATATTTACTTGTACTTATAGCCTACACATAACGACCACGTGTCTCACTGTCACTTTATTATTTATTCTTTACATGACAATAGAATAAGGAAAGGCAAGTCACATATTGCGGCTTTTGGAGTTTCCACACATTGCCTTGCTCTCTTTTGTTTGAACCTCCATAGCTCTTGCTTCTCTCTTGCTTTTACTCGTGCTTCCACTCTTGCTCCATCTTTCAATTATCACACAAAATGTATTGCATTAGGCATTGCAATGCTAAGGTTTTACATTTGCCACACTACATAGTCATGTGTGCCTTGTTCATTACTTCTCCTTACAATTTACTAATTAATGGCCTCAATTTTGTTTTACTTACAATACCCATAGTGATTCTTTGGCTCATTCATGTAGGTTCATCAAGAAGAGACATATCTAGGATCCTCTGCTAGTCATTGTCATAGTCGATTATCATCCTTCACTACATGAGCATTTCTCTCTCCACATCATAGTCTAGTTGACACAATTGATTTGTAATGTATTGGATGCTAGCAACATTTTTGGGATGACCTAGGGATCATTTACTTTGAGGAACATGTCATGTTGTTAAAAAACATGGCTCATTATTGCCACCTTCTTTCCTCTAATGCACATGTGCCTTGGGATGAAGTTCACTTCAAAATGTGGTACATAAAATCATGTTCCATCCATTGGTGGCCAAACTATGATGTTTGAGGATTGGAGGATTGCATGCCATTCCAATCCTTCTTTCACATTCCTTTGACTTTATTCGCACACCTCGTCCATATACTTGCTTTTTTACTCAAATAAGGCATGATTCCTAAGTCTCTATAACAATGAAAGGCCATGTCTTCATAGTTGAAAGAAAGATTGTCATTGCCCTTCTTCACGAAGGATGGAATGGAGAAATTCAAAGGGTTTCCAATTTGCATGGGTGCAATTGATTGCATAGATATGAAAATGGAAAGACTAGCTAAAGAATTAGCTACAAAGTGAAAGGTGAGAAGGATCGAAGCTTGCACACGAGCTATGGCGGGAGAGCAAGAGCAAGAAAGAGAGAGACAAGAAATGGGAACTCCAACAGTCACAATGTGTGACCGGGCCTTCCTTTATTCAAACTGTCACTAAAAGAATAAAGAATAAAGTGACGTGACGGGCGCCCGCCACCTGCAGTGTGGAGTGGCGGGTACTGTTAGTGTAGTAATACATGGGGCGGCACGGCGGAGGCGCCTTTACCCCCAACAACCTCCCACTTAAAGGCGAATCTGCCCTAGTGAGATAGGTACAAGGGATGAGGAAAGGTGACATCTCATCCAATGCCCATCAACCTCTTGAGGAAGGCAAAGCGCTCAGTAGTGAGGCTCTTCATGAGCAGATCTGCAGGATTCTCATTAGTGGAGATCTTGACAAGGTCAACAGACCTGTCCTCCACGACACCACATATGAAGTGATACCTCACCTCAATGTGTTTCATCTTCGCATGGAAGACCGAATTCTTAGCCAACTGAATGGCACTCATAGAATCTGAATGCAGTGTAGGTGTAGCATCAATCCCAAGGTCAGCAACTAGACGGCCTAACCATATGGCCTCCTTGCAAGCCTCAGTGGCTGCAACATACTCGGCCTCAGTGGTAGACAAAGCTGTACACTTCTGAACCCTGGACATCCAAGAGACAGCCCCTCCAGCATAGATGAATACATAGCTACAAGTGGACTTCCTACTATCTGCATGTCCTGCATAATCGGAGTCAGTGTACCCCATGACCCCTGTATCCTGGCTGCCATAGCAAATACACATATCTGCTATGCCCTTCAGGTACCTCATGATACCCTTCATGGCATCACAATGTCTGCTGCCAGGTGTAGCCATATAGCGTGCCACAACACCAACTGCATGCGCAATATCTGGATGAGTGGCTATCATGGCATACATGAAACTGCCCATGGCTGAAGCATAAGGGATCTTGGCCATCTCGGCCCTCTGCTCATCTGTTTGCGGACAATCGGCCTGTGATACCTTCACATAAGAAGGTAATGGACAGCCAATAGGCTTTACGTCCTGCATGCGGAAGCGCTCAAGGACTTTATGAATGTACTCCCGCTGTGAGAGATACAAAAGCCCCTGATGCCTATCGCGCTTAATGCGCATCCCAAGTATATGTGAGGCCTGTCCCAAATCCTTCATCTCAAAGCTCTTCTTCAGCTGAGATTTAAGAGCATCTAGCTCATCATGAGCTTTCCTTGCTATCAGCATATCATCAACATAGAATACCAAGATAAGCAAACTGCCATCACACGCTTTCTTCGTGTAAAGACACGGATCCATAACACTCCTGCTATAGCCCTGTGACTGCATAAAAGCATCAAACTTATGATACCATTCCCTAGGTGCCTGCTTCAAGCCATACAAGCTATTCTTCAACTTGCACACTAGGTGCTCCCTGCTAGGTTCTGCAAAGCCCTTAGGCTGATCCATATAGATCTCATCATGCAAGTCCCCATGTAGAAAAGCCGTCTTGACATCCATCTGATATAGATCTAAGTCAAGCTGTGCAACCAAAGCCAAGACTAAGCGCAGGGTGGTCATCTTAACCACAGAAGAGAAGACCTCATCAAAGTCCACACCATGTTCCTGCTTAAAACCCTTTGCTACCAATCTAGCCTTGTATGCCGGCTTGGGGTGTCCAGGGGTACTTTTCAACTTGTACACCCACTTGGATGGCAAAGCCTTCTTGCCCTTAGGCAAGGCAACAAAATCCCAAGTTTCATTCTTATGCAGGGAGTCTATCTCAGACTGCATAGCCCTCTCCCAGGAGTGACTGTCACCCCTGCGCATAGCCTCATCATAAGTGAAAGGCTCTCCTGCATCTGTAACCAAAACATAATGCATAGAGGGCTGAAATCTGTCAGGTGGACGTCTGTCTCTAGCAGACCGTCTCACCGCAGGCTTTGCTGCCTGTCCAACACCATGATCATGAGCATCTGCTGCAGCTGTAGGCTATCCAACTGGCTGTGCAGGAGCTATAGGCTCCTCCTGAAAGATCACTCTACGGATCTCAACCACCTTCTTAGGCTGCCTGTGCATCTTGTCTTCATGGAAGACTACATCATGGCTGCGTACTATTTTCCGCGCATGCGGATCCCATAGGCGATAGCCCATCTCTCCTGAATCACCATAACCAAGAAAGATACATTTAATGCTCTTTGGATCCAACTTACTCCTCTTGTCCTTGGGCACATGGCAGAATGCCTCACATTCAAAGACACGGAGATGCGCATAAGAGGGTGGCTTACCAACCCAAACTTCCTCTACAACCTGGAAATCCAATCCACTAGAAGGCGATCGGTTTATGACATGTACTGCCGTACTAACTGCCTCAGCCCAAAAGCTCTGTGGTAGGCCTGCATGGCTAAGCATAGAGCAGACACGCTCCTGAATAGTCCTGTTCATGCGCTCAGCCAAACCATTCTGGGCGGGGGTGTAAGGGGCGGTCAACTGACGCTTAATACCCCTGTCATCACAAAACTGCTCAAAAGCACGTGAGACATATTCTCCCCCATTGTTAGTCCTAAGGCATTTCAGCCTATACCCAGTCTGGTTCTCAACAAGAGCAAGCCAACACTGAAAGACTGCCAAGACATCGGACTTCTGCTTTATGGGATAAGCCCACACTTTCCTAGAAAAATCATCAATGAAGGTAACGAAGTACTTCGCGCCACCCATAGACATGCAAGGCATAGGCCCACAAACATCGGAATGCACCAATGCCAAGGGCTCACTCATGCGTGGCCTACCCGATTTCTTATGCGTAGACCTATTCTGCTTACCATAAAGACAATGATCACACGAGTCAAAACATGCATAGCCCTTTTTCCCACAATGATGACAAGTGACATTTGCATTGCGCCCACGCGACTTACTACGCGACTTGCCACGAGATTTAGACCGACCCTTCTGCGAGTCACGGCCTTGGCCATTACCATTGTCATACCTGTCATTCCTGCCTCTAACTGTCAAAGCATGACTACCACGAGAGGCATCCAAGTTTTTGTGATTCACCTCTTCGTGAAGAAGAGCACTCTCAACATCTGCCAATTTTAGAGTAGCAATAGAGGCACAAAGAGCAGTACGGAAAACATCCCATGACTCATTCAGAGTCCCAAGCAAGAAAAGAGGAGTTACTTCCTCTCCAAAGGTGATATCATGCAAAGTCAGGTTCTTCAGTATAGCATGGAACTGGCTCAAGTGAGCAGACATAGTTGCATTATCCTTCATGCGCAGATCCATAAGCTGCTTCAACCAGTACATCTGACTCGCCGGACTTTTCTTATCATAAAGATTCTTGATCTTATTCCATAGATCCCATGCACTCTGTGCTTCCTCAAATACATTATAATGTACCTGTTCAGTGAGAGACAATACAATCGTGGACTTGCATAGCTCATCAAGTTCAAGCCAGTCGTCATTGTCCATAGTTTCAGGCTGCTCCCCACTCAACCGAAGTGGCTTAATCTGAGATTTCTGCACCAAGACCTGCCAAATTTGACTCTTCCAGTAAGAGTAGTTGGTACCATCCAACTTTGTAATGTTAAAGATGGCACTATCATGCGACGATGACGCCATTATGCAGGCTGGAAATGCCCAAACAGTCCAAAACTGCTTGCTGTTTTACTGCAAAAACTGCCCAAAAATGACCAAAACGGGGTCCAAAGGGCGAGCAGAGTGTGCCAAAAGTTGCTGCCCACTTAGTACTAGGTGCGGTACACCAAATCAGGATATTTCAGCATGAAAAGTACACCTCAGTCCACCAATAACTGCTTGCTATAATAAATTGCAGGTATGCAGTCTAGAGAGCAAACTGTCCCAAAATAGGATCCAATGTCAAGCAAACAATGCTAGGTCCAAAGCCGGCATGAAACGGACATAAGCAAGGCCAATGACAGTGAAAAGAACATGAGCTCAACACCGAAGCATGTCAAAATAACATCTGCCAGTGAAAGGCACACCCCGAGACACTCTAGGCAAAGTGTTCCTGTAACTGCCAAAACCTGACACAAATAGGTGTCTGCTCAAAGAGAGATCCAAATATGAGACTCAACTCATAAGCATCATGTGAACCAAGAGTACATCAATGCATATCCATAAAGATCAGAGTATGATCCCAAAGTCAAAATGCGTATATAGCTGCTCAAGACATAAACTGCTCCAAATACATGTAAGTGCTCCAATAGCATGCAACTGTCAAAGGTCAAGCAAGCATGTAAAATGCTCCCACTGGCACAAAAGGCGTACAAAGCAAGCTCAGAAGCTCAAACAACCCAAGAGAAAGCACCAGTGATAAGTGACCCTGTCAATGCATCAAGCGCATCCAAGAGAGCATGACATACATGAAGCACCGGTCGTATTAACCATGAAGCAATACATAAGCCCAAATAAGCTCTTGGTCAACTCAATGACATCCAAATAGCAACCAAGATCAGTGATCAAGTAAGCCGAGAATGCTCAAATACATCCAAATCCAAGCTCCAAATGTCGGTATGGCATACACGAACCAAATAGCATATGTCACGAACCAAAGCATGTAATGCAAAAGCCTAACTGTCAAGCAGAGACATGAGGCATAGGCGGTCCACGAGCATGCCAAGTCGGTCCAAATGCTAGTGAAGATGAAACTAATGCGAAGCTCAAAAGCATCCCATAATCTCATACATATGCTCCAAGCCGTCCCCAAATGTCAGAGACATCATGCCAAAGCTCAAAGCATACATCCGGTATCGGTAGGTAAGTGCCAAAGCCTGTAAAGTATCTTCAGCCCACTGTTATTCCAGCATGTATTTATTGTTCTAAATAGTAGATTTCAGCTCCGAATTCAAGCCAAAATCATGGTCAAACCAAATGCATACATCCCCAATACATCCGGGTAGGAAGTAGACCGCATACGGGCATCGAATAAGGTAACCGGAGTAGAGTATAAGCATCAAATGCCAATGCCAAGTGTGGCTGCCCTGTTTCCAGCACTGTATAACAGTAAATAATAGTCCCAAATCAGCCAATATTTCAGGCCAAAATCATGGCATAATCATGTGCATACATTCCCAAGGCACTAGGCATCATGTAGACCGCATACGGGCATCAAATAGCACAACCGGAATGGAGTATAAGCAACAAATGCTAATGCCAATGGTGCTGCCCTGTTTTCAGCCAGTTGTGGCAGTTTATGACAGTCCCAAATCTGAAGAGATCAGCCCCGAATGATCAAGACCAATGCCCAAAGCTTGAATGACATCAAACATGAAGTCTATAGCCCTCTTGATCAAGGTAGAGAGCAAGAAGCAATGGCCAAGTGTGGAGCTGAAGTAGATGAGTGCTCACAGCCTGGAAAAAAATGATGCAATCTGCCCTGTTGGTGCTGAACTTGCTGCTGCTCCACATGGGCTGAAAAGGGGGTAATGGGGGGACTCAAGAAGGGCCTATCAAAGGCCTATGACAAGCCTCTTTGAGCCTTGATAGGTGTAAGGCACAATATGAGGGGAATAAGCTTCAAGGGTTTGAAGCCATGGCTGCCCTTGCTGTTTGCAACCTGTAGACTGAAATAAAACCCTGAAAGAATGATCAAATACCTCAGTATCAATGCCTTGAAGGTGCCTCAATAGGCTGGGAAGGAGCTCGGGAAGCCGGGGAGTGACGAGAGCTCGGGGAGATCGGATATGGCTGCCGGGATGGAGACCCAATGCGTGAAGCGAGTTGATGCGAAGGTCAGGAAGCACCGAGTCAAGCTCAAGCAAGAGAATGCCAAGCTCTGATACCAGTTGAAAGGTGAGAAGGATCGAAGCTTGCACACGAGCTATGGCGGGAGGGCAAGAGCAAGAAAGAGAGAGACAAGAAATGGGAACTCCAACAGTCACAATGTGTGACGGGGCCTTCCTTTATTCAAACTGTCACTAAAAGAATAAAGAATAAAGTGACGTGACGGGCGCCCGCCACCTGCAGTGTGCAGTGGCGGGTACTGTCAGTGTAGTAATACACAGGGCGGCACGGCGGAGGCGCCTTTACCCCCAACACAAAGTGGTATGATATGAAGGGCAACTGCCACACTAACAAAAGAGTTTTGCAAAATAGCTCCCTCTTTCGATTGGCTCAAGATAATCGACAACTCAATGGCCCTTACTTCTCCAATCTAGGTTATAGTATATGAGAGTACATAATAGGAGACAAAGGCTTTGGTCACCTCCCATGGTTCTTGATTCCATTCTAAGAACATTGCTAACCATCACAATCTCGCTGTAATTTTTGTCTTTCATAATCTCAGATGATGGTCCAATGAGCTTTTGGTTGCCTTAAGAATGCTTGGTGAATCTTGGATGGGGTGATTAAAAATATTGATGTTTGCAAGGTTCCTAAGGTCATTGCCATGTGTTGTATGCTATACAATATGACCATAGGCCATGGCATGCAAGTTGACAATGGGGTGGATGGAGATTTAGCAATCTAAAATGAACAAATCCTAGAGAGGCTAGATGGTTTGAATGCTATTAATGTAGAGAGAGTCACAATGTTTCTTGATGAAATTCATGGGACTCACATGTGAACCTTTAGATTTACTTTTTTAAGGCTATATTTTCTATTTCTTTCTTACATGTAGAATCAAATGTCATCCATCTACTTGTGCTTTATCGTAATGCATGTGTGTACATGGAGAAGGTTACTATTTTTTAAATGCAATTATCTACTTGTTGAATGTTACAATGTAACTATGTCCAAACTTGCAAATGGTTGGTGTTGACAAAATATATCTATGTACTTGCACTTTGTTTTGAAGAATCTATATGTGTACTTGCACAAGGTTTAGGGTAGACAAAATACATCACTTTACCCATGTCTTGGTCATACAATGCCTCCATCTATTTGCAGTTCACAAAGTTAAAGTACACTTGTAGAATGTATCTATCTACTTGCCCTTTGCCTACTTCTAGAAGGTTAGGGTTACTTCTATCTACTTGTACTTTGTTATAATGCATCTATGTTACTTCTAGAATGTTAGGGTTACTTTTATCTATTTTTATTGTGTGCTCTCAAGCACTTTGTCTACTTGTAGGAGGTTAGGGTCACTATTGTTGATATGTATTGCTCCACTTGCACATTGCAATTGCACTGTGTCACTTCCACATTGTGCCTATATACTTGCAGTGTATTACAATGTACCTATCTACTTGCATAAGGTTAGTGTTGTCACAATATACTTGCACTTTGTGTAGTCACATTTTATCCATTGCACTTGACATAATGACCATAAGATAATAAGGTAAGTGAGATAATATAATTTCTAACAACAATGATGGTACTCACAACATGATAAAGATGGACTACCAAGAATTAGAAGGGAGTGACAACACTAGGAATTCCCTTTAACAAACTATGGAGGCGGATGTCCTTGGTGAGCAAGATATGAGCAAAGGAAGTCAAGGATTGCTTTACTAGAGTTGTGCAAGGCTTTGACCTAGTTCTCTATTGCTTGCACTTGCCATAATTGTATGGAGAGCATTTCACCAGCTTGTCTTGCTTGTAGTGAGAATGTTTCATCAAGTTGCTTTTATTGTTACTCTGCTCTCTCCTTTTGTACTCGTTTCATGGTGCTTATGAAGTTTTTACTAATGTCCTGAAACTTTTGTTTAATGCTAGTCACATTTGTTTAAGACTTACCCCCCCCCCCCCCCCCCCACCCCCTTTCCTATAGAGTTGGGACTATCTGGCCTAATCATAACCCCTAGTGTGCCACTTGAACCAATTACTAGTATGTTGCTACTACCTCCTCTTGGTGATGCAAGGTTAGTCAATTTTAGTATTGCTAGAGTTAAGGAGCTCAAATTCTCTGCAAGCATCAAAATCTAGTATTTAGTTCATCTCTATATAAGTATAATCAACAAAAATTATTGTAATTATTTTTAAAAATACCAAGCATTATTGCAAAAATATCATTATCATAGGCTTGGTATCAACCATCACATTAATCCCAAATCTATTATCTAGAATGTTGTAGAGCCTCTTGTCAAAGTTTTTTGGGAACCCCCCATCCTTGTGCTCCTTCTCATCCATTAGAGCATAGGTATTTTTACCCGATGGGATTGCATGGTCCCAATCTCTTATCTTCTTATGTTTGGGAAATGTGTTTTCCCGTTTGTCCTGACATTACAATGGGCTTTTGTTAACTTTTTCTACCTTGCACTGCCATCTCTTGTCCAAGGATGGAAAAGCATTTTTTCCTTATGCCGTTGCCATCTTGTTGTTGTCTTGGCATTAGCAATGGACCAATGATCTTGGTATGCGCGGGGGGGGGGGGGGGGGGGGGGGGGCTATCATCTACAAGTTTTTGCCTTTGCGATATGCCATTAGTTTGCTTCTTTTTTTGCCATGTATTTTTGCCATTTTTATCGGTGGAAAGTAAGGTGGCACAACCACCTTACTTTCTTGAGCATGGTTGGGTTGCTGTTTTCACATCCTTTGTAGTGTCACCATTGGGTTGTTATTGCCATTGTTTTTTGTAGCACAACCACCTTACTTTCTTAAGCATGGTTGGGTGGTTCTTGCCACATCCTTTGCAGTGTCATCGTTCCACACAAGGCTATCATTTTGATACTCATCATTGAAATTGAAGTCTTCAACTTCCACAAATGTATTCATGTTTGTGTCTACCTTAACATAGTGAATTTCTCCATGCACTCCTTGTGAATGCAAAGGCCCTTGTGTGCCACATTTAAAATATATGTTCATTGTTCATGGGGAGATGTCTTTGTAAAAATAAAATTTCTACTTGTTTAAGATAATGGTAAACTTGAAATTATATAACTAGCTCATTGTTTTAGAACTCACTTATTGTATATCTAAAATGTGTGTGTGTGTGTGTGTGTACGTGTGTGTGTGTGTGTATCAAGTTACATATATCTTTATAATTTTGTTCATTCTATATTGGTGCTTCTTTAATCCATAATAATCCATGATTATGCTAACTACCTTTGTTTTGAAATTATGTTACAAAAAATAAAGTATTGTAATTGTCTAAATATTGTTTAATTTTTAACTAGGCTTTAAAAATATCAAAATCTGTGATTAAAATATCTTATACTTATTGAAGGATACGATCGTAGAAAAGTATTTGTTTTGTTCAATTAAGCAATGAATTAAAGGTTTCCAAAGCCATTTAGTACACGAACAAGTAACAAAAAAAGTTGGTTACCCTAATTGTCTAATCACGGAGAAAACTTTGTTCTTTAATGACATTGTATAGTCTACTAATGTCTAAAGTTTTCCAAAATATCTAAATGTGATATTTGATTTTAATGTTTTTTAGTATTTGTATTAGTTTGAATATATTTAGTCATGAGTTGTTTATCACTTTCAAGGTACCTTTACACATTCTTACCCATATCAAATCAAATACTGTCTAATGCTTTCAAAGAAAAGATTCAGTACATGTTGTCCAAATTGTTATTCATAATGTAAGATTTTCCATGTAGCTTGTTCATGATATATGTATATTACTTCAGATTTAAATATTTGCTCATATAAAGAAGAGTTGAAAATTGTAATTCTTCACAATCTAAATCTCTTAATAAATATAGAGTATCATCTTTACATGGTGCTACAAATTGGCATTTAGTTTTATGATCTTTAAGTTCTTTGGATGTTAAAAGATTATGGAATAAACTATCTCTTTTAATATTAGTGATATCTTTATCTACTTAAATACTATTATTGTTATTATTATTATTATTTAAAGTTAAACTATTTTCTATATTTAAATTTTAATATTAAAAAATATACTAATTAATCAATATTAATACTTATTTTATTCTATTTATATAAAATTTTAGCTAAAATATATTTTAAAGCATGCATTATTTATGTCACTTGAACTTTGCCTAAGATATAAGTATTTTTGCATTCTATTTTTCATTTAAATCTTATTAATGAACTTGATTTGTCTTCTAGAAATCTTGATAAGGATTTTTGTATTTTTATATTTGATAATACATTAATTATAGATGGTTGAATACAATATTATTAATTAAAACCAAGTTGAGAATCTCCATCAACCCTTTTCCTAATGCTAATAATATTTCTCCAATTTGATTCAAATTTTCTACTATTTAAAGTATATTGTTTAAGTTACATTATATAGGTATAAAAACTTTGATATTTTCTATTATATAAATACATAACCACATATTATATATATAAAATGTTATATATTTTTATCAAATTTTTTGTTATAACGTACTATTTTAAAAATATATGAGTAATTTTAATCATATTTATTTTAAAGTCACAACTCGTACATTGTAAATTTAAAAATATCATTCATTTAAATGAAATACAAATTTGTTGTAGTACTTGTATCTAAAAATTGTTTTTGATAACTTTTCACAAGTTTGGTTGCTGATGCACTTTTGAACTTATTTAAATTTTATTTTTATATATTTTAATTTTTTAAATACATATTATTATCATTTTTTATTTGACTTAATGTATATATACATGTATTCAATATAATTATGATATATATGTATATATCATTGTATATGTATGTTGATTTTCTAATAATATTTAATAAATAATACTTTTAGGATTTATTTTAGAAATTAATGTTTAATTATTTCTTATTTTAAATGCTTATTTAATAATAATATAATATATATTTTTCCTAGCATAAAATAAGTCAATCATAGTTGAATATTTTTTATACCTTTTAGAATATGCAATATATATATTTTTATTTTTAGTATTATTATTATTTATATAAATTATAGATTTATACTAGCTAATATAAGATCAAGTGGCTTTGTAAGTATTTTTCAACATACAATTGTGAATATAAGTTTTTTTCTTTATCATTTTAAAGAAAAAAATGTTATTTGTTTAATGTGATTAGTGGCATTTTCATTGTTTTAATCTAAATTCTTAAAAGAAATGTGATATAAGAGTTTTTCGAAAACTTAATGACATTATAAGTAGAGAACAAGATGACATACAATTAAATCCCATGTTAGAAAACTAAAAATAATTTGATAAGTAGAGAACAAGATGTATATCCCTTTTAAAAAAAAAAGACAAGTTCAAACTATAAACTTTTTAAATTGCTATATATTTATATAAGATGTTTTTTACTTCATGCCTATTTGAAAACCACAAGTACATGTACAAATATGTGTTTTATAGATATATAACAGGTTCAATAGTATTGTGTATACATGTTTACTATCCCATTTATATTCAAAATCCAAGGCTATGATACATACAAACATGTATTTTATTTATGCAACAATAGGTTCAATAGTACTATGTTTGAATAAGGCTTTTTGGTTTTTTTTTTTGGAAAGACTATTCTTGTTTGCAAAACATTGTGAATTTTTCATCTATGATTTCAAATGCACCAAACACATAAAACATGTACAATTTCTATCTTGTTTTAAATAGATTTGTCTTTTAAGCTCCGCTATATTAAAACCAAGAAGTTCATTTACAAGCACTCCAACAATCATGGTGTTTTTGGCATTGTCTTTATTTTCGATAATTCCTTTTAGCTTCATTCATAAAATTAATGTCATTCTTTGATTGCATTATAGACATGTTATGAGATGTTTTTCTTCCAAGTACTGATCACTTCACAAATGAAATAAACTTTTTCATAGATCATACCATCAACCTCAATAAACTTGAAGATTCTAGTGACCTCTAAAACATCAAAAGCATTCAAATCAATATCATATTTTAATAAATTTGAAGTAATAATTAAAGTGGTACTATTTTAATAAGATATCAATTAAAATTAAACTAATATTTTTTGGAGCAATGTTGTTAATTTGATATTAGTTTTGACCTTTTTTAGATGAGCCAAGGTCTATGGACTAACTACTAGTATGATAAGTACCATCCTAAATACTCAAAGATAACATTAGAAGATGAATATTTATATGCTCTCACATTTTGAAATATGTCACATGCTTCATTTAACTTTGTGAAGGATTTCTATAGTTTTTGAAAACCATATTCTCTTGGATTTCAAAAGTATGCCTACATATTAAATGTTCTAAGTTTAAAAATATTTAAAATGTTTAATAACATAGTACTATAAAACATTAGTCTATATATAATTTACCATTATACAATTTTTTGGCTCACTCCCATTAGCAACATTGATCAAGCTATAAGTACTTATTCTTTTTTGTCAATATAATATCATGACAGCAAGTGTTGTTGTTGGGCATATTTTATTTTCATTATAAAAAAACATTGTGTTGTACTATTCCTAAAGTTTCTAATACTACTAGAAGAATAAAACAATGAAAAATTATTAAATCTAATAACATGTTCTATTTTTGTGAAAGGTTTGAAAGATAAATTGTATCCACTTGTTCCTCCATCTCTTTGGTTTTTAAAAGGGTAAACTCCAAAATCAAAGATTTTATAAAGTAGTCTAAATTTATTATGTCTACAAAATCTTTGATGTGAAGCTCCATGGTTAAAAATGTAATCGAACCCTCTCCATGCACATCCATGAGATCAAATTTCACTTGTTTTGGATAATCTACTGGAATCGGGATTGCATATGTACTGTACTTTGCTAAAACTCTCCCTAACAAATACATATTCTAAATTTTAGGCCTCACATAAGATAAGTTTAAAATACTATCATTCAAAACAACAAAAGTCACATGATTCTTGCTATTTATTATAATACAATTGTCAATATTAGTATTTCCTTTGATTTCCTCTATTTGTATAGGATATGTTTGATATATATCATTTATATTTTCTTTAATGAAATACATCTTACTATGTGTCATCAATAATATAATCAAGCACATTACTTTTTTTGTGCACACATATTCTCTAGTAAGATCTAGTATGATACTTTGTCTATTAAAAAAAATTCAAAGAATATTCATTCCTAGTGCATTAAATATTTTAAAGATATAAAAAATATACTATATGAAAAACATACATTTATATGCTTGAATTCACATTTTAATATCTTGAAACTTTTGGCTTTTCATATGATTTTTAAACATATAATTAATTTTTAAAATATTTCAATCAATAAAACTCATTTAATTTTGAAAAACTATATTTGTAAATATATTTAAAATTTACTATTAAATATATTAGTATATTATTATATATTAAAATTATTTGTTACTTATATATACAAATTTAAAATTTAAAATATTATTAATTTATTTTTTAAAAGTTCCAAATATAGCATAATATATAAACTTGCCACTGGCAGCTCAATATGATGAGAGCTTCAAGGACAGCTAGAGAAGATGAAAGAGGAAAGAAAGGCCCCCATAGCAAAACTTGAAATTAAAAAAGAGGCATTCGTTGCCTATTAGCTCAAAAAGACAAAACAAGTGACTATATATCAGAGGCAGTTGAATGACCTGAAGAGAGAATTAGAAGCAAAGAGGGAGGTGGAGCTAAGAAAAGAAGAAGAAGGCACACATTAACCCCCATTAGGGCAGATTGAGAAGCTTCAGTTGAAGAAGATAGAGGAAGAAATGACCTTGGGGATAGACTTTTCAAGCCTCATGTAGGGACAAAAGGACATGGAAGAGGTCCTTCAACAACTAAAGATAACTATGAATGAGCTCATAGAGGAGCTAAAAAAAGCGAAAATAGATTTGATAATAAATATTTTATAAGTAAAAGTTAGTTTCTAATATCAATCATACATTATATTTTATATATAGATTCAAATACCATAAATAAAAACAATCAATTTTATTACTAACATTGTAGTGATATTTTCGTTCAATATATACAATCAAGTTCTAATGTTATATCAACATTTTCATTCAATGTATATAATCACGTTCTTAATTGAAAATTTGATAAATAACGTTCTATTTTTATTTGATATATAGAAAGAAGGCTCAAATGAAATTATTTTCAAGTAAGAATTAACCTTACATTTTTTTGATACATATAACCAAGTACCACAAATTATAAATTTTGAATTTTCTTTCTAATATTATAACATTATTTGTATTGAATATACATAATCGAGTACCAAAAGTCATTTCTAATATTTTTGGTATAATATCACTTTTACATTTTGTTATATATATTTTTTCAAATAAGGTCCTATTTTTTATGCTGATCATATAACAAGAGATAGCTTGGTTTTCCATACTTTAAGTTTTTGTTTAAATTTTGTAAGTACACAATGACTACTAATATTTGAAACAAATATCTCATCTTCTACTAACATTTTGAACCTTTTCATTATTGTAGTATCCTCGTGATTACTTAAACTTGTATAAAAATAAGCATGCATACATTTCTCCCAAAATTTGCTATTTGTAATATTATCCATCCTAAAGCATAAATATTTGACTCTTTTGAAAATGCATTCCTACATGTAGGATCCAAATTTTTTGGTGCGAACCATGTTTTATATCTCATTGATGAAATATCACAATCAAGCTCATTCTTATAAAAAGTATAATTTGTTTCCTTTTATTTTTTCCTGATAACATCAAATTGAAGTTATAATACTCTTACTCTTTTGAATCTACATCTGTAATTATTTTGTATATCATCCCACTACTTTTTTGAGACATCCACATTTTTTGAAACACCACTACTAAGATTTGTATATGCTTTTGTGTTTTTCCAATAATGCTTTTCAATGATTGCCTAATCATTTGAATTTGTGAGATAAATATAGATAATATTTCTTCACATTTTTCTCACTTGATTCTTTTTAACATTTTTTAAAAATATAGATTCTTCAAAATTATATATCCCACATTATTGCTAATTACTTTCAACATTTCATCACTATTATGCTTATTTAAATTAGATCTTATTATCTATCTCATAGCATGCATAACACTCCTTTTTTGCATCAAAGCATATTTTGACTCCATTTATGATAAATAAATTCCTTTTAAAAAAGTAAATGGATTGAACTATTCTTTAAGAAAAATAGTATCAATGTATATGCTTTTTAATTTTAATTCATGAATTATAATTAAAAAATCAAAGATACATGTATTTTTAAACCAATCATAGTTTTACATAATTTGAAATAGTTTTTGAAACTTTTATATATTGATTTAGTAGAATATACATATACTTATATATACATGCATGCACGTGTGCACACACACACAAATTTCAAATTTAAGTAGTTTTTCTAACTATAATACATCTTTAATGTTATTTCATACATCTAATTTTTTGAGCAATTGTCTTATATTTAAGTCAAAATTCATAGTATTATAGAATATAGTTTCAAAAATGGGAAAAAGTACAATAAGAAATTGGTTTTCTATGATATAATATAATAAATAAAATAAATGAAATAATCAAATGATAATTTCTTATAACATAATAAGTTATTTTTAATCATAATGTGATCACACACACACACACACACACACACACACACACTCAAAGTAATTATAATATAAGATAAATTTATTACATTTATGAAAAATATAAACTTATTTAATGATAAAATTTTGACTTTAAAATCTATAGATAAATTTGTATATTAGAATTATCAGATAATGAATCTCTCTCTCTCTCTCTCTCTCTACATATCTATCTTTTTTCAATCAAATTCTAGTAACTTAGATTTTATAAAATCAAATATTTTACTTTTTTTGCCATTATTTTTATTTCTCTTTGCTTCTCTCTCTTTCTCATAATATCTCCATTTTTGTCATTTGCATACCATATCCACACTTTAAATTTCGTCAAATAAAGTATTTTATAATAAATAGAGAGAAAACAATTTATTTCATTCAAAAATGTAGTTTTTTCAAAGTATTGAATGAATGAAAAATTTAACTATGATTTAAAAAAATTATATTGCTTTTAATCTTATAATACTTGTTTTGACAAAAAATGTGCTTCTCATCATGAATAGCCATTATATCTATTATTTTTGTCACTTTTATTAATGCCACACACACACAAACACACACACACACACTTATAACTTCAAAAAGATAAATAAATGTATGTTTAACTTTTCAAGTTTACCTATTAAAAACTATAATACTACAAATTTTTTCGATTAGAAATAAATCCCTAATATGTCCTATATATCAAAATATCAAAACTTATACAAAAACTAAAAACATTAAGTATAAACATTGAAATAAGTATTAAATGATGGTTACAACTTATAGAATACAATAAAGGAGATTACATATTAACAATTAGAGCTTCTTTAAAAGAAGATATTATATTTTTAAAACAATCGATAAAATATATATATACAAATTAATTTAATCCAAAGATACGTTTACTTTGATACACAAATATTTATATAAAATATATATTAAATTGTTATGGTCCTACTTATTAATACTCCAAATTTAACAAAAAACGATAATACATTAAGCATTACATTTAAAAAATATTGAAAAATATACAAACCAAGAACTTAATATTTTTTAAAGACTTAAAGAGAGTATCTTCATGCAAGTCCCCATGAAGAAAAGACATTTTCACATCCAATCTGGTACAAGTCTACATCTATCTACACAACCAAGGCCAATACTAGTCAAGATCAAGCATAGGGTAGTCATATTGACCATAAGAGAGAATATCTCATCAAAATCGACTCTCTTCTCCTGCTTAAAACCCTTACCAACCAATCTGGCCTTATAGGTTGGCTTAGAATGAGTAGGGGTACTCTTTAACATGTAATCCACTTGTGTGGCAATGTATATTTCCCATTAGGTAAAGGAACCAAACTTTGTCGTTGAAGATAGTTCGTGGTAGATTGTGGTTGACTATAGAATACTTGTCCCATTCTCCAAATAGGACAATGAGATGGGTATGAGGAAATCAAAGTGAAGAGTGCTAGACTTGCTTGGATTAGTAATTGAAATACTTGAGCAAAACCTATTTAACTATTGTATTACTAGATTTTGAGATCTCTTCTGTCTTTTTTCCCCTCCCCTCAATCGACTCCTTTAAAGTGACTTACTTATCCTCCAAATTTGTGGACTCTACTTTTGAAGGTGTCACTGTATCGATCTTTGCTTATGGTGATGGAGGGCTTGGAGTCAATGAAGTAGGTGGCCTTAATCTAAGATACATGTAGTTCATGGAAATTACTATCATAAAATTTTGAACGTACCGTTTTTCTATAGTGAATCATACTCAGTCTACATGGCCCTCTCCCAAGAGTGACTATCACATCTATACATAGCCTCTTCATAAGAACTAGACTTATGAGCATTTGCCACAATGACATAATGTATAGAGGGCTCAAAATGATAAGGATAATGTGAGGCTCTAGTGGAGCATCTCAAGATTGGATGTGGGACTTGTATGGCCTATCCTCTTTGTCCAACATCACGATTCTACACAATAGGTGGAACTTGGGTTACTATATCATCAATAGCTGTAGAGCACGTTGTGTAATTGGGGCTGGCTATATTGTAACCTGAGGCTCCTCATAAAAGATCAACTCGTGTATCTCAACTACATGTTTTGGTCTCATGTGCATCTTTTTCTCATAGAATACGATATCGTGGTTGCAGATAATCTTTCAAGTGTGTGGATCCCAAAGATGATAGCCCATCTCACTTGCATCACCATATCCAAGAAAGATGCATTTGATGGACTTCAGATTTGGTTTATTGCATTTGTCTTTGGAAATATGGGAGAAAGCCTCATATCTGAATACATGCATGTGGATATGAGGGGGGTTTACCAGATAATACATTCTCTACGACTCTACCACCACAAGTAGTGCATGGGGATCTATTAATCAAATGAAATGCAATAGTAATTGCCTCAATCCAAAAGCACTATGGTAAGCCTACATGACTAAGCATACTATGGACTCTTTTTCTAAATAGTTCTATTTGTGCACTCTACAATACCATTTTGGGGTGGGATGTACAGGAAAGTCAACTGACATTTAATACCCCTCTTATCACAAAAATGCTCAAATGCCTTAGAGACATATTTACCCCCATTGTTAGATTGTAGGCATCTCAACCTATGCACATACTAGTTCTCAAGCATAGCGAGAAAGTGCTAAAATATAGCTAACACCTCTAATTTTTGCTTGATAGGATAGGCCCAAAGTTTATCCCAATAATCGTCAATGAATGTCACAAAGCATTTAGCATTACTTAATGACTGACAAAGCATGGGACCACAAAGCATTTAGCATTACCTAATGATTGACTGATCCCATGCATAGAGCCAAACTTTTTATGAGAGTTACATGTTTGTCTGCCATATGTACTATATAGAGCATTTGGTTTGTAGTTGAGCTTGAGCTTATTACAATGAGATAGTGGGACTCATTATGACATGTCAAGATTGTGGGAAAGAAGGAAGGAGTCTCACTTGTAGCTTTCTTGCTTGCACAATGGGGGAATACACACAAGGGTAGAGGCTGAAAACAATTTTCCTCTTCTTAGTTGTGTAAGCCAAAAGAACTCTAGTACAAAAGAAATAGAAGAACCCTATATATGGGTCTCAAACCAAACTCAACTAACTAAGGTGACATACTAACTGAGCCACGAACTAGAGTAGATAAGGATAGCTGTCATCTAGCTATTATTCATGGGCGATGTACCAACCGCATCTGCAACAACTGACAAGTCGGTGACATAAATGCACAACGGTCACCCTAGCATATCACGAGTGGAGCTCGATATCTCAACACTCCCTCTCAAGCTCAATCCCAATTCCTGCACACCAAGCAAGTCTCTGAACTTGCGCAGCTTCTCTGCGCCCAATGCCTTCGTAAATATGTCAGCTACCTGATCCTCTGTGCTGACATAAACTAGATCAATAAGACCTAGTAAAACCCTCTCCCGCACATAGTGATGCACCTCAATGTGCTTTGTTCTAGCATGATAGACTGGGTTATTTGCCAAGTGTATACTACTCATGTTGTCACAATAAATGACAACTGGCCCATCTGTAGGCTGATGCATATCATAAAGTAGCTTATGCAACCAAGCTACCTCACATGCAGCCATTGCTGCGCCCCTATACTCAACCTCTGTGCTCGACAAGGTAACTTTAGGCTGTTTCTTGCTGCTCCAAGTGAGTGCAGCACTCCCAAAAGAGAACACATATCCACTGGTAGATCGTCTATCAGAAATACTACCAGCCCAATCAGCATCAGTGTATCCATACAACTGTATTTGAACCCCAGTCTCATAAAGTAGTCCATACTGCAATGTGGACTTCACATACCTGAGTATGCGTCTAGCCGCATCCAAATGCGGTTTCCTTGGAGCCTGCATAAACTGACTTACCAATCCAACAGCATAGCTCAAATCTGGCCTGGTAATAGTCATATAAATCAAACTTCCTACTATGCGTCTGTACATAGTAGGGTCTTCCAAAAGCTCACCTGCATCTGCGCTCAGCTTCACATTCTGCTCCAAAGGAACTGAAATAGGCTTACAGCATGTCATCCCATATTTAGATAGCATATCCAATCCATACTGCCTTTGCAAGAGCCATATCCCACTTGGTGATTTAATCACCTCAATGCCCAAGAAATAACGCAGCTCTCCCAAATCCTTCATCTCAAACTTCTGCTTCAATAGCATTTTCACATGAAGGATATCTTTATCACTGTCACCTGTCATAATCAAATCATCAACATAAATGACAAGTAGCATAATACCTTTCTCTGTTTTTCTTACATAAAGTGAGAAATTTGCCTTGAAAATCTGAAAGCCAATAGTGACAAGATACTGTCCTATCTTGTTAAACCATGCTCTAGGTGCTTACTTCAAGCCATACAATGCTTTCTTCAACCTGCAAACAAACTCAGGATGAACAGCATGCACATAACCTGGTGGCTGCTCCATATATACCTCTTCTTGCAAATCACCATGCAAGAAGGCATTCTTTACATCCATTTGATGTAAAGACCATTCCTTTGATGCAGCCATAGCAATGACTGCTCTTACGGTTGCCATCCTTGCAACCGGACTGAATGTTTCTTCATAATCGATGCCATATGTTTGTGCATACCCCTTGACTACTAATCTTGCCTTGTATCTGTTCACAGAACCATCTGCATTGTGCTTCACCTTATAAACCCACTTACAACCAATTGCATTCTTACCTTTAGGCAAAGGTACCAATTTCCATGTAGCATTTGCTTCTAAGGCATCCATTTCTTCATCCATGGCTTTCTCCCATTTTTCTTTTCCCATGGCTTGCTCAAAAGAAGTGGGTTCTGGTTCCTGTATCACTTTGACCATATATGCATAGTAAATGGCTGTAAATCCATCATATTTCAGCCTATCCACAGGATACCTAGCTCTGGTAGACCTACGCAAAGTAGGTTCACTCCCAGGTGCTCTCAAAACATCCCTGGTCTTCCTTACTCTAGGTATAACAATAGAAGGAATACCCAACTCATCATCAATGCTCTATTCTGAGCCACTCGATTCACCATCCACATAAGAGTGACCTGCATTCACATCAAACATGGGCTGATCTGCCTTCTCTTTTCCTTTTTGTGATACGTGCATACCACTATCTGCATTGCTTTGAGACGATTCTCCTGATCTCAATCTGCCTGTCCATGGCGAAGAATGTGAACCACTGCTAGAGGACGCTCCAGGTCCACTAATATCTTGTGACTGCTGCTGTGAATTCTGTGCAGCATTACCATTTTGTGCATCTACATTATCAATCACATTTACTGGTTTATACCAGCTACTCATCTCATCAAAAACAACATCTCTGCTCACTGTAAACTTACAAGTAGAAGGGTTATAGCATCTATATCCTTTCTGCTGCAGAGAGTAACCAATAAAGATGCACTTCTCAGCTTTTGGATCTAACTTGGATCTCAACTCATCTGGCACATGAACATAGGAAATGCAACCAAAAATTTTCAAATGAGAAATATCTGGTTTTCTACCAGTATACCTCTCCTCTGGAGTCATGCCATGTATTGCTGCAGTGGGAGTCCTGTTCATTATGTAGACTGTTGTAGCAATTGTCTCAGCCCAATAAAAATCTGGTAGGTCTTTTTCATTGAGCATGGCACGAGATACCTCTCCAATATGCCTGTTTTTTCTTTTTGCAATTCCATTTTGTTGTGGGGTATGACTACATAAATATTGCTGTTTTATGCCATGCTCCTGCAAGAACCTTGCAAACTCATTTGAGAGGTACTCTCCCCCTCCATCTGACCTTAGACATTTTATTTGCAGGCCTGTTTCTTTTTCAACCATAGCTTTAAGAGTTTTGAAATGCCCAAAAACTTCACTTTTCTTTTTCATAAAATACACCCAAACTTTTCTGCTATAATCATCAATAAAAGTGACAAAATAATGACAGCCTCCAAGAGATGCAGCTTTAGTAGTCCACACATCAGAGTGGATTAATTCCAATGGCTTCTTACTCTCTTGAACATGTCTAGGAAATGGTTTCCTTGCATGTTTTCCAAATTGACAGGCTTCACATACCTTATGCATTTCTGTAACCTTGAATTTAGGCAATCCTGCAACAATATTTTGGGCCTGCATTGATTTAAGTCGCTGTACATTAACATGACCAATGCGTTTATGCCATATATCAATATGTGCAACTACATCGGTCCCATGTGCAAACATTGCTGCACTCAATTCAGGCATGTCTGCATCCAACGTAAACATTCTGCCCTTCTTCTTTCCTTTTGCTATTAAGCGACCTTTATTTTTCATATCCTCAACAAAGCATCCATGAGTATTAAATTTGACCTGCAAGCCCTGCTCAACCATTTGACCAATAGAAACCAGATTCTTGGTGATATTCGGGACATGAAATACATCGGACATGTATTTCTTTTTCCCATCTTGCATAGACAAAGGAAATTTTCCAATCTGCACAATAGGATGTGCAGTATCATCACCAGTCTTCACAAATCCTGGTTTTTCCATTTTTCTTGCATCCTCCATCCATTCTGCATGACCTGTCATGTGGTTTGATGCAATTGAGTCAACATATCATACATCGTTGCTTTCTTCTACACTTGTCACAGAATTGTTCATGTGCTGCACCATAAACAAATGCTCATTTCTGTCATCACCCTGTCTATTAGAAGATGCATAATTCCCTTGTTGCAATTTTTCATTCATGATGTCATTCTGCTTTTTATAGCAGTCTTTAGCCATATGACCCATTTTACCACAGTAGTAGCATTCAACATTGCTGTTTGCATTTTGGCCTCTTTGCCATCCACCACGACCTCTTTGGCTCCCCCTGCCTCTAGAGTTACCACGTCCTCCTCCATAGGATTGATTTTCTTGAGTTTGCTGCATATTCTGATTTCTACCACGGCCTCCAGATCGGCCTCCTCTACCTCTGCCTCTACCTCTTCCAGCATTTGAGTAGAAGACAACTTATTTTGAAGTTCCTCTTGAAGAAGATGTACCACCATTTCTCTGCTCCTCAGAAATTAGAAGAGCAATCAACTCCTCAAAATCAGGAAATCTTTCACGGACGGAAATGGATGTTCGGAACTGTGCATAATCCTTTCCTAGACCATTCAAGGTCACAGAAACTAAATCATCATCTTCCACTGGCGACCCAATGGAAGCAAGTGCATCTGCAATCTTCTTCACCTTCATGTGGTAGTCATTGATGCTCATATTTTCTCTTTGCACATTATGCAACTCTTGCTTGAGCTGCATTTTCCTGGCTTGCGTATTTGTGCTATATATTTTTGACAAAGTATCCCATGCCTCCCTTGGCGTACTTGCATCCTGAATATGCACAATCATAGAGTCTGAAATGCTGATAGACAGCCAGTACATAGCTTTCCTGGCTCTCTCATGCCATGCTTTAAATGCCTGCATTTGCTGTTGATTGGGAACATCAGGAAGAACTGGTTCTTCTTCATTTCCTGCAACAAATTCTCAATATCCTTTTTCCATAAGAAAATTCATCATTCTGAACTTCCATGCTTGGAAGTTGTTCTTGTCAAGCTTTTCAGTGACAATCTGTGAAAGAGAATCAGACGCCATTACAGAACACTGCAAAAAATTTTGTCACTGCAAAGAACACAGCTTCAGCCTCACAAGGGCAAATCTGCAAAACTGGCGAAAGTGGTATTTGACCACACAATCACAAGGATGATTATGTAACTCCCAATGTCTCTGCGCACAAGCATACGATGCACAGAGAGAGAGAGAGAGAGAGAGAGAGAGAGAGAGAGAGAGAGAGAGAGAGAGAGAGAGAGAGAGAGAGAGAGAGAGAGAGAGAGAGAGAGAGAGAGAGAGAGAGAGAGAGAGAGAGAGAGAGAGAGAGAGAATGTGAAACAGTCACAACGTGTAACCAGTCTTCCCTTTATTCAAATGTCGCTGAAAAAATAAAGAATAAAGTGACAGTGATGGGTGCCCGCCACTTACAGTGTACAGGTGTGTAGATACTATCAATGTAACTAATACATGATCGGCTAGGTACATGCACCTTTACCCCCAACAACCTTGGACTTAAAGGCAAATGTGTCCTTAGTGAGGAGAGAACAAGAAAAAAGTGACAAAGTACAAATGTACATACATATAACAAGATGAGAAAAGACACCATCTCATCCAATGCCCATCAACTTCTTAAGAAAGGCAAAGCGCTCCGCGGAGAGACTTTTAGTGAGTATATCTACAGGATTTTAGTTAGTGGAGATCTTAACAAGCTCAATGGACTTGTCCTCAATGACCTCTCGAATAAAGTGGTATTGCACCTCAATGTGCTTCATGTTTGCATGGAAGATTGGATTCTTGGCCAATTGAATAACACAATAACACTCATAGAATCTAAATGCAGTGTCGGGAGCACATAACTAATGCCAAGGTTTGACGGCCTAGCCAGAGGGCCTCCTTGTAAGCCTTAGTGGGTTGCAATATACTTTGCACATGTAGTAGATAGGGCCATACATTTCTACATCTTGGACATCCAAGAAACACCTCTAACAAAAGTGAAAACATAGCCAGAGATGGACTTACTATTGTCTGTATGTCCAAGAAACATCAAAAGTGAAAACAATACCTTGGATATCCAAGAAACAACACCTTTAGTAAAAGTGAAAATATATCCAGAGGTGGACTTCCTATTGTCTACATGTCCTGCATAATCAGATTTAGTGTATCCCATGACTCATGTATCTTGGCCACCATAATAGATGCACATAGCTATTGTGTCCTTCAGGTACCTCATAATACCCTTGACGGCATCTCGATGCCATTTGCCAAGTGTATCCATATAGCATGCCACAACTCCCACTACAAATGCTATGTTAGGATGAATAGCTATCATGGTATACATCAAATTGCCCACTACGAATGCATAAGGGATCTTGGTCATCTTAGCCTTTTGCTCATTAGACTACAGACAATTGGCTTGACTAACCTTCATGTGAGAAGGTAAAGGATAGCCAATAGACTTAGCATCTTGTAGATGAAATCACTCAAGGACCTTCAGGATGTACTCCTTCTATGTGACAAGTAGAGGAGTCCCTTAGAGAGATTGCGGATTCCAAGAATATGTAAGGTCTATCCCATGTCCTTCATCTCAAAGCTCTTCTTGAGCTAACCTTTCAAGGCATCCAACTCATCATGAGCACTCCCAATAATCAATATATCATCCACATAGAGGATCAAAATCATAAGACTACCATCAGGAGCCTTCTTCTATATAAACATGGATTCCAAGAATATGTAAGGCCTATCCCATGTCCTTCATCTCAAAGCTCTTCTTGAGCTAACCTTTCAAGGCATTCAACTCATCATGAGTACTCCCAATAATCAATATATCATCCACATGGAGGATCAAAATGATAAGGCTACCATCAAGAGTCTTCTTCTGTATAAACATGGATTCATATCACTATGAGAATATCCCTATGAATGCATAAAGGCATTAAACTTTTGATACCATTTCCTAGGTGCTTGCTTAAGGTCATAAAGACTCTTTTGCAATCGGCACTAGGTGTTTACTGCCAGGGTCTATGAAGCCCTTAGGCTGCTCCATGTAAATCTCATTGTGCAAGTTTTCATGAAGAAAAGCTGTCTTGACATCCATTTGAGAGAGATCTAAGTCAAGATGAGCAACTAAAGCCAATACTAAGCATAGGGTAGTCATCTTTAGAATAAAAGAAAAGACTTCATCAAAGTCTACACCATGTTCATGCTTGAAGCCCTTAGCAACTAATCTGGTCTTATATGCTGGCTTGGGGTGTCTAGGGATACTTTTCAACTTGTACACTCACTTGCATGGCAAAGCATGCTTTCCACTAGGTAAAATAATCAAATTCCACGTATGATTTTTCTACAAAGTGAGTCATACTTTGATTGCATGGCCCTCTCCCAAGAATGACTATCACCTCTGCACATGGCCTCATCATGAATAATACACTTACTACTATCTGTCACCATAATATAATCTGTAGAGAGCTCAAACTGGGTAGGCTATCATTTATCTCTAGTAAACTTGGCTTGGGGTTTGTACATCTTGTGGAGCCTTAGGGACTTGGACCATAAGGGCATCAGTCTGCTGATGCTACAAGCTAACTAGCTAGTTGTATAGTAGCAAGAGACTCCTCTTGAAATACCACCCTGTGTACCTCAACAATGGGCTCAGGCTGCTTATGCATTTTCTCCTCATGAAAAATAATATAATGGGTATATATAACCTTTTGAGCCTACGGATCCCATAGGTGATAGCCCATCTCATGTGCATCCCCATAACCAAGAAAGATGCATTTTCTAGACTTAGGATCTAGCTAATTGCGCTTGTCCTTATGAACATGGCAAAAAGCCTCACAACCAAAGACATGCAAATGAGCATATGAGGGAGGTTTTCTAGACCATAGGTCCTTTCCAACATGATAATTAAGAGCAGTGTAGGGGAACCGATTTATCAAGTGTATAATAGTAGTAACTACCTTAGCCCAAAAGTATTGTGGTAAGCCTACTTGGCTAAGCATATTGTGAATTTGCTCCTAAATTATCATATTTATGCGCTCAGCCATACCATTTTGGGGTGGGGTGTATTGGGCAGTCAAGTCACACTTAACACCCCTCTCATCACAAAACTACTCAAAGGCTTTAGAGACATACTCACCCCCATTATTTGACCTTAGGTATTTCATCCTATACCCAAATTGGTTCTCAACCAAAGCAAGGCAATGTTGAAATATAGCCAATACTTTCGATTTCTGCTTAATAGGATATGCTCATGCGTATGGTCATCAATGAAAGTAATGAAATACTTCATACCACCTAACAACTTATAGGGCATGGGACTACATACAACTGAATGAATAAGAGCCAAAGACTCACCCATGTAGGTCATACCAAACTTTTTACGCGTATTACGTGTTTGCCTACCATATAGACAATGATCATAAGACTCAAAGCACTTATAGTCAAGGGGTGGAAGATATTGCAAACGAGCAAGCATTTTCATTCCTTTTAAGGACATGTACCCAAGGTGATGATTCCAGAGAGATACATGTGGAACTACATTCAGTGCCAAAATATGATCAATTGACACAGATACAAGCAAGTGATAGAGAGTGTTGGACTTAGCACTACATGTAATGACAAGATTCCCACGAGTGAACTTCCATGAGGAATCACCAAAAGAAACCACATAACTTGCATCATCCAAAGTGCTAGTAGATATAAGGCGAACCGATACGTGACGTACATCATGAAAAGTAAACATGCAACCTGAACCAAACTATAGCTGGATATCATCAATACCAACTATCTTGAGTGCCAAGTCATTACCCAAATGGATAGATCCAGTCAAACTACGATAGGAGTGAAACCACTCTCTATGAGAGGTCACATGAAAGGAAGCCCTAGAATCTATCAGCCAACACTAATTATATCTTGACAAAGCATCAGCCATTTGTGAAGTATCAAGAGAAGGCATTGCAAGTATGAAATCATCATCATAATTAGTTTGCACAATATTAATCTCTTTAATCTTAACACTGGACTTGCTAGGGACTATGCTGTTGTGATCATCATTTTTATCCTGTACTTTATCCTTGTCATTTTCTTTGTTCTTGTCCTCATGCATCTTATGGCACTCTGATCGAATATGCCTAGCTTTCCCATAATAATGACAAGTCAATGAACACTTATGGCCATGGGACTTATTGTGAGATTGTCCAGTGACTGAGAGCGAGACTATTGAGAGTCTCTCCCATGGCGGTCATTATTGCTTCTATCATTATTACCTCTAACTGTCAAAGCATGAGAGGTGCGAGAAGCATTAATATTCTTTTTGTTAATCTCTTTAGTCAGAGAGTACCCTCTACATCCTACAACAACTGTTACCCATCGGTAGATATGTTGGCACACATAGTAGTACGTAAGGTATCCCATGATTCAAATAATGTAACTAAGAGGAATAAGGAAAGAAGAGTGTCTTTGAATTCAAGCCCCCATGAAGACAAATGACTGATAATGGAATGAAACTCATTTAAGTGAGTTGACATAGAAGTAAGATCCATGAGTTACTTCAATCAATACATTTAAAAAGTAGGTCTCTCTTTGTCATAGAGATTGTGAATCTTTTCCTATAATTCCCATGCAACATGCCCATTAGAGACAACATTATAAAACATGTGCTTATAGAGGGATAATATGATGGTGGACTTACATAGCTAATCTAATTCAGCCCAATCCTCTGGATCAATAGGTTTTCTTGACACCCTTATGTTTCAAAGGCCTAACCCACATTTTTTGCACTAAAACTTGCTAGATTTGGGTCTTCTAGTAGCTGTAGTTGGTGCCATCCAACTTGTTAATATTAAAGATAGCACTATCACTTAAGCCACTAGCCATAATGAAGGCAAACAAGTGCTCAAACTGTCAAAGCAGGCTGCTATAATTACTACAAACAACCCTAAAACCACTGCCAAAACACATTATCAAGCAAGAACAAAATACTCACACAAGACATCAAGAAGGAAGAGTAAACGCAAACAATTTATTAGTTTTTTTAAGTTTCAAAAGATATTATTATACCGAATTACTTGCTTATGATTATTTTCAAATCTCATTGGAGCCTATTGCCATAGATTGTGTAGATAAGTAATGTTTGTTTATTAATACTTGAAAGGAATACATAAAAATACTAAGATGTAAGTTGAATAATCCTAAGGATACTTGTTCATTTAAACTTTTATTTGTTATAAGTACTCTAAATTTTATTATCTTTTGATAAAAAGATTGATTAAAGTGCTACAAAAAAGCCTCATACCTTTTGATCCACTTGTAAAAATGGAATATAGACAAGTTGTTATAAATTTTAAATCAAAATACGTCAATATACTTGATTTCATAAACTACCATAAATAAGTTGCATAATTTTATTTTGTGTTGTTATTTGTAGAGGTTCCATCAAGATGATTTGTGGTTGGAGGGTAATTGTAAATGCCAAGAGATTGATCAAGTTTATTTATCTTGATGATGACAAATTTATAAAGGTAATATGAAAGATGTTTAACTTTAAGATATTGTTTCACTTAAAAGATAATGCATTGCAAAATAATACTAAACTGATATTTTTTTCTTTCAAATGTGTGATAGTTTTTTAATGATTGTTACAATAGTGAGTATGTTTGGTATGTACAAGCAAAGGTTTTCAAGTACATACCTGTCACTTTTTGCATATATCAAGAACAAGGAGATAAGGGAGGGCATAAATAAGGAGGAGGTAGAGGAGGGGGTAGAGAGTGTGGAAGTAGAGAAGGAGGGGCTCTAAATACTTAAGGCAACCATAGCACCAAAGAAGGACAAAAGAACTCCTAAAAAGGATGTTCCTCACAAAAAGAAATAGCTTTTGTAGATTATCTTGTAAAATCTCACGTATATATATTATGAAGAAAGAAAATATAAATTTGATGTAATATATGAACTTGTATTTATATTGAAAGTAAATAGAATTTTTCTTTTATATCCTTGCACTATTATTTTTCTCTTCTCTTTGATATCTGTTAAAAAACTAGCATAGATGTTTACTATTCAAGAAGTGAAATTATTCACACACACACACACACACACACCACAAACACAAAACTTGATGTACAAACTTATCCATTTGTTGTTAAGTTGAAATGGAAATGCATATGGTAATTTAGTATCTTCATATTGTAAATCCAACCTCACTTGTTTTAGTGTACATGATGATCTAACATTTAGTATTGTAATAATGTTCTCATTGAGCCAAACATCAAGATCCACTATAGGATCTTTGCTAAAATCCTCAAGATTTTGATCCAAAGCAACGAGACTACCACCAATATAATGCCATCTATTGTAATAAAAGCTAATAACGAAATTTTAAGTAGTAAGCATGTATTTGTAAGGAAAACAGTGTCTCGATCTATCTTACAAGTTATCTTGACTTCTATCTTTGTATCCCACCTCTCATTGACAAATTAGAAGACATGCTCATACGTTAGCCTCTTGATTGATAGCATGGCATTTGATATTCTTATCTTAGCATTAGAAAATAAATCAATAAACACATGAATAGGCATAAACAAAGTAATCTTGCTTAACTTACTTGAGATGTTAGGTTTTAATGTTCTTTGTATCATAAAATATATTTTACATTTGTAGCTCTTATTAGTGGCAAGATTTGGTAAAGACCACTCAAGGCTTGTAAAATCAGGCATAGGAAGCATGGGTATTGCTCCCCATTGGCCATTATGCATATGCATAATATAAGAATAATAATTAAAAGTTATACCATTCTCTGTGAGTTGTGCTTTTCTCTTGCATTTGTAAATTTCTTCTCTAATCAAACCATGCAACAAGAGTGCCCATGCAAGGTATTGGAGTAGTGTAAAGCATCCTATTAAGGGATATGATCAAATAGTGGGCCACAAGGTAGTCAACACCATTGGAGTCGAATAGGGCGACCTAGGGAATGTCCTCACTTTCAATTGTAAGCATGGATCCTACAAGTGATAGGTCAGATATGTGAATGAGTCTTACCATTTTAAAGTGTTTCCTTAGGGTTCTTAAAGGGTGAACATAGAGTATTAATCATGTTCACTTTGTGGTCAAGCTGGGTGATAAGTCAAGTCAAGTACATGGGTTGAATTCAAATTATTGAAAAGCTTAGTGTTCGTCTTTTTTCCCTCCCTAGTTTTGTTGTTCTCATCTCTTTCTTTCCCTTACAGGTAGCTTGTTTCTCTCTCTCTCCCCTCTCTTTGCCATGGATACAAAAATTTGACATTTAACAAAGTGCCCAAGCTTTGAAATCATATCCATATTTGTGTTTAATTCATTCCAAATAGATGGAAGATGGATTTCTATCATTATTAGCAAAGGTAGCTAGATTACCATGCAATGAGCAAAATGTTGGAAAATTCAAAGATGTGAAAACTCTTTCATCTTTGTTTGGAAGGGTAGGATCAAAGATTTTATACTTGGAGCACACAAGAATAACATAAAAGAGTTTTTAGTACAACATGCATTTATGCATAGACATTTGATATTTGGAACCTAGAGCTTTAAGTCTTCCATTGCATAGATCGAATTGTAAGTATTTCATTCTCAATGCTTTTTCTTTAATTAAACTTGGTATTAGGTTTGTGTGATTGTTATAGCAGTAACGTGTGGAAGAATGATAGCTTAGGGGGAGTTGGAGAAGAAAAATATTGCTCTTCATCACAATTCATCATTGCACATCAAGTGCTTGAGGAGTGTCAGTAGGAAAATAAAAGAAGAAGAGTGGACAAGCAGGGTCTTACACAAATAGATGTGGCTTTTTATAAAGTTGGGACTATTCTCTAGGCAATGAAAAATAAGTATTGTCATTTCACCTTTTGCTAATACTACATGGGCAAGATATTATATTTCTCATCAAATTACTCCAAAATACTTCACGAGTCAATATGGTATCATAATAGCAAGTCTTCTATTTCTCTATTAAACCAAGCCACCTAGCACTTCTACACGCTTCTTTCTGGGCCGTTGTGGTCGTCTTGCATGCTTCTTGGCTAAATACAAAATGAGAGAGTTTCATTTTAATTGACTCAATTGTCTTTTCTCTATATTGAGAAACCTTTTCTAATGTATCCAAGGAAGAATTACAACACTATGGTATCCAAAGTGGAAGATAGTGCACTAAGGCATCCTAGGTACCAAAAGAGAGAATTATTATGCATGCCCCACCCAAGATTTACTAAGGCCCTCAAAGCTTTACACTTAGGTATTAAAAGTGAGAAAAAATTCCACCATAATGAGAAACTTTACACCATGGTATCCAAAATAAAAAATTACCAAACCAAGGTGTCCAAAGTAGGAAATGTTATATCAAGTGCCCAAGGTATCAAAAGTGCATAGTATTACCATCGGTATCTAGGGTTTTACATTTGTGACTTCAGCTTGTATGAACAAGTATGTATTCACTCAATGCTCAATGCATACCCGCCAATCATTCCCCCTTTGAGTGGATTGTGGACAGGTGGTGGTACTTAAGGGAACACCACCCATCCTGGGTGCGGTCCCTATGTACACATCGAAAGCTTATTAGCTTAAGAATGGATTTAGTTGAAGAAGGTTAAGCTTCAATAAAGATAGGTTAACACTCAAGAACTAATGACCAACCTCCAAAGCTACGATTTTTGAAAACCATAACTCGAGAATCTCTAAACCAAATGAAACTAGCCTTCCTTGTTTGAAAGAAAGGTAGATGGCCTAATTAAGAACTAATTACTATAAGCAATAAATTCACATAAATTGAAATTATAAATGTCACTCATTGATCTTGGATTCTAGACTCCAAATTGGCCCCCAAAATTGGCACCCCTTGCCACACTTCTTTAACTTGTATTGCAATTGGGAGAAATACACTAAGACATCTTCACTCTCTTTCAAAATCCAATGCTACTTGCTATAAAAAATGATCAACAAGCCTTCAACCTTGATTTGCCCCTTGATCTGATGGGGATTTGGCCTCCTATTGACCCAATCAAAATGAATAACATACTAGGGATTGGCTAGCCTCTATCCTCGAATTACAATTGTTGATTTCAAGTAACACGCCTACAATTTATTGGTATGGGACCTGAGGTGGCTGACAAACCCTAATTTTTGCTATAAATTGGGGTTTGCAATAACTAATCTCCTTGTTGTCTTGCTTTAATAGGTGATGTCTACTAAAATGGCTAAAAATTACTGAGTGGATGACTCTAGATGCGAGAGAAAGCTAAAGGGAGAGAAAGTTTAAAATTATGTCACAAAAAATGGCTAAAAATCATCGCTGCATTGTTGTGAATGGTTGATATTTTGTACCCTCATAGGAGCTCAACACATAGTAGTGTTAGACCTTAGAAGAGTCAAATCAGTTGTTATCCCTTGCCCCAAGGAACCCTTGATCAGGTTTTTTCTACATTCAATACACTCATTGATGGTTGGAACAACTCCCAAAATAGATATGTACAACATAGCACCAAAATGGAGGAATGAAGCTCAACAAGCTCCTAATAGTATTTCCCCCACTTGTATGTGAAGGTTTTGCCAAGTCACAACCTTATGAGTGAATTTTTGAGCCATTTATTTAATTTTTAAAATTAATAAATTTAAAAAATAAGTTGATCCCTTTGTCCTTGCCTAGAAAATTCAAAGTCTGTCCATAATTAAATTGGATAGGCCATTTTGACTCTCGATTGGTCTTATGAATATTAATTGATACTTGAATTGGGATTAATTGATTACTTAATGTCTAGTTTCTAATGTCAGTATTGATATTTATTAACCAATTAAATGTCCGAGACCAAAATTGACATCAGACACTTGACCAATATAATGTATTACAATGTTTACATTTGTTGACATTTACTACAAACTTAGGATGTGTAGCTTGTATTTATGACTTATCCAACTTGCACATCACTTGTGCACATTAGATTAATCCTAAGCCAAACGCTACCCAAAGCATTAAAAATACACATCCCCATGACACTAGAAGTCGAAGTTTACAGTGTTGTGTTGTAGGCATTGGCATTAGAGTAAAGAATTGGTCCAAGTTGCAAGAGAGTAACCTTATGGAACCAAGAAGAAGGTGGGTTGCTACTTTCGTGGATATATTGATTGCATTTGAATGGGGTTTTATCTCTTTTATCAAATGCTTGAATGTTGATGTTATAATTCTCACAACTAATAGAAAAAGTTCAAGAAATATATTTGATTTGATTCAAGAAGATAGATAGGAATTTGTGTTTGAAATGATTGTAGGCAAATAGAGCTAATGGTTTGTGGCTAGCAATATAAAGTGACATGTATTTACGTAGTAGAAGGTATTGCTCAAGAAGTCTAACACTAGTGATATGTTGGGGTATATTGTAAATATGGTGGGATTCTTTTGGTTAAAGAAGATGGTAGAATTACATAGATTGATAAGAAGTAGATAATTCTAGAAGTGGAATGTGTGCATGAAGTGGCTAGAGCTATCAAATCAATTTGCAGGTGCAATCTTTTTTGCAAGAATATTCTCAAAGAAGAAAGATATAAGTTGCATAGTAGCAGTGGCAAATAAAGCCCTTGGGAATACTAAAACATTCTCTTTTGGTATGCCCAAATATAGGGTAATAAGGGTATTTTCAATTACTCATGTATTGAGTGCAAGACATTCCTCTAGTGTAAGAATAGAACACCCATTTTTACAAATATTCATCCACTCAACCTAATTACTGCTATGGGTTATGCTAAGTAGTTAGCTTGAGAATGAGTGTAGGCAAGATTCGTAATCTCCTTGATGACTTCAATAAGGCTGTTAGCTCCATAATGTGGTATGTTTTCATTACACTTAATGATACCAATCAAACGACTACTAAAAATCATGGCTAATATGTTGATGAAAGTTTATAGTGTTGAATCTATGATCCCAAAAGATTGGATGTAGATGCCCAAGAGAAGATAGACTTTATTGTGTTAAGTTGTGATCTAAGGTTCATCATCATGCCTTTGCAAGCATCTAGTATTGAGGTAGTTTTAGTATGCATTCTAAATACATATAATTGTATGCATTAGTTGAATCACTGGTGATCCATCTAAAGTACAACTCATGTGCCTTATAGATTTCCATTAGGAATGGAAGCTTCATTGAGTAGGTCGAAGTTGTACCATTCTCTTTTATCATTTTAGGGATACGTGCTTCCAAGTAGTCAATGTCAATTTCAATCTCTACAAAGTCATCCCCATTGAATCTTTCATTAGCTAATTGCAATAATAGTTTCCTACGAAAAAAAGATGGGTTACTTAGATCCTTGGATCAAGGACTCCTTAGGCTCAAGTATATCATCAGGCTTAGATGGGATGTGGTCTAATCCCTTAGCTAATTTTTTCTTCAAGATATCATTCATTATAATATCCAAATCAGTGGTACCAACATGCTTGTAATTGCAATTTTTTTTGGAATATTGCTCACACTTACATGAATGTTGGAGAGTGATATACATCTCACAAGGTTTGTAGAATTGAGCCTAAAAAAGAGGAGGAATCTCCAACAAAAAACCACCCCCTTTAATACTTGAGTGGGGAGAGGTAGTCTGATTAGAAAAAAGAACTCTACAATGCATTTTCTTTGTGAAATTTTCTCAAGTAGGGCATTAGAAAAAGTAAGATGGATCATAGGTGGGGAAGGAGAGGGCAAGCCTTATCATACAACTTTTAAGAATCCATGTGCTTGAGAAATAGGCATTTGCATCATTAGAACAATAATTTCTTGAGAGTGGAACAACAATATTCCATAAGTACACCTTTCCTCTTTAAATTATGTGAAGTAAGCTTGCTTTAAGCTTGAATGGAATTCAACACAGTTGAAATTCCTTGGGCAAAAGGGGTGCTATTATTGCCATTTGATATAGGACTTCGTGGATTGAAGCTCTTCTCAATGAGCTTGATTGCATCGCCTTTCTTGCTGCCCAAGAGATTAGATCCATCTTTGGAGATCATGAGGTTCTTTGTTACCGCAATGACCATTTCCCTATAATAAATGAATACTAGTAAAGCTTTAATATCTTCACGGGCCTTGTTTGCAACCCATTTAAAGAATTGCACTGTTGATTTGCATAGTGTCTTTGTTGAGGAGACTATATCAATGTTTTGTAACATGTACCATAGTACATGATCAAACTAGAGGATTATGATGTTCCTACATTTGAAATAATGTGCGGCTATATCATAGCAACACTTGACCAAGGGACATAGAGTTGAATACCCCATACAGTGATGTACCTCTTGCTTGCCATCATTGAGTATGGCGACCTTGACTAAAGCACATACCCCATGTGGAGAAGAGCACCTACTTGTTTCAAAGATCAACATTATGGTGGGCCCATTCAAGTTCATGGTTTTCGTAAGAGAAGTGCTAAGTGAAAGGGTGGAAAATTCACTTTTTGCTTTTCCATAGCATCCTCTCCGACAAAAGGAAAAGTCACATCTCCATGGGAATGGGTGCTATCAAGGTGAAGACAACATATTACCATGCCTTGTGGTTACTACCTTGCACATTTCAAATATCCCATATGGAATTAATGCATCCACATAGGACCCTTGGTCCTATTTCTTAAAGAACTTGGGGTATTTGTAAGTGGCGTAAAAAATTTAGCCTCCTCTTCCTTTCTATCCCGTTAATGGGGGGATGGAGTTTCAATATCCAAAACATGTCGAGGCCTAGGATTCTCTTCATGAAGGCAACTCCAACATGATGGAATAGGTTACTCAAGATGGCCTTAGAGGGATCCAACCCGTTGCCCAAATTCCTTTTAGCTTCATTGACCAAAATGTCCCAATTTTCAATCAAAGCTTTAAGCTCTTAAAGGGCCAACTTAGAGTTGATAAGGGTGAAGTGATCCATTTTCACCTAGCATATAAGGTCAATATGATATTCTTTTACAAATTTACAAGTCCAAGTTGTACAAGAGCAACCACTATAAAATAGGTAACACTTCAAAATGTAAAGAGAAGGGGACGACTTGGTGCCTTCAAAACTAAATAGGATGCAATTAGTAAGAACTAAAACACACATTCCACATTGCAAGTGTCATAAGCCACACTTGGTTTGTCGCCATGGCTACTAGGAAGACGTGCTTTAGAAGTTCCACACTCAAGCGAGAGATCATAAATAGCAGTGTAATTATACAATCCACTCCTATGTCAAAGTGAATTTGGTAATCTATAGTATAGGATCTTTAGTGCACAAGACAAGGGATAGGTGGCTTGGAGTGGAAGAGAAGGGTGATAGCTTTGATGGGAGGGGTTGTAGCTTTGATAACCTTGTGGGTTACGATGCCTTCTAACTTTATGAAAGGGGTCATACCTTTTGAGGTGCATTCGTTTTTTTTACCCCTAAATATAATGTGTAATTAGTGTGAAAACACACTTATAGGCATTGTAATTTTATGCATATTATTAGAGAGACAACTAGCATTTTAATGAAGGAAATGGACATAGAGGCCAAGACGTATGTGTTTTGAAGCATAGTATGATATACACTAGCAATTATTCTGAAGTAAAAGCCTCGTAAGGCAACTTTGCAAAATACAATGGTTCATGAATGCTTTTGCTATTGGCTCCTCCTTTTGCTGCAAAAAAAATTCCTTATCGATAGTAAATACAGAAAAAAATAGCAAAAGCGTTATTCTTCAACTGCCATGAAACCCAATTAGTTAGTAACCAATTGAACCATTACACCTTAGAACCTAAACAAATGACCCAATTAGCGTTGTCAATTAAATGAATAAATAAATGTTGATGATCATGATCGTGTTATCCAACACGCGGCATTGCTGCATGATGCCTGTGGGTGCCATGTGGTGCTGATTTGGGCATTATTCGTCCGTGTACAGATAGCGTATTCCTTATCGTGATCTGCTATTACAGTCGTGCGTGCAATTTGGGGAGGCCGCTAGCGCATCATGCATTATGAGCGGTGGCCTTTTTGCAAGTATGGCGAGTCGTAGGAAGCTTGTTGGCCATGTGGACCCGGGTAATCTATGATGGGGCTGCTAGCTTTTTTGTTGTATGTAGGCCAGGACCATAGGCATATCGGCCCCTGTCACCCAGCACGGGAGATGATGATGCCCTAAGCCTTCCTTCAAGCTGTGACTTGGAACTTGGCGCCAATGTTATGAGTGTGAGCGGGTGGAAGAATGAGAGCTTAGGAGTATCTCAAGAATTGAGAGACCTTTCCCAACGTAGTATCTCAAGTGAAAAATTACAACACTAGGGCATCCAAAGCGGAAGATGTTACACCAAGGCATGCTACATACCATATTATGCACAACACTCAAAGCTTTATACCAAGGTCCTGGAATAGTGTTTATGAAAAACTGAAGTTCAATGTAAAGCTAATTGCAGAAATGTTAAAAAAACCTTCAAATCTTTAAAGAAGAAGGTTTAAAACATTGAAGCCTTGAAAAATTTTAGTTATATAAATGGTAAATACACACAGTTTCATTAAAAAATCTCCCCAAATATTTGAGTTAGATGTCTTTCTATCTACTACCAATAATGTTTTCCATGAACACTACCTCGTAGCTTTGAGCCTTGTTTTTAAAAGTGCGAAAAGTTTCCATTAAATCTCCCCAAATATTTGAGTTAGATGTCTAATGTTTTCCATGAACACTACCTCGTAGCTTTGAGCCTAGTTTTTAAAAGTGTGAAAAAATTCCATTCTATTGAGAAACTTTACATCATGGTATCCAAAATGAAAATTTTACTTAACCAACGTATCCAAAGTGGAAAACATAGCACCAAGGTATCCAAAGTAAGCATGTATTACCAAAAGTATACGTAGTTCTAGATTAGTTACTTCCACTTACTTGTTCATTCATACAAGTATATATTGATTCGATGCTCAACATGTGAGAGAGAGAGAGAGAGAGAGAGAGAGAGAGAGAGAGAGAGAGAGACTTAGTTCTAGTTAGTTTCTCCTTGACCAATCTTCTTGGTCTCTTTGTATTCTGTCTACCAAGCAAAACTTAACAGTCTCACGCAATTTAGCCTAGTCTAGATGTAGTCTCAAGCTGTGTAGCCTCGTCTATATGCAGTGTGCAAAATCTTCTCAACAGAACACATCTCCACTAAGTACATCAAGGACTTTGATCTGATCATGCTTTACTCTTACCTTACTCATTGTGCTTTGTGCTCCACAAGCTATTGCTAGCTTTACTAGTACATTTATTTCTCGTACCGTTCATAACCGCTCCCACTCCCACATAATGCAAAAACATGCAGGCATAGAGGAAGATGCAACCTCGACCGTGGTCCTTACAGAAGTTCATGAGCTTGAGAGGCAATAGACCACATTTTTTAAAACATTATTCTTATGGGGGCTTTAACTACAAATGCATATGTTGCTGCATATATGAATTTAGCTATTGATTTCCATTCAGCTACTATTTACATCTCTATGGTCACTCATCGTCTCAAGATTAATGTTATGTTCAAGGTGGCCATGATTGCTTCATATTCCTTACTAGATTTTATTTGTACTAATCCTACTTTAGCATAAAGCAAGTGTTACTGTTCTCCATGAGTTATACTTGTGAATGATGCTTTGTGAAATCATGCGAATATGTGTTTAATTGAGCTTCTTTCAAACTCCTAGTCTGCCTTGATAGTTGACTTCCTTAGTTCCCAGTTTAGCTTCAGGTGAAGTAAACTGTTTACTTGTACAGATGGACAAGCTATCCATACTAGGACTGCAATCATTAGTATGAGCTGAAAAAGCTTAATCACTGAAAAACTCAGAAAATAGATCCGATGAGGCTATCTATCTAACGACATGAGAGCCACTTCCATGGTTTCTGGAGCTTCCACCCGATGTTTGATTTCAGCCTGAACATTGGCATGCTGATTAGCTGAAGGAATGGGCTTAGGCTCGACATATCACATTTGTCTTCTTAGCACTCCTCATCTTCTCAAAGCTAGTTGAACTCAACAAGTGGGCCTCTCCTTTTAGTTTCGAGAAAGCAGCCGATTCATCTCACCAGTCTCTTGGGATGCATATGGCCAAGCCAAACGGGTGTACCGATGGTTAAAAGGACAAGGAGACAGGAAGGAGGATTCTAACGGTAATCCAATCCCTGTGGTTTTAGATACTCTCAGTTCTTGTTGCAGGCCTGTCAGAAGCTTCACCACAAACTTATTCATCACTATTTCCTGTGGAGGAGCTGCTGTTAAGATCATATTTCACATCTGCAAGGTAGAGACCACAAGCAGGAGCCATTTCTGGCATTTGTGTTACTGTGCGGGCTTCCATGATACGCCGCACTGGAAGACCAAAACCATTACTTCAGCATTCTTCACAACATCTTAATGATGCACTGGTTTTAGCAACAGTAGATTGTTGATAAGAGTGATTTTAAAAGATTCTTGAAACATTGATCACTCATGAAAGAGATACTTACCATCAGTGACTGTAAGCTCCCCAGCACCAACTGCTTTTAAAAGGCCCACCATCAGCCGTACCTGCTGACACAGGTCAAAGCAAGATTGTTTGATTAATGAAACTTATCAGCCCAATAACACACCACAATCGTACATCCTCTTACTACTTGAGACATCTTCAGCCAGAAATTGCAAAAATTTCACTAGACACTAAAAGCGAAAAGAAATCAAATACTGTGGAAAGTTTTAATCCCAGGTTTCACAGGTTTGTCTGTATGATAACTATGGTTTCAACATTGTTTTAAGGACCAGTTTGCTGAATCAAAAATTCCACAGAAACCATTACAAAGAAGGCTTTAGAAGTAAAATGGGTTCTTGGATTTGTGTAGATGGAGTGGTGCTTCCTTGAGACGGATTTATAACCTTAAGCTCGTGGTTCAAAAGCATAAGCACATGACAGAGAGAGGAATAAGATAAAGATGGTATTCCTGATGCAAACACAAAAAATTTGGCCCCATGTGAACGCAGACAATGTCATAAGAAACATCTGCAGATAGAAAATGAATGATCATTTAAAGGCAGGCTAGTGCATGCCATAGGGAGAGCATGAACACACCTTTTTACACGTTCGGCTTAATACCATATTTTCTTTATCGTTTTCCTCCTTCAACCCCTCTTTTTAGGACTCTTGACATCAGATGTGGGAAAAGAAAGCACATCGAAAGCAAAAAAAAAAAGCTGTTCTTTTTTCCATTTTACACGGAAGGAAGGCGTGAGGATGGCAAGGACGATGATGAGGATGATGATGGATTACGTGGAGAAGCAGCAGCAACAGCTAGCGTGCAGGAAGCTCATCTTGGTCATGCTCGGATTATTATTATTTGCCGATCCTGGGCTGTTGCATCATCTTTATCTCCTCTGCGCTCGTGGGGTTGTAACTTGTAGACTTGATCATCCACAACGTCTTGGTGGTCATGATAGTAGGCAGGAGGCAAGATCGCCTTTGTCATCGTTATCATAATCAATGCCTACACAAAGGAAGCTTTGCTGGTCATGTGGGTTTTCCTGTGGGCAAGACAGCCATCGTGCTACTTATCATATTGGGCTGCTATGGGAAGAGAATTGTGTGCGGGAGACAGTCGGTGGCCACATGGATTGCCACAGACAGCCACCGGCTAAAAGACAACACCATCCTCGCCTTTGTCTCTACTTCTGTCAGAGCAGTAAACCTCCATCGTGATCATAATCAATATCATCGACTGCTGAAGTAGCAAACTCTACAGTGCATAATCAGCATCTCGGTGATCAGCAGAAGCATCGTCAACTGCAGCAAATAACAACGAATAGCACATTGGTGGCTGCTCGTACAATAGTGGACACAGCGTCTTCAGAATCATTAGCTGTTAATCACCAAGTCGACAATGCTTCATCCTCCAAAAATTGCTCCCCATGTTGCACCTAAATCAGATTGCCCTGAAACAAGCCACTTGACACACCATCATCATCGTTATCATCAAAGTAGGCTGCATCGCCACTGCCATCATTGCAATCAGTAGAGGAGACAATGATCTCTTCAATATCACTGCCATAATCATCAATAGCAGTGGCGAAATCATTAACTTCTTCCCCATAATTGTCTGGTCGCTTATTGTCTTTCACATCCTGCTGCTTAAGAGGCCATGTTGTTTACAGCAACAACGATGCCATGATTGTCAACATCATAGTCATCTTCAATTTGTGCATCCCAACAGCCTTCTCCCCATGCACCCCAATATCCTCTATCACCTCTACTACCACTCAAATCCCCATCATCATCCTTCTCTACATTCTCACTGAACCCTTCTCCAGACCCTTACCCTGCAGCCCTTGCGCTACAAGTAGAGAGCCTTGTGACACGCCCAATGAGAGGATAAGAAACTGTTGAGAAGGACAAGGAGCCGCTGCAAAAGAGCAAAACCACTGCACAAGAGGCGAAGGACCATTGATAACAGCATGGAGCTGCTGATGATAGAAAGGACTGCAATCAATCTATACTACCCCCTGCAAGGTAATGCTTTATGGCTTTCTTTCATGAATCATGGGACTCAGACTGCTTTCGAGGAAGTGGTCATCTAGCAAAGAAAGAGGGAGGGGGGTTGAACCTCAAGAAGATTGCATGTGTGCACTTGCACTAGCATTGACATGGACATTGTCATTGTCATTATCACTTTCACATGCACTAACACTTGCAGTGGCATACAAGTGCACTAACACATGCACTATTAGTTTATGACAATTAGTCAACATGATTAATTACTATTCGTCCTTCATATAATTATTTTTGTCTCACTTTAAATGACTAGTTTAAATGATTAGACTAGATTTCGTCATCTTATTTTAAACCATTAGTTTTAACGATTAGATTAGATTATTATAGTTAATAAATATATTAGTTAGTATAGACTTATGTAGTATTAGTCATAGTTGCCTCCGTACGTGGTACGAAACAGTCCGTACGGTACGATTTCGTATGATAAAACTGGCCTATTTTGGCCACCTGGCCCGCGTGCTTTTTCCGCGTAAATTCCTACGCCCCCGCGTCCCGCGTTTCACACTTTTCCTGCAGGCTGCACTTTGCGCTTTTTGGGGGGGGTGGGAAGCCTTGGATACCTAACCCCACCACCCTTTTCCAAATTCCAGCCATCATCCATGCAAAACTTAATGCTCCTCTTTGGATTTCTTCCAGGCTCCAGCTTGCAGCCCTCTCTTTAGACTTTGGATTCCTTCTCTCTTTAGACTTTGACTGTTTGAACTTTGAACTTTGACCCCTCTCTCATCTACAAAAGGTGCTCCTCTCCTCCATGCTTCCACACCCATTCAACAAGCACTTGCAAGTTACCATTCTCATCTTCCTCTTTCCCGCACCCTATCGAAGCATTTGCCATTCTCAAAGAGTCAAATCTCATCTCCCATTCCCTCTATCCCGTACCCTATCAAAGCATTTGCCATTCTCATCTCCCATTCCCTCTCTCTCACTCTTGCTCTTTCAACTTTACCCCACAACTTTACTTCAACCCTCGGGGCTCTCGAGTCTCCCTCCCTTTCAACTTTCAAGAGTCGAGACTCAAGCATCTCTCTCTCTCTCTCTCTCTCTCTCTCTCTCGGGCCTCTTAAATCGTCATTGGCACCATGACTCGTGAGAAGCACGAGGCCTTCAATTTGCATGTAATCCATGTGGAGAGGGACACAAAGAAGTCCAACTCCCACCATTCGACATGCAAGTATTGTGGGAAGTGCTATACAAGTGGTGCAACTCGGCTTCTCCAACATCTTTCCAAGACCGGGGGGGGGCAAGTTGCTCCATGCAAGGAGATCCCTCCAAACATTGCGAGAAGATTCTCACCAAGATGAGAGGGGGATTCACAAGAGGAGGAGGAAGTGGCTTATCGGCACCAACTCCTATGCCTACTAACGAGGAAGCATCCAATGTGGGTGTATCTTCAACCGATGCGGGAGAGGCCTCTATCATTGGTGGTGGGGGCTCCACATCCACATCCGGCTCCGGTAAAAGACAAAGAGTGGAGGCTCATGTGGTGCCGGAGAGACAATCGTGTCTCTCTCAAGCACCCGGTCATGTGTGTGGATCGGTTGCCTTTCTTAGAGAAAGGCAATGACTTGCGGACATTGAAATTGCACACACGGTGATTGAGTGCAATCTTACATTCAATGTTCTAAAGGAAGAGCAATGGAAGAAGATGGTAAAAGCCATTGCCAATGTGGGTCCATGTGAAGGATGGACCGGTGTCACATACAACGACATGAGGACGATAAATATTAATGAAGAGAAGGAGAGGATTGATAGAGCCCTTGATCCTATTCGAGCCGCATGGATAAAATATGGTTGCTCCATTCTCACCTATGGATGGAGTGATAGTAAGAAACGGGGCATCATCAACATACTCGTCTCATGTGCACTCGGCACTTACTTTTTGCGGGCCGTAGATTTCGACAAGGGGGAGAAAAACGACGGGCGCATTCATCTACCGTCACATTCGACAAGCTATCATTGAGGTATACATTGCAATTTGCATTTTAAATTTGTTTCACTTTCTTTCATTATGATAAATCATAATATCATGATTCATAATTGAAATTTGATTTATACATAACTTGTAATTTGTAAATTGTGGTAGTAGGTGGGCTCCTCAAATGTAGTGCAAGTTGTTACCGACAATGCATTGAATTGTCGACGCATGGGCCATTTGCTTGAGGCCGAGTTCCCTACCATTGTGTGAACTCCATGTGTAAGTCATTGTTTGGGCTTGCTCATGGAGGACATTGGGAAGCTCAAGTGGGTGAAGAGGGTGGTCCGCAAAGCTACATCAATTGTTACATTCTTCACGGTAAAGGTAAAGGTGCTTGTGATGTATCGTGAGCATAGCACACTTGAGTTGAAGAAGCCTTCTTCAACTCGCTTTGCTTACATGTGATTATTGTTGGAGCGCCTTTATGAGGTGCGGTCCACCTTGCACCAGACAGTGGCGTCCACTCTATGGAATGAGTGAGATGAGTATGAGGCAGAGGAGGCCAAAGCCATGCAGCGCTTGTGCCTTAATGAGCAGTTTTGGCAAAAAGTCTGTGCCGTTGTCATTGTCGTGACTCCCTTTTATAGGGTGTTATGTATGAGTGATTGCAAGGGGTCCACCATGGGCCTTCTCGTTCACTTCTTTAGAGCGGCATTGGCAGAGGCACGTGCTTGTACAGTGATCATAGAGACACAACGTACACATGTTTTAGAGATAGCAGAGAGGAGATAGGCGTGGATGCATAAGCCCATCCATCGTTTTGCCGCATTGGTACATCCAGCCTATAAGTCATCGACAGTCATGGATGATAGAGAGTTCCGTTCAAACCAACTTGCTTATTTGACTCGTGTGGTCCTTGTTGATGACCACAATGCAATGCTAGAGGAGCTAGGATGCTATGCAGATCAGAGAGGGCATGTGGCTTTTGCTTCTTCCACTTGTTGGAGGAAAGAGTCACTTGTAAAGCCTTTATTTTGGTGGCAAAACTTTGGATACGCACTGGAGACCCTTTAGCCCTTAGCCATGAGGGTCCTTGCCCAAGATTGCTCTTCGGGTGCATGTGAGAGAAACTAGAGTGCCTATTCTCTCATTCACACAAAGATTCGCAATTGGCTTAGCACACGACAGTTAGAGCGGCTAGTCTATTGCCGCACTAACTTATGCATGATGAGGGTTATAATGAGCATGGGTAGTCCAAAGCAGGTAAAGTTTAAACACTTAACCATAACATTTAAAATTTGTTGTTTTAACTTTGAAACTTTGAACTTTGAAGTTTGAACTTTATACTTTACAATTTAGACACTAGCATTTAGTATTTACAATGAATCATGATCAATCTTACGTGCATCACTACATTGATTATTGTGTAGGTGAATGTTGATACATTCAAGTTGACGGGCGATACTCTTCCGAGTGTACATAAAAAGGTGGACGAGGAGGAGATGATTTTTGCAGAGCTCTATAGAGAGCTTATAGCAGTAGATCTTCTTGATACTCACAGTCGGCATGCTTGTGGGCGAGGAGTTTGAGTAGGTGGTAGCAGGGGCATGGTCATTCAACGCCCTCCATCATCGAGGAGGGGTGGTTCGAGTGGCTTGCAGGCATATATAAGGCAGGGCTCTAGTAGCTCACATCCTGTGCCTCATGATGACATCCCACCCTTGCCTGCACAGCTGCCACCTAGGGAGCCATCATTTGATGATGATGGTAACCTCATCAATGAGGATGAGTATAAGTCTGTCTCATCATCGGATGCCGAGGAGTCATCTTCAAACTCTCTTGATGAGCACTCAGATGGTTTTGATGATGATGATGATGATGATGTTGATAGTGATGCCCCATCATAGATTCATCATTCATATGACATGTCACATAGGTTTCTCTTTTTTTTAATATCAGATATACTAGACTGTAGTTGTATCGTACATTTTGCATAGCCCATGCGACCACGATGGTCATCCTCATGTATTCATCTTATTCTGTAATGAAATGGCTATTTCCACTTTAAATATGTATTCTATGATCTATCATTTAATGATTTATGGTTTTTGTTATCTAAAAAATCATCTTAGTTTTTTTCGTACTAATATCATACCATACCTTATAAAATCATAAGGTACCAATTAGTATCGTATTTTATCGTACCTGACAACTATGATATTAGTATTACTTTATTAGCAATATTAGATAGATAGACTTATGTAGTATTTGCAGTAGTTAATAGTTAATTAGTAGTAAACGAAAGGAAAAAAAAATGATATTTTGGCGTATAGAAAAAACGAAAACGTTACGATCTTACAAACGTACTGAAAAAAAACGAAAACATATATCTTCAACAAATGGGATATTTTGAATGGACAGGGAAATAGCACCTTCTCCCATAATTATTAAAATACGAAGAGACCTGTGACATCTCTTCAATATACAATATAGCATGTTTTTTAATTTTTGAAGTATTGTTAATGTTTATTGATTTGATTTATTTATTTGAAGTACTATTAAGCAAAAAAATTGAAAACCATCATTCTCACATGTAAAAGACGAGCGCTAAGATTATTATTAAAAAAAAAGTAATTACGAAGTATAGCATATTATTTTTATGAACAAGTGCAGTGTAGTCGAATGATAAAATGTATTGTTCTCATCAATATCAATGGACGCCATGCAAAAACAAAGTCATAGGGCATCCTTCAAGACTTGTAGAAAAAGTAAAGCTATGGCTTATAGAAAAATATCATTAAAACCCTTTGCTACAACTTAGTACCATATAAACAAATTGAATCATCTTGGGCAACGAAATGTGAAAGCATCATTGGAAGACTAACAATGTGCACATCCTATGGTACAGTCACAATGCAACATCATGTTGTCATCTCGCAAAAGAACAATCCATCTACAGAAGAAATACAAGTAACAACAGCCTCTCATCCTTGCATACCAACAATACGGAGTCAATATGATGATAGTGAAATGTCGACCATGTCTTGCGAACAAAGATATAAACAAATACTTGGTCTCACTCTTACCAAACTACACAACGAATTCTCAATGCAAAGCCGTTACAACTTCAACTATTGAGCATCATTGATACATTCATCTCGGTCTCCAAAACGACAAGAGCAATTGCGAATGGAACCCTAGAGACCGTCGATCTATTCTCAACAACCCTTTAGTCTCTTGGAATGATAGATTGCTATTGCAACCATTTACTAGAATTGACTTGACTACATCTAATTTTGTGGATGTATTCACTTTCAACATGCCACAAAAGAAATAGGTTACGGTTTGCTCAACTGTATAGTTGAGCCAAGCCAACGACAAGCATTCCAAAGAGTCGATCAACACGAGTTCACATGCATCATATAATAGAATAATAACCATCTCGTAGAAAACATAGCAACATTTAGGATAGATGGATTGCTTGCAAGAAGCTTCCCTTGCCTAGATATTACCTTGGAAAATGCAATGTTTCCATTCCTATTCCACTTGGCCATGGCACCTATGATGGCAACATCTATCTTAGTGAATACATCAAGATGTGGACATCAACCCTATTCTTTGTGTACACCTTATTGATTCTATACCAGCTAAAACAAGCTGTCTTAATTGTGAACAACACAAGCATCACTTGTCTACAAAGGGATATCGACAATTATAGGCATGCAAACAAACACAATTCTAATGAGGAGGTTGTTAGGCACATCCTCCGCTACAGTATTCCCGCTTCAATATGAGATCCCCATCTTGGCACTGACATAACTTGAAAGACCTTATCACAATGGTCGACATATGGGATACCTCTCATTTCTTCCTTACATTCACTACAGACAAGGTCATCAGTACAAGATGGGACAAGATCAACAAGTTGGAATGCATTGCAAAGGAGTTTAATCCTGAATTTTCATGAAAAGACTACCCCATTAAGTGCACCATCCTGTTCCACACCAGGTTCCACCCTTTCTTCAACCCGTATTCTTGACATAGTTGCTTGCATTGGGCGCATCCAATACCATGTCATTAGGTATGAGATCCAACATAGGGGCTTCTTGAATGCACATGTGATCCTATGGTTACATGATACAGACATTGCAAATACGACAAATGCGATATGCATGTATATTCCATCCAACGATGATCAATGCGATTCGACAAGAGCCCTCGTCATGGCAAAGCAAATTCATAGGTGCCCTCATGCCTGCTACATAAGCAAAAGTAACGACCACAATAAATGCAAGTACAAATTTTCGTACGTCTCATGTGACAATCCAAAACCAATAGAGGCTCCGAAGCTCAACAATACATCTACTACTGTCTAAGAGATGAGCAATGAAATGTTGTGCCATATCACCCAATGCTACTGCTCCTTTGGGGAGCTCACATGAATATTCAATGAGTAACAAAATCTTCCATCTCATACTATGTGCTCAAGTTTGCAATGAAGGCGGAGCCGATCGGAAAGTTAAACATCCAAAAAGAAGATGCCAAGAGACTAGGATTGCAAGACTTGGACTCAAACAAACACAAATTAATTTCCGCCGCAATATTAGGCAAGCCAGTGTCACCCATTGAAGCTATGTTAAATTGCATGCAGATCCCAACAGTAACACAAAGCAAGTCTGTCGAGTATATCGAAAACTTTCCCACACAAATACGACAACAAAAGCTCACAAGGACATGGAATATCATCATGCACCCTATAGACCTTTATTGTGCCTGGCCATCAAGCTTAGAGCATGTAACATTCTATGACTACCACAAAAACTATAGCATCACCAAAACCACCACTGCATCTGATTACAAACACACTCTTGAGAATGCTTATAGCAATACCGTGGAGCACATACGAGACTAGTACAGTTCACTGATTTTCACCCAAGACACCAAACTGAAGGTTTCTTCTTTAACACATTATTGCAACGAACAAGATTTAGGTCAAGGACAGAACTAATAAGCGCCGAGAACTTGACACAATCATACTATATCGAGTGCCAAATCCATGGTCTCGTAGCCAATGAGGAAGACCTCGAAATGTTTATCACGGACTACATGCAAAGAAACTAGCTCGCCTCACACCGAACACACCAACTGATGAACATGATCATTCAAAAGATCCCTTTCATCAAAGACAACCCAACTACATTCACAGTACCTCCAGCAACTTTTGACTACAAAAGTAGCATTGCATTAATTACAACCTCATTGCCAGGAATAAGAGCGTACTGCTGACAACAAGCACAAGAGCAACTGCAACTAGACTATGTAGCTTGTTCACCATGATCCACTACTAGTTCAAGATACCGGTACGTGCACAGCAATATCGAGTATAGTTGCAAGAGACAGACGAACGCTACATTGCAATAAGCGAAGCTGACGCAATCATCATCAATGAGATATCCATGTTAACAAGGACAACGTTCAATATAATAGTGTGCTAGATAGTGAGCATCTACCAAGGCTCGCTGCTCAATCCATTCAACGATAAGCTCGTGACACTATTTGGCGATCTTGCACAGTTACCGCCTATCTGCAACCATCAAACCGAGTTTTGTGAACAATGTCATATCACTTCCTCATCGTACTGGGCACATGGAAACCAACACACTCTCCAAACCTCAGTTCGCTACATACACGACCTACCATTCTTATAGTTTCTACAAGTGATCAGGCATGAATGCTTACATCAGTGTATGATTGACGAGAAGCACGTCCTAAATTTCATCACCAAAAAACAACAACCATATGCATACACAAAGAAGATAATCGCAACTATAACAAGTAGATTCTACACAAATATTGCACAGACAAACAAATTTAAACCGCCAAAGTTCAGACAAATGTAAACGACAAGCCAACAAGAAAACTTGGCTACATGACAAGAACTTCCACGAGATAGACAAGATAGCAGTTGGGGCAATTGCAATGATAACTGAGAACATTGACCTCACCATAGATGCACCAAACGGTGCGATGTGTAAGATCAATTGTATCGACATATCAAACAAGAAAATGATATTACGAATCCAAGTCATGATCCATTCAATGAACCAACAACTCACCCTGTGGCGCAACAAGCACCAATGCAAGGCACAAAATAGCAAGTGGTACCATAAATCCACATTTCCTTTGACACTTGCATATGCGATCATTGGTCACAACTCGCAAGGAGCCACAGTGAACCAAAAAGCACTTCTACACATTAGAAGCGTGTTCATGCCCGAATTAGTCTACGTAATACTCTCCTGCGTAATCGAAATAAGAAATTTGTGTATTATGCAAGAAGAAATTTGTGTATCGTTGGCCTTCTAGATCCATCTACCTTCGCTCCCAAACCTTTCCTTACATCATGACTCAAGTAAAGAAACAACAAAAATCAACAAAAAACAAACAAAGATTAAACACAACACATTCCATCACACAACAATCTTATACACTTGTAGTAAGTAATAAAGTAATCTTCTTTCAAACGTTGTTTATTGATATACTAATCTGTTTTTCTAGTTTTCTTCTCCTACTAATAGATCTATTAACATACTAATGTGCTTTTCTCATTTTCACCTTTACAGATATATAATACTTGTCAAGGCATCCTCTGAATGAGGTATGCACAATCTAAATGATACCTAGTATGTATAAAAATACAAATATATTATTTCACCTAACCACATTGATCTACGCATGTAGATATTTCAGCTATACATTCAAAACCATAGAAACACCTAGCACCAGATCAAAAACTATCCTACAAATACACACAATCACAGGTACATAATGACAAACCAGATGAGAATGGAAAATGTCGCTGTGCAAAATCCGTCAACATATGTCAACGGCTTTGCAACGTACAACCATCTCCAAAAATTGATGGCCACATCACTCAAATTGTCAACAACGAATTGTGTCTTGCATCATATGACAAGCTCACAACTGGTACACAACATCCTACAAACTTTTCAACCTTCATTTTTACTTGAAACAACAACGCTAACTCATATGCACTCAACATGTAGGATTTCTCAAAGACATACTCGACAAACTCGAGCTTGAGTATGAAGACTCAGTTGACAATCCACTACAAATAAGCATGGCCCAAGTGCTTCTAGACACAAGAACAAACGGCATCAAAACATACCCAATTGAGCTGCTTGACTACGGATTTAACATCTCAAGCACTTCCATATCATTCAGCACCGTATGCAGCCAAAACCCATGAGCCAGTCCAAAAGCACCAACGCAAAGACACAAAAGCAAGTACTTCATCTACATCATAAGATGTAAGAAAAATGGCAAGGACTATGTAGGATAGATGACCGACATCGAGAAAAGAATCCAACAACACCGAAGAAATCCCGTCAAGAAAATGAAGAAAGACAGAAACATTCCATCCCTCGAGGATAACTTCGAGGTTAACATAGAAGCAATAGTTGATAGCAGAGATAAGGCTAGGAATTTTGAGCAAGCCACCATCCATAAGAAAAATGCAACCGTAACAAGGTACAACAACCTATACGGAGACCTAGCAAGATGTAAAAAGTATTATTTTTTGAAGAGAAGAAAATTCATTTAACATAGCAAAAAAAAAAGTGAATGTTCATACTCATGATCATTGACTTGAACTACATAATTATACATACTCTCTTTTTGAGATTCTCTATGTATTTTAAAAATGCCAAATCTTATCCACAAACATAGTTCGCTTTCAAACATGTCAAATGTCTAAACACCATCAATAAAACTGCAACATAACAAACATGAAAGAATTGCATATGGAACTTCGTACTCCTTTACTTACCTGAACGTGTCAACCTAGTTGTGTAGATTATTATAACTTAGAAAAATCCTCAAGATTTAACAACATTACCAACAAAAACAAGATGCACAAGGCAAACTGAGTCTGAAAATACTTCAAACTCTAGACAAAGAGAGGGAGTCTATCAGATAGTGAGAAAGTCCAGCAAATATACTAGAGCACTCAGTACACACACAAACATACATAATCCCACAAGCAGACATGACAAGAAAGTGCATCATACATACTTAAAAGCTTCAAAACACAGAGCGGATGTCAATACATATATGCAAAACTAAACACAGGTGAGAGTTGATTAATACCTGATGATATAGGAAAGAACGGGCTCTTGCAGTTACAACATACAAGTGGGATTTTGCTTTTGGCAACTTGCCTTGTCTAGTTCCTTCTTTTTCATCCTGTTTAGTCTGGACATTGGATTGCAACTCATCTGCATCACCTTGAAAATCGCATGATTCACTTGAGGATGGGAAGAATGGCCAAGAAGGCATCTCACAGACCCAAATATAGTCCAGTGTTTTGACCGGTGATTTTGCCTGCATGTAATCCTTCTTTTAGGAAACTCTATGTTACATAGATTATAACAGAACCTTGGACCATAAGTGCAAACCTGACAGCCAGATGCACGAAACGAGCTGAAGTCATGATGACCAGCCAACTGCTTGCATGCTTGCTGGATAATCCCCAGAAGCACAATTAGAAAAGTATGCTAAAATACACAACTCCAATATAAAAGTACTGTGAGACAAACCTGCATAGCCTCAATATTCAAATCCTCTTGCACATGCCAAGCTCGATCCCGTTCAAAAAGTGGGAGAGTATCTTTGCATACAACAATTCGGTAGTGATAACTGCAGTTAAACGATATAAGCCTCACAATCTTAACAAGAAAAGAAAGCACAAAGACCCATAGAAGATATAAAGTATACAAACATTTGGACAATCACTACATAACTGATGATACTTCAGATCATGAAGTAGTCAAGCATGTATCTAGTTCTAATCAAATCTGTAGAATCCACGCAATGAGCTGCTCCCTACCTGCTCATCAGCATTGTGTTGCCAGCTTATTTCCCTTCCACACCGTGATACCAGCCACAAACACCACCACCCTCCCAAAAAAGGAAAAAAAGACCCCGTGTCCTCTCTTCCAGCTGCTTGCCCCCCATCCTCCCCCTCTCCACCAGCCTCCCCTCCCTTCACTTCAGCATTCTTTTTTTTGTAAATGTTCCAGCATTCTACCTCCTCTTGTGCCCCTTCTCTTGTGACTGGTGCTACTTGCTGCTATCATGTTCTCTAGCTGTCTCAGCTGCTGCCACCACTCCTGTTCTCAGCTGCAGCTGCCTGTCCACTGCCCCCACCAAGGAAGAGAGAAGAATGTGATCTGCCCCAACCAGAGGCCAGCTATAAATAGCTGGAATCAGCCAAATTGGCTGCCCAGCTGCTGGCCAACCTGTGCCAGCCTGGATGACAGCATTTAATGCAGTTGGCAGCACATTAAAAAATGTGCAAGAATGCTCACGTGGCAGCTGATGCAAGTGCAAACTCCTTGGTAGACTGGATACTGTCTGACATGGCAGCACAGGCTGGAAACTGACTGACAAACACTCCTAAATTGACTGAAAGAAGAAATGCAAACTCTAGAATGAGCAGTCTCCTCCGTCAAAATATATGACAGACATGTTAGAGCTCCTAATGTCTCCATCTGACTCAAACTAACGCTCATAGGCAGGAGATGACAATGCATGAAAAACATGACTGCTAACACCCCTTCTAGATCCTAGATGTGGCTGAAGGCCAAAGAGAATGTGGATCCTCGGGTGACAGGAAGAGTGCCAATGCTGATGAAGTCTGTTGACGTAGACTGTTGATGAAGAAGCTCCTCACGATCTTGGGAATCCCCCTCTAAAACCCTTAGGGTCCAAGAAATCCACAACCACATCATCAGGATCGTCCTTTTCTGAAAGGGATGAAGAGTACGAGGGAATAGTGAAGATACGCTACGGTTTGCACTGGCGAAACACAACATGTACGACCCAAGACTAAAACACAAAGACTTAGACAAAGACAAGTAAAACTCAAACCCTAAACGCAAAACAAAAAATGCACACACTCAAAACCCAAACACCAAGAGGAGAAACTCTTAAGTAAATAAGTGCTGTAAATGAATGTAAGAGTATACAGAATGCCCAAGGACAAAGCAATGTAGTGTCAAAGAGTGATGTCCATCGAAGATGGATCCCAAGTGCTATGACCACCAGTTGAAGTGCGGAGTGTGGGAAACACAAAACATTGGTCAACAAAGTGTCAAGGAATAGAGATGATTGCAAAGGATGATGCCTAATGATGAGGGCGATAGAAAAAGGCTGCAAACATAGGAGTAGAAGGGCTGCCTCGAGGAAGAATAGCACAACTAGTTGTCGCTTGTAGGCCAAGGAGGGCAAACGCAGTGTGCAAAAGGTCATCTGATGCCGTCGAAGGAGACTGCCAACTATCGCCTGGATCGGCCATGGACCCTTCCCTTCTATGATCGCTCTAAGTGTGAGGATATGATCCAATGTGGAGAAGCTCCTAAAATCAACATGTCCTTGCGCTCTAAGTCCCCACATCTCTGCCCATCGGCTCAACTCATGCTCAAGGATGGAAGCATATAACTTGGCCAATGTATGCCCAACCATAATAGTCTGATAGTTACTAGGTAAAGTAGAGTCCCCTAACTTGAGGATAGGCACAATAGTATTTGTGTTTCAGCTCTCTGGGAGACTTACACATGAATTAGGTGCTTGACTACTAACCATCATGATCCAGTGCCTTTTCTCTACTAAATCTATCAATGACCTCTCGGACCCTCTCTTTGTAAAAGAAAATGGTCTTCTCTAAACAAGGCTCAAGTGGATCAAGAAGAGGTGGTTGCCACTCTGCAGTATAAAGACTAGTTGCATACTCCTCCCATGTAGTAGTGGACATAATAGGTGTGGTAGGGCAATGCTCTCTAAAAAGCCTCGAAGCCTCTCTAGAATACTGGAGAAACAGTTGATATGGGTCTCACTCCAATTGGACCAAGAATGCTCTTTTCTTCCGCTGTGTGAGGCATCTTAAGAGTATTTGTGTCAGCCGGTGAGTACTTGACCTGAGCGCTCTCTCTGTGCAATCGCGCTCTAGTCTCATAGCACTCATCATCACACCAACTATTCTAAGGTGTCACCTCGATGGAGGCTCTCTATGTGTCCTATGTGTGGAAAGGCTATACCTACGACGATATGTAGAGCCTCATTGAATTGATGAGTCAACTCTTATAATGGAACATCAAGGTCTATGTCATGTAACAATCTAAGGATCTCCAACTCATAAAACTCCTCTCTCTCTCTTTGGAGAAGAAGAACCTTGACTGTCATTGAGTTGCATGATGGGTCTACATATTAGCAAATTGGAGGTCGATGGTGAGTGAGAGGTAGGCATGATCTACTGCAACTCCGAGGAGCGTGGTGATACTAAGAGGTTCTAGATATGAGATATCAGCATGTCAGAGTGAAGCAATGTGGAAGCAAATGCCCAAGACAAAGAGTGAACATATATATATATATATATATATATATAGAGAGAGAGAGAGAGAGAGATGGTGAAACACAGAAAATCTGCAATGAGGAATGCTGTATAAGGATGCAGAAATATACACGGGTGCAAAGAAAATATCTGCGTATGTCTCCACCTCGAAGATCTCAGTCTCCGTCAGCCCCATGAGTAGTCTCCACACTCTGCAGCCTGAAATCTGTGAAAACCAACTAAGAAAGACTGCTGAAATCAAGGCCTGTAAATAGGCCAGGAAAAACACAAAAAATAATGCAGGTCGGCTGCATTAAATGCAGCCGACTGCTGTCCAACTACTACGACTGGCTGACTGTGCCACATCAGCTGCCACATGGCACTCCTACACACACGACAAAAGGCTAAGGGATTTGGAGTGCTCTCGAAGTAAAGCCTGGGGAAGTGCCTTGGTAAACAAGTCCGCAAGATTGTCCTCTGTCTTGCAATAGACCAGGGAAATGGTCTCATCCAAATCCTTCTCCCAAATGAAATGGTATTGGATCTTAATATGCTTCATCTGAGCATGAAACACACGATTCATGGCCAAGGCAATGCAACTCTCATTGTCGCACTATGGAATAGTAGGACCTGTTGGCAGGCAGCCAAGCTCCTTCAGAAGCCTACAAAGCCACACTGTCTCACATGTAGAAGATGCTGCCCAATACTCCGCTTCAATCAAAGAGAGGGCAACCATGGGTTGCTCTTTGCTACTCCAGAAAACAACACCAACACCCAAGGTAAAACAATAACCTGTCATGGACCTACGATGATCCACATCACTAGCCCAATTTGAACCACTCCATCCTATAAGTACCAAGTCCATAGCATCTGTACCAGCGGGATAATAGATCCCAAGATCAGGAGTCTCCTATAGGGCGACAAAATCCTCTGAGCAACCTGCCAGTGCACCATCTTGGGTTCACTCATGGACCCAACCAGCACACCTACAACATAACATAAGTCAACACACATATTAAGAAGCCAGATCAAGGAGCCAACCAACTACCTATAACGGGTAGCATCCGCCAAAGGAGAATCAAATTGAGTTGTAGCCTTCCAATTGGGCCCATAGGAGTCGTAAGAGACTTGCATCCCTCCATCTCACACGTAGCCAAGAGCTCCTGTACATACCACTACTGGGAAATAAAGATTCCCTTTGGAGTCTGATAGAACTCATGACCTAGAAAGAAGTGAAGAAATCCCATATCTGTCATCTCAAACTTCTCGTGAAGTGTTGCCTTCGTCTGCTCGACTATCTAAGTATGGTCACCTGTCACAATCAAGTCGTCCACATAAAGGACAAACACACGGCCTCCACCTGAGGTGTGTACATACAACTGGGGGTCGGCTTTGGAACACCAATATCCTAATTTCCCCTAGAGGAACGAGTCAATCTTCTCATTCCAAGCACGGGGAGCTTGCTTAAGGCCATAGAGGACCTTCCACAACCTGTACACCTTACCATCAAAAGAACCAAAACCGAGAGGCTACTCAACATATATCTCCTCCTTCAACTCCCCATTCAAGAAGGCAGACTTCACATCCAGCTGGATAGACCGGCCATCTCCTATGGCTAGCCAAGGCAAGAACTATGCGAATGGTAGCCATCCGAGCTGTAGGGGCAAAAGTATCATGGAAATCAATGCATGGGCGTTGTGCAAAACCTTTAGAAACAAGGCAGGCCTTGTGGTTGTCCAATGTGCCATCACTGCGGTACTTGGTCTTGGAGACCCATTTGACTCCAATGATCTTCTTACGATGAGGCTTCAGCACAAGAAACCAAGTGCCATTCCTCTCAATCGACTCCACCTCCTACTCCATTGCTTTCCGCCAATGATCATGTTGTAAAGCCTCGTTCACGGAAGTGGGCTCCCGATCTTACACAACACAAGTCATCAAACAATAATTAGTGTAAACAAGCTCAGTATGGTGTACTTGGTTCCGCCAAGAATACTGCAAGCCATCCTACAGCAGCCACTCCTCGCGGATCCCCTCAATCTCTGCATTGCGAAGAGTGTCACGAGCCCAATGAGGAGGAGGCTAGATCTCGCCTCGTCGCGCTCCATCTGCTAAAGTTTTTGGAAGGTCCAGCAATGGCAGGGGAGCAATCGGTGAATCTGATAGCTAAGAACTAAGCTCCTCATCCGAAGAAGAGTCCTTGAGAGGCACATGCTCTAGAGAAACAGTCGTTGGCGCCCAGCTGTCACTAGGATCTCCAAGAACACGGTGTCCCTCACCCCCCTCTAAGGCTGGAACTTCCAGGAACTGAACTTCACGGCTCATGTAGACATTCCACTTAACAAGATCATACATACAATCAGTAGCCTTGAGACTGCAAGCTATAGTCTACAAACATCTATGTTTTGGAAGCCGCTTCAAATTTGTTACAATGTCTTTAGGATGTGAACATAGGCATCACACCCAAAAACCCTAAAATAAGAAACATCTGGCTTAGACCCAAAGTACGCCTCATATGGAGTCATGCCAACAACGACGGAAGTAAGGGGCAAGATTAAGGATATGAACTACGGTAGCCACAACCTCAACCCATAGACACTGAGGTGTCTGACGATGCTCCATCATGGTACATGCCATCTCGATCACACTACTACGATTCTTCCACTCCAAGATGCCATTCTCTTGAGGGGTGTTTGTATTGGGAAACTCCTAGTGAATACCACCATCTGCACAAAAACGAGCAAGCTCATTAGAAACAAATTATCCGCCCTTATCTGATTGTAAGGTCTTCAGCTTCCAACTTGATCGGTTCTCCTCAAAGAGCAACCAATCCTTAAAGTTGAAGAAAGACTTAGACTTCAGCTTCAAGAAATGAGCCCATGTCATCCTGCTATAATCATCCACAATTAGCATGAAATACAAGCTCCCTCAAAGGGACTCTGTCCTCATCAATCCACAAAGATTGGTAGAAACAAGCTCCAAGGGTGTTAAAGACCACCTCAAAGCCTTGCTGGGAACAATATCACGAGTCTGCTTCCCACAGATGCAAGATACACAAGGTTGTTGGCTCACCACAATATCCGGCAAACCTCGAACAAGCTATCCCTTTGACGCCTACCGAAGGTAATCATAATTGAGGTGGCCAAACCGAGCATGTCAAAGCTCGGGACTAAGTTTGGGAGGTAAAAAGAAGAGAAGTCAAGGCACAAGAAGACTACAACTTGTAGACTCCATTCTCCTCATAACCTGAAGAAAGAACCTGTCTCAATCCACGATCGAGAATCTGAAAATAATCCTCGTCAAATTCGACAAAAAGGCCGAGGGGACAAATCTTGTGTACCAAAAGTAGATGATACCCCAAGGCCAGCACATAAAGTATCTTGGATGTATGGGCACCACCACGTCCATCTGGAATAAGATGCATGTTTCCGTGTCCCTGTATAGGAATAGAAGAACTGTCACTAATGAGAATCTGGCCATGCGAAGGCAGCAAATGAGCAACACCTGTGAAAGGAGGAGTTGTGTGCCAGGAGGCACCACTGTCAACAATCCACTCTCGAGTGAATGGGGCCATCAACGCACCATCAAAAGCCATCAAGCTCGAATCCTCAACCACCTCCAAGTGGAGGAAAGCAGCTGGTGAGGACGCAGCCACCGCTCCAAAATCCTTTGAAGATTTCTTCTCCTTTTCGCTCTCGTTTTTCTCCTTGTCAAGACAATCCTTCTTCAAGTGACCTATGTTGCCACAAATGTGACAAGTAGACTCCTTTTCTTTGTCCTTCTTAGATTTGTCATCCTTCTTTTGGTCCTTCCCCTTCTTCTGAGAGGACTGACCAAGCAAGGCCTCAGATTTTGAAGCATTGATACCTTTCAATTACTCCTCTTGGTCCAAGTCCATAAGAACCAACTCTTCCCACCGAAGAGTCTCAGACCGCCCTAAAGCAATCAAGGGGGAATAGAAACCACTAAAACGGGGCAGTAACTGTGAAAGAAGAGTTATCGCCATGTCTTCAGAAGTGATCACCTTCCCTACGTTTTAAACCTACATCTAAAGAGCTACCTCAGCTTGTTGATATGCTCCTGCATAGAAGATGAATTGTTGATACTCATGGTCCACATCTACACTTCCAAAGAAACTCAATTCATAACGGTCATCCAATTGTACATTTAATCAAGCTCTAGCCATATGTCCCGAGCTACCATCAAATACTCAATGTATTGGAGTACATGAGAGAAATAAAAACAAGTGAATGTGAGCATTGAGTTTATCGCAATGTTCCTGAGCCTTTGCCAACTCTACCTTATCATCGCTGGAAGAGAGTTTGGACTTGTCTCGCGAAGAAGGACAATGAATAGCCTCTGTAACAAGCTCCGCTAAATCATAGGACCCCAAAATGGCAAGCATCATGGCCCGCCAGATGCGGTAATTCTTGCCATCAAGCTTTTGATCTAATGGAAGAGCCGGTAGGATACACATCTTTCGATCCATGATCGCTTGAAACTCTGTCTCGGCCTCAAAAGACATCTTCATCTACAATGCCTGCACAAAACACAAAGAGCGACCCCCTCTAACTAGGAAAAGACAACCTGCTAGGGCTCTTGTTCGCTCATCCCACCCCTTCTTCACCCACTGGAGGCGATGAAAAGGTAAAATCTGCACTTGAAGGCCCAAAACACAACCTTCTTCCTTCTCTAACCAGCAAAAACCAGTAGCAGCTTCAGCAAATCTTCTCTTTTCTCGCACGCCCACGCTCGCCTCAGCCTTATTCTAATGCGCAGCCCTCCCGCTTGCACTTGAACACTGAAAACGCAGCCTTGTGTCACACTAAAATCTCCTCTTTAGATGGGTCCACCAAAGGTCAGTCCTTCAATGCTCTAATGCCATGTCAGAGTGAAGCAATGCGGAAGTGAATGACCAAGACAAAGAGTGAATAGAAACAGACGAGAGAGAGAGAGAGAAAGAGATAGTGAAACGCAAAAAATCTACAATGAGGAATGTTATATAAGGATGCAAAAATATACATGGGTGCAGAGAGAATATCTACATATGTCTCCACCTCGAAGATCTCAGTCTCCATCAACCTGGAGAGCAGTCTCCACAGTCTGCAGCCTAATATATATGAAAACCAACTGAGGAAGACTATTGAAATCAGAGCCTATAAATAGGCCAAGAAAAACGCAAAAAATAATGCAAGACAGAGAGCAGTCTCCATGGTCTGTAGCCTAAAATCTATGAAAACCAACTGAGGAAGACTGTTGAAATCAGGGCCTATAAATAGGCCAAGAAAAACGCAAAAAATAATGCAAGTCGGCTGCATTTAGGCCAAGGAAAACGCAAAAAATAATGCAGGACGGAGAGCAGTCTCCACGATTTGTAGCCTGAAATCTATGAAAACCAACTGAGGAAGACTATTGAAATCATGGCCTATAAATAGGCCAAGAAAAACGCGAAAAATAATGCAGGTCGGCTGCATTAAATGCAGCCGACTACTGCAATTGGCCAACTGTGCCACATCAGCTGCCACGTGGCACTCCTGCAATTGTCGCCCGCTAATTAGTTGCTCCTACCACTCTTGCCTATCTAGGGAATGTCCAACTCTAACACAGTGTCGGTGGAGTGAGTACATAGCCTATTGTACTAGCATCATGGTTGATGAGGACAGCATGTGAAGGCGCTAGATATGAGGTATCTAGTCACGCCATTAAGGATGGCTGATCGGTGTGCTATGCCCATCTCCACAAGGTATCTCCCATATTCTATCACTTCCCCCATATCTTGGGATGTCCTCTCCAGCTTTAACTCTGACACATCCTACTCCTATAGCATCTCCTCAAATGTATCAAAAAAAGGCACCTACCGGTACCCTATCCTGGCATCAAAGTCTCCTAGTAAGATAACATCTCCCTCATTCAAGAACTCCCAAATATCCTCATCCAAAGCCACACATAGTGATTGCCCCTTGGGTGAGGCATACCAAGACATCATAGGGGGAAAGTAGCATATGGCGACATACAAGGTGTGCTCCTCACCACGTACTCTCACCCACATGTACCTAGCCTACTTATCTCTACGGACTACCTAGCTCATCTGCTATAGTTCCTCCATAAATAACACTGCCACTCTCCTAACCCTCAGTTACTATGGTCCATGCATGTCTCTTCTTGCAAGCTAACTCCCACCCATAGCTTGTCACCCGTGGAAGTATACTATGTGGTCCCTAATGTGTTTCTCAATAGAACACTATATCTCTCCCTCTAAATGTCTTCTCAAAAGCTCCCAAATCTAGTCAGAGGGGTCTGTTACAATTCCAAACTACCACTACAAGGCTGGTCCCATAGGTCTCACACTGTCATTTGGTGCGCCTCTCCATAACTACCACTCTCCCTCCTTTGTAGAAGGCAAGATTGTCCTCCTCCTTAGCTGCCTTAATTTTTGGCATGCACTCCCTCATGTGGGCTAGTTGGGTAGCTAGGATTGGGGAATAGAAAGCATAAAAGCTGTGTGCCCTTTGAATTGGAGTCAATTTCAATCAGTTAATAATAATCAAGTCTGCTAGCAGAATACACCTAACCCAACACAAACAAAACATAATGTTTTATGGAAGCCATAAAATAGAAAACAAATTCGTACTACAACTATATGTGAGACAATTCGCTAGAAGTGATACCATTCTGAAGACCTACATTCGTTCCTTCGCTTCAAAACGCGCATGAAAATCAGATGGGACGCACTGCACCTCCACTACTTGCACATATTCACCATCTTTCTGTCAGAAGTTTTGCTATGAGTTCAGTAAAGAGTCAAAACACAAGAAAAAGGATCCTAATGATGGCTACAAAGGCAATAAACAGCATGTATGTCACAGTCAAATGAAAATTCGTGCACAAGGCATTACAAATTTCTGCAAACATTAAGAAATTGACGTTATCCCTTGATATATATAATGAAAAATCATGTAATAATAGTGCTTGAATAAAAACCGAAACCTTCTATATTGAACACAATTTGAGTGTTCTGAATCTCAGTGTAAACACAAGGCTAATGAACAGCAAAGCCTGTGTGAGTGGCAGACAGCTGCAATGCATGCTCTTGATTCAAAAATTGCATTGATGTATATCTCTATAGTAGTACATCTACTTTGTAGCCCAAGAGCCATCTGAGAACTAGCATGCCAGGTATGGCACTGAATGAGTGTGCAAACCCTATATGTATGTATTGGAAAGGCATTTCTGCATAGGCTACTTCTAGAAGTGCAACTCTAAAAAGACCTGGCATAACACAAAACAAGAGCAAAAGGGACAAGGTGTGACCTCCTTGCAGAACTAGAGCAATGTGATGCACTCAACCAAAATATACCAGCATTGATTCTAGATATTGAATTCGCGACTAATGTCGAAATTTGAATTAGAAAACAAAATGCTCTGAATGCAAAATGTACATCATCAGCTAAATGTCAATGCAAAAAGCTGCAGCAGATGCTTATTGGTTGAGAATTAGCAGTCTTAACAGGTGTGATGTGTGATATGCAATAATCATTCCTCTTGACTTCTAAGAAAATAAACCAAGGCACCACTAACTTGGCACAAAAGAAGATTGAGTGAGCAAGTGTTCAAAATCCTACCAAATAATAGGCAAGCATAGCACTTGGTTCGCGTGTAGCAAATGATATGCTGGACATAAACACACGTGATTTCCTCTGAGAGGTAAAGAGGGATATTCAAGCTGTACTATGAAAGAAAACTTTTCAATTCCAAACTTTTCAGAAGAAGAGTGTAACCAGCATGTCACCAATCTCACCAAATTATGACTTAGAAGTTAGAAACCTGTCGCATGGTGCCGCTCAGGACAGTCAGCAACAGGTATCATGGTCACCGACCACCGCCAAATGATGTCCAAGTTTGATGAAGCAATCGAGCGCATAGCTCTCTCAAACTCGAAGACTCAACAGAGCTTGGAGCAGCTCATTACTCTTGTTGCTCAATTAGCGACCGCTTCATCCCAAGAGAAGGCCAATGACTCTAGGCATGAGTCTAGACATCCTCCACATCAGGAACCGTTGCATGGTTTGAATATACTTGAAACATAAACAATCTAGAGGTGTGTAAAAAGGGGTTCTAACCCCTCAAAAAAAAAGTATCCCTCCAGTAGATTCCCACCTCTTCAGGAGACATGCCTTGTCAAACAAGGTACTTGATCATTGTTGGAGGCCAATAGGCCTTCCTTTTGACAAGTAAATGATGGCTCTTCAATTCAGACTTGAGTGTGCCAAGTAGTCCAATGCTTGGATGCTTAAGCAATGTGGCACTTTCATCTAGCCTCAACCTATCTCACATTTAAACATGCCCATATCTCAACTTTCTGGTATAAATTGTTGCCCCTAGTTCAAGCACATACAATAATCCTTGACAACCAAAGATAGAGCCAAATCTAGAAACTTGCTCCAAAAGTTTCTACATCAAGTGACTTTTCCTCTTCAACAGTATGACATTGTGTACATATTTCTGCATGCTCTTCAGGCTTCTATTTAATGCCTAGTTTCAAATCTTGTCCCTCAGCTCCAAAAGAGACCCATCATTGTGTTAATGGATACTCATGCCATATCTTCTAATAGTAGAGTGTCATACCAAAGATACAAAGATTGGTCCCTTGATATACATGTTGCATTGGAAATACTAGAATGTCATGACAATGGTAGTTTGGTCCCTTCACATACATGTCACATGACTGAGATTAACATTAAAACTGCTTGTAGAGAACAGCATCTCGAGGGGTCATGCCAGGGGTGAATAGATTCATGTTCCCTAGATATCAGGTAGATCTTGCATGAGAGGCTCATAACTTGGAAATAATCTGTGGTTTCCACTAAGTTGGAGGTGTGTCAAGAAAGATGCTAGCAAATCAATGTTGCTAGGGTATTAAGAAAGCAACCAATCCAAGTGTAACTAGCTACCAAAGCAGTAATCCAATTCTGGAAGTGCTTCAGGAAGTTTCTCTCTGGTCATGATGGCACACATTGCATGATACCTGGGAAGGCACATGTCAAGTGGCTTGGGGTATGCATCTGACTCGACAGCCTTTGAAAAGAAACAAAGTAGTACATACCATTAATAGCATGCCAGTTTATAAGAAACAAAAATAACTATGAGCAATTAAAAACGTCAAAGTGATGGTCAGCTGAGAGCATCAAGGGGTCATGTAGGCTATGAGACCAATGAAGCTTCCAAATGAGTTTCAATAAAATGAAGATTCTTGCCAACTACAAAAAGTTGGCATATAATTTACTGGCAAATGAGCATGCTTACCAACCACAAAATGGTCTTAAGTCACAAAAATGACAATGCTTCAAAACAAATGTCTCAATACTTGCATGCAGTATATTGTATTGCAGATAAACGCCTAATCTATCTTGAGTACCTTTTCACTTATTCCTTACATTTGGTTCCTTATCATGTACTTTGCAATCAGAGAGACTCATAAAGGCATGTGACCTGTACAGTGGCATGGAGCAAAGTTCCACCAATACATTTGATTGATGAAAAAGCTACCAATTGAAAAATCTGAAAATCCTAAAATTGCCATACCATAGGCATGGTTCACACCAAAGATATTGAGAGAACTGTAGTAACGACAACATAGACAAAATTACCTGCAAGAAATGGTTCACAGCACGCTTTACAACCTCGGGTTCATGAGGCGGCAGCTGCAAAGTCAAAGAATGTGAGAAGGAAAACGATCTGGAATAAATATCCAAGAGCTGAGCCATCTTCTACTAGAGCCAACATCTTACATGAGTAACCATACATGCAGGTATGCTTGTCAATCTGCATATATTAAGACATGAAAATGTGCAATAGTTGCAGTTACTAAGTCAACATTCACATTGCAATTTGGCTTTTACTGAGTATTACTATTTAAAATTCCAAAATCTACATCTGCAATTACTGGTTAGTGTTAGTTCTATGAAATAATAGACACAATCAGGGGTAGACCGAACCTATACCCTATGGACAGGTGTTACTGATGACAGTCCAGTAGATGCAAGACAAAACATTAGGAGGAGCAGTCCTAAGTATCTAGCTCATACCTTACAGGAGCAAAAAAGGGGAAAAACACATGACAGCCCAGTAGATGGAAGCCAAAACATTAGAGGAGCAGCCCTAAGTATCTAGCTCATACCTTACAGGAGCAACAAAGGGAAAAACACATGGAAATGGCATGCAAGTGGTTTACAGTTCTTAGTATCTGGATTCTCTCTGTCTGGGGGAAAGGATTTGATTGATAATAATTGTCAGATTCAATAGGAACATGTAAGCTTTAAAACGATATGTCAGTTCTTGTCAAAATTTCAGTTATTTTTTACTGTATTAGATGTTAGAGATCTACCACTGAAAACCCTTGTCACAGGCATCAGTAGCTTAGTCTGTCTTCCGACAAGTAGTTTGGCTTCAAATCAAGCACAAGATCCACCTCGAACTGCCTATTTGAACTAAATTTATGTAAAGCTGTGTTTTCCAAGTGTCAGACAGACACATAGCAGGAAAGTAGGATAACTTACTATCTCCCCAGGCCGCCTTTTGCTTATGCGTTCCACATCAACATGGCATACATTTCGTAGTCCATGCACTCCACCATCCTTCACAATGTACAGAAGATCATGTCAAGAACTTGGCAATTCTTCACCAAAAATGAAACCATCATCACTATAAAAATAGAGTATCACATTGGATCCTTTTGAAGAACCAACTTCAAGTTCAAAACAAACTAGTTGAACTTCTGAAGCATTGCAAACTTCTGTTTACTGAAAAGCTGTCAACTTACTTTGTTATTATTCAACAAGTACAATGAAAAAAGTAGGACTTGACACTGACCGTTCGGCTTGAGGCTGCACTTTCAACACGTTTCCCAATGAACTTGAAAAATGCTTCCTACACAACACGAAAATTAATCAACCTCCCTCCACCCTCCGTCTTTGTTCTTTTTGTAATACAATTTTGTATGAGTAGTGGGAACCCCCTTCTCTCTCTCTCTCTCTCTCTCTCTCTCTCTCTCTCTCTCTCTGCTACACTTTCGATACGTTTCCCAATGAACTTGAAAAATGCTTCCTACATAGCATGAAAATTAATCAACCTCCTTCCACCCTCCCCCTTTGTTCTTTTTGTAATACAAATTTTGTACTTGTAGTGGGAACCCCCTTCTCTCTCTCTCTCTCTCTCTCTCTCTCTCTCTCTCTCTCTCTCTCTCCAAATTCATAAATAAAAACTTCGAAATTCAACAATTCAAACTTGTACAACTTTAGATTAAATTGCCCTCAAGAAATTGTCATGCTAGGATTCAGTAGCACACGCACACTCATAGCGAACAAGTGAATAGCATGAGAGGAGAGAGTTGTTGAAAGGTCACATCCACTAATGTGAGAATGATAATGAAAATACAGTCCCTAAGGTACTAAAATATCACACCCATTGACAAGTGTTCTCACGAGGGAAAAAACCTGCTTTGGCTAGAAGGTAAAAAGTGCATGTAAATACGAGAGCATTCACATCAGAACTTTAAGGAACACAATAAGTTTCCCCTCTTAAGTAAATGGGATGAACACATACAAGGAATCGGCAAATCAATCATCAAATGGTAGTAAGCCTTAGGCCTTGCGAAAGGCCCCAAATTTCTCTCTAGAGAGAGCTTTTGTAAACACACCTGCCAAGTTGTCCTATATAGAGATGTAAACCAAGTTGATCATGGAGTCTCTCTTTGACAAATGGTAATGCACCTAAATATGCTTAGTGCAAGCATGAATGGATGAGCTTATAACATTTTATATAATAAGGCCTTCAAGCCTAACCTCAATAACACATACATAAGCCCAAAGTTACTTGGCAAGCAAAACATGCCTCATCCTGTATACCCACATTGGATAATTTGTGCCATGCAATTTGTCTGAGTCCCCAAACATGTTTAGCAAGTCGTTTTGGGTTGTCATTGCTTGATGTGTATAACTCAATTTGTTACAACAACAGTTATTGAATCTACATCTAAAGATACAACAATATGAAAAAGCAAGGAAAACCTCAAAAAATTTACAATTTTGAGCACATGTGACGATGTCAAAAAAGAATTTGCAGCTGAAAAGACTTAATGTTCCTGAATGTCAACAAAGATGATGAAATTTGCCTCAACTTTGATAAATTAGGACAAATTCCAGCAAAGCCTCTAAATTTTTTTACAAATTTGGTTCAAATGTGAAATGTGACTCCAAACTTTACTATAGTTATGACCCTAAACCATAATTTCTCATAGTCTCAGAGTACTGCAAATGTGACACCAAACTAATGAAAAACTAATTGCAAAAACTGATCAGTAAGTAATGCAAAAATTGATGCAAAACTAATCCCAAAAATGACCATAAACGGTTCTCAAACTGATCAAAAACTAAGTTGAAAGTGATCGAAAATTGATCTTAAAACTGAGACAAAAGCTCATGCCAACCGATCCCAAGCTGATGCAAAAATATGGTCTCAAAGCCGTTGTAACAAACCTTTTGTGTATCAATTGTTACCAAGACATATTGGCTCAATGATTCCAAATTAATTTGATACACATGTACTTTGAAAGGCAATTTGTATTATTTAAGTATTTCAAAATGTGATTAAATGTTCATCTTTCTATCTAAGGGTGGCTAATGGCCAAAACGCCCTATAATTGTGCGTGAATGATACATGGCATTCTTAGCCAAATACACTGCACTCTGGCTATCACATCCCAAAACTGCAGTACCCATAGACATGCCGAGATCATCTGCAAGTCTGCTCAACCATATAGCTTCCCTAGAAGCTTCAATAGCTGATATGCGCTCAGTTTCAATGGTACTCAATGCAACAATATTTTGCAATCTGGAACACCAAGAAACAGCCCCACCAACAACTGTAAAGACATACCCGCTGGTGGACCTACGAGTGTCCAAGTCACCTGCCATGTCTGCATCACAATAACCCTGTAAACTAAGTGCACCCTGCCCATAGCAAATACTTTTTATTTGTATACCCTTAAGGTATCGAAGAATACACTTGACAACCTCCCAATGTGCTTTGCCAGGATTTGACATAAACCTGCTAACAACTCCCATTGCATGAGCAATGTTTGGACGAGTAGCAACCATAGCATACATAAGAGAGCCACAAGCTGATGCATAAGGAACTCCCTTCATAGCATTTGCTTCCACGTCATCTTTCGGGCTATTGGCTTTGCTAAGCTTGAGATGAGGAGGTAAGGGTACCCCAAAAGACTTAGCTTCAACCATGTTAAATCTGTCTAGTACCTTTCCAATGTACTTTTCTTGAGATAAAAACAGCAATTTCTGCATTCTATCTCTATGAATCCTCATGCCCAAAATATGCTCTGCATTCCCCAAATCTTTCATGAAGAAAGTTGATTTCAGCTGATTTTTGAGAGCATCCAAGCTAGTCTTTCTTTTCCCAGCTAGTAACATATCATCCACATACAAAACAAGTATTATGGGTCTACCATCTGTATCCTTTTTCATGTACAAGCAATGATTTGCATGGCTGCGTGTAAACTCATGAGATAGCATAAAAGTATCAAACTTTTTGTACCACTGCCGTGGTGCTTGCTTCAGCCCATACAGGTTGCGTTTTAGCTTACACACCATCTGTTCTTTTCAGGAACTACAAAGCCCTCGGGCTGTTTCATATAGATTTCCTCATCCATATCACCATGCAAGAAAGTTGTTTTTACATCCATTTGATACAGCTCTAAATCCATAACAGCAGTAAGAGCAAAAAGCACACGTAAAGTGGTCATCTTCACAACAGGTGAGAAGACCTCTTGGAAGTCAATCCCTTTCTTTTGTGCATAACCTTTGGCAACTAGCCTTGCCTTGTACTTGGGTTTCCCATCAACTGTCTTGACTTTGTACACCCATTTGTTTGAAAGTAGCTTCCTTCCCTTTGGTAATGACACAAGATCCCACGTATCATTTGCATATAGAGATTTAATCTCTTCCTGCATAGCTAGCTCCCACTTACTCCTAAACTCACATGACTTGGCCTCTTTGTATGTAAGAGGCTCACCCTCATCTATAAGCATCACATAATGCAAGGAGGGGTCAAACCATAGAAACATGAAACGGGGAACGGGAACGGAGAACGGGGACGGGGACGGAGACGGGAACGCCAAACCTAGGGAACGGGGACGTGGGAACGGGAACAGCATTTAAAAAATCAAAATTCATGAAAAAAAATTAATATTTCACTCATAATCCATGTGGACTCTGGAGTGTTAAAACTTAAAACCAAGGTATATAATCCACAAGGACAAATCATTTTAAGTTTTAACTTTAAGATATCATGCATTATTCTAAAACTACTCATTAGAAATTGAGTTGCAACTTACAAGGCTCAAGAGGTAAGCTATTCAATTATAAATAATAAAATCCATAATACATATGCCAAAAATCATAAATGATAAAACAATGAACAATGAACTAAGCTTAAAAGTCTAAGCTAAAAGAACATGCCTATGGTACCATTGCCAAAAAACTTAAAAGATTACAAATATGAAATTGAAGTCTAATCTTTGAAAGAACATGCTCATTGCCCCAAAAAAGACTGCAAATATAAAGTCTAATCTCTAGACTAAAGCAAAATGCGGCATGCCAAAATAGCCCAAAGGGCAACTGCAAGACTGCAAGACTCAAGTACAAATATAATATCGGCATGGCACAACTGTTAACAACCCAAGTGTCACAGTGTCATCAATGATCATAATATCATATATAATGTAAATGTGTCATGTATCATGAGACTCATGATAAGTAAGCTAAATCAAAGATCATAATCATGATCTGAGGCTGCTCTAGCCACTCCTGAAGTGCCAGCCTCATCATCATGTGTACCATGAATTGCTGCATCTCCCTCAACATCAGCATGTGTCTCCTCTTCTTGCTGCATCTCCCACTCTGTGAATGGATCAGGCTTTGTTGTCATACTGTTACATAACATCCTCAAATTAGCACTAACGAATACTAGATCGTTTGCCCTCTCCACACCAAGACGGTTCCTCTTCTTTGAAGTAATGTGAGCGTAGGTATTCCACAATTGCTCCAAACAAGAGAAGCTAACTGACTGACTCAAAATACGGATGGCTAGTTGCTGCAACTCAGGACCATCCGAACCATAGTCCTCCCACCACAAAGCTGCCCCAATCTTGCAGCGATCCTCCTGTGCATCCCCACAACCAAAAGAACCCCGAAAGGTCCTATAACATGAAAGTTGATCTCTGATCTTTCGTCTAGTGCCATGATCAGGCACTAGACGAGACAATATAAGTCTCCATGCATCCATAACCTCACTGTCATTCTCCTGACCCTTGCCCTGGAACTCAGGATCCACAACAAATGCAGCTGCATGCATGGGTGAGCTATAGGAGTTCCACCTCGTCACAACTAAATGGTGTATTTCCTCATATGCCTCGTCATTTGGTGCCAACTCCTGCAACTTTTCATTCAGCCTATCCATAGCCTCATATACCTTGCCAATGCAAGGTTGCATAGTATCCATAACCCTCAATAAATGTACAATGGGTGATACCATAGCATCTATCCGCTTTACATCATCCCAAAAAGTGGAGTTATTTGCTTTCTCCAAGCGTAAGATACCTGTAGGAGTATCATGCATAAGGGAGATTGACAGTGGACAGCATGCACCGCACTCTTTCACATAAAGTCCTGTTATATCTTTCAGCCACCCCATTTGAAGAAGGACTGTAAGGGGCTGTAAGCTTCCTCTTAATACCATGTAAGTCACAAAATGACTTGAATTCAGTCGATGTGAACTCACCCCCATTATCAATTCTCAAGCATTTCAGCTTTCTATCTATCTGAGTGGTCACAAATACATGAAAAGTTTTAAAAACAGCAAACACTTCACTTTTCTTTTTCAGCAAGTACACCCAAATCTTCTTGGAACAATAGAGACAAAATATGCGGCACCACCCAATGATTTTACGGGCATATTATATACATCAGAATGCACTAAGTCCAAGACATTGGACTTACGAGAGACACCAGAGTAAAAGGAATTTTTTATTTGCTTTCCAAACTGACACTCATTACAAAAATCAAGTTGAGCCTTTTCCATCAACCCTCTTCAGAGAGATAAGAACATCAAGTCCTTTTTGGCTCATATGGCCTAATCTCTTATGCCATAACTCCAAGTGGCTGCAAATTTCAGCAACTACAAGAAACTGTTAGCAGAGTATTTGTCAGCTCATGTGTGAGTCTGAGCTTGATCTGGGCTGGGCATTTTTATTAGGTATTTTAGGTATTTTTCTGGTGTGGCATTTTATGCCAGTGGAGCATTTTATGCACCAGTCGGCCAGCATTAAATGCTGTCCGACCAGCATTATTGCTCCCCACTTTTTCAGCCTATTTATACTCAGTGGCTCCTCCTCAGTCAGTCACTTCATCTTCACCATCTGCAGACTCTGTGGAGAGAGGAGCCAGTGCCAGTGCCCACGCAGCCAGTGACTCACTGTTGTATGCGACTGTCTCGTGTTCAGATATATGGATTCCATTTCCCGTGCATACATCTGAGTTCTCACCTGTATCGTGTTCTTTTCTTTTCTCTTTTTGTCTTGTGTTTCAGCAGTTTATTTCAGCACATGTTTATGCTTCCACCGCTGCTCCACTTCTGACATGGTATCAGTTTTCAGGATTTGTGTTTTTGCTGTGTTTTCTTGCTGATTTCAGGACTGTTTTGTACCCCTGCTGATCAGACGACTGCTGTCGCAGCCAGGCGACCTGTTTTGGGGCTGTTTTCAGCCTGCGTTTTTTGCAGTTTTGCCATCGCCTGCTGCCTCCGCACCCTCTGCTGCCTCCGCACCCTCTGCTGCCTACGCACCCTCTGCTGCCTGCGTTTTTCATCTGCAGCTGCTGGCGACAGTTTTCTACCTGTTTTCTCCCGTTTACAGCCTGCGTTTTGCTGATTCAGCGTCTCTCGTGGCTGGGTGACTGTTAATTCAGGCCGTTTTTGCTGTTTTTGGCAGTTTTTGACTGATTTTTTAACTTTCTGCAGCAGATTTTGTCTTCTATTGATCAGATTTTGGGTTATATTGCATGTGAACTCTCATTTTCTGCAGTCTGTGCTTGTGTTTTGGCTGTGTTTCCTCTCTAAATTCCATCTCTTCTCTACTTCTCTTCTTATCCTCTCCATATGGCTCCTCCGTGCACTTCCACTGATGATAAGTTACATATGACCTCGATGCTTCTTGAGCATGAGGCATCCTTGAGATTACAGGGACGGCTTCTAGCACATTATGGAGGTGAGGCTTATGTAACTTCAGAGAGGGGTGACGGGAAGAAGAAGTCGAAGGCCCAGTGTTACCACTGTGGCAAGAATTGTATCGGATCACTCATGATCTGAGAGAGGGTGTTAGCAGAGTATTTGTCAGCTCATGTGTGAGTTTGAGCTTGATCTGGGCTGGGCATTTTTATTAGGTATTTTAGGTATTTTTCTGGTGTGGCATTTTATGCCAGTGGAGCATTTTATGCACCAGTCGGCCAGCATTAAATGCTGTCCGACCAGCATTATTGCTCCCCACTTTTTCAGCCTATTTATACTCAGTGGCTCCACCTCAATCAGTCACTTCATCTTCACCATCTGCAGACTCTGTGGAGAGAGGAGCCAGTGCCAGTGCCCACGCAGCCAGTGACTCACTGTTGTATGCGACTGTCTCGTGTTCAGATATATGGATTCCATTTCCCGTGCATACATCTGAGTTCTCACCCGTATCGTGTTCTTTTCTTTTCTCTTTTTGTCTTGTGTTTCAGCAGTTTATTTCAGCACATGTTTATGCTTCCACCGCTGCTCCACTTCTGACAGAAACTTGCCATTCAAGGCTTTACAACGCAAACAATACAATGTGCCCTTCTTGCTTCCTTTTGCAATCAGCATGGAACCCTTTTTTACTTTCCACAAACCACCACCAAACAGTGTGGTGTAGCCATGCAAGTCAAGCTGACCAACAGATAGTAAACTCTTTTTAATGCCAGGCACATATCTGACATCTTTCAACACAAATTCTTGACCATTGTCTAAAGACAAGTGTACGGTGCCAATCCCACCAATGCTGCAGGCATGGTTATTTCCAAGGTACACCTTTCCATAACTGCCTGCATTAAACATAGCAAAACACTCCAAGCAAGGAGTTACATGGAAAGAGGCACCGGAGTTTACAATCCAAGTCTGAGTGATACCATCATCAACTGACAAGAGTGCATCAATCACATCAGCCTTGGTAATCTGCATATCCTGCATGTGACATACAAGGGCATCATAATCAACTGCACATAATACATCAGCCACTGTATCTGAAAGCTCCTCTATGACCACACTGCAGGCCACATTGGCCTTTTCTTTGCCTTTGGATGTCTCCAATGCATTTGTCTTTTATTCCTTATTCTTTTTATCTCCTGCATTCTTCTTTCTCTCTTGTTCCTTCTTGTAGTACCTGCAATCAAGTTTCTTGTGGCCCTTCCGACCACAATGATAGCAAGTGATGTCACTCTTATCCTTTCCTTTGCTCTTGCTCCTGTTTCTCTGCCCTGCATATGCATTTTCTTTTCAGCCCTGCCTCTTACATTATAAGCTGAGTTGTTGCCTTCTCCACTAGACATACATCTAATTTCTTCATTCAAGATAGAACCCCTCATCCCATCATATGAGAGATTGGGGTTATTGCTGAGTGAAACCACCAAGGTTTCCCACAAGTCCGGCAGTGTCATGATCAAAAAGATCGCCCTCAACATATCATCAAAGTCCAAGTTTGCATCTTTGAGCTGATTTAGAATCCCTGTAAATGCACTCAAGTGCTCAGCTGCAGGCTTTGACTCATCCAGTCGCATATTCACCAACTTGCGCATTAAATGCACCTGATTAACAGGTGTGGTGATCTCATAAGTAGTTTTCAGCTTCTCCCATATTGCATAACCTGTGTCTAAACCCTTAATGTCTGTCAGAATGTCATCAGTGACACCCATCTTTATATAAGCCACAGCCTTTTTATTCACTCTAGCCCAATCTACATCAGACATTAGTGCGGGTTTATCTTCCTGCAAAGCATCCTCACAATCCTTCAAGAACAAAATGCCCTGCATACGGTCTTTCCAAAGGTCAAATCCATGACCATCAAACCATTTAATCTCCATCAAACTCTTATCGTCTCGAACTTTCACTCTGCTCTCACTCTCTCCAGCCGTCACACTCATACGCTCCTGCTGAATCTCAAACTCTCTAAGCTGTGTCCCGTCAGTCTAACAACTGGTATCAGAGCAAGGCTCTGCACACTTTCAAGATTGAGGCGTGTAGCAACTGCTGGGCTTGCGGCAGCAGGTGTGTAGCAGCGATCAGCGGGCAACAGAACCAACGAAAAGGCAAGTGTCAGACATCACGTAACGGGCAACAGGCAGGCAGCTCCGACGGACAGGCGTTAGTCAGACGTGACGCGACGTGTTGGCGACGACTGAAAGACATGACGTGCAGGCGACCTTCTCCGAGCGTTTCGTATAACGGGCGACGTGACGCGACGGGGGTCAACGAAAACCCCCCCCCCCCCCCCCTCCCCCCAGGTTAGTTCCTTCGTTTTTTTTTCAAAACAAATATTTTCTCTAATCCCCTCATTACCACTTGCCTTGGCAAGTGTTCATACACCAGAGGCACAGTTTCAAAATCTGTGCAAATCGGGCCACAAAATTTGGGGCTTTTCCCAGATTTGGCATCATTCATGTCTGTCAGTGACTTTTGAGTTAGAAATTGCAAACATCGCGTGCGGTGACCTCAATTAAATTAGGGATTTTGCAAATTTTGTCGAAATTTTGCCTTTTTGGGTAAAATTTCTTGACATTGGATCCTAGAAATTTGGGGATTTTCATGTATTGGCAAAAGCTTTACTCAACTGGGTCAAATTGATTGACATTCATGCAATTTTGGACTTGAAATTTTGGGGATTTGCGTAGCATTTGGTAAATTTCTGCATCTTTTGCCCGTGCAGTGGCTGATTAATGTATATACAACAGAGATTTATTTCTGGTTGAGGAAAAACAGCACGGTATTTTGCTGGTTCAGCTTGTGCTTCCACAGATTAGTGCATTTACTCTTGTGTTTGTGATAAAATGGCTGCAACTTCTTCCAGTTCAGACATCAAGAGTTTGATGTAGACTCTCACTATTTAGGCACTCATGGTTATCTTGATCGTATTCTTCTGCCGACTTGAGCTTGGTACAAGCCTAATGCCAAATAAAGCCCAAATTCATATCATAGTTGACCATGGTTGTCACGTCCGACGGCGTCCGATTAGTACAATCCGATGGTAGTACGGTACTAATCGGACTAATAAATCTTGGACCTACATCCGATGAAATAAAAAATACATATAAGTCTATGCTTAATGTTTGGACTTACAAGTTAAAACATAAACTTAGAGAGAGTTGAAACAAGACTCGAGAGTGTACTATGTAGCATGAATAATGAAACCAACAACTTTATTATGAGCCAGATATGCAATCTCATACAAAAAGTGTACAAAAATGGATCGAGATAAAAGCCATCATCCATGGCTCAATCGGAATTAAGATACATGATTACTCTAGGTGCTCATATCACTCTCGGCATCGAAGGTGGAAGCATCCTCGTCACCGCTTGAGGAGCCATCACCCTCCTCAACAAAATCACCCTCATTAATGACATTGCCCTCGTCATCATACTTGGGCTCTCTAAGCTCTAGGTGAGAGGCAGTGATAGGTATGTCCTCCTGGGCCGAACTAGCAGTACTTCTCGAGCCACTCCCATGCCTCGTGTAGCATCTAAGGGTCCCACAAGCATCATGAGCAGCCGATGTGGATGCCGAAGTAGAAGTTCCATTGCTACCGGCGCGAGGGTGAATAACAACACGGGCACGCCATGCACGAGTGCGAGAGACTGCCAGTCTATCTCCTCAAGCTCCAAGTAAAGCTCCTTAAAGATTTGCTCCTCCTCTAAGTCTCTCTTGCGAGTCACACTTTTAAGTATACTAGCGGAGAGCTTGAGTGAATCCACATTTATCTATACATTTAAAGAATAAAAAACTTAGATTCAACAAGTGAAAATTCTTTAAATATATTTCATAATCTATGAATAAAGTTATGAACTAAAAAGTATAAAAATTAGATATACGATACCTGTCGTGCCATAGACATCTCATGCATATTGCGTAGCATAAGTAAATTGGAGCGACAATAAATTAGTCGCTCCAATTGTCGTGTGCTAAGCTTGCTACGAATTTTGGTGTGTACGAGGAAATAGGCGGACCAATTCCTCCCACATGCACCCGACGAACAATCCTAAACCATATGAAGAAAAAGTAAGTTTAAACTAGTTTGCAAGTTGTAAGTTGTAACTAGAATTAAATGAAAAAAGAAAAGAGATTTTCAAATCTGTACAAGAATGCATAAGGCCACTCTTTGGAGATGAGACAATTGTTAGCCAAATGACTCCCACCAAAAAAAGGGCTTCACCAACGATTCCCGCTTCCAATAAATGGTAGATGCGAAAGCGGTGCCCCTTTGATCGCTATAATTAATGAGCTCCTGGAGGAAGGCACCATGGTGCTCTTCCGCCAAAGCCTTTGGAAGAAAGGCATCACGATCGGCAAGAACATTGGTACGGAGTGACGGCAATGATAATACCCCTCACATCCATCCAAAATTCCTCATTTAAGCAAAGCCTTTGAATGGCCCTTGCTTCCACTTGGCTTAACGTGGACTCCCCTTCAAGCCATTCCTTAAACTCATCTGACACAACTGTTTTTTGTAGCTTGTTGGGAACGTCATAAAGATGCTCGAGGAGAAGCCACATGGCTGCAAACCAAGTCTTTGAGGGCTTATTCAACTCCAAGTCCGAGTATAAGCGATATATCGCAAGAACTCGAACCTTGGAGTTAGGCATCGTTGACAATCCTCGCCACCCACTCCAACTTACCTATATCTTCCATAAGAAAATCTAGACAATGTGTAGCGCATGGTGTCCATACTATGGATGGAAACTCGGCCTCAAGTTTCCGCCCCATAGACGCACAATTCGAGGCGTTGTCCGTGACAACTTGCGCCACATTTTGTGGCCCAACCTACAAGATTATACACAATGAATTAAAATAAATTTGGGAGGTTAAAAGAAGAGATTACAAAATAATGGATTTAGAAGTATTACCTCAATGGTGGCTTGTCGTATGTGTCGATATATGAATGAGCTCGTGGTTCTCCTTCCCCTTGCGCCTGCATCCACCGCTCATAGGAAGTATGTGCCAAGTAGGCAAAGAGACGAGGATGTTGATGATCCCCCTTTTTTTGCGGTCACTCCATCCATCGGATAGGATAGAGCATCCATACTTCGCCCAAAGGCACGCACGGGCTCAAGGGACTTATCAATCCTCTCTCTCTCCTCATCGAGTTTCTTGGTACGCATGTCATTGTACGTGACACCGTACCATCCCTCGCATGGACCAATGGCAGCAATGGCTTTCACCATCTGCTTCCATCGATCCACTTTGAGAATATGGAAAGAGAGATTGCATTCAATTATGGTGCATGCAATCTCTATTTCCGCTTGCCTTTGCCTCTCCTTGAGAAAAGAGAGAGAACCAGAAACTTGCCCCGTTGCTTGGGCAAGAGTGGCTTGTCTCTTGGGCATAGGTGCACCACTCGAATGGCTTTTTCTAGATGGGATAGAAGAGGCCCCTCCAACGGAGGAAACCGAGATAGTTGGAGAGGGATCGTCTTCCGCATCCGAGACCTCATGATCAGGAGAGATCACCTCCTCACTTGCCCTTGAAAGGCCTTTGCGTCGCTTCAATGGCAAGTATTTCTGAAGACAATCTTCATAGACATCGTCAGGAATACCAAGGCATAGTGTGGCTTCCCCTCCTAATTCGCAAAGATGGATGAGAAGGCGAGTGACGGATGAGATTTGGAGCTTTGGGCAATACTTGCATTGCCACTTGCAAGTGTTGGATTTCTTCTTCACTCGTTCGAAGTAGGCACAATGCAAGCGAAAAGCCTCATGGAGAGGGGGTGCCATTGATGATGTATAGAGAGAGCCTAGAGGGTCACGGGTGGAGGGTGAGATGATTGAAGAAAGGAGCGGAAAGAGAGCTTGAAGGAGTAGAGAGAGGCTATAGCTTAAAGGAGGAGGAGGTTGAAACTTGGAAGGGTTGAGAGATTAAGGGAGGACTCAAGGAGAGAGCTTGAGAGAGTAGGAAGGATGGAGAGCTTGAAAGGAGTAGGAGGGGCGGAGAACTTGAAAGGATGAATGAGATGGTGGGGGAGGGGAGATTTTATAGAAAGGGAGAGTGCTTTGGAGTTTAGGGTTAGCGCTTGGGGGAGAGAGAGAGAGAGAGAGAGAGAGAGAGAGAGAGAGAATCTTTAATCTTTAATCTTTTCTCTTGAGTCTTTGTGAGAAAGAAAGAAAGAAAAGAAACGTAAGAAAAAAAGAAAGAAAAGAAAAAGAAAGGTAAGAAAGAAAATAAACAAAAGAAACACAAGAAAGAAAAAAGAAAAGAAAGGTAAGAAAGAAAAGAAAATTGGGTCTGGCCCCTGGCCGCCTATTTCTAAAATGGTCAAAAAAGTGACCGTTTACAACTTTATCGGCCGTGAGGCCCAAGCGTTACGGTCACTAGTGACGGGGCGCAGTTGGACAGGCCGCAAGGAACGGACCGGACGGGTGACAGCGAGGTGCAGTTGGACGGGGGATGGAGCGCAGTCGGACAGCTCACAAGAAACGGACCAAACGGGTACGGACAGGATCAAACGCAGTGGACGGGACAAGACGGGTCGGATGGGTTGACCCGTCTGTCGAACGTAGACAACCCTGTAGTTGACTTATGAACAATTCTTCAAAGAGGTATCAATAGAAACCGATACTGCGGTCAGGAAGCTGTCATCTGCTCAACAGCATGCTCTTCTTGCCAATGCTCAGGGAGCTAGTGCCAGGAGGTAGGAGAATCCAAAGGGGGGTGTATTGTGGGGTTGTTGGTAGCGATGATGGTTTTCCCCCTCTTGCTGGAATTCTGGCTTTGATCTGTCCTTTCCCTCTTCTTGCCTTTTTCCTTGGTTAGCATTCACAGGTTCAGTCTTTGAATGTTCTGGAGATGTTAGAACCCTTTGTGAGTGTAACTTGCTTGCAAAGCTGGATCCTTGCTTCGTTCGTGTCATTTGCCGCCATGGCTTCCTTAGTAATTTTTCTTGACAGAGAACCAAAGAGGCAGTATTAAATCTAATGTTTGCAGAAAGGTAGAAAAGTTTGTTCTCAGCCTAAGCTTGGTAATGTAGATGAACACAAACCTGTAACCAAAAGCAATGTGTCAGATTCGAGCTTCTGAGAAGTTGCCCTGTAACAGAGATGGATCTGACGGAAGAGGAAAAAAAATTTGATGTGCCTTTTCGTTATCTTCTTGTTTTCTTCTTTCTTATGAAGAGCGAGTAGAGGTTATGGCCAATGCATGCAACCATCTCAGGAGAGGAGTGCTTGGAAATTGCTAAGCTTAGCATATTCGTATTCTGGATCGTCCAATGAAACAACTGTGTTTCGACATGGCAGTCATAATGTAAACTCTTTCATTTTCTATGGTGTACCTTCCTCCATTTTTGCCTTCAGTTTCTTTTGAAAAGTCTTCAATGCTACCTGTCTTCTTCTTAGGAATGTCCACTGGTCACTCCAATGCTCCCTGCCATGTTTGTACTTATGTAGTTAAAGTTATTGGATTTGTGTGATTGAAAAGGAAGAACTTAAATGAAATGTGGCTATCTGGATCAAGAACCTCAGATGCTCTGATACCACTTGTCAAGAAGAGGACAGGAGAGAGAGAGAGAGGAAAGAGACAGGCTGCAAAAAGAGAGAGAGAGTGATGAGGAGAGAGAAAGACTAGAAAAGCAAAGAGAAAGACAGAAAGAGAGGAAGAAGCCATGAAAGCTTGGAGAGAGAAGAGAATATGAAAGGAGACTTGTATTATAATCTGATGCCCAAAAATAAAGTCCCTAACACCTTATATACCAGCCAATGTAGCTAGTATTTTCCCATTATTAAATCCCCCTCTCTTACAAAGTTGGCATGGGAGTTGGGACTGTTGATGGTCAGCGGGGCAGGAGCGGACAATTGACAAGGTGAACATGCACACAAGCGGACATGCGGACGTGGCATGGGACTGTAGACGGTTGACGAGGTAGAATCGGGACAGACGAGTGAGATGAGAGGTGTGAGTCGTGACAAGCTGTGCACGCGACAAGTCATGAGTGATGAAAGATACGCTTCTTTTGATTCTTTTTACTTTTTTTTCCATCGACCATAGACTAACACTAACCTTTGTTTTTTTACAAACTAACTCACATTTTTTTTCAGAGTCCCCCCCTTCCCATGTTTTTTATGCAAAGAAACATTTCGTAAGTTTCGAAAGCAAAGAAACATGTTCTTTATCGCTATGCTGAAAATTCACAAAGTGTTGGTAAAAATGCAATGCCTAATCTTGGACAAGGCATGCAGCATGAACAAGCTGAAAATGTTATTGTTCGACAAGAGGCAAGGCCTTCAAGGCATAATAATGCTAATGACCAACAAAGTGAAGAGAAATTTGATTATCAATTCAAGAATCGGATGAGGAAAGCAGCAAATCTCTTTGCTAAATTGGCAAAGGATCCTCAATTTATCCGATTTTGAATACTCCAAAGAAGGACAGCAAGGGCAAGAATGAGAAGTCATCTTCACATCTTCGGGACAACAAGGTGCACCAACGGTAATGCCAAAGCCTTCACTTTAAGCTCCCAAAGATGCTAATGAAGTAAAATATTTGGTACCTACAGGGCAAGGAATACAAATGCAAGGTCATCATGGAAGTGCCAATCCAATGGATTTTGGACAACCGGGCATGCATGTTATGATGGGGCAGCCAACATACTTTGGTGGTAGAACAATTTTTTATGCTATGGTTGGATAAGGACCGCATACAGGAATGTATGGCACCAATTCCTATGGTATGCAACAAAAAATGCATGATGTGCAAGGCCCAATGTATTCGGGTATTGATCGAAATGTGCAAAACCCTATGTATGGCAACATTGGCTTGATGCTTGGGCACAAAGAAGCATGTTTGGTGATACATCAGCACCCCCAAATGCTTATGGGGCTCACGGTAATAATGCTGGTCATACAAATGCTCCATATAGTGTTGGTTATGAGGAAAAATACAGCTAATAATACATGCAATGTATGGGAAAATGTATATTCATATGGTTGCTAGCATGCAAATTCCCATGCAAAGTCACGTTGCAATGCTCCAAAGTATGCAAGAAAGAATGTTTCCTAATGCATTTGGTGCTCCAAGCATGTCAGTTACACGCAAGGGGCTAGTCAACTAGATGCAGTGTTGCATATTAGTTCAGTTGGAATTGCAACAATGTGAGAATATAAAGCATCACAATGTGAAAATATAAAGCATCACAATGCTTAAGCGGAATAAAGGCCTACAGCCTAGTGGAGATTTGAGGCAAGTAAAGTTAGAGGTAAATTTTCCATATGCTACTTGGCGAAGCTTCAACATTGTTTCACCAATAAATGCAAAGTGGATGGAAGAGAATAACTTCGTAAACCATCCTCAGTTGTTATAACTTTACGTAGATGCCTTTTAGTTAGAGCCAACTTCAATTCGGACTCAGTCAGATTTAGCAAAGCAAGGATCCGGAGTATTACTTGATGCTCAAGGGACACGTAGAACTTCCACTCCTCCAGCTGTGGAGAGCTCTCGTATGTAGTGGATCTCGCTTGTATTTAGCATGCATCCAAAGTACTGTGCCGAAAGTATGTCTACCATCAGGTCACTACTCAATGTATTAGTCACTGTAAGATATATGCAAATGAGTATAGTTGCTACCACGGCTCCGAGACTATATTTTTGCATCAATTTGGGATCAATTCATGACCAATTGGGCATGAGTTTTTGCCACAGTTTTGAGATCAAATTCTGATCAATTTCAGCTCAGTTTTTGGTCAATTTGAGAACCATTTATGGTCACTTTTGGATCAGTTTTTGCATTAGTTCGTGATCAGTTTGAGGTCACATTTCCAATAGTCTGTGAGATCAATTCTCAGATCAGCAAGTGCTCAAATTATGCTCAGTTTTCAATGGTTTACGACTGGTTCTATGGACAGCAACATGTTAGTAAATTCCATTGGCAATTTCAGCCATGGTTTATACTGAAAATATACTTTACTATGGTTGTGGAGTCAAAACAATTGGGAAACATGAGTTATGGAGGCATCTAATTGGTTTCTAGCAACAGTTCTCGACTGTTTCTCAATATTATTTGCATAGCAGCCAAAAACGTTAGAAACGTTTAGAAACGAAACGTCAGAAACGTGTTTCATAAGTTTCTTTCAAGAGGGGGTAAAATAAGAAACGCGGGTTTTTTTATATAGGGATTTTTAATAGTTTTGACTAGGGAAAGAGGTTCTAAACCTCTATGGAACTCTCTTAAACAAAGAATGGCTAATTGAGCTTGAGTGATAATAGAGTCAATTGAGAATAATACATTATACGTTACATATCCATGATCACTCGTCACTTATGTCAAAGTTAGTCTTTGGACAATCTATACTATGGTTTAGAACTCAAACATTATGATTCATAAAAATCATACAAAGAAAATTGAAATTATCATGTAAATAGCCTACCTATAATATGGACTGAGTCAAGTTGCAACATCATGATTCTCATTTCAAAACAAACTAACAAAATGTCAAAATAGAGAATGAATCGTAATATATCATAAATAACTCATAAATGAGACTAAAGTCGTATAATATTCAAATCACAAGACAAGAATTGATACTAGATTGATAAAGTTCAATAACTAAATAAAATCACTCTCATCCAAAATCTTGAGCCCTCATGAGTCATTACACATCATCATCATCATGTTTAACATTGCCCAATAGTTTTTTGTCAAAAAAACCATGTTTTGGGTTCCAACTCACCAAAAAATTTTACCAAAAAATAAAAACACCCACGTTTTTTACTCTCAGAAACGTTTCGTATTTTAAGAAACCTTTCATAAGTTTCAAACTCAAAGAAACGTGTTTCTTAGCTACTATGATTATTTGATGTTTATGCTGGCCGGAATTTTTCAGCAAGGCTTGGGGCATCTGGCATGGTTGAACAACAGTAGCTAATATTGTGATTATGATGCCTTATGGAACTTCCACTACAGTATGCTCTTCCTTTGGCACAATGCACTACAATCGAGGACGATTGCAAGGTTTTCAAGAGGAAGGTCTATCACGAGAACGTGAAATTTTGAGATGCTTTAATCTTGCCAATAACATTTAATTGAGTTATTAATCAAATGTCCAAGATTATTTAGCACATGTGATGCACATGGCAATTATTTCATAATAATAAACCAAGGACCCCGAGGATGCGATGGGTGTCAAAGGTAAAAGTTGTGGCAAAATGTGAGCTAGGCTTGGGGGGTTAGTTGGTGTCAATTTTGACCTTAGGACAATTGTTTGGTCCATAAGTGTCAATGGTGACACTAGGGCCTAGCATTAATTAATTAAATAATACTAGTGTAAGGATCAACGAAGATTGGGGACCACTCCACGTTGAAATGGCCTAGCTGATTTAATTATAGATGGGCACATTTAATTTTGGGTGCGGTCAAAAGAGTTGAAATTTTTTTTCAAGATTATTTAATTCTGAAATTTAATTAAATGGAAGGATAATGAAAAAAAATGGATTTAGAATGTGACCACTTGGCAAAAATGCCCATGCAAACTAAGAAAACGTTTTTGGGGGTTGGGTCTTAGCCATTCAATTAGTTTACATCTTGAGAGAAAGAGGGAGGGAGTTGCTTGTCCATTTTCTGATCACAGAACAACAATTTGCCAGAGAAGACAGCCATCCGAGGGCCTCAGCAGGTAGGGGACAACTTCAAGGGGCTAGCAACAGCATTGCTGATCAGATGATAGCATTTTAAAGGTGTCTTGCAATAGGTGACTACATTAAATGTAAGCTGGAGTAGGTAGCAACCAGATTTTAGGGTTTCCTCATTAAGAAAATCAGATCTCTCTCCTCTTGGCTTTCTCTCACCTTCTTCAATAATTTCTCGAAAGATCTCATCATTTCTCAACCATTCTCAATAGATCTCAGCTAGATTTGGTGGACAATATGAGGGTTTCAACTATAAACCCTAAATTTCTACAAAAATTAGGGCCTAACAATCACCTTGGGACCGTGTCAATAGTAGAAGACATCGTAAACTCAAATCAGCACAAAAAATTCATGGAATCGACAAGGATTTCAGATGCCAATCCATCCATTGAAAATTGGGGTAGCATTTGGCTAGTGGGTGGTTCCATTTATGCAAGTCCTGGGTGAAAATCAAGGGGCAATTGCCCAAATTGCTTGCTGATTGTATGTATAGCAAGGGGTTTTTGAATCAACAAAGGAGATTGTGAAATCTCAACTTGTATACTATCCATCAGCAATCAAAGTTAAAGAAATAACGAAAGGGGCACCAGTTTTGGGGCCAACCGGGTATCTATTGTCCAAGATTGTTAAGGTAATATTTCAGTTTATAATCAATTACAAATAGCTGTAATTAGTGTTAAATCAAGTTATTTATCACCCTATCCGAGAAGGAAAGCTGGTTTCATAATCGATTGCGATCAAGATATACTTGTTTTTTGTGTAAGCAGCCGCTGGAGAGATCAAACCAATAAAGTCCAGGTCCCATTTCTAGAAGGGACTCCAAAGGTATGATTGGTTGGAGTGGTAAGCAGTCTTTGGCGCCAAGCTGACCAATCCTTTGGCAAGAATCACAATGTTAGATCCACTTATACACATCACAATGCATGGTCGGCCACCACAAGCCAGCTTGCTAGATTTTGCAGATTGTTGCTTCAACAACGAGGTGGCCACCAGAAATCCCTTTATGAGCTTCTTCTAGAACGATGGACTGCTCCATTGAAAGTACTACTCTTTGTAGCACTCCATAGAGGGTGCAATAATACAATTGTTAATTGTCCCATGATGGCCTCAAAACGCACACTCCGGAGAGCAAGTCATTTTCATTGATCCTTCTCCAAATGGGGTGGAGGCACTCCGGTCTCCTAGAAGGCCATCATTTATTCACACCATAACCACAGAGGGTTTGGTGGCTCAAGCTTTGATACATCGGTTGTTGTTGCAATCAAATGTGTATCCGGAAATCCATCTTCGACACCACTTGGAGATTCTTCCGAATCAAGACAAGATAGAAAGTCAACAATGACACGTTGGGTTCCAAGGTGATGTATTATTGTGTATTCAAACTCTTGCAACATAAGAATCCATCTAACGAGTTGCCCAATGACATTTTGTTGCTTAACCAAATAGACTAAAGCTGAATGATCTAGATAAAAAACAAAAGTACGCTCGAGCAAATAATCTTGATTGAATAGATCATGCCAAGGCATTCTCTTTTCGTGAGTGAATAGTTCCTTTCGACATTGGATGTTAATCTTCTACTAGCATAAAATACTAAACAAAATCATCCATTGGTATCTTCCTACGTAAGCACACTGCCTACAAGCTCTAAGTGTGTTCATATATCACTACCAAAATAGGGTAACAAATCTCTCTTAGGAGTGATGCATAAACAAGAGTTGGCACTTGTGTATAGAAAAGTGTTGTGGTCAATGGACTAGATCAATCTACAAAGGGAAGTAAGTCAAAGTTGTGCAAAAAGCTTTGAGTTTCTCATGAGGCAAAGCCTTTGTGAAAATATTTGCAAGGGTGTCGTATTGGCATATAGGCCAAGCTGCTCTCTCTTGTAGTCTCTCCTAGATGTAATAATAGTGCACCTCAATGTGATTAGTACGTGCATGGAACACTGGGTTCCATGCAATTGCTAATGTGCTTTGATCAACCTAAGGCAACAAAATGCTAAGTCCTCCTCTTCATTCCACTGAAAGATAGGTTTAGTCACATGTGCCAATTTATCAAAGGGGACGACCAAGTGTACCAAAAATTGCAAATGAGGACTATGCCACCGAATTTGGCACAAGAATCCCAGTGGCGCGGATGGTGCATTCTAACAGCAAACACACATTTTAGAGGATTTAAACTTTAGCTTAGCTCACAACAACATGTGAAGTAAAGCCAGAGATGCATCAAATGGAGCATTGCTTTTCCAAAGACACTAAAATCATCCAAAAAGACTTTCAAACAATCAATCAAATAAGGCCTAAAGATCTCCTACATGTCTCTTTGAAAAGAGACTGAAGCGTCCTTGAGACACCAAACCACATCATTGTACAGATATGCACACCCCATGCTATGATGCAAGTTGTTTTAGACTAATCTTCTGGGGCAAGTCAAACTTGTTAGAGATCACAGCCAGGCAGGAGGCAGAGTGCAGTCGGACAGGTGTGCAGTCAGACTGCACAGTCGGACTGCCACGAGGCAGTCCGACCTGTACAGTCAGTCGGCTGCATTTAATGCAGCTGACAGGGTATTTCTAGCGCCCTATTTTCTGACAGATCTCGGCTATTTATACCCGACACTTTCAGCAGTCTGATATACACTTCTCTGCTCGCAGATTACAGACCGGTGGCGCGCAGATTCTGTCTCTGTTCACAGATTTCAGACAGCAGACAGTGCAGACTGCAGCGGACTTCGAGGTGGACAGCAGGTTGCATCGTCAAGGTGGAGACACGCAGTCCAGCGCACTGCACCCGTGTATATATCTGCATATCTTTGTATTCAGCATTCTTTATACAGCAGATCTTCATCGTCCAGTGTCTCTTTCTCTCCCTTCTCTCTCTGCGTTCTCTCTCTCTCAGTCCTACGCTTCCGCACCGCTGCACTCTGACATGGTATCAGAGCAGTGTTTGAGGGCTGACTGAGTGCAGAATCAACCTGAAGAGGAGTTTCCATCGCGACACAAATTTGCATTTTTTGCGTTTAAGGGCAGACAGGAGGGCTGCGCCTTGGAACAAGGCTGAAACGAGTGTGGGCGCACAAGAAAGGAGTACAGGTGGTGGATTTGCTGCTGTTTATTGCTGTTTGACGCGGAGGAAGTTTGAGTTTTCAGCCTACAAGTGCAGGTTTTGCTTTTTCATCGCCTCCGGCAGGTGAAGAAGGATCAGGACGCGGAAGAGCCTTAGCAGGCTGAGTTTTCCCAGTCAGAGGGGGCTGCTTTTGTGTTTGTGAAGGCATTGCAGGTGAAGATGTCTACAGAGATTGACTTGGAGTTCCAGGCGATTATGGACCAGAAGGTGCCTGTCTTACTGGCTCTTCCTACAGATCAGAAGCTTGATGGCGACAACTACCGCATTTGGCGCGTCATGATGTTGGCCATTCTTGAGTCCTATGATTTGGCGGAGTTGGTACAGGAGGAGATTGACCGGCCCTCGGTAAGAGATGAGTCCAAACTCTCTTCCAATGCTCGTGCGGAGTTGGCCAAGGCCCAGTCTCATTGGGACAAACTGAATGCCAGGATTCGATCCTTTCTCTTTCTATCATGCACTGCAGCCGTGATCACTCACATCGAGCACTTGACGGTGGCTCGGGAGATATGGCTGGAGCTTGATCAGATGTACAATCGGATGACCCTAATGAAGCGGGTTTCTTTGGAGGTACAGATGCGGACCTTGTCCGTAAATAAGTCTTCTTCACTACGGGAGCACATTAACAAGCTAAGGCAGCTACAGATGCAGGTTCAGAATGCGGGGAAGCCGATTTCCTCCAAAGACATGGCGATCACACTATTGTCCCAGTTGCCGCCACGATTCGGTACATTTTACTCTGCCCTCATTGCTTCTAGGCGAGAGTCTACTCTTCGGTGGGAAGAGTTGGTTCCTATGGTCTTGGACCAAGAGGAACAGTTAAAGGGACAGAATGCTTCCAAGTCGGAGGCGCTGACAGGTCAAGCCTCTCAGAAGAAGGGGAAGGACCAAAAGAAGAAGAAGGGGGATAACAAGTCCAAGAAGGACAAGGACAAAGACTCCACATGCCATATTTGTGGAAAGACTGGCCATTGGAAGAAGGATTGCTCTGACAAAGACACGAAGGACACCAAGAAGAAGGACACCAAGGATTCTGGAGCGGTGGCTGCACCCTCATCAACTGCATTTCTTCATCTAGCTGTCATTGAGGACGCTTCACCGAATGCTTCTGATGCTGCGATGACGGCTCCCCAGGCTCGAGAGTGGATTGTTGATAGTAGTGCCTCACGGCACATGACTCCTTCATCAGATGGTGTTGCCCAGTTGCGACCCTCGCGTGGGCAGATTCTCATTGGAGACAGCTCTTCAGTTTCTGTTGCAGGTCGGGGTAAGATGCAGCTCATTCCGGATGGACGAGGTGGTACCCATACCTCAGAGGTTTTGCATGTACCAGGATTAGGGTACCATCTCCTTTCAGTTCATAAGATTTGCTCCCTTGGTCTCTTGGTGGAGTTTGACAGTACTACAGTGCGAGTCCTTGATCGTGGATCGAGGAAGGTTCTCTCATCCGGATATGAGGAGAACGGCATTTACAAACTGAAGTCTTCCACCGCCCTCTCTACTCCTCTTCTTACCTCTCAGTCACAGTCAGAGTTATGGCATGCTCGGTTTGGTCACCTGAACTATGACTATCTTCGGAGGGCGTCACGTGGACAGCTTGTTCGAGGGTTGCCGGATATAGTAGTGAGCCAGCAGCCATGTGTCTCCTGCATACGGGGGAAGCAGCATAGGGATGCCATTCCCCACACAGCTTCGCGGCGGTCTACTTCACTAATGGAGCTAGTATCTACGGATCTATGTGGCCCTATGAGGAATGAGTCCCTGCGTGGGAGCTTGTACTTCATGCTGATCGTGGATGACTACAGCAGGATGACATGGGCCTATTTTTTGGCATTAAAGTCAGAAGCTTTCTCGCACTTCAAGGATTGGCTTCTCTTTGAGGAGAACCGATCAGGCCGGAAGTTGAAGACCTTGCGATCTGACAAGGGAGGTGAATTTGTGTCTAATGAGTTTGCTCGATTTTGTGCAGATAGAGGAATTCACCAAGAGTTTGCCAATACCAATACTCCTCAAGAGAATGGTATTCTTGAACGGAAGAACCGCAGTGTGATCGAGATGGCGCGCACCATGATGGAGCACCGACAGACCCCTCAGGTTCTGTGGGCCGAGGCTGTGGCTACTACAGTCCACATCCTAAATCGATCTCCTACTTCGGCCGTGGAAGGGATGACCCCATTTGAGGCTTATTTTGGGACGAAGCCAGATGTTTCTTACTTTCGGGTCTTTGGGTGTGATGCCTATGTTCACATTCCCAAGGCTCACCGTGATAAATTTGAAGCAGCTTCCCGAAAACAGGTATTTGTTGGCTACAGCTCCCAGTCCCAAGGCTACCGATTGTATGATCCTGTCAAGCGGGATGTGTACACTAGCCGTGATGTGCGGTTTGTGGAGGTTCCGGCTACTTCAACGGGTGAGGAGTATCCCGTTCTTGGAGATCCAAGGGAGAGTTGGGCTCCATCGACAGTTCCACTGGAGCCCGTGCCTTTTGATTATGATTCTGTTTCTAACACAGAGTCTACTGTTCCACCGGACACCTCTGAGGAATTACCGCCGGTGGATATTCCAGAGTCTTCTGCTGATGAAAGACGCGGGGGGGTTCGGCCTCGTCCTCGCTGGCCCCGTGACACATTCCGTGATTCAGGGATCGAGGGGGGTCCTGAGGAGTGGGGACCGCAGGATGGTCCGCGGCGGTCACAGAGGTACCAGGCACATTCTACGAAGCTTGTTTGCTCCAACTATTGTTTGATGACCCGTGTTATGCAGGATCGAGAGCCCACCTCCGTGAAGGAGGCTTTACAATCCGCACCATGGAAGAAGGCTATGGAAGCCGAGCTGGAGGCTATTGAGAGGAATGGCACTTGGTCACTCGTGCCTCGCCCCCCGAAGAAGAAGGTGATTGGAGTCAAGTGGGTCTTCAAGACCAAATACCTAACCGATGGTACTTTGGATAAGCACAAGGCTCGCCTTGTTGCTAAAGGTTTTGCACAGCACCCAGGGATTGACTGTCATGACACTTTTGTCCCCACAGCTCGTATGGCGACCATTAGAGCTGTTCTTGCTTTGGCTCGCCATAGGAGATGGCCTGTTTATCAGTTGGATGTGAAGTCGGCCTTTCTCAATGGTGATTTGAAGGAGGAGATCTATGTTGAGCAGCCTCCTGGCTTTGGTTCTTCGGATGGGAAAGTCTACAGGTTGAAGAAGGCCTTGTATGGCCTCAAGCAGGCCCCGCGTGCGTGGAACGAGAAGATTGATTCGTTCCTCCAATCTCTGTTGGGATATCGGCGGTCCAAGGCCGATCCGCAGCTGTATGTTCACACTTCCGAGGATGGTTGTGTGCTGTTTGTATTATATGTTGATGATTTGATTGTCACAGATGATGCTGCACAGCAGGTCCAGGAGACGAAGTCAGCTTTACATCGGACGTTCGAGATGACGGATTTGGGTCAACTCCATTTCTTTTTGGGCCATGAGATTTATCAGTCTCAGAGGGGGATCTTTATCTCTCAACAGAGATATGTACAGGAGCTCTTGGTGTCTTTTGAGATGGAAGATTGTCGGGCCCTCTTTACTCCTATGGATCCGAACTGGAAGGCCACTTCTCATTCAGCTCCTCCTTTGGCGGATGCGTCCCGCTATCGACAGTTGGTTGGATCCTTGATTTGGCTTCTCAACACGAGGGTTGATCTATGTTTTGCTGTTGGGCTCTTGGCAAGGTTCATGAGTGAACCTAAGACGGTGCATTGACAGGCTGCTCAGAGGATACTTCGGTATCTGAGGGGAACGTTTGATTTCGGGATTCATTACCCCGCAGGGACAGATGGGTCAGATCTTATACTTGCAGGTCGGAGCGACTCGGATTGGGCCGGTGACGTGGACCACAGGCGGTCTACTACAGGTTACTGTTTTACTTTGGGTGCAGGTGTTATTTCATGGAGTAGCAAGAAGCAACCCACGGTAGCCCTTTCATCTACTAAGGCGGAGTATCGGGCCGCGTCTTCCACCACATGCGAGGTTGTGTGGCTTCGGCGATTATTGGAGGAGCTTGGGTGCCCCCAGACTCATCCTACATTGCTGCGATGTGACAATGAGAGTTGCATTGCCTTGGCAAGGAACCCTGTTTTTCATGCCCGGACGAAGCACATTGAGATCCAGTACCACTTCATCCGAGAAAAGCTTCTGGATGAGACCATCACTGTGGAGTATTGCAAGACAGAGGACAATCTTGCAGATTTGTTTACGAAGACGCTTCCTCAGGCTCTCCTTCGGCGACATTCCAGATCCCTCAGGCTTCTACCCTGCCCAGGCTCTGAGAGGGGGTGTTAGAGATCACAGCCAGGCAGGAGGCAGAGTGCAGTCGGACAGGTGTGCAGTCGGACTGCCACGTGGCAGTCCGACCTGTGCAGTCAGTCAGCTGCATTTAATGCACCCGACAGGGTATTTCTGGCGCCCTATTTTCTGACAGATCTCGGCTATTTATACCCGACACTTTCAGCAGTCTGATATACACTTCTCTACTCGCAGATTACAGACCGGTGACGCGCAGATTCTGTCTCTGTTCACAGATTTCAGACAGCAGACAGTGCAGACTGCAGCGGACTTCGAGGTGGACAGTAGGTTGCATCGTCGAGGTGGAGACACGCAGTCCAGCGCACTGCGCCCGTGTATATATCTGCATATCTTTGTATTCAGCATTCTTTATACAGCAGATCTTCATCGTCCACTGTCTCTTTCTCTCCCTTCTCTCTCTGCGTTCTCTCTCTCTCAGTCCTACGCTTCCGCACCACTGCACTCTAACAAAACTTGGTTGTAAGAGTGCATCTCGTAGCCATCCACTTTATCCAAGATAATATCCAAATAAGGAATGGGAAACTGCAAATAAGGAATGGGGAATGGATCCAGGATTGTGGTTGCATTGAGCTTTCTCTGTAGTCAACACATATTCACAGCTTCTTGTTCTTTTTAGAGACTATGATTTAGTCAATTTTTCAAGACCATAGCAATCCCAACTCACTTCATAGCTATTCTTCTTGCAGATTTCACACTCTCCATCATCCAATGGCACTCCCATTATCCGGTGCATTCATGTCATTAGACTGATCTAGTGCCCTCACTGATACTTCGAGCTGCGTGCAAGGATTGATCAATCCCCTTTGTGTATTCAACATTCCATTCAATTCAATGCAGACTTCTTCTTCCATTCGTTGTGTTTATTTCAGTCTCTCTCTTTCCTTCTCTCTCCATGTTCGTGTTCTTTCATTACAAACTCTCACAATGTTGCCAACGTGACATGGAATGCAAGTTCTAACAATCAGTTTCCAAAAATTTTCAAGAAGCTGTCGTACAATCTATGATCCCTCAAGTATAATATGGAATGCAAGTAATGATGATCAGTTCCCAATAAGCTCACAAAGTTGTGACATTTAAAATATTGCTAATGCCAAGTATGATACAAGCTGTAAGCTATGATGATCAGTCCCCCAAAGTTCGGCTGTCATGTTAAATAGAGTAATGCCAAGTGTGATATGGTGAGCTAGCCATGATGATCAGTTCCCTGAGATCAAAGGCTGTCATAGAACACGTGTTCATTGGAAAACTGTCCTGTAGTGTAATTTTCCTGGCTAGATTTTCAAGAGAACGATTGAAATTCAAGTTTTTCTTGAAAAAAACTGGCTAATTCTTTGACATTTTAGTTATAAAACCAGCTACTTTTTCCCTAAACCGGTCACATTTCAACCTCTTCCTTTTTCCATTGGATGGGAAAATAGTTTTTCATTAAACTTGTACTACCATATAGGAGAGCACAATGAAAACCTAGTAATCTGGGGCAAGAGAGAGGGAGCACCTCCAACACACCCTGGACAGTCTTAAAGTTTGGGGCCTTCTGTTTCTGAAATCCAGAGTAGCGGGTTCCGATGTATTCAACAGTTACCAGGTACCTCTGCATCCCAGGGGAACTCTTCTGCTCGTCCTGCTGGGTTTGCTCTGTGGGAGTCCGTCTCCTTCTCGTCTGAGCCTCTTCCTCCATACTGTGCAAGGTGTTGGTGGGGTTGCTCTGTGGGAGTCCATCTTCTTCTTCTCGCTTAAGCCTCTTCCTCGATATCTGGTTCAAAAGCGGTTCCCTGTCCATGGAATCCACCACCAACGCAGGTGCGGCCAAGCGCAGGTTCCTTCTGACTATTTGTGCCACTGCGCCTTGATAGCAGTGATAGTAAAGACGGAGACACTTAATGGGCCTCCTCATCCACGCACCCCTGAAACGCCTAAGAATGAACAAACGACGTCCTTTTAGGCAGGGAAAGAGCACCCCCCCTTCTCCTTCTCCTTCTCCTTCTACACGTCCCGAGCCTACTACCGAACCTCACATCGCTAATGTGGCACGTCCTTAGCAACTCAGAACATTAACTAGGTTGACACGTTCAGCAGAGTTTTTAGGTAATGGAATTTTGTGTCCACATTGTTTTAAATATATTTTCATAGAGTTTCTTTTACTTTTCTATACTTGAAAACAATAGTTTTGTATAAATTTCATTCTTTCAAAAGTATGAGTAGTTTAAGAAGCTCTCACAATCAATTGAAGGTAACAAATTCAATTGACGAATGTTAAATGAGCTTGGAATGCCATATTAATTAAGTGTACCTTGCAAACCATAAAATCAATAGTCGAAATTTTGCTTGGTTAAAGTAAGAGATGGAGTGGTTTTCGCATTTCACTATATTTTTAATTATGAATTAGCTTATAACTTTGTGAAAACATAGCAATAACACAAAAAACACATGAGTATGTTACACAAATAGCATGTCAAAGAGCAGCATAGGTCTCTTCATTATCTTATAATTATGGGAGAAGGTACCATTTCCTTACCTTTAGAGAAGATGTACACTTTCCTTTGCTTTTTATTTTTTTCATTTACTATTCAGAATGAGTAAAACGAGAAAATGTAGATTCTAACCTTGTGAAAGATTGTATGTATGAAGATTGTAGTCACCTTTGCTAAACTAAAGCCTATAATAATGAGATAGAACCTAATAAGCAAATTAGTATAATTCTAAGTATAATAATTATTAGTTTTATATTTACCCTATATATATATATATATATATATATATATATAACAATACTATAATCAACTTATTATTAACTATAACTTACACCTATATACACTGACTACACACACTCTCTCTCTCTAACTAATCACTTAATTAACTAGAACACTAGTCATAACTACCTATTTAACTATACGTATCTAACTAATTACTAGTTATTAATTAATGCCTACCTTACTAATAATTAATTAATTAAAATATATAATTAATAATTAGTTAGTTGTAACTAATTAGTAACTAATTAATTAATAACTAATTAGTTGTAACTAATTAGTTACTTTGAACTAATACTTACTAATTACTAATTTTACTAATTATTAATTAAAAACTAATCATCACAACATGCATACATAACTAAATAATTAATACTAACTATATATTAACTAATAATCACTAATTAAGCTGCTTACCACCTACTAACTAAATCCTTACTAACTAACTAAGCAATTACAAATTACAAGCTAATATTACTAACTTACATATTTAATACTAATAATTAATACAAACAATATCGAGTATACACACTAATCAATATAATAAGTAATAGAAGTTATTGGAAATAATAATGAATAGAAATAACACACACAATCAACCACTATGTTACTTAACTAATACTAGCATTAACTAACTAATATTCATTATTTAAGTATACCCATACTACATATTAATTATTGAATCTACACTATGATAGCTTTATGCTATGACAACTAACTATATGGATTATCAATTAGATTACTATATCAATAAGATTAGGAATCGATTAACTATACTATATCGATTAGTTGTTAGTTTTAATTTTTAATTTGATCGATTAGTTTTGATTAAAAATCAATTCAATTAATTACAAACAATGATTTCCTAATCAATTTCTAATCGCATTGAAATAATGAATTATGATATATCAATTAGAACTAAATCGATTAATTTTAAGTTTAAATCACTAGTCTGATTTCTACTCGACTTAAAATAACTATATTGATTAGTTCTTAGTTTTAATCACAACTAATCGATTTCTAATTGAATTGAAATAATGAATTATGATGCAAGAAAATGCACACAATGGGCCTAAATAATGGAACCGATGGTGCAGCACGAGGAGGAGGAGCATAAGGAAGGCTTGAAGGGCTTTATTCACAAAAGTTGAAGGCTTCTAACACATGAAGGAGAAGGACAAGAGAAGGTTTTTACATGCTATGGAAAAAACTAAAATGCTATGAAAGTTGAAAGGTAAAACAAAATTAGGTAATATCCCCAATCTGAAAAGATATGAGAATAAAGATAAATGCAAATCCATCTTACGTTGCATGTGTAAAAATACGAAGCTGTTCTCGTGAGGGTTTTCTTGTGGGAACAGTTTTAAGGTAGTTTTGAGTTTTTAAATTCCAAAGGAACCTCTATGGGAGGTTTTACACATCTAATTTTTACAAATAAAATAAATTTGATAAAAAAACCCAAGCTTATTTGGAAGCATGTGCTCTAGAAGGATAGTGTCCATGGGGTTTCCCTCAAACGGGGGTGGGCATATAAAAGTGTTGGGTGGGTTCATATGCATCTTCTCCATGCTATCATCCACAAATAGTGTTGTTGTTGGAATGAAGTATGTGGGCTGAAGTGCAGCCAATCAATGTCATCAAAACATTTCATGAAAAGGGGCTTTGTGTAACTCCTTCCGGCAAAAGTTGTTGTGGGAGTTGCTCTGCACTTTCCTTGTCCATATTAGAATACAAAGGTTGGTGCTTTCTTTGACGACTTCACGCATTCACTTCTAACCAATTGGAGTAGCTCACTTAAGTTATCTTCCTTCATAGAGCTCCAAATGGCAATGTCAAACAATGTAGATATTTCCTTCAAAAATATAGCGAGCCCTGGCTACAAAATCACCCAATACCTGTCCACTTCTAGGGGCTTCACTGGTAATGATCCCTTTTGCTTTGGCCACCTATGTAGAAGCACCCCATTCATATCAAACAAGATTAATTTTCGGGTTGTGGGAGGTAGTTGTATACACACACATTGAGGGGTGAGCACCCATATATTGATATGATGAAAAAGAACACCACATTACAATCAGATATCGTAGAAGTTTATGTAAACATGTTACCTTTACTCTTAGATATCTTCCATCTTCGATGAAGCAATACAGACATGCGATCAGTCTATTGGAATTTAGCGCTACCAATGCAAAGTCACCACATCCCACATTGCAATTTAAAATGGTGTCCCCTTCTTTTGTATACGTTTGCAATAATGAGCTCCAAATAGCCCATTGTGGCAAGGAAAAGTAACATCCCTGCATCCTTGAGAACATGATCAACCAGATATATGGCATCAACTGACTCTACCTCAATATGGGAGTTCCATGACAGAATTCCATCCCCCAATCCATGCATGGCACTATCTTTAGGGAGACAAACCACCATGATATCACATGCTGTAATTGTGGTTTATTCGTCAACCTCGACCATCTTGTTTTGGTTGACCTCCTCTAGTGCCTCTACCAATCGAGAGAATGCCTCACTTGGCTTATCATTTTGCAATGCATGTCCAATCTCGAATGGGTCGCAAAGAACAATACGCCACTCCACCTTCGCCATCATAGCACCATGGAAGGCATCAATTTGCAAGGGGTCTTCCATGGGGCTTTCGATGTTGTGGACCTCTACACATTGACTCCTCAATTAATAACATATTCTTCTTACTGAATGTTAACAATAGATAATATTCTTCTTACACGTTTGTTTACCTACGTGTGCGATTGGAACATATTGCACCATTGTAAATTTATGGGAAATGATGTCTTGAAAATGGACTTCCACGTGACTTTCAATATGGCCCTCTCCATGATAAATTCATAATTAGCAACATATTTTTCGTTCAAAATGTTATTGTAGATAGTTATTGAGACATATTAGTTCACTAGTGTCTGTGGCTAGCACATCCTCTAGCATTATAGGTTGAAAATCAAAAATTGTATCCCCCTCTGCAAAAATACAGACCATTCTTATTGTCATTGTATTGTGGGAAAAAAAACCACAAGTCACGCTTGTTTACCAATAGCTGCCATGTCCCCTAGCACGGTTAGTCCATGTTCTTGCATTCTTTCCTTCCCTATACAAGGACACACATCACTATTAACATCATATAATGATAAAATATTTAAAGCTCTAACATCATCCAATCATGGCATGTGTGGAATTCACAAGCATTGTTTCTTTAACTCTCTGCGCACATGCCACATCCGATGTGACCTCAAATCCAAGACACTCAGTTCTTCCACCCTCTGCATGTTAAAAAATATTGTTGATGTTACTTTGGTGATGAACAAGAATTGCGTGCCTTCACATCATGAGTTTTGTACAAAAGCAATCTTACCATCTTGGTGCTCTATAATACGTGTGTCAATTCCATGTGATGCCTCATTGTTTCTCATCATTGTCGTGTATCTCTCTATAGCAGTGTGTAAGTAACACTCTCCACCGCAAGATCTAGAAGAACTTGTTGCATCCTTCTATCCATGCCAATGTCACGGACCTCTTCGATGATGCCTTCCATTGCAATCTGCTCTTCAATGGTATCAACGAAGGGGCCTACATGGTTTGGTGGTTACGATTCATATTCAAGGAAATATTTTCACTAGAGGGACACAAGAGATGTCTTGGTTATAGTACTTCAAAACATAAAACCTTTTAGGTGTGGAGAAACCAAATTAATTGGTCACGAGGGTTGCCTCTCTTCAGTGATATTGGATGTGCACTTGCTCTTCCGTTTTCTTTTTATTTTAACCACACTACTAGTATCGGTTTCCTGTGAACCCATCATAGTCTCTTCATTAGGAGACAACAAAGTGCACTATACTCCTAAGAATGCAACTCATTTCACTTACCATACCTCTAGATCCTTGTGTCTCTTGTGTTAGTTTTTTCCTTGAGTATTTTTTTTACAGACATTTCTCATTGAAGGGGTATTCACCTTTTGGATTGTCGAGGAAAATAGGGCATCTTCGATATACCTCCTTGTCCCACTCTTGCTCTATTTGGTAATCCTCATGCATTCACTGATCCTCCTACACGTTTACCCAGTCCTCACAGTCCTGGCAAAGTTTGTATAGCCCTCCTCTCCATCTGCCCATACATGAATCTAACTTGCAAAGTCACCATTACAAATCTTGAATGGATTGGTAAGATAGCACCACGGATATGCTACTAGAGAAGGATGTTGTGAACTACTTGTACAAAAGCCTCCATGCTACCAACTTCGTTGACTTCTATGACTCTATATCTTCGTCTGGCTTGAAATAATGAAAGACAGTGTGAAACATTTGCTCTCTATGTTTTTTCTTTATCGCTTGGGTGTATTGAAAGAACAAATTGTGTTCCATCTGAATGTTATAATAGTCCTTCCAACTCAAAAGCAATCTCTTTCTGCCGTCTTGCAACATGGTCCAAAAGGTCTCGTCTTACCCTTCGAAACGATGCATTTACATCTGCTCGAATCAAAGATATGTCATTTAATACCAATTCTTCAAACTTATGATTCACATAGTTTAGATGAACAAGAATAACCTACGTTCAGGCATGCCTATCAACGTTCGAATTTTCCTGTTAGAACTCTCCATGGCCTTCAATATCTTTACATGATCTGCCTCGTTTAGCTTTGAGGATGCCAATGTGTATATTGTCTTCTTGTTCAATACACTCCCCCTCCTGGAGCCCCACTCCAAGCATGAGATAGTTATGCATTAACAAAAGCATTATTACTTTGGACCCATGTAGTATGGGTACATATAGATGGCACGTACAAAGAGGTAGCAACTTATTGATACCACTTCTCTCTGAGGCTGGGGTCTACAACTCTTAGCAAACGTCGAGTTTTCTTGACAAGATTTTCATTAACACTATAGTACGCCTCACCCCACTTGGTTCTAAACTCAAAGTCGTAGAGCTGTGTCCGTTTCTGTTCAATCAGTTGCACTGCCATATCATACTCTTCCTACACTTGGTAATTAGGGACAACATCATTGCATTAGGAAAAAATGCATCAAGAAAAACATTGTTAAGATAGCTTGAAGAACTACCTGCCTTCCACATAATGTGGGCCAGTGCAATGAATGGTGCCTTGTACCACACGCGAATGGGCGCCGGCTTTCTGTGCACTTGCACCCATGCCTTTGCCTCATCAATTAGCTTGTCAAAAATAGTTGCGTGGTTAGTCTTCCCTAGCATCATTGCTTCACAAACAAGGTCTAGATACGAGATATGGAAAACCCCCTTTTGTGCCAACTTGTGTACATTCTATATTAGGATCTCATGCATATTAGAATCTCATGAATATGGTCCATTGCATACCTGTTTGTACGAGAAATAGCTAACAAAATCTCCCCCTCTGCCACACTTGTCACTTTCACAAGGCGACAATCAATGCGCACATGTTGCCTCGCGTTGTCGGAGGGGTTTCTATCGAAAGATCGTATCCACCAGGGATCGGAGATACAAGGAAATAGAGATAGGAGATGGAAGAGAAGAAAAAGAATAGACAAGAAGTAAACATGACAAAGACAAAGCACAATGAATTGAATCAATATGTATGAAAGAACCTAAAATCCTTTGTCTGGCACTACTCAGAAGCAATCTCTAAGCATTAGACCTCCTAGAGCTCCCTCGTAGACCAAAAACATGTATCAGACAACAGCTTTCTCTCTCCTGCTCAGAATCCACATCTGATGGCTCCGTTGGCTTCGAAGGGGGGGGTTAAACTATAGGACATCTGCTCCAAGATCTCCTAGTTCACTCCTTCTTTTTCTTCTAGTTCAAAGTGCAGTTTTTAGCCTGTCAACTGCGGTCGTGACGCGCATGATTTTGCCAATCTTTTTTTTAAATCCATTGAAATATGTTTCCATGGATGGTCGGGAATTGGTAAAGGCATTAACAAACCATATTGCTTACCATGATGTCACTTGACTCTTTGGGAAATTAAACACTTAGAAACAAATTTAAAAACATCAGATTCCATTTGTGGCCAGTAAAAAACTTTAACCGATGTTCTTAAAGTGGAAATAATACCTCTATGACCTTGATATGGAGGACAATGAATTTCATGCAACAAAAATTATCTAAATTAAACAGTGACACACAATCTTTTCTCATAAAACATAAATTAATCAGAATAAGACAAAGAATCAATTGGAATCCAGTTATTAGTAACTAATTTGTTCCAATAAGCTTGAAAATTGGGGCCATAGTCATAGGTATCCTTCATAGGAGTAAATGAATCAAAGGATAGAACTAAAATATTATGGATACTTGGTCTCCTACTCAATGCATCGGTAATAACATTTTCTATTCCTGGCTGATATTGGATAAGTAGATGAAAACTTTGAATGAAAGCAACCCATTTAATATAGCGGTCAGAAATTTGTGGCTGACTAAGGAGATATTTGATACTTTGCTGGTCATTTTTAATCATAAATTCGGATCCCATCATATAGTGTTTCCATTGACGTAAGGCTTGAACTACAACTAACAATTCTTTATCATAAGTGGAATACTTCAACTCAGAAGGTTTAAGTTTGCAACTAGAATAGGCTATGGGATGTAAATCTTGCATGAGGATAGCTCCTATTCCTGAACTACTAGAAATAATAGTCGACTAAAATCAAGTAATTGTAGAATCGGTGCATATGTTAAAGCATGTTTCAACAAATCAAAAGACTTTTGTTGGTTGTCATACGAATGATATACAACACATTTCTTTAATAATTTCGTCAAAGGCAATGCAAGCAATGAAAAATTTCTCACAAATTTTCTATAAAAGCTGGCAAGGCCTAAGAAAGAACATAACTCATGCACATTTTTAGGGATTGGCCAATTCAAAATTGCCTCTATCTTTTTAGAATCAACACGAATACCATCAGAAGAAACAATGTGACCTAATTATTCAATATGGGTTTGGAAAAATTCACTCTTGTCATGGCTAGCATATGATTGATTCTCTTTCAACAATTTGAAAACTACAATAGATGTTCACAATGCTCATTCTTATTCTTGTTGAAAACCAATATATCATCAAAGAAAACAATCACACAATTCTGATAGTTTAAAAATATACGATTCATCATACGACTGAATGTAGGTGGTGCATTGGTCAAACCAAAAGGTATAACAAGAAATTCATAATGACGAAACCGAGTTCTAAATGCAATCTTAAAAATGTCAAATGTATCCATGCGTACTTAATTATATCTAGACTTGAGATCTATCTTGCTAAAAAACAGTGGTCCCTTGTAGTTTATCCATGAGGTCGTCTATCCTAGGGACATCCTATAGATATTATTTTCTTCTTAACTAATAGAACATGGTACCAAAAGGAAAATTACTAAGCCTAATGAGTCCTCGGTTCAATAGTTCCTCAACTTGTGTTTGGAATTGTTTTTGTTTAATCTGATTATGTCTATAAGGTGCTTTACATGGTGGTTTAGAACCTAGAATTAAATCTATTTTATGGTCTTCAAGACGTGTATGTGGTAAACCAAGTGGTAAATCAACAGAGTAAAGCAATCTTTAAATTATTGTGAAAGAAATTGTACATGGCTAGGATACATTTGATTTTTCTTAGCTTTAATTTCATTTACCCATACTAAATATGATTTACAACCTTTTCTTAATGCACGTTTAGCCTATGTGTGACTAAGCAGGGGAAATTTATCAAAGGTGTGCAATCCATGTAATGTGATTTGGGTTCCGTTAAAATGATTTTTTATGGAATGTGTGAAACAATCTATGCTAGGGTTATATTTGTGACGCCAAGGCATTCTTAAAATAATATTGCTAGCTTGCAAAGGCATAACAATAAATTTCTATGCTCAACATAATCATCGATTTTAATCTCTAAATCATACACTTCTTATGTACCATTGTATCTAGTGCCTAAGAATGCAACCTTTATGCGATAATGAGTTGGAACAGTATATAAAATCAATTCTTTTACCAACTTTACGGAAATAAAATCATGTGTGCTTCCATCATCATGCAAAATAATCTTTTCTTGACCATGTATAAAACATTTCATCGTTAATAAGAGATGAGGATTTGGCATACTTGGCAAAGTATCTGAAGCATTGCCAATATCATCATCATCTTCAGTGAAGTTTGGTATATCTTCATAGTCCTCGTCATTAGTTGCTCCCAAGCGATTGATTTGAATAGCTTACTTCTTGAACTAACAGTTAGCTGCTAAGTATCTAGGCTAATGACACTTGTAGCAAACCATAGGCTTTGCTTTGGAGACATTGTTGGTAAGGGCTAGAAGTTTGGGTATATTGGGATTTGGTTGGAGGAAAGACTTAGGGTTTGAATTAGCAGTTGATGGTAAAGTAAGATGTCGATGAGTCTAGGGTTTACGGAAAGAAGAAGAAGCAAAGTGATTTTGATTGATTTTTTGGAAGTTAGAATTAAATTGATTTGTACCAAAGTTACCATCAACCGAAAATTGTTGCAGTCGCTTTTCTCGTCCACGAATTTATTCACCGCATCCTGCGCTAAAGAAAGGTCACCTCAAGAATATCTTCAAGCATTCAAAGTTGAAGTAAGGCACTCGAAAAATGGTCAGTGTATTACACAATGGATTCATGATCTCTTTGTTGCAAGAAATCCCATTGTTTGATGGCTTTCTCATGGAATTGAGGTAGAAGGAAATTCTGCAAAAAAATATTTTAAAAGGCTTTCCAAGTAGAGGGACAATCAACACTCTTGTGGACAACAGTCCACCATAATGATGTTATGTCTACTAGATAGTTAGTGACACATTTAAGTTTATATTTTTCAGCATATTGCTCTTCATGAAAATAGATTAATAAAAGCAAGAACATATTATCCATCACGTTGCCCATTAAAAGTGTGGAATTTAAATTTTCTTTTACTTATCTTGGCCTCTTTCTTAAGAGCATGTGCATCGAGTGTCGCATCAATAGTACATTGAATGACATCTTCAAGTTGCACTCCGTCTTGCTCGACAATGGATTGTTGAAGTGCAGTCCATTGTGCTTGCAAGTATTGACATTCCCTTCGCTCTTCTTGAAGTTGCATCATGATTAGATCCAATGTCAGTTCCATAGCCAGCTCTGGCAAATCACATTCGCCCATAAAATCGTCCATATTATGATCAGGCATCCTGGATTTGTTTGAAGATCCGTCGCTCGTCCTCTAGTCACATGTGAATAAGACCACCACGAACTTGCTTGCTCTGTTTATTAATATGCTTTTGCTTTTACGATCTTGTTTTTCTCAAGTATGGCAATTGAAAACAGTCTTCTTGCAAGCAAAATAGGCTTCTCATAGAGTGCGTGTGATAGCCTACTTGCCATAAATCCATTCATCCAAGTTGTAGGTGGGAATAAGGGCTTATTGAAGCTTCAAAACCAGTTTGGGAGTATCATGATGTGAACACCCGCTTTACAAAATGTTAATGGTTAAGCTTTAAGCTTGAATTAAGCTTAATAGCTTAAGCTTTTAAAAAGCTTAATTGATTAAAATGATCCGCACAGGATGATGTCATGTGTTTGTGGGAATTGACGTCAACAAGCATATACTTCCGCCATGATTTGTCAATTTTGTAGAGCTTGTGCTCCCTTTAAGATTCTCAAGCTTATATAAAATCAATCTTGATAAACTCTTGTTTGCTTCTCTATGAGAAAAAATGACTTGTGAAAGAAACTTTCTGAGTGGTCCTCTGCCTCCTGTGCATGGTCCTTCGCGATTAGAGGGTACAACAAGGGGTTCTTCACCGCCATGAACATGCCTCTGTTGTTAGTTTAGCTTGTAGAGCCTATTCGTTCTAGGAGCTTCGCCTTCGTGCAAGATGGCAAGCGATTGGAAGCTCTTGATCTCAGCTCTGTTCTGATACCATTGGAGCACAGATCGGATGCTATATGTGTGCGTAGTAAATGCATGAAGGTTCCCAAGAACAAAGAACTCTACAAATCTTCATAATTTCAAGTACAAAGCAAAAGTAGATTTGCATGACATAAGACAAGAGAGACAAATTGGGTGTAATCTTCCCTCCATGCCTTGTGTAAGTGCTTCACAAGGCATGTATTTATAGATTTATTTATCTTCAAGCTAAAAAATAGCCAACTTTACAAATAGCATGCTTTTGCTTTTATGTTTATGTTTGCCCAAATATAAAGGAAGTCGTTTGGGCGTCCAAAGTCGAGTTGTGCCCAAATACAAATATCAAATAATGAAATATGTAATCGAGCGCGTATACGCATACAATATAATAAATGTTTTGTCAAGCATATTTAAATAAATATTAATGCCACGTCTTCAGTGATAAGGCATGCACCCATCAAAAATAGTAAATTTCTAGGCATTTGGATTCACGCTATCGCCCAGTGCTACCCAACGCCATCGCTCCCTGCTCCACACATTAAACTGAAGCATTCATAATTGTTAAAAAATAATAAAATCCAACAAAAGTGAATACCTAGCAGTCTTCAGCTACAAAATAATTAAATATGTTGAAACTCTGTCCTAACCTTAATTTAATTCAAGTGCGCACTCTAAACTCGTAAACGTGTATTAATTTAATATGTATTTTATGAAATCGCCTGCTATGGAATCACCCACGTGTACATTAAATTAATCTGACGCTTGAAAAGGAAAGGCATCCTCCTCAACTTCTCGCACAGGGAATCCACCTTGTGTACGAGCCTCGACAAATTAATAGTTTCTCATAGAATCCACCGTGGAATATACCTCCTGGCATCACAAATCCAATTGGGTAAAAAGTTACTCTTGCAAGGAATGGGTTGCCAAAAAAAAATTCATCCAGTAAGGGACTACCGACAACCCCTTTTTGGTGAGAAGAAATTACACACATCACATGCCCTCTCTCTCATCACCCTTTCTCTCTCTCCCCTCATTTTCTCAACTAATTAACAAATATTTACTTAATTAACTTTACGAGCAAAAGAGAGAGATATACTTTTCTAAATAGTAGATCTTTATACTCCTAGAAGCATAATACGAGATAGTCATACAAAGTAGAAGCTTATACACACTAGTTAGAGGACAAAACGCGGCGGGTTCCCCATCGGGGAGTGAAATAGAACTAGTTCAAATATTGCTTTATTGCTTAATAGAACTAGTTCAAATATTGCTTTATTGCTTAAAAAACACACTCCTTCAAATATTGCTTTATTCATGTTCTCTCTCTCTCTCTCTCTCTCTCTCTCTCTCTCTCTCTCTCACTCTCATCCCTTTCCCATCACTTTGTTACTTTCTCTTCCCTTGCCAAAACTAGATTTATGGTTGTTTTTTCACCCATGAAGGGGATGCTGGCGACTCCTTTTTGGCGAAAAAATAAACTACAGATTTGAGAATATACAACATGGGGAGAATAGAAACCAATAGGGTATGGGTTTTTTTCCACTCTTGGGTGAAAAAAGAAATCTCATACCCTATTGATCCCTATTCTCCTCATGTTGTATATTCTCGAATTTGTGGTTTGTTTTTTCGCAAAAAAAAACCCATACCCTATTGGTCCCTATTCTCCCCATATTGTATATTCTCGGATTTGTGGTTTGTTTTTTCGCAAAAAAAAACCCATACCCTATTGGTCCCTATTCTCTCCATGCTATATATTCTCGGATATGTGGTTTGTTTTTTCGCCAAAAAGGGGTCGCCGATAGCTCCTTATTAGGTGAAGAAAACCCACAAATCCAATTGGGTGAAAAGTTACTCTTGTAAGGAATGAGCTGCAAGAAAAAAATTTGTCCGGTAAGGGGTTGCCGGCGACCCCTTTCTGGCAGGAAAACATTACATACATCACATGCCCTCTCTCTCATCGCCCTTTCTCTCTCTACCCTCATTATCTCAACTAATTAACAAATATTTACTTAATTAACTTTATGAGTGAAAGAGAGAGATATACTTTTCTAAATAGTAGATCTTTACACTCTTAGAAGTATAATATGAGATAGTCATACAAAGTATAAACTTATACACACTCGTTCAAACATTGCTTTATTGCTTAAAAAACACTCGTTCAAACATTGATTTATTCAAGTTGTCTCTCTCTCTTATCCCTGTCCCATCACTTTGTTACTCTCTCTTACCCCATCACTTTGTTATTCTCTCTTTCGTCACCCAACTAGATTTGTGGTTGTTTTTTCGCCCATTAAAGGGTTGTTGGTGACCCCTTTTGGGTAAAAAAACAAACCACAGATCCAAGAATATGCAACATGAGGAGAATAGGGACCAATAAGGTACGTGTTTTTTTTTTCACCCAAGAGCAAAAAAAAAAACCCATACCCTATTGGTCTCTATTCTCCCCATGGTGTATATTCTCGGATTTGTGGTTTGTTTTTCCGCCAAAAGGGGTTGCCGGCAAAACCTTATTAGGTGAAGAAAACCCACAAATCCAATTGGGTGAAAAGTTACCCTCGTAAGGAATGGGTTACCAGAAAATTTTTCGACTAATAAGGGGCTATCGACGACCCCTTTCTAGCGAGAAAAAATTACACACATCACATGCTCTCTCTCTCTCATCACCCTTTCTCTCTCTCCCTCCATTGTCTCAACTAATTAACAAATATTTACTCAATTAACTTTACGAACAAAATAGAGATATAATTTATTTTAATAAACAATATGCGTATATATTTCAAATAAAATTGATTTATGTCACACATTTTTAAAAACTAGCTCTAATTATGAAACTGGCGCTACTTATGAAGATAATTGTTATTATTAATGAGGTATTATATGCCAGTTCATGGAAGAAAGACTTGGGAAACTCTCCCAAGACTAGCTTATTAAAATTATATTTGTAGTATAGAACAACAAAAAGAACTAGCCTCGTGGATAGTCACTTGGCAGTTAAGTGCACTTGGGTGACGACACCGCCGGGATGGGTGACGTCTCGAGAAGATTTTCCTACAAGCTAGTTGGAAACTTCTCACGCGTAACCAACGGCGCCAAGGAAACCTTCGTAGCCAGTTTACCAAGTATACTAAGGCTAAGATGCCAAGGCCTATGCCTTGGTCGCCACCTCAGTCGTACGCCTTGGAGTGACGACGTGGCAAAGAGGATTTGTGGTGGGGAGGGGAGGGGAGGCAAAGAGAATTTGTTAAGGAGAGAGGGGGCGCCAACACCTCCTTCCTAGCACTTATCTGTGTCATGTCTGCTCGCCCGCCGCACCAGTCGTATGTTTTAGAGTGACGCCCGCCCGACGATGTGGCAAAGAGGATTTGTGGGGAAAAGGAAGCACCAGCACCCTTTTCCTAGCGCATATCTGCATCCATCCACGCTCTCTCTCTCTCTCTCTCTCTCTCTCTCTCATATAAAGACAAAAAAAACACCCCCTTCCTAACGCTTATCTGCATCCCTTCGTCTGTCCATGCTCTCTCTCTCTCTCTCTCTCTCTCTCTCTCGCTCCCATATAAAGAAAAAAAAGTAAAAAATGTTATTTAATTTCTCCTCAATTGAGAAATCAATTAACTAATTAATCAATAGTTATTAATTATTTAATTAAGTAACTAACTAGCTAAATAACTAATTAGTAACTAGTTAATTACTAATTAATAGTAATTCTTGTATAATTAATAGTTAACCACATAATTAGTAATTATTATTAATTAGTAACTAATTAATTAAGAGATTATTTAACTAATCTAAGTACTTAACTTAATTAGTAAATTAAATTACTAATTAATTAATTGTATAATTATTTTATTAACTATACTAAATAAATAATTAGTTTATTAGTAATGAGTTTATAATAAGTTAATCAAGTTATTAATTAGTAATAAGTTAATTAACTAATAGTAATTACCATTTATTAATAATTAAGTAATGGTAAATACTAATAGTAATTACCATAAATTAGTAATTAACTAATAATAATTGCAAATTAGTTATTTTATAATTTTACAAGCTAACTAATTAAGGAGTTAATTACTAGTTGATAGTAATTAGGTAACTAATTAGTTAATTAACTAATTACTATTTAATTAATTAATTATAATAAATAACTAATTAAATAAATAATTATCGAGTCAAAAAATAATTGAATAAAATTAACTATTAACTAAACCAACAAATTAACTATTAAGTATTGAATTAATTATTAACCAAATTCACTTACTAATCAATCTATTGATTAATTAAGTAACTAATAAAAATTAAGTAATAGAATTTTTTGAATAATTAATTAATTAATATCTTTTTAAATTTAATTATTTAATAATTAATTAATTAATTAAGCAACTAATTAACCAATAAATTAATCATGAGTTAATAATTAATTATCTAGTTAAAAACCAAGTAAACATTATACCAATTAAAAAATTAAGTATTAATTACTGATTAACTTTATATTTTATATTAGTTACTTAGTTAAATAATTAATTACTTAAAATTAATAATTAATAAATAACTAATTTGTATATTAGCTATTAATTAATTACTTAGCCAATAAAATTATGTATTAATCAATTAGTTGAAAAAAATCACTAATTGCTTAAAATTAATAAGTAATTCATTAACATGAATAACTAATATTTAATAATTAGTTTTT